>NC_139326.1:13426797-14026797 GCF_056507025.1 Lutjanus erythropterus | reverse complement strand
TTTTATATTATTATATTTTGTATTTTAATTAAAATAAATTAAATTAAATTAAATTAATTTTCAATCAGATTACTAAAGTTTTCTTTTATTTCCTTTTCTTTTCCTTTTTCGAATAATTTCCATCTGCCTTTAGTTTTTTTCTGATCTTCTTTTGGTAATATTTGAATATTTGGACAAGTGTGTTTATGCATATGTTACTTATGGCTATTAATCAAAATACTTTATGAAAATGTGTGTTGTTTCTGACAGAATAAAATCAAATTATATTAGATTTTGTAAAAAAAAAAAAAAAAAAAAAAAAAAATTGTGGTAGCGGTGGCGTTAGTAAAATATTAATGAGGATCAATTCTAAAGTGATCAAACCGGTAGATCACCGGAAGTTGAAACGTTTTCCTGTTTGATGATGTGCTAAAAATCTCGCGAGAGTGATCATTTTAACCCAAAACATTACCTTTCCATAAGCCTAACCAAGTGTCCTTTGTCCCTACAGCTATGCAGACCTTAAACACAGCGCTGTCTTATTGTAAAACATAATAATATTGTACATCGGGCACAAATAAATAACGATGCGTACAAATCTCGCGAGACTTTTGCAAAACTAGGGTTACCATCTAGACACGTGTTTGACAGCACCGTAGCGCTGCCCTTGACTGACCCACGTGAAGCAGTTCAACGTCACTTCATGTTTAGCCGGTAGCTAGCTACACGAGCTAGCTGCCCTTAGATAGAAACTGACCTGAAACTGCTCTGATGTCGCTTTATTTCGGTCTGAAAGACTGCCGTAGTTAATTTAGGTTAGGCTAAAATGTCCAGTAATAGTAAATGCCTGTTGTTTTTACTGCAGCGGTGTGTCGCAGTCAGGCAGGTAACGTTATCGACAGGGATCAAAACAAGAAGCGGCGTGTTATCGGGCGGCTGTGGGGTCATTCAGCAGCGGACATGGACATCCAGCACCCGGCCAGTGTGTCTACAGAGACTCCGCCAGCTCCAGTCCGCAGTCAACAGCAGCCAGTACAGCTTCTGTACCAAGGTTAGTCACAGACACAGGGGGCCTTAGTGCTGTGGTGAAACTACCGACCACATTATCAAACAGGAGTTTATAAACTGGACAAAATGTGTGGGCTTTACCAAACTTTATAGAAGTGAAGGACAAACTAGTCTGTTTTATTAGTAGTTTACAACATTAGCTTTCAGTGGTGAAGGAGGTATTCAAATCCTTTGCTTTGGTAAAAGTAATAATATAGCACCACTAAACTACTCAGTTACAGTGTAAAAATGAAAAAAACGGAGTAAACTCAATATTTTAAGGCAGCTTACTTCAATAGATTTTTTTAGTTTGGGACCCAACATAAACTCAGTAAGATTAGAAAAAGTTTTACCAACTAATATATAATAGCTAGTTGACATTTTTTCTTCTTTAGATACAGTTGTATCTTTGAGTTTTAGCAACCTAAAAAAATGTATTTCAAAAATTGTTGAGTGAACTCACTGAAAAGGAAATGAATAGTTCATAATTTAATATTTTAAATTGCAACCATTCAACAAAATTATAATAAATCTGGCTGACACATCATTGTAAACAACTGTTCAAATATATTTTTATGTTTCTAAAACTCACAGATTCAAGTTTATTCAAAGAAGAAAAATAAAAGTCCAGCATTGAAAATATTACTTGAAAGCATGTATTAATGTAGTAATAAGGGGAAGAAGACTTAAAGTAATAAAAGTGAAAGTACTAAATGTGACTACTATGGTACAATATATTACATCACCAAATTATTGTGAGTCATGCATTAATATAGAAGCAGGATTTTATTGTTGTTGTTGGTTGAGGTGGAGCTAATTTTTAGGCGTCTGGAGGCATTATGTTTTCATGTTGTCCATCCAGCCGTCCCATTCTTGTCATCGCAATAAAATATAATTCACTAATACTTTAATTGGAACATGGAGCAGACAGAGTATAAACGCAGTACCGCAGAAAAGCAGATGCTGGGGATGATGACTAGCAGCACCTACTCCCTTGTGTGATGGTCTTTTGATATTTAATAACAAAACATTCTGTATGTTTTTTTCCCGTTTAGTATTCATTTGTTGACAGCCAACTCTTTAGTAGCTTCAGCAAGTTTCTGGTTAAATCCTCAGTCTGACTCTTTGTGTTCCAGTCAGGAGCATCTTGTGAGGATGAGTACCCGCCGCTGCCGGCCTATCAGTCTGATTCAGAACCGGAGAGGAAGGAGGTGTACATCGTACAGGTCAAAGGTCTGCCGTGGTCGTGCTCGGCTCAGGACCTCCTGCAGTTCTTCTCAGGTGAGATCGTAGATTTGGTAAAAGTGTTTGTAACGTTAAGACAGTGAGAGTCACACCTCTACTTAAGATGGTGATTAGAGCCCCACTCGTAATGTGGATGGGTCGATATTATTAACACTTGCATATCTCAGATACATCGGTATCGGAGTGTATGTTGGCAATTCATGTTAAAAACAGAATGTAAAATATTTTCCAGGCCCTTTAATGTGTTTTCGATACTTGTTTTTTATAGTAAAAGTTTGTGCTCGATTGTTTAAATTAAAGTATTCAATTATGTTATTTTTCACTTGCAGTGTTTTATTTGATATTAAAGATCTTTGTCCAGCTGCTTAAAATTGTGCCTGTATCTTTGTCTTAACTCTTTTAATCAGTAAATCACCGCCATAAATACTGTTCACTATACTATGAAACTGTTAGGTTGCTGCTCTGGTTGTCTAAAATAAGATTAAGTAAAAAAAAGTAAATATTTGCAAACATGTTTTCCCTGTGCTTCAGAGTGTAGGATCCGTGACGGGGTGAAGGGGATCCATCTCACTGTGAACAGGTTCGGGAAGCCAACGGGTCGAGCCTTCATCGAGATGGAGCACGAGGAGGACGTCAGCAAAGCTATGGAGAAACACCGACAGTACCTCGGTCCACGTTATGTTGAAGGTTCGCCTCTTTGTATTCGGAGCTGTCTGGGGGCTAAAATATAGATGCTGATTAGAAATTTTGACATGTAGTGGCAGGAAAATCTCAGGTGTAGATAATAAAACTAGTGGTGGCTTGATTCCATTTAGCTGCTTCAGTTTCAGGGTCTTCTCTCACTGTCATGCCCCACTGGTACTTTTGAATAGAACAGTCATAGATAACAAATAACTTGGCCATTTAAATCCTAAAAACAGTTCTTTGTGTTTTTGCAGTATATGAAGTGACGAACAGTGATGCTGAAGCCATCCTGAAGAAAGCCGTCCAGACTCCAGCTGATGACGGGGTGGTGCGGCTCAGAGGTCTCCCCTTCACCTGCACCGAGGCAGACATTGTCCATTTTTTTTCAGGTAAACTGCATTCAGAACTTACTTAAGTTAAAAATATGTAAGTATTATCAGCAAACTGTCCTTGAAGTAACAAAAGTGAAAGTACTTATTCTGCAGACAAATAGTCCCTCTTGAATTTTAATGTTTTCAAGGTTTGGAAAGCACTTGGGTTTTGGATAAAGTGCTTGACACTGCCTAAAAAATGAAAGAAATTACAAGGGTTTTATATACATGTAAGTAATTTGTTTTGACTTTTATATTGGCTCAGCTATGTTATATAGAATGCCCACACTAATTTTTGTTGTTTAAAGCACAATAACATCTCATTTAATGTGAAGAAAAAATTAAATGGGGCCTAATGATTTCAAGTGTATATATATGTATAGAAATATATCATTTACCACAGCTGTAAGGTGCTGGAAAAGCTTGAAAAGTGCTTGAATTTGACTTTGGATAAAGTGTAGGAACCCTGAATTTGGAGATACATGGATTTCACTGGAAAGGAAAGGCATAACTAAAAGTAATTAGTAACTAAAGCGTTTTTACAATTGTAATAAAGTAAAAAGTCAAATATATGCTTCTGAGATGTACTGAAGTTCAAGAATAAAGTTGCTTAAAATTACTAGCCACCTCAAATTACATTTAATTGGATGAAATTGAAACATATTACGACTATACAAAGAAAAAGTACAGTGATTTTGATATACAAATACTCAAAAATTCAGTTTTGACAAATATTTGACAGGCAGAATGATGCATTTTGTTATTAAATGATAACAGTAACATTCAGAATTTGTTTGTGTGTTTCAGGTTTGGATATCGTGGAAAACGGGGTCACCATCGTCACAGACTACGCAGGGAGAAACTCTGGAGAGGCCTATGTGCAATTTTCTTGTCAAGAAGCAGCGGACGAGGCTCTGCAGAGGGACAGGGAGGTCATCGGAAACAGGTAGGATGCTGCACAGACGCACACCGAGGCCTGGAACAGCTTCATAATCCTGTGTCAAATGTTTCTCCGTTTCCTGACCAAAAGAAACTTGCTTATATTAGTTGGTCTGTTGCTCATCCTGTGCTGTCTGTATTTGTAGATATATTGAGGTGTTTCCCAGCAGAAGCGATGAGATTCATTCTAGGAAGAGGACGAGGAGTTCGGCTCTTCCTCAGACCAGCCCTGAGTCAGCCAACAGGAGGACTGCCTCACAAATGCACCCGAGAACTAGTGAGTTTGTAGTGTCATTAAGTCTAAAACAGTGGGTGGAATAAAATGGTACATCCACTGGGTTAGCAGACAGAGATTAAGTGAGGGGATCTTTTACAGATACTTGAAATGTTTGCTGCCTGTGAACAGATTTATCTTGGTGTAAACTGATATATCTGCTCCATCAGGGTTCCCTCAAAACTCGGCCCCACCGGTTCATTACATACATTTGAGAGGACTTCCTTTCCAGGTGTCTGGAGAAGACGTTGTTAAGGTAAAAAAAAAAAAAAAAAAAGTTGAAATGTTGTTGTCATGGTTGTGTTGCTGTGTTACAGATCACCTGCACATGATTTTATTATGCGTTTGTTTTTCTCTTGCAGTTCTTTGCTCCTCTAGTTGTGTCCAAGATCCTGATTGAATGCGGCCCTGACGGCAGGCCGAGCGGAGAGGCCGACGTTTACTTCAGCTGCCACCAGGACGCCATGGCCGCCATGTCCAGAGACAGACAGCACATAGGTGAGACTGATGGAGAGCCTTTAACACCCAGCTGATGTAGGCATGTTCAAAAACAGGAACTTCGTCGTACAAAGCCTTAAAATTTTGACAGGAGTTACAAACTCCAAACAAAATACTTTTTACTTACTTCACCATGTCCATTATGACACCAGTCCACTGTCAGAACATCTTCTACTCTTGAAATAAAATATTCTAAAGATTGTGCAGCCTCGATGGAAGGTATGCAGTGAGTATTTTATAAATTAATAGTCCGCTGTATTGTATATTGTAAATTGTATGGTATCTGCTGAAACTGAAGCCATTACATTGCTTCAGACTCTTAAGACAAAAGGACCTTGCAGAACTTGAGTGGTTCTGGTCTGCCGCTGCCTTGATCTGCATTAATTACTGTTCGTTTGGACTGTTGCAAATGTGTTAAAACACTGAAGTCACACAATAACACAGAGAAGCTTGAAGTGGCTTCAGTTCCCCGTCAGAAACGGCAGTCTGATGGCAAAGTCAAGCAGTGAAAATATTCCTGATATAGTATGAACTATTATTGATTTTTTTTAGGCAGCTAAAATACATTTTGTGGATGTGTCTGTCCACAGCAGTAAATAGTTTAGCTTCTGTGCTGTGAGTCCTGAGGGAGATGTCAATCAAAATGTGATTTTGGTGGGGTTTTTTAAACTAGGTTTTCAAGTGAATATAAATGTTTATTTTCACTCAGATTTTTGTGGATGATTAATGAGACTATTAATATGACTATTTCAAGACAAATGTTTAGAGGCATTAAGTTTCTGTAATACTCTGCAGTGCTGATTCCCAGACATTCATATACTAAA
Source organism: Lutjanus erythropterus (assembly GCF_056507025.1). Classification (NCBI taxonomy): domain Eukaryota; kingdom Metazoa; phylum Chordata; class Actinopteri; order Lutjaniformes; family Lutjanidae; genus Lutjanus; species Lutjanus erythropterus. The sequence goes on along the minus strand of NC_139326.1, from coordinate 14,020,936 downwards.
GTATACTAAATAAAGTATACTAAATATGCATTTTAAATTAAGTGAAAATATGGATTAAAGCCTGTCAAATGCCTAAGATTTAATGCTAGCAGATCATCTGTGGTGCATGTTTTCATTTTGCACAATCAATAATCCACATTTCTGGTTTGTTATGACATTATATCTGTTATAATATAAAAGTGACATGATAATCATTGCAGTTCAGATTCACTTAACATTTGAACCTTCTCTTATTTTCAGGAGAAAGATATATCGAGTTATTCCTGAACTCTGTACCAGATTGTGATGGAAGGTGAGATGCACTGATTTAGATCCGGAGTTGGAAATGACAGATTCTTGACAGAAAAAAAAAAAAAAGTTAATTATGTTACAGTATTTGGCTTTAAGCACTGAACAACTTTCAATGCTTTGAAACAGTTGTGAGGATTTATTACTTTATAAGGAAGGTACAAAAGGAGACAGAATTGTGCAGTGAATCTCTTAAAAGATAGTTTAGTGTCTGTATCTTGCTTGTCTCAGCTTGGATCACAGTAGATGTTGTGATTACAGCCCACCAGCTGGGAATTTTCAGCTTTTTCTGGAACAAAGAGTAACACATTGCAGTCTCTGTGCTGCTCTCATTTTGGTTTTTCACTGGTTTTAGCTTCTTGCACAATCTTTGCTGATGTTTTAACTCCCCTCCACATGTGACTTTAACATGTATTTTCTCCTGCAGGTAAATGTCGACACTCAGACGCCAAAGACAATACACAGGACTACTGTATTTATTTTCCAGCCTGACTTGGAAATCAAACAATAAACATTCCTGGTGTCAAAAGAAAAACTGCCTTCTTTGTCTCTATTCAACAAGAGGGAGCTTAGTAAAAAAAAAAAACATTCCAAATGTAGCTGAGAGTGAAGAGTGAGGTGATGCGTTTGCAATCGACAAGCTCACCACTAGATGCCATTAAATCCTACACACTGGTCCTTTAATTTCATGATGAATTAGTCACTTAGTCTTCTGAAAAAACTGGTGAATTTAAATAAGTAATGCACTGTTATGTTATCCAAAAACTAGCGAGAGTGGTGTTTTTATGAAAAAATAAAAAAGGTTGCTTTGAAAGAAACTAATCACAGAAGGATATGTTTAGTTGAGTTGTGTGGGTGAATCAAACGGCAGATTTTGAGCACTTAATGTTTATAGAGTCCCACTTTCACAGAGGAGTTTTTTCTCTAACCTCAAATGTTTCTGTACACAAAATAATTCAAAGGGATAAACAAATAACATCGTGCACACTGGAAATTGCCCTCTGAGAACTGAAGTGTTTTTAGTTTTTGTTCACAGAGGAGGACGTAGGGACGATCTGAAACTAAAGTACAGAGACTGAGCTCTTCATGCTCCTGAGTCACCACTGCTGAAGTGAAACATTCAAATAATCGAGTCAAACACAAGTAAAATTTAATAAAAGTTTATTGTTGATCTAAGAAGCATTTTCATTTCATGTGTTAATTTGCTTCAACAAGAACGACTAAAGGTTTTAACTGAGCTTTCAATTATTCTTCATACAAATCAACAAAATGTAAAAATAGCTGTTATAAAGATGCACTGATGTGCCCACTTCAAACCAGAGAGCCATGCATTTAAAAGTGCCATAATATGTTATGACGCCCAGAAAAGGAGTTAGATTATCTTAAAAAAAGACTAGAATCTAAATATCTCCGTCTTGAATTTTATGATTGATAAACCAGCCTTTGACAAAATATTAATTGTCAACAGGAGATGATTTAAAGCCATTTTGTTAATGCCACATCTAACTAATACAGAATAAAACAGCAGCAGTAAAGAAATATTATGCCCAGAACATATTCAGCTTTGTAAACTTGATGGAGTAGTCTTGACATTTTGGGAAATGCTCTCACTTGCCTCTTTGCAGAGACGATACCACTCATGTCCATAATGTAAGCTACAGTTAGCAGGCAGTTAGCGTAGCTTAGCATAGCTCAGCATAAAGACAGACTGGCTCAATCCAAAAATAAAACCTGTATACTAGCACCACTACAGTTCACTAATTAACACAGTCAAGACTCGAAGAAGAGACTTCCCCCGCTTTGTGTTCACAGGCGAGCTGCTTCCCCGCCATTTCTAGTGTGTTTGCTAAGCTAAGCTAACCAGCTAACTGGCTCCAACTTCATACTGAACAGACCACCATGAGAGAAGTATCAATCTTCTCATCCAACTTTCTAACTCTAATAAGCGCACTAACCAAGATGTCGACTCATTCTTTTCACATAAAGACCGAACAGCAAAATCAACTCTTCTCTACAGTCTGAACACCAAAGCTGGATGATATGTCCATCAAATATTGATATCATGATAAGAGACTAGATAAAGTCCAGCAGTCCAGGATTTTGGTTATCATAACGTTGTGATAAAACGTCAATATGCGTCTATTCCTAGTCTTAAATTCTACATTACAGTTTTTACAATTTGCTTAATAATGTAGGTATATTTAAGATTGTTTCAAACATTTTTTCTAGAGTTTGTAAAAAGCTTGTGACATCAGATAAAGTTTTTTCCCCAAAATACTGACACTTTGAATATCAGTATAATAAAGTATTTGGTCAAATGTGTTTGTGGTATTTGATTTTGTCAGTATAACCCCTGAATCATGTGCAAATTCATGTTTCATCAGAGAGACAAAGAAAAGTTTCATCAATCACCATCTTCATATCATACTGATCTTCATATGATTAACTACTGTGTTATAACGCAGCACAGTTATGGCTAAAACTCTGGAGACGTGACAAAGAAAAAGTCCAGTTTTTCCTTTTTCATCTTTTAAAAAAGGTTAAAAATATTTTCAGTTGACCTTGACCTAATCAATCATCCACTCAGTGGACAATATGGACAGTCAGTTTTTAAATGCATGACATGATTCAAGTTGTCTTTTTATAATCTGTAATCTCCAACCAGGTGCCACTTTCACCTTTTTGAGCTCAGGTTTCCACTAAAAAACAATACCACAGCAGCTCAACACACACTTTCAGCCAGAGAGGAGGAATCATGGCTACACCTGTATTTGAAAAATGAAAAGCTGCATCCCAACAGCTCGCCGTGGCACATGTTTGGACATTACAAACTTAAAGTAACTAAAATATTGCAAGTTCAGAACTCGTGGGACTTCATCTGAGCTTTCACCATTCAACGTCTCGAGTCATGAAGTCAGAAAGTGCATTTTTGCAGTGCCAGCTCTACAAATCAATGCCTCTGTTGGTTTGTTTGTTTCATGTTGGTGTTGAAGCGTATTGTTGGAGTAAAAGAGAGAAGCAGGTGGTACACACAGTCTCTGGGAGAATGGAGGAAGGTAGCGGCAGTTCGTTGGACACACAGCTCTCGCAGAAAACCCCGCTGCAGTTCTTACATTGTTTCTAAAGAGAGAAAAACAGGATAATAACACAATGTGACAGAAAAGAAAAGAACCTTGGTTAAATACCTAGCTGGGTCTTCTCACATTACAGTCTAATGATATTCTGGAGCAAAACTGAGCCCTTCAGTGAAATCACTATTGTTGCAATTTTAACTGACATGTTTGTGAAGGCCTCATTAATGCTGAAAAGCAAGTACAGTATTTTGAGCGACATGCTGCCATCCAGACGATGTATTTTTCAAGGACGTCTCTGCTTATTTCACCAAGACACATTCTGCACGTCACAACAGTGTGGCTTCGTAGTGAAAGGTACTAAAAGGTCAGGTACTAGACAGAGACTCTGGACCGCTGAGCAACTTAAGTCGTGGCTATCTCAGGCTGCACTTTTGGCACAGCAGTGCTTTTAAGTAAATGCTAATGTCAGCATGCTAACAGTGACAATGCTAACAATGCTCATGTTTCGCAGGCAACATTTACTATGCCCAACATGTTTTGCTTAACATTAGCAAATACTAACATTTGCTTATAGACACTAATGAAAAAATGTAACATTAACGTCTTCATAATTTATCAAAAAAGATCCCATTTGTTTAAACATTGCATTTACTTTGATTATTGGTTGTCACTTTGGTTTTGCTTGTTTGTTTCTATAAAAACATTTCAGTAAGTTCAAGTAAAGACTGGATCGCTATAAGCCTGTACAGGAGCCCTTTCCTTATTTATACTAACACTAAAAATTGTGAACTTTTATCGACACAAAGTGAATTCAGCACAGTTCAGAATTATCTGCCATCCTCATACCTTCGTCTTCAGAAGGGAATCCTCCTCTTCACACATCGTACAGAGAGTAGGCTGACTGATCTCCACAAATGACTCATCCTGCAGAAAATCAAATTGTAATAAATGTTAAGTATAGTGAATTATGGGATTTTTGAAACATATAATGATATTGGCACTACCATATTAGTTCAATTCTTGTTTTCGTCTTTACAATACAAACTGCATTAATGAGTGAAAAGAGTTCTATTTTAAGTACATACTTCACTTTTTAATGTTTTAACTGCATGAACACTAATGATAAACAGACTGATGGTAAGACAATTAAAGATTTTATTTGTGCACCTCAGGCCTCACCTGTTCATCTTCGTGGTGTGACAAGGACCTTAAAGAAGGAGACACAAAAATAAATAAATAAATAAAAGAATATAACAATACTTCCTCAATTACAATATAATTTCTAAAAAGCTTTAGTTGTTAAAACTACTTACAAGCTGGAGCTCAGACTTGTTTTGTCCTCTGTCCCTGACTGTGCCTGGTCAATCTCTCTTTTGACTGACGGGGATTCTGGGGGACACTGTTGGTAAAATACACACACTTTGTATGAGGACAAAGTTGACAGATTAGCAATAGGACTGATTTTTAACTGCCCAAATATGATCACAGGTTTACTTTTGGTGTGTTTTCTGGTTGTCTCCTCTCCCTCCGAGGTGTGTTGGGCTGTCTTGACGCAGCGTCAAAATGATGCTCACTCCTTCGCTCTCGTTCTTTTCTCAGCTCCAGCTCCAGATAAGACCTGAAACAAGACAAACATGACGCAGTGAACACAAGTTTATACTAATTACATTCATAATAAACATGTTTTGTCTAAAATAATTTAAAAAAAGACGGCATGCTGAATTTAAATGATATGATCTTTTCTCAAGATAAATATCACACAGACTAAACTAGAAGAAGTCACTCAGTAGAGAGCAGTTCTCCACCAGGTAACAGATGGTGAAGGACCTACTGCAATGCCACCACAAACAGCCAAATGCAACCATTATGAGTATTTGTATTCACAGAACAGTCTTTTTATTAAGATAGATAGTGTGTTGTAACTGAATGTCCTGGGTTCACCTAACTGTATAAAATTAATAAGGAAATAATAAGCGGGACAATTAGTCCAAACTTCTCAACTTAAACTTTGTTATTTATATATTAAGAAGCAACCTGACTAAATTATAATAAATGTCCCAGTGGAAGTTGTGGTTATTCAAAAGTTAGAGCTGATTATATCACCCCACTATCATGTTTAATTCCTCTTGTTTTTAACAAACCAAATTTAAATTCAAATCGGACATTGAACAATCCGATTTCACAACTGTGCAGACGTCTAGCTACAACATACAGCAGGGATTCTGCCTAACTTCACCTTCAGTGACTCATAACATATCAGGTATGGAATTAATCTGCAGATGCTTTGGGTGAAAATGAAATGAAACTTGTCTGTGGATGTCAGTTTTTGAGCCGTGACAAAGTCCAAAATGTGGACTGTAACAGACTTGTAGGCAAGCCTTGTTTTTGGCCTAGCAGTTGATGATTACTTGCAAGAAAGAAAAGAAAAAGTACTCATTTTATAAATAATTGTTAAATAATTCTTGTATAAGTGTTCCCTCTTCACTAATCTGTAATCTAATTTTTTGGACCTCTGATCTTTCCTCGTTTTGAGAATTATTTTTACTAGTTTAGTTTTACCTCTTTGGGCCTCAAACAAGTTATTAAAATGAAACCAACAAAGAAGCTTAGAGAAGAAATGTCTTTGTGGTGAAGCTGCAGTAACATTTCTACCCTGACAGCATTTTTGAAAGGGGCCACAAGCCAAAATGATTGAGTATAGCTGGTTTAATTCTTAACAATCTATTGGTGTAATATGAGAATCACCACCCTTAACCTTAACCCATTTTGGTTCCCTCAGACAACTTCTACTTACCTGTGTTTCCTCAGCTGCTCCGCCTCCACCTGCAGGCTCTCAATTTTGTCTCCAAAGTCCTGTTTGAAGAGTCGGTTGGCCTCTAAAGCCAGATCCCTCTCTCTCTCAGCCTGTTTGCATCTGGTTTGGGGAGGGGGTGTCACATAAACTTATGGTAAAATGAAAACTTGACAGAAAGGAAAATGTTTGGAAAGAGATGTCAACTAAAACTTAAAACTGGAAAAAACAAACAAACACAAAAATGACAAAAAGATCAAGTTTTTCGGGACTGAAACCAGACGGGGACAACAGGGAAACTTTAGCCAAAGAAGATGAAGCAGGCCGTGTTTGTTTATTGTTTTATTAGCCTAATGATTACTACAGTTTACACCAATGTTATGTTCACATACAATTCAAAATTAATAAATTAATTTTGCCCTTTTCTTCTTGCTTTATCCTGCTCCTGTCCTGGCCTCCTTCTTCACTTGAATGTGGATCACCAAATGACAACATTGGATATCAGTCCCTAAACATCAGCTCAGACTCTCTCTCTTTATTCTCTCTTCTTCGTTCGCACATATTCAAGCACAGTCTCTGGTAGGGGGTCGAATTCTTTGGAATAACATTACAGCAAGTCCCCTACCTCCTAAACAACCAGGACGTGTCCATTAGCATATTAATCATCAGTCCATCAAAGTGTCCACAGTGGACTTTCAGACACCCTGCCGTCTACTCGTCTTACCTCTGCCAGAAAGCATTAATGGGGTGTTTGTAAGAAATGCCTACCAAACAAAAGTATAAATCTGATGTGGCAAACACATCTGTCAGAGAACACAAGGATTAAGGGCTGCTAAAAGGATCGATTCAGTCCACACTACTCAAAGCTGATGCTGGAGAGCCACTGCAGGAGGTTGTGGGAAAATGGTTTTATTTTCAACGACAAAGGAGCATCGTACAGAAAAGATAACATCCTAGTTTGGTTATTTCTATAATTAGGCAGGTTTGTATTCAGATGTATGAAAGCGGGGAGCTACTGCTGCAACTGCAGCAGCTTCCCTGCTGCTGAGTTCAGGTTTCTGGCCTGCTTCACCAAATGTTTCTCACTAATTAGATGATTCAAAAAAAATCATGATAATGAAAAATAATGACAATGAACATAGAGAGGGAAAAACAGGACAATAAGATTTTTTTTTTGTAGGAATGTGATTCTGTGAAGAAAACTGTCTACTGTAATAATTATTTATGATACCGATCACAGCTGTGGAGAAATGTCCTCACCTGGTCTCCATCTGTTTTACAGTCCCTGTCATCTGGTTTATTTTCTCCTCCAGGCGAGCGATGGCTTCACTCTTCTGTTTAGAGCTGGCATCAGCGCTCTGAGGAGGATGGTCTGTGTTAGTCAACTGCAAACAATAACTCAGTACCAGAGGTTGCACTAGACTTTCTGACTGTCCCTCGCTGTGATGGACGGGGTCATAAAAATAAACTATTTTTACCTGTCATCTTAAAAGAGCAATTGTGCGTGCAAAAATGAGTACAGCAGTCCAAATAGGGAGTTTGAGCCAGAGACGGTACATTAAATTGGTTGAAATCTTATTTAATATACAGTCTATGGCTGAAGCAAGCTGTTGCACCCCACTTCCTCTTCCCTTAAATCTCTGCAGGCTGCCTGAGCATCGCAGGGGCGCAAGACGCGTGCAACATCGTAAATTGACATTAACAAGCGATAATGAGTCCTCTGCTGGAAGTTGATTAGCTGTTTATAAGCATCAGTTGTCTGTTGATGTCAAGCTAAGCCCATTATCCTGAAAACAAGCTCACTGCTCTGAAAATACACACTCTGGAGTTTGGCAGGTGGTAAAACAGGCAGTCACTTACTCAGACTCCATTAACACATTCCTCAATTTAATGTGTTCAAATTATAAACATCTACTCCTTCTACAAGATTATTAACGATTTGTTATGACTCATAAACAGACACTTACTCATTCAGCATTAATCTGAGCTCTAATTAACATGAAACAGGCGACCACTTGTTACTCGCCCTCGCTACTCGTGTTTCAATCTGTCAAAATTAAGATTTTTCCGTCATTTTTCCATAAAAAATTTGGTTAAACTTCTGCTCGGTACATGTTTGTAAAAAAGACCAGAAGATTTTAAGTGCTAACATAGTAGCACTTCTGATTTGACTGGTTTCTTCTCCATATTAATTGCAGCCAAGGCTCATGGGTATTGTAGTATTTAGAGCTGTCCTCCTCAGAAACGAAGCTGAAATAATTAAGAATCAATTATAATAATCATACGTAGTAGCTTGTACTTATTTGTACACCAACTATTTTATATTTTGTTCTAATTGCTCTATGCTGTATATTTTCTATTCTTTAATGGGAACATCTGTGACAAAAACATGCAGGGATTAATGAGGTATTTCTGATACTGATTCTGTAAGGATGTAATTTAAAGATACATTTGAAATGATAATACAGACTGAGGGAAAAAGTGTCTTTTTATTAGGTTACTGCATGATTTATTTCTATTCATTTTGCCAGTAGTTAGAGCTCACCCTGCAAAAGTCAACTACAGCTTATTCACTTTTAGGTTTTAGGACTTTAAGATTAGATCGTTTATAAAATACTACAAAGCTTATTAGGGTCATTATTGTGAAACAAAATCTAGATTTTATTGATAAAGTCAGAATATTTTCAGAAAATGGATGTTATGAGAATAAATTCATGATATTTCAAGAAAAAACAATATTGGAAGTAGTAAAAGTCTTAAAATGCAGAAATGCAGCCTCACCTGTGACTTGTGGCTAAGCTGTTGGTTGATGGCACGGAGGTCTTCCAGCTGCTGTCTGAGTTCCACTAGAGCATCCTGCTTCTCACAGACGTCTTTCTCCAGCATCTTCATGGACAGCTCCATCTCCTGCTTCATCCCAATCTGCACCTCCAGCTCCTTCTCCACATCCTGCACAGACATCCGCTTTATCTTCAGATACACACCTCACAGCCAGAAGACCGCTGGCATTAAATACAGGGACTCGCACAATTTCATGACAATATAAAAATCTGAACATGAGAGTAGAGAAGCTTTAGGAGAGTTAAGAGCCTGAAACACACCAATCGAAGCAAAGTTTCCTCTTTGAGTTGCTTGCGTGTTTCACCCAGTGCTTGTCCGTCTGGTGCAGAGTCGCTTCTTAATGCCTGGAAAAAATAAAATAAACTAACAATAAGGGCATGTCCGCTTTGAGTGACAGGCCAGTAACCGCTAAGTAGTAATGTATATCTGTATATCTGAATGTGATTTCTCAGGAGGAAAAAGAATAAATCAAACTGATGATGTGTTCACCTTCCTGGACTCCAGCTGATATGAGCTCTCCTCCTTTACTCTCTCCACATCTTCTTGTAAAGTGATGATCCTGTTATTTGCCACTGCGAGCTGAGGAGACAAAAGTCAGCAGACAGTTCTGTAAACAACGAATACCAGCAGCCGTGCTGGGAAGCAAAAAAGGCTGATAACATTTTTAAGGAAAAGTATTTGCACGCAGGTCAAAAGCTCTCTTTGCAGTTCAGCTCTCACCTCTTCTGTTAGCTTTGTGTTGGATTTTTCCAGAGCGTCCACCTTCGCCTGGAGGTTATTTACTGATGCACTGTAAACAGACAGAAATATCCCATTAGTCGCCACCTCAACAAGCTGCTGAACAAGGTGGAAAGACTGAAGAGAAAGACGGTCACTCTGACAAACCTTAAATGTCTGTTCAGCTCCTCCACGTAATTCTTCTGATCGAGAATCGCTGTGATCTGACCGTCGCTGAAAGAGCAGAAAGAGAGGAAGAGAAATGAGACATTAGACAGATGAAACACCAGACATGTAGCAGAAAAAAAACATATAGCTAGATGATGTTGATTGCAGCCCAGTGAAGACTACTTTCTGTCCCTATATGTTTAAGGGATATGTTTAAGTCTGAAACATTAGAATCAGAATACAAATACATCCCCAAAGATTACTGTATTTTTATTTTTTAGCATCTCGCTGAGCCAGGTCGTATTTTCTAAAGTTAATAGCAAAGCAGTGACAGAACACTGACAGTCCATATTTCAAACTGAAGGATGCAGGAGATGGTGCTGGTGCAGAAAAAATCACAGCAGATGAAATTCAATATTTCTAAAACCGACCAAAACAGTTCCTCTCATACAAGTAAAGCTGCAATATTTATGATTAGTAAATTGAATATCTTTGGGTTTTGGACTGTTAGTTGGACAAAAAAAAAAGATATTTGATGACACCTTGTACATTGTAACGGACCTTAAGTTACAGTTTTCTGGTGTTTTGTAGATCAAACAATTAATCTGTAAATCTGGAATCTTAATTTCTCTCTCTCAAAAAAAAAAAAATCAGCAAACTAAAGAAACAAAGTTTGTCTTACAATCAACATTAATCTACAACATGACATTCAAACAATAAGTGGCTAAATCTTTGAGACGAATGACTGGACAAACATTTAACTTGATGGCCAGTCTACAAAAGTCAATCAGATGTCACCTACTAAAATCAAAGGTAAAAGTTAACGTAAAGTCTTAGAAATAAGAAAGTGAAAGCACTCACCCCTCTGCACTCTTACTACTGTGTCCACCATCTTTAAGGTACATTGAAAAATCAATCACCCCGACCTGCAGAAGTAATTGAACCAGAAACAGAAGATCAATGACAACTGAAACTGCACTGCAGCTCTTAAGTGAAAAAATAATTACATGGCTACATGCTGCTTTTGGAAGATCAAAGAGTTTTTGTCCTGGGTTAAAGCTCTAGTCGTGCAGGATGAGTATGACCTGGGAACCTCTAGCAATTTTTAATAATTGCACTTAATCCCGTGCAAATCTGCAATTTGAAAAGTAAAGATTTCATTACTTTTCATTAGGAGACTGATGTCAGACATGTTAGCAGTCAGTACAACCTCCACTGAACAGGAAGTTTGTAACCAGAGAAGTTTCACTTCATTGTTCTTACAATAATACTTGTTTACTCAGCTGATGACAAACTGGCAACCCGCCATTCCTCCCAGTCATTCTGGCCTCGTCCCCAAATTGAGCAGAGATTCCTGAGTAGTTTTGGAAACTACAGGAACAATACTGAGGGTTACTATCATCATTATTATTATTGGTAGTATCATTATTACTTATTATATTATTGTTATGCAGAAATAAGTTAAATTGTGTCATATAGCTGTTTACACTCAGCTGCATTCTCATCAAATTTAGTAAAGTGAGTCCACACTTTCATTTTGCCTTGTCAGCTTTTTGTGTCAGGTTACAGAAATATTGACAGCAGTATCACCTGTCCAGGACCTTATCAATATTTCCAGTAAGCAACTGGTTCTTGATATCTATCCCTACACAGGTCTGATATTTTTTTTCATCCAGGTGTTTCGATTTAAAGCACTCGACTGTAAATTCTCCTGTACTGAACTGTAAATTCAGTACAGAAGCACTTAAAGGAGTTTTTGTATACCACATCACTTAGAATTCTTACTGTACAAAACAGACAAGCTAAAATATAAATGTCAAAACAATCTGAATAAACTCTTGTACACCGTCTTTCTGATTTATTGTAGGGATGTGAGCAGCTATTATACGATAGAGTATGTACTGTATCGAGTCTTAGAAACAATGTATTGTGATACTGTGGTGCATAAAAAAATGTGTTCAGTGGTTCATTTTGTGTTTCGTTTAAACCCTGACCGCCAGATCACAGCAGGATTGCCCAGTCTGTGTGACAAAACCAGCCCAATGGTCCATAAGACTGATGTCGGCAGGCGGAGAGCAAAGACACATCATATCCATGTTTAATTATGAGGGCATGTATGTAAATTGCGCCAGGTCTGTGTGTGTATGTGCTGATCTGGGGTCAGTCTGGTAGTAAAAAAAACAGAGACGCAGACTTGGAAACCCTGGACTGCAGGGTTGTAATCTATCTGTCCTTCTATCTTTGTTCTGACTGCATTAAAAAGTAAACTTTTTAAATTCATATTTTATGTATGTGGTGGTGTGTTCTGTGACAGTTTATCTATGATAATTTTTTTTTTTTTTTTAAAAGCATTATAAAAACAAAGCTAGAACCTGGAAGAATTATTTTTTTCTCCTTTCATTTCTGCAACCACTTGTTAAAAATTGCATCCATTTGATTTTGGTCTTTCTTGTGTTACTGCAGCTCTGAGTGCTTATGGAAGCGGAGGTGAAAGCAGAATTACCTGAGAGTCCAGGTCCTCTCCCTTCATACACAGATTGGCATCGATGACATTTAGTCCAACGAGCAGCCCAGCGATGACAGCTCCCTCTTCCTCCATCATCAGCGCGTTCGGCTCATAAAATTCACTGCAGAGGGGAGAAAAGGACAAAATACGGTCAGTGACCAGAGCACCGCTTTGATTTCTAAACATGCATCATGTGGGGTTGAATGACAAAATGCCAGTGGGCCTCAACACAGACACAGTATGATACAAACACACCTTAGCAGGTCCTTTCTGTTGATGATGGTCTTCATGTAGTCAGAGAGTTTCTTCTGCATCAAGGCCAGTCGTAGCCAGGCACGTCCTCTTCCTAGAGGAGTTCTGTAATCAAACACAGGAGAGCTGGATGTAAATACACTTGAAACTTAACACAATACATAAAAAGACACGGCATGACAACATGCACAGGAGCTCCACCAAAAGGAGGCAACTTCTTTCTTTACATGGCACTAATTTTAGTGCACAAGTGTATTGATAATAATATATAATAATAATTATAAATATATAAATATATAAATATATAATAATTATAATTTTTCAATATATTTCTCTTGTGTTGTTCTCTCACATAACTAAGAGTACAGAAGTGTCAAAGTCAAATTATTCCAAGGGACACACATGTGAGGGGGTCAACTGTATATCTTCTATCTTCTAACTGGGTCCTTGGTTTAAAAAAACATTTGAGAACGACTAATTTAGGAACTTGATTTAACAGACTCACTTGAGGCCAGGCAGGTCTTTTACACTGGCAGTGATCTCTCCTGCCTCAGGCGTCAGCTTCTCGACGAGCTCCAACGCCCCCCAGAAGGACTTGTTCTGCCCCAGGAAGGTCTTCTTGGCTGATGATTGACAGACAGTGCTTGTTGAGCGGTTTCATTTTGAGGAATTTGGGTCACAGTGTAATCATTTACTAATGAGCTCCAGAAACTAACCTGGAATAAGTATGCTAAAAACAAATACACCGTGACTGCAAATATTCCTCACTGCTACGCAAATTGTGGCTTTTATATGTATTCTGAGAATAAACTGTAAATCATCATACCGGACATTTTCAGACCTCCATTCTCAAACTTTACAGATCCAACAATTATGTGGGTTTGAACAGATGTGATGTGCGATGTGTGCTATACATACTTTTCAACCCATGTTTCAGACAGTGCTCCATCACGACAAAAAACTGCTGGAGAGGTGCATAGTCAGAGTCAAGTGTGCGTCCCAGGTTGAGGGCAGACTCGATCAAGCCCTTGATGCTCAGTTTGGCCATGTTCATCAAGTTAAGCCTTTCAATCGCGATGGGATCCTTGGGATCTAAAATGAAAAAAAGACAGGAAAACGTCCTTAAGAGTCCTCATAGTAACGATGACACGGACTATGGTCTAACAGCAGGAATGACTCAGGAGCTTAATTTATCAAGAGTCAGGGGGAAAACAGTTTTTTCCAGGAAGTAAAAGTAACATAGTTTTAATATAGAAAGACAAGACAAGATGACAAAATCAACCAGCTGCTGCTGGAAACTTAGAAAAGGCCAAAATCTGCTTTTCATTGTAAAAAATTTTTCATCTGTAAATATGACGCTTAAAATTGACTTTTGGACCAAACACAGCTAAACCTATTAAACATTTTCAATATATTAGTCCAAAGCACTGGATAGCTTTGAAAGAGAAAATTTAAAGGAAATTTTAAACAACTTTATAGTAAAGTTAGCACTTAACTCTTGGTATGATCCATCTATACATCAATGTGTGATCCATAATTGATGAGCAGACACTGAGAGGCTTTTAGTACAGGAGTTCTGCAGGGTTATGCTATTTGTTTACATTATTTATACTTTCATGCATTAAGTCTGTTGATTGTACTTTCAACTTTAGTTAGAAATGTGAAAATCTTGACCAAGTCAGCCCAAATTAAATAAATTGTAGGCATTTGTAAACACAGTATGTGCAACAGTGATTTGTTGTTATTGTTATCATTTCTGCATTTCTAAAAACTAAGGAAGTACAAGAAGAGAAGAAATACAGGAAGTGAGTTTTCCCCTTTTAAAGAAGAAAATCACTTAAGATGACAGCTTCTTCAAATGAGCATTCAAGAACTGCTCTGCTACACAAAAACTAAACTGCAAGAACCAACATACGTGATGAGGTGGTCAAAAGTATTGATAATTTGATACTTTTTCAGATACCATGTGTTTAAAACAATACAATTTCCACTAGTTATGCATTTTTATGACATAATTAAATTTTTTATATTATTTACTAATAAGTCCCACCAAGAGCAAGTACAAAGTACTGAAGGTTAAAAGAAAACCCAGATTTTTACAAAAGTATATTTTATCATGCTTTACATGCCTGTGACTTTTTTCAAAAATTTCAAAATAGATATAATTTATTTTTTTTCCCCAATGCTAGTATTCTATTGATGTTTAATATTCTGGTGTTGTGACAACTCCAATGTGTGAAAAGTTAATCCAAAGTACAATGTTACATGTCACTTAAATTTGAGTTGAAACAGGCATACTCGCCTTAAAGTTGGACTGCAATGAAATGAAAACTATCAGCTATAGAGCTCTAATGATTAGTTGCTTAACTGATCAGTTGTTTGAAAAGAAAATGAGTTACCAACTATTTTGATGATCAATTAATCATTTCAGTCAATTTTCTAGCAAAAAAAATTCAAACATTTTGGAATTTTGCAATTTGGAGGTGCTGCTTTGAGCTCTGGGAAGTTGTGATGATGTTTTTTCAGAAATTTTTGACAATTTATGGACCAAACGATTATGCACAAAAATAATCACTAGTTGCAGGCCTAATCACCTGCATATCAATATCAAACACCCCTGATAATAAATACAGTCGTCTAATTAACAACATAAGAGACTGGTGGTGGTGAGACACTTGATCTTACAGCAGCATGACAAAACAAATGTTTATGTCACTGTCTGTTAAAGGCCCTCTGTAATATCATTACAGCACGTAACTGCTTCCAAAGAGCTGGAGGTCAAAGTGCTGCAGTGTTGAGTTTGCCAACTGGCTGGACAAAAGTCTGAACTGGAAAACCGTGGACCGGCTAATCTGCCTGCTCTGTGCTGGAAGAAGGCGTGGTGAGAGATGAGGAAGACGAAAGTCTTGCTGGATGACAGATATTCTGTTTTCCATCCAATTTAAAATCATTAAACTACAGCACACACACTGTGCAGCATGAATCTGTTCAAAACAAGTCACCCGTTCACTTCCAGATTTAAATATCTGGATTCAGTTGCACTTTGTCTCGTTTTGTCTCAGTGAGAATAAAAAATGTGTCGATCAATAATGAGCAAACCCATTCCAGCTTCTGAAAGATCAAGAAAACAGGACAAAATGTCTATGAAATACTTGTTTTCCATTTGTTCTACATTCATACAAGAAAACAACCAGCACTTCCTGGTTGTTTAGTCGCCGAGCCCTGCCTTATTTACGAGCAGCGTCATCTTGCCATGTAACTCTCAGGAATCAAACCGTCTCCCCTGAAATCGATCATGACACAGCTCAAATGGGACACATTACCACAGTTCACTAGATGAAATGCGTAGCGTCTGGGGACCTTGTGTATCACCACGCCCTAACAGAGATCACGCTGTGCACACAAACCTCCTCGGACGCTGAGCTAATAATCTGTCACATTACCTTCATGGGCCGGCTCCGGGTCTGGGGTGAGGGAGATGTCATTGAGCTCGCGCAGGCAAAGCCACTCGCCATCGACAGACACGCGAAAGTTGCAGAGATAAATGGTCTCCCGGGCAGCCTGGGTGATTTTGTCGGTGGTGGGAGTCGGGGTTTCGCTCTGAGGCGTCAGATCAGACATGATGACTCAGCTGATGTGAGGCAAAGCCAACACCACCGAGGGAAAAAGGCGCAGTAGCTTTTGTTCCAGGAACCAATAAAAGGCCCCCCAAAAAAGAACAGGTCAGAGAGAAAAGGAAATCAGAGAGCAAAACAAAGAGGATAAAAGACCAAGACAGGGAAGGCCCACAGCAGCTTCCAGCAGGTGTTTGAAAGGGTGCTGCTTTTCCTCCTCTTTATGCCTGCATCCTCCTCTCCTCCTTGTTACAACTGAGTGAAATACGCTGCTGTCTTGAGGAAGGCTGCCCTGTCCTCTCCTCCTCTACCTCCTCCTCCTCTTCAACCCCTTGTTATCCCTTTTGTGTAGACTGGGGATTTAAGATGCAAGAGAGCACCGTGCTGAAAATCACAGCCCTCCTCCGGTCAGCTTAGCACCGGTTCACTCTGATTGGACTGCCTGTGCACCGCAGTGAATGCACTGGGTGGGTGTTGACCAAGATGGCTGACAGTAGTGCTGGGTACAGCAACACATTGTCACGTGAGCAGATGGTGCATGCGTAAAAAACGGGGGAGGGAGGGGAGAAGGGGGGGGTCCCCAGAGTACCCAGCCAATGCTAATGATGCAGCAGAGGACTCATCTGTCTCTCAAGCATCAACAACGTCCCCTGACCTGCAACAGAGGCCTGTTATTTGACAATGCAATTATTGAGCCGGCTGCAGCAGGATAACAAAACACCAACAGCAGTGAGCAACAAGGGTAATGAGGCCAGAGATCCTGAATGTAAACGGTTGTATCGTTGTATGTATGTATGTTGTATGTTTTAATTCCCACTTGGGGAACCCAAGTGATGCACCACTTATGAAATCAGAAAAGAAAGACAAACGCTCAACACATGACATGTCATTTCAACATTTGTAACGGTGGTCAAAAAGACAAAACCAACAGAGTATTTACTGTTCATTTCATTCAGCTTCAACAATCGGGTTCATTGAGAGGATTAAGTAGCTGTGACTGTTGAGCAGCCTTAAGAACTAGGAAAAGTTAATATTTGAGCTTTTAAACCAAACCACTTATTACAGAAATGTTTGGAGAGGTGCAGCGATTAACTGATTATTAATTGACTATTAAATTAATCTGCAACTGTTTTGATAATCAATTTATAATTGAGTCATTTCGTAAGAGAGACTGAAAAATTATCTGATTTCAGGTTCTGAAATGTGAATATTTTCTGGTTTCTTTACTCCTCTATGACAATAAACTGAATATCTTTGGGTTGTGGATAAAGCAAGATTATGTCAGGCTTTTGAAAACAGTGGTCAACATTTTACACCATTTACCAACATTTTATGGACCAAACCAGTAATCAATTAATCAAGAAAATAATTGTTAGTTGCAGCCATAAATGTCTGAAAAGGTTTTGTTAGTCATTACCATACCTGCAGAGATGAGCAAAGGATTTGTTCTACGGATTGATTAGCCGATTTAATTGAAGTATTACTATAGGTCAAATTGTTGCATTAGAATTATTTTTCTGTCACAGATTGATACAAATGGATTTCTTGAACTCCACTAATCATTTAAGACCACCGAAGGGCGTCCCTACGGCCAAGAGACACTGACAATGTAACAGCGACGTCCGTGGTTCAAGCTAGGAACCTTTGTTACATGTCATCCCCTTATTCTCTCCCCATGCTTTCTCCTACTCACTTTTCATTGTCAATAATCTGCTGAATATTTTCATGAGTTTGAACAATAAATTGGATGATATTAGCAGACATATCTGCATCAACAACAACTTTATTTTCCACTGTAAAATGTCCTGCTGGGTATCTTGGTCACAATTCTTAAAAAAAAATGTTCGAAGGGCTTGGAAGCAAGATAGTTGTTTACAGAACTAATAACAATGTTTGTTTGCAATAACTTTCTGATAGAAAACCCCTGCCTCACATACCTTCAATTTAATGGCAGCAAGATGTTAGATGTCATTTCAAAGTGCAACTGCAAGTTGCCCACATAGAACTGACTGTAGTTGCTATTACAACGTGATTTGGTCTATATGTAAGGAAAAAATATAGACATCTTTACAGGATCTCACAAATGTGGATGTTTTATTTCTCTAAAAAATCCAGTATCAATTGGGCTATAATGTTTTCTCAAATAAAATGTCCAAAACTTGTTAAAGTGGCAACCATTATTTCCTAAGGCCTAAGGTGACATATCTAAATTACATGATTTGCCTGCAGAAGAGCCTCAAACCCACAAAATGCAAAAGGCTGTATCTAGATCAGCGTTTCGTTTGTCCATTCCAGGCGTCTCTAGAAACATGGCAGTTCAATGTGGCCGCCTCAGAAGAAGAGGACACACATCCTTTGTAGATATAAATGGCTCATTTGAAGTTAAGAAAAACACATTTCTTATTTTCAGGTGATTACACGCTCATGAAAACACACTTATAATTATTGGATTTCATTTCTGACATATTCTGACAATAACAGTAACTCTTCCACACTGGACCGTCAAAAAAAAAGTAGTTTTAGTCGACCACTGGACTTCTGCTTCTAATAAAATACAAAGAAATACACAATGCTCTTATGTTAATTAAATGAAAATGTGAAAGTAATATACAGTAGGGCTGGGCAGTATGACAAAGTCAAATATCACTATTTATTTGACCAAATGCCTCAATATATAGAGGCCTCTGAGCTGACCTCATCAACAAGAGACGCCCTGACTCTCCCTCCCCCCTCCAGTCATCTCTTCACATTATATTAACAATGCACAGTCACCTGACTTTATTATCTTGCATATTGCAAATATTCTAACTAATACTGTGAACTGACAGTTTTCTGTCTTACATTTTGCACATTCTTGAATAGGTTTGTACAGCTCCGTCCCTAAATAAATAACATCATATCTGTACATATTGATTTTGAGCTAAGAAAATTACATCACTTTACTACACTTTATAGCTAGTATCTAAGATCTAATACGATATCTTGTCTCTATATCTATAATCTGTAATATAGACAGAGCCCTTAAAGTAAAGTTATTGACAAAGGAAACCTTAGAGAATAAGTGTAAGTAACTTGTCTGCAGCCTTCATTTATATGTCAAATGCTGGCTAGTTAAAGTGAAAAATTGGTGACACAGTAGCATCTAGCTAGAAAAGACACAGACAACTTTGACCTAAATAAAAGCTAACTGTTAGCTGTGACCAATACAGCAACCAGTGGCGTTACAAAGCGATAAACCAAGCCTGTCAAAACAACACATGACACACACACAGGTGATCCAACACACGGGAATGCTCACAAGGAAACTGGATGAAGTTTAGCTACACCTCTTGTGACATTAGCTATGTTCACTAACTGACACGCCACCGAGGGATTTACTTAAAATTACTGGTGTTTAATTGTTCTTTGCAAATAAATTTGAGGTTGAGAATCAACTGAGAAGACGGTCGATGTTGTTTATTACCTTTCAGCGTTAGCTCAGTTAGCTACTGCCAGTGATCTTGAATCATACGCACGTAGTAAGTTGTTTTTTCAGTGAGTCAAAAGTTAGCTAACAACACTAACAAGCTAGCGACGCTAACTGCAGAGCTTGCTGGTACTCTTATCTTTTAAAAATGATGGTTATGAAGCGATAGCTCAGTTAGTTTGGTAACCATATGGACTTTTACATGTTCTTTATCACTTACTTCTTCGCTTCGGGTCGATTCTTTCAATCTTGAAGTCATACTGTCGAAGCGGAGTGGGTGACAGCGACCCAGGCTTCCCAAATCTCAAGTTCGAGGAGTTTAAAGCCTCCTTGAAGTAAATCACCGAGGTGGGGGAAAGGGTCTCATCTGGACTGTCAACGTGTCCGTTTTCATCTGAGGAATTCTGTCTCTCTGAACTTTCTGAAACCTCTGAAGATGACTGCAGAGGGAGATCTCCCGGCGGCTCCGCCATCCTCCCTCCGGTCAAATACACTTCATGTGAGCAGCAGCAGTGAGCCGTCAGTCAGCGGTCAGCTAACTGTTAGCTTAGGTGTGTTTAGCTGCCGCGGCCATGCACCGCCGTGACGGGCAAAACAATCGATAGACCAGTCAGCTAGCTCCAAAATCTCTCCAGTAATCACTCCGCCTTTCTTCGTCCTGTCCTCCACAGCCTCCTCCCGACCCGGAAATAGCTGCGTATTAACATTTTGGTCAAATCTATACGTAATTTCGCGAGAGTTTGCGCGCTGTGTCAGCGGTCCAGCACATGACCAGAGATAATGCACATGGAGGGAGATGAGTCACAATTAGTAGATCCATGGCCGAGGCATAACCATTGGAAGCTCCCATGATGCATTGCGATATACACAGGCGCTCTTGTGCCTCTTCTATTTGTAAGATTCTCTGGTGGACTATCTCGTGTTCAGGACATGAAATAGCGTGGTTTAATGAAAAAAATATATTTACAAAGGTTGTATGAGACATTCAAGTTACTCTTGGGCTATCTGTAGACGTATTAGATTTATTCATAATTCTAAGTCAAGGTTAAAATGATAATATAATTTATAGGCTGTGATTTTCAAAGTGGGTTCCCCCAGGGGGTCCACAGCAAAAACGAAAATAATTTATTTCCACTGTATTGACACAATGAAAGAATGTATGATTATTTTGGTGAAGGGTTTCATATAGTCTGTAATAAAACAAAAAAACAAACTAAATAAAAGCAAAATCTTATCAAATGAGGATCCATGTAATTTGTGTCATGACAAAAGACATAAAAGATTAGTGTTTTCTTCCTCTTGGCTATAGTTCTATTAGTTCTTTGATTGTTTTAGCTGTGTACTTTTCTAATGCAGGACGAGGCCACTTCATGACAGAGAGTGAAGGGTTTGTGAATATTGTGTTCACATTTTCATCATGCCCTAAAAATTTGTTTCTAGTTTATTGACCTTTAAAAACAACTACTTCTTCAGAGAAATTAGTGAAATGCTGAGATAGGCCTACTGTGTATTTTTTTAACAGAACTTTACTCATGCCCCTCTCAGTTGTTGATAAGAACTATTTGTTGATACTAAGTTTGTTGATAGTCTGTTACAGAAAGTTTTATTTTGTAGCCTGAAATCAGTTTTCAAGGACAACATGCTCACAAATATATGTCATCAACATGACTGAATGTACAGTATGTTTACAGTCTGTGATCTCATAGTCACAGTTTTCTTCCCATAAACGCCACAAGATGGAGACAAAGTTCACATTTTGTTCACGCCTGCTCATTTTTAAACACTGAATGTTTTATTTTCACTTTTTGTCTCTCTTTTACATTAATCTGATTGTTTGCTGCATAGGTTTATCAATAGTACCACCTCTTATCAGTTTCTGATAGATTTTTCTTTGAATACATATGTTTTCATTTATTATTGATGTTTATATGTACTTTTACATTTTTATTGTGGCTTTTATTACTTTTTAATTCTTGTTGCCACTTTTATGTAAGTTTCTTTGTTGCTCTCTGTGTCTAAGTGCTTTTATTTTGTTGTTTTACTTGACTACATTGTAAATGAGGTCTCTACCTCAATGTATTTCCGAGTTAAAATAAAGGTTAAATGAATATTCTTAACAAAGATGCCATTCTCTGTGTAAGTAAAGGGTGTCAACATGCCTAAGGGAGAAACACCTGTCATATACGGTTATTTGAAGATGTTAAAATGTTAACATTACTTATTTTCTTTCATTTCACTGTTTTCAATATCAAGATATAAGGTGTCCCATGCAGTAGCGTCTGTAAAAAAATAATCTTTGGACATATTGTGTTTGAGATGGAGTCATAAACTCTTTGCTTGATTATTCTTTATTTTTTCTCCTGCATATTTTAGTAAGGGGATTCATGTTTATAGAAATGAATCACACTTGGAGCTGGAACACTGGGATGATTCTGTAAATTGTTCCAGAATCCAGTTTTTCAGAAAGTGTCTCATTTTGGCAATACTCACCCCTGTTGCTTCATCAGGCACCGGTTTAGTCAAATCAATTCAAAAACATGATTCAGATTGAATTATATGTCAGACAAGAGTCTTTTCTGCTCTTCAGTGGCCGGCAATTATTTTGTGCTGCTGCACCATCATTGTTAAAATCAGTTGTAGAAGATATAGATCAGTTTTTAACAATAATGAAGTGGCTCTTTATCTCTTGATGCTGCATTTTTGTCATTTCATTGTCATGAAGAAGCTGATGTCACTGAGAGCTGTGTCCTGCCTCCTAATTCTAGCTGGTTGCTACAGTATTTTATTTTATTCTCACTGCCATCTGACAGCCCCTTGGAAATTATCTCCTGACCCTGTGGGGGTCCTGATCCGCAGGTTGAGAACCACCTCAGCCACTAGCCTGTAGCATCAGATTTTTGGGGGTCTTTTAGTCTCACAGATGTAAATAGACAGGGTGGAAGGAAATTAAGTAAGGCTGCGATTAATGATTATTTTCATTATTGATTAATCTGTGGATTATTTTATCAATCGATCAATTAGTTGTTTGGTCCATAAAATATCAGAAAATGGTGAAAAATGTTCATCACTGCTTTTCAGTACCCAAGGTGATTTTCTCAGAGGTCTTGTTTTATCCACATCTCAAAGATATTAAGTTTTCTGCCAGAGAGGAGAAAAAAAACACAGAAAATATCCACGTTTAAGAAACTGAAATCAGAGAATCTGAGTATTTTTTAAAATCTAAAATTGAATCAAAACGATTAATTATCAATTACTGCAGATCTAAGACTTAAGTATTGTGCTTTTCTGTGGTGTGGGAGTTTGTGGATGTTTCATTCACAAGTTCACCAACTAGGGGTCACAGTTGACTCACGCATCTTAATTGCCGCCGTACATCACGTGGTCTGTACTCGAGCTAAATGGTTTGTTGTAAATGTGTCTTTTTCCGTGTTTTCTGCGCTCACGGAGGGGAGTAGAGAGGGAAGGAGGGAGAGGGGTGGAGAAAACAGAGGAGGGGAGAGTATGAGAGAGGGAGGGGGGGCGGAGGGACGGGTGGTGGGACTCCAGGAGGGAAACATTAGCCCTCGTTTCTTCTCGTAGCGGAGAGATTTTCTTGTTTATTCCCGGGACCGGCGGCGACGCGCAGCTCAGCTCAGGACGCAGCGCATGAAGCCCTGACGCACGGTAAGAAGACTACTTTACTGACCTCGGAGGGGTCAGGGTGAAGGAGGGGAGTGGGGGTTTAATTGCCGAGATGGATTTTGGGGGAGAAAGGGACGAGATGGAGGAGGAAGACAGAAAGGCAGACGGGCGAACAGGAAGCTGTAGTGAATGCTGTCTCCTCACTCTATCTTTCCTTGTCTGCTCCGTCCTCAGGGAGTCCAAAACTTAAAAAAGTAACGGAAACAGTGAAAGATTGAGGCAAAGGGGGAGAAGAGAGCTGGCGAAAAACTCACTGACCACTTTCTTCATTTTCCTCCTTTCTCTCAGCAGAATTACTCTCAACACTACTGACTTAAGTTTTGTTTTGGTTTAAAGACATAAATGTAACATTTTCCTGACAAAAAACAATGTATTGACTCATAATCCCATAATTTAAATCATCACTTAAAACCCTCTCGAAGTGTGTGGTGGTGTTTGGATCTTCACAGACCCTGTCCTCTGCCTGTATTTTCTCATTTTCTCATTCTGTTGCTGTGCTCGGGACACATTATCAACCCAAAACCTCGGTATTTAACGTCCTGGGAATGAGACTCAGGAATCAGCTATCTTTCTGGTGTGTTTAGGAACAGCTCGAACAAATCAAATTGATTATACATTGAACAGAACTGCTGTAAAACTTATCCAGAAGTTCGCACAGGTAACATTTACCTTTACGTTCAGTGCGCAACACTTCACTGAACACTAAGAGGTTTTTTTTTTTTTTTTTTTGTTATTTTTGTGCACTGCCTGTATTGTGTTACAGAAAAAAATGACGGCTCATTTGTTTGTGGTAATACTGATGATGATGATGATGATGGTGTTGATTAAAAAAGAAAAAGCGTAGTTGTCCGTAAACTATGCAGTGATGAATGATGAGTAATTCCTATTTCATTATTAAGCAGAAGACAGTGAAGTACTCATTCATATCCTGCATTAGTGGTGCAGATCATTTTCTATGGAAGGACAGACAGTAAAGTGTGAGACTAAAATGTTAGCTGGCTATCATCTGTAACTGTAACACAGAGGCGTACCAGAAAAGTCAGGGGTCCGTGAAGTCTCTGTAAATACAAAACTTTTTTTTCCCTTGTTTGTTTTGTTTTGTTTTGTTTTGTTTGCCCTTGTCACTGTTTTTGAGCTAGTGGCAGCACTGCCATAATAATGATACTATTACTACTACTACTACTACTACTACTAATAATAATAATAATAATAAGTTTTATTATCTCCATCTGGTGTAATACTGTGTGCGTGTGAGAAACAAATGGGGCTGGAGTTTGTCCTCACATTTATACCCATATGTTCAAGGATCTGTCATGGTTGCTGTGATTCATTTTATTTATTTATTTTATTTTATTTTTGGATATCCTTCAAAACCCTATATATAACTAGGGCTGAGCAGTATACTGATACTATATTGATATCATGGTATGAGACTAGATATGCTCTAAGATTTTGAATATCATTATATTTGTGATATAAAGGCTGCGTTACAGTAAAGTGATATAATTTTCTGAATTTAGAGACTGGTCCAGCTGTGCTACGAAGTGAGATTTATGTGTTAGCGAGGTATGTTGAGTCTAAAGCCAGAGTTTTCAGCGTCATGGACATGGCTATCTTTTAACCTGCTATATCACCATGGTAACTGATGCTGAACTCATAACCTGGTCGGGAGCAGGATATGTTCAGAGTTTCTGATTAAATTGGCTGTGAAAGCACCGCTCTTTCTCTGAGTCTTTTTCTGATAATGTCCTTTATATATATAGATCATTAACTGAGGGAGAACATATATGCAAACTGTATGCACTGTGTTGTCACAGGAACCTCGGTTTGGTGATGCAGAGTTATTTTTTCCTGTTTGCTTCAGGTCACACTTTGAATTTTACACAGCAGACCATCCACACAGTGAAATAATAATGAAACAGGTACAGACACTTTGTTTTTAAGCTTGATCCCGATTTGCTGCCAAGTCTGTTTTGCACTGTCGATTCTATCAGTAACATTCATTTTACTTTGATTCGGCCAAAAACATAAGTGATTTCCGTGTCTCCAGTGTGAAACCAACATGTTTAAATCATCTCTGCAAAGTTTCATTCTTTATTGTGCCGTTGTCACATTAGAAATAAACTGCAGGCATTAAAAGCGCATTAGCAATTTTCTGCCAGCATTCTTCTCTTCTTATTTGCAGCAACAATGTCTCTTTCTGCTGTAATGTATATTTTTTTATGTTCTGTTTAGCCCTCCATTATAACAACCTGTTCATCCTGACTGAAGTGGGCGTCAAGAGTCAAATGACGCACTAAACACCCTTTATATGTGAGCGCACACAGAGCCTGAGGAAGTAAAGCCTGAGTTAACAAGTACAGTTGATAACCACTTGATTTCTGAAAGCCTGGCTGTGTTGAGCTTTCTTTGTATTACAGCCTTCTGATGTATTATTTGTCTTTACTAGAGCCGCCTCAAGGCATAAGTGAACCGAGCGCCTGCTTAGGGCCACGAGAGGGATATGATGATATATTATTGTTAATGGTAATCATACAATCACAATATCAGTGGTTAAGCAAATCCCAGGTGCCTCTGTTGGAGCTGGTTTCACATCCATAGATTGTATATTAAATAGGGATTCAATAATATATAGTCTATTACTCCAACTTTCTATTTGGAGTACTAAGCACTAATTTTTGCATGTACAGTTGCTACATATTGCTCCTTTAATAAAGTAATGTGTTGCAAAAATAAGAGACGAATCTGGTCATAATCAGTGTATATGTGTGTAAGTTAAAGAAACAGATAGCAGAGAGAGACACTGTATATATTACAGGAGAAAAAAACTGAAGTAGGTTGTTTATTTGGACAGAAAATGCTGAGAGACATAAATTACCATGGACATCTGAATGTGCTTGAACCCCAGCTGCTTTACCGAAACTGACAAGAAGTCTGAAAGGGTCATGTGAGGTAATTCCCTGGGTTTGATCTCAATTAATAACTTCTAGCTGTGCACAAATGAATTCAACGTGGCTCAGCATCCAAGTTTGTGTCACAGCTTTGAGGGTCGATCGACATGACGCCGCTTCTGCCAGATTGTCTTGAGTCTTCATGGTAGTGGGAGGATATTATTGAGTTTAAAAGGTCAATCAAAATGTCAGGGTTTTATCAGGTAAGATGAGAGGAGGAGTGGCTTTGTGGCCTGAGAGGTCAGGTGAATTATTCAGAGGTTGATTGTCTCGGTCTTTTGGCGTAGCTCTCGGGGCTCGATACTGTATTGTGCCCACGTGTCATAACTGCATCTCACTTTTCCATTCTTGCTTTGTTAATGTTTATCATCAGTGGGAGGAAAAAGTCTGAACAGATGATACGCTTGCATCAGTATCTCTATGCACACATGCAGAGTTACAAATCAGTTCAGTTTTCAATGTCCTCAAAGGCATAATTCTCTCAAGATTTTTTCCCCCCTAATGATGGTGTTATTTTTGCTCAGGGCTTATTTTCTTTTTCAGGCATAAATCAGAGTAAAATGAGAGAGTTTGTGACTTCTCCTGTGATCACACATTCACACAGTAAGCTTCCTTATTCACTCACCGTGAGATCTAATGAGGAAAATGCCATTAATCAGTAACCACCAGAAAACTATGAAAAAAACACTCAGTCCCAGTCACCCAGTTTCTTCTGTGGTCAGTTAAACATAGTATGAGTGACGAGTACAAGGGACACAGAAATCTGATAAAAGGGAGATTAACAAACAATAATCAGGAGCTGGCTTCACTGTAGCTGCGTGGCTGCTGAGTCAAGCTAATACAACTATATGAAAATACTCAATTACACTTAAAAGTCCAGCATAGCTGCTCCCCGGTGGAGCCTGTTTTAACTGCTTTATATATAGTTAAGGACACTAAAGTCATTATGCTTCAATTAAGTCCAATAAAACAGTGGTAAGCCACTATCCTGTGGTAATATTTTGCTTTGTCAAAAACTCCATACCATCACAGCCAGTACAAGCATTTAACAAACCAGTATCAGTATGGGAACAACCCTAATTATTTTGTTTTTTTGTTTTTAAAAGTTACCAAAGTGCAGGAAACAAAGTCTGTGAAAATTTTCTTGTGGGAGGACCTCCACATTCCACGCTTTGGTTTTGAAATCCTCCCTTTTTTTGAGGAAAGATTAGCAAATATGGCCCCACAACTGGTGCCCTTTCTATTTTTTTTTATTTTTTTGCCCCTGCCCCTTAGACACCTTCAGATGGACTCCTTTGTTAAAGAGTAAGATTCTTTTTGTTTATCCAGAAACAGCTGATTTATTGCTCTCGCCACCAGACTCCATTTACAGAAACAGCCATGTGAAAATAGTCTGGCCGTGAATGTCGTTTCTCCACGCTGCTTTTCTGATGTCAGTCCTGTCTCTCGCTCCTCTCCAGATATTGTCCCATCTACCTTCAAGGGTTTATTTTAAGCAAACCAGAGTTGATGATTGTTGGAGCAGTGGGAAGACGAACCAGGACGTTAATGGTGAGTCTTATTTTGTGTGAAATTTTCTCCACTTTCTCTACTTTAAGTCATATCTGCGGAGCAGAAATCAGGAACAGGAATCAACTTCCATTTTTTTTCTCAGCTTTCAGACAACAGTATCTTTTTACAACATTTATACAGGGTGGATATAATTTGCATTACACACTATTCAGTCAAGGGAGTAACGATAAAAAAGCTGAATGTGGATTTTTCTGACTTTTTATTACAGCAATTTGGTGGTAAAAAAAAAAAAGGTCAACAGTGTGGTTACAAAGCCTATTCTGATCCTGTGAGTGGTAAAAGACTTTGAGTGGACAAATATACATCGACTCTGCGTAGTTGCTCTGTGATATTATGTTGCAGCAGTCACAATACTGCACCGCTTTCAAAAATCGTTGTTCCCGTCCGTCATGGGAAATAGGTCCAGGTTGAAAAATACTGACGTTACTGTTTAAGTACTTGAGTAAATGTACTTAGTTACTTTCCACAAAAAATGATTAAATTATGTAGAATTTCCAGGTAATTTCAGAATTTAAAAGCTAAAAGTGTTGTGTGTTGCATCCCACTAGTTAACTTAGTTAAAATTTCTGCAGGCTGCAACCATAAAATCTTAATAAATACTCTGTGCAGCAAAGGAGGAAATCTTCTGCATATAAAGTTAATGTGTTTTTGACTTCTGTGGTCATAGTTCCTATCTGAGGCTCTAAATTAGTAGAAAAACCACCAAGCCAAAACAAATATGATCTGTGTGGTTAACAGGCACAGAAAACAACTAAACACAAAGAACCACTAGTCCCCACCCAGGAAGCCAAAACCCAAAGCTGTGCTTTGGCTCAGTACCTTCCAGTTATGAGACAGAACATTTAAATTATGTTCAGGACTGATAAAGGACTGATTGGTTCACTAAACTGTCCTTTATTACATTTTTTTTTAAATGTAGTGCTTCTTTGCATCCTGTGCATTTAGTTTTGCGGAAGATGAGTTCCTACTTGTGATGAAGTATATTCAAATTAGCTGGTGTGAGCTAACGGTAACTGCCGATGTATCAGAACTAATTAGGGATGGGCTTCATTTGAAGGCCTTCAGTACTATTTCCCAGAAGACGCTTGTTGGCACTAACAAACTGTTCCCAATAACTTTTAAAACATTTTTCAACATTCTTCTTCAACACTAAAGAGAAAAAAGAGTTGGGGCTTTAGACAACTTTTAAAGGTAACAGTGGAGGAGTAAGATTTTATTCTTAGAAGCAAACCATTCCACAGCTTAGGGCCTACAACTGAAAATGCTTTTTCATCTCTGATTTTTAAGAGTGTTATTCCAATATTGTTATCAGTGCTAGAAAATGCCTGCGATACAACCTAAAATTCAGCATCAGCAAGTAGCTACACAAGTCCGTGCACTGATCTGATATCATATAATGTATTAGCCCTGAAATGAACCCCTGCTGCTTCCCAGCAGCCAAATTTAGTGTTCGGTGGAGGAGAGAAATGAGAGAGAAGTTTCTCTAGGAGTGCACTGTATCAACCCAGTTCTCAGGAAAGAATAAATAGTATCGAAACATAACACATTTAACTGAAACCCGGGAAGGTAGTGTGTTGATTGGTCAGTAGATCTGAGGTGGAATTGAGGATGAGCAATTCAGAGATGTGCACTAGAGCCAGTCCATGCAGAGCTTTAAAAACAAATGAAAGAATCTTTAAAACAATGCTACCAACTCTATGTTAGCTGTAGTGGTATAAGAAAAGATCGAAACACTTGAGTATTTCAATATTATGGTTTGTGTTACTGTATCAGTTGCACTGTATCGGGATATTGTGACAAATGCAAGGATTCATGACAGTGGTGGTTATCTATCCTCACTGTTCTGACTGCATAAAAAAGTTAACTTTTCACTTAAACTTTTATGCATATGTTGGTCCATTCTTTATACTGTGACCGTTTCCCAAAAAATACATTGAAAAATAGTCATATAACACCTTGCTTACAGTATTGCAATATATCACAGTATATTACATTATATAGTTTATCACCAGATTCTTGCAAATTCACAACTGTAGGTTAACATTAGCTAGCAACAGACACATCAAATTCAGTCTGAGCCTCTGACTGCACTCATTACTCACCAGAAACTCTGATTCTGTCTGATATTTCCCTCTAGCTAACAAGATAATAATAATGAATGAAATAGAGACAACGTCCCCACACAGTTTTTTCTTGGGATTAGTCAGCAGCAGTTAGCATGGACTCTGTAAAAAGTGGGGAAAGGCTCCAACTGCACAGACCTCCACCACAGAACAGTGTCCCTGAACTCAGGGTACGAGGGTGTAGGTTTTAGTGCAGCTGTGGTTGAACTGTGGGCAGGGAAAGTTTCACTCTTTTTTGTACTGACTGTGTGACCTAGATATACCTAAGAAAATAATTACTGGCAGCCATAATGCCAAGAAGATGTTAAAGAACCTTGTCCAAATAAAAGTATTAATATTGTTCAAGCAGTTAGATATTTTATGCAGAACACATTACAGACTTTTTGTTTTTTGCCTAATGTCTGTTTTTTTATTGCCACAAGTTTGTGCCACCTTTCCATTGACTTACGGACGTATGGAAACCCCCTGCCTTTACAGTTTACTTCATCTTCTTTCTAGACACACCGCTACATGTTCAATATGAGCTGCTTTGTAATGGTAAATCCGGTACAAGTGCTCTAATGCAGCTTTTAAGGACACAGTTTTGATTTCCCCTTTACTATTTTGATTTTAATTTACTTTGGTGCACTGACGTAATCACACGTGATACCATAATTTAATGGGCAAAAGGGCAAATCTGTAGTGTAGTATTATTTAATGAAGAGACACCATTTTAATGGTCTGTTAACCCTGTTTTCAACAGAAGTAGCTGTTAGGGGCAATTAGCAAGAACTTGTTATCGCTTCCAGGCGTACTTCCTGCCATTGTTGAGCTGCTACAACAAATTTCTGGGCTCAAATCTGATGGCAGATTTGGTGAAACAACATAGACGCCCAGTTTTAAGTGTTTGCAAAATCAGCAGTTGCAGGTGCAGTTTTCACACAAGAGGGGGGTTTGCTTTAAGAGCTTTTTGGCCCGACAGAAAATCGAAAATAATGAAACCTCTGATCTAGTTGGCATTTCAGTTTTGATGCCGTGCTACTGTGTAATATTTCCTCCCCTGCCTTCCTTTGTACGGTGGTTATAGTTACATTGGCCAATGATCTGAAGTATTCAGTAACAATACAGGATGTACTACTGTGTAGTCCAAAGTGAAAAGCTGTGCAGGAAATTCTTAAAGGACTGACATAATAATGATGAAGATGGAATAGGTCTGACATCCCTCTTGACCTGCAGCTTTTTATATTATTGATTTATCTGCAGATTATTTTCTTATATAACTAATTGATCGTTTGGTCTATAAAACATCAGAAATGAATCATTTCTAGAGCTCAAAGTGGCTCCAACAGGTGTCTGGTTTTGTCTGGACAACATTCAGAAATCCAAAGATATTCAGTTTATGTAATACAAGCAGAAGAAGTCAAACTCCTTTTGACAAGCATCATGTTTGCATTTTTGCTATAAAAAGACTTAAATGATCAGTTAATCTGCAACTCAAATTAGTTGCGGATTAATGGTCTGTCTAGTCGTTGCGACTCTTCCTCCTTCTGCAGGTGGCTTCATTGCTTAGAGTTGATGATGTGCTCTGAAAAATTCACTGTGGGCTCCCAGCTATTATTAGCCAGCAGCCTGATAAGACAAGTACCTGTTGATAGAAATGCCACAGAAAATGGAGGCTGGTAGATTTTGTTGTGCCTGCTGAGGACTTGAAAGAAGGATTCCTACTTCAGCAAGGGTTCTGTAAGTTTCATGAGAGCACTGTTAGAGTTTGTCAATGCTTTTTTGGGGAGCTCTTTCAGGCAACTCTTTGTGGTTCCCTTATTGCAATCATCAATAGGTTATTAAAGAGGACTGGCCTGTGTTCAAAATGACTAGAAAATCACAAAGCTCAGTTAAAAGTAGGGCTCTCCTTATTGACCACAAAGAAACACAAAATTATTACAAAAACAATCAAAACCACCACAAAAAGACTCAAAATAGCTGCAAAGAGTCTTAAATGGATCACCACGAGACACTAACCAATCACAAAAGCAGGTTAAAGGACCACAAAGAGACACAATATTACAGCTGTAGTTGTTTTGTGTCTCTTTCAGGCTGGGTGTCCTTCCCGTATGTATGAGGGGTAGGAGGGCCGTTACATAGTTAGGGATAGTTTGGATTATTTGAAGTGGGGTTGTATGAGGCAGTTTGATAGTCAGTGTATTAGCTACAGTGTAGATACGGGTCGGCACGCCCCCAGTGTGGAGAAGAATTACTGATTTCGTCTATAGAGTTTGATTAGTTTGGAGAGAGCAATGTTTGGCTTACATAATGGAAGTTTCCTGTCATAAAAGTCTGTCTTGCAGCAAAGTAAAATATTCTAAATACACTCAAACTGAACTGAGAACTTTTTGAGGTGGACCTTTTATAAGTGGCTGAAATGCCTTTTGTTGCTGTCCCTCTCTGCAGCTGAACATTGCTAAGCCTTCGTGCTTGTACCCCTCACTGTTTCTCCAGCTGTGCACCGTCCACTGTAGGTGATACACTGACTACGGATAAGTACCTCATACAACCCCATATCAAATAATCTGAACTATCCCTTTAACCCAGGGGCCCATTGTCTTAGTCTGACCGTGTCCCTAGCGTTTGTTGCCAGAGAAGCCTTTAAAGTTTACTTAAAGCTCTTTGTTTACTCTGAGAGCACAAGATGTCTTCACAGCCATGAAGAGCCTCTTTCAGATAGTTTTGCCTCTCGACTCTTCTCCTCTCCACTTGGAAACATAAATATGCTAACTCCTTCTCCTCTACGCACCTTTCTCTCCTCCTCTGTGAAAACAGGCGTCATTTATCCAGAGCTCTGTTTGCTATTAGACAAAACACACAGAGAGAGGAAACATGCTGAGGCCCCTGAAAACGCAGCAGCTGTGCTCATTGGTTTATCTTTTACTGTACCTAATTGTGTGATTGGCTGATCTATGGAAACTATTATGCAACAGCTCCTATCTTTCGCCAGTTGTTTCATGTGTTTGTATCACTCAGTACATCGTTGTGAATACAAAACTGTTTTTTTTTTCTTTATGGGGAAGACGTGTTATTCATGTCATGTACTGATGTAATATTTGATAAAATAAGTAGTTTTGATGAACAGATTTAAACAGTTTTTAGTCCTCAACATCTGACAGACTCTAAGCTCTTTCTTCAGTCCAGGTGATGTTGACACTGACTAAAATATTCAAACCCAAGACTCCATGTTGTTTAAGGATGTGCAATTCTCTGAGACTACAGTATTTTAAATGTCTTGTGCATAATTGTATTGCCTGACATATCTAGTTATGTTGTAAACTTTTGGATATACTCTTTATTAATCTGCAGATGACTTTCTTAATTAACCAATTAATAATTTTGTCTATAAAAGGTCAGAAAATATATGAAGTGTGCACTATAATTACCCATAGACGAAGGTGGTATCAGTCCAGAGAATATTTGGCACCCAAAAACAACAGATTCAGATTGTTATAGATTGTAATATTTTTAGTTTGCATGATGTGATGCAGGTACTGCGGGTCAGGCGGGCCAAGGTCATGGAAATGAACACTATGATTAATAGTGGTTGGTTTGCAAATGAAAAAGGATGAAGCGTGTCACCATGAAGTGTGTGCACATTTAGGCGTGACTGCTGTGACATTACGGCGCACACGGAAGCGTTTCAGAATACTGAAAGCAGCCTCTCTCGCTCCGCTGGGCATGAAAACTTCAACTGAATCAGTCAGAAATTATTGTTGTGTCCCACATGTATTACAATAACTTTTTGTATTTTCTTACATGAACAACTAGACAGCTTTAGTCTAGAAGGTGATGGTAGGTGTATTTGGGCACTTCTGAAGTGACTTATTACAGGGAAATATTGGATTTACGGCAATTTTGTTTCAGAAGTACATTGATCTGTTTGGTATTTGATTACTTAACCTTTTCCTCTCAAATGAATTTCGGGAATTATACCAGAAACACTGACCAGTACTTTATGTGACATTCGGAGGAGTAAAGTGTCAGCTGTTGTCGGAGTTATAGGAAAACCAAACAAACACAAAAGAGTTCTTCAGCCGTTTGGATGCACATGCATCTCACACACACACACACACACACACACACACACACACACACACACACACACACAGGAGGAGGAAAAGCTTCTGCCTTTCAGCTTCAAACAAGCGGTCAGTTTTGATAATAGTCGCACTGTTCAGTTGAGAAACCAGAGATCACTAATCGGACAAGACACTCATTCATTTGTGTGACCTCTGACCTGTTCAGCCAGTCACAGGTGACTGTGACAGCGGGATACTGTTACCCACCTTTGTTTGAAGAGCATTTATTCTAGTGTTTGTTGCCTCCACTTTAAAAAGTAAAAGGTTTCGTAGTGTGTGTGTGTGTGTGTGTGTGTGTGAGAGAGAGAGAGAGAGAGAGAGAGTGTGGCACATAACAAAGAAAAGTAGGACATCCGCAAATCATTTCTGGGTTAAATTAGTAAAGGTGGGTAACCACAACATTTTCTGATTAAACGCACAGTCCTGTGTTTTTCCGCTGTGGCTTCTGCGTAAAATGAAACTGTTCTAACCCTATGGCACAAGTTGCATGTTTGGATGGAGTTTTAATGTCCATATGTAAGTAAAAATATTTTAAGTGTCTGTTCATTTATTTATATTTTGCACGTCTGCTACTTTAATTCTAGTTCTCTCATAGAAATCAATGCTCTTATACCAGTCTAAAAGAAATAAGTCAAGTAAAATAAGATATATAAGGTTTCAAATATAGCCTAAGTTCAACAATTGTCCACAAAATTTTTTTTGGAAATTTGTTATAGTTTTTTGTTTATTTGTTTTGGAAGTGATATTGCTGAAGTATCCCCACACCTGTTAAGATATAAATTAGATTATCACTAACAAACTTATTTTCAGCCAGGCGATTGGGTAGGTAAACTGAGATTACTTCATGACACAAAGGGGAAAACGAGCAAAATTTCCCTGGCATGATTTGAGCCAAAGTTTTCTGGTGACGTAAAGTGGAAAGAATGAAACTCGCCTCCAACATGTTTATCCGTATCCGTCCTCAGAACAATCTTATCACACCTTTTGCTGCAAATGTGGTTATTGTAGCAGGAAGTTGTATATTATTTGCTGGTAATAATATGTAGTATCCTTGAATCCTCCCCTAAATCTGTTCCTGGTTACAGCTTCGTCTCCTTGGCTGAGGAGAAAAAATTGTTTACTCCATTTATAAACAAAGACTCATCTGGAAGTGGATAAAGAGCAGCTCGGTGATGTGGTCCTGTGCTTACGTTTATGTGAACTCCCGTGTTGTCATGAAGGAATATGTAATCCTAGTTAAAGCAGCAACAATTTTTAATCTACTGTTAATTTATTGCCAACTATTTTGATAATTGCTTAATCAGTTTGAGTCTTTTTGGAACACAGAAATGTCCAGATTCTCTGATTTCAGCTTGTCAAATGTGAATAGTTTCTTCGGGTTGTGGACAAAACAAGACATTTAATGGTGTTACCTTAGGCTTTGAAAAACAGTGATCAACATTCCTAAACAACCTAAAAGATGAACCAGGTAACTTGACATTAGGACAGTTCCACCTGAAAAATCTAAAGAGATCCCACTTTTTTTGCTACGTTTTTGCAGGTATGGTTTTTCAATCATCTA
Organism: Lutjanus erythropterus; assembly: GCF_056507025.1. NCBI lineage: Eukaryota > Metazoa > Chordata > Actinopteri > Lutjaniformes > Lutjanidae > Lutjanus > Lutjanus erythropterus. The sequence goes on along the minus strand of NC_139326.1, from coordinate 13,985,228 downwards.
TTCAACGTTTAAATAACACCAACAAGTACAGAGCGCTCCCAGAATAACTGTACTGGAGACCTGTGTTATTCTTCCCAGCATCTCCATAACCTGTGTATCTGTGGTGTATCAGCACAGCCCTGTAGTAAAGGCTGGAAAGTCAGAGTATTTGCCAAAACCAGGAGTGTGAAACTCCAAAACAACTCCCCGACATTCAGCAGTCCGCGCCGTTTGACATTCAAAGTTAAAGGCTCGTTAAATCGGCGCGATGAAGGTAATGAGTTTAAATGTCACTTCTTCACGTGTCTGGCTGTGGAATAAAGTGGCTGGTTAATTTAGTGGAGGCTTAGAGTGAATGAATAGGCGGACTGTTTGTTTTAGGGATTTTTATGGTGGGACTCTGTCAAAGAGTGGACGCGTGGAGGGTAGTTACATGTGTGTGTTTGTGTGCATCTACTCTCTGTAAATGCATGTGTTAAAGTGTTTGCACATGTATGCTAACATAAGAATGCACCTAAAAACACAGAGGTAACATGTAGACACAGACACACACACTCACATATAAAAACAATGATGCAGACAAAACACACACTGCCTTGCTGGTGTGTCATGGCATGGGTGTGTGTTTTCCAGAGCCTTTGCATTCCTGTTAAAACACACACATTCCTCAACAAAACACATGTGGCTGATATTTATAGCTCCAGCGCTGACGTCACCTTGGCAACCAGCACTTTGGGGCAGGATCTCAAAAACCACCACTTCCTGTCTGGGAATCCTCAACATGAACAGGGGACGCACACAAATACTCTTTGTGCCTCAGTTGTGACCACATTTGTACTTCATTAAATTCTTTTCTCTGGCAAGTTTTGCCATTCAGTTTGTGGTTTTCACTCAACTTTGTTCTGTTTTTGATTTTTGGGATCACGTGTCTGCACAAAAGCACAAGCACATACACTATAATCCTAATCTTCATATTACCACGATGATTGGCAAAGAAATTAATTGTCTCCAGAAAGGAGCTTCATGAAGAGGTTCAGCAAGAAAACACACATACACTATCAGTAGTCAAAGCATGACACTGTGATGCAACAGCATACAGTTAAGTTTTAGGTTGGGTTAAACCAGGGGTCTGCAACCTGTGGCTCTGGAACCAAGTTGGACGCCCACTGCTTTCTGAAGGGCCCTTTTGAAGCTCACAGTATGGTGGCTCTGGCTGTCGCCATCTTGGCAATGCTGCACTCAGCAAACTCCTGGTTAATCCAAAAATGGGCAAAGAGGTGACGAATGAGTGGAGCTGAGGCAGCCAAATGAAGCAGCGAAGAAGAAATACTCTCCAGTTCTGACATAATTGATGCTATCACTGCATCTACTCTAACCTCTTCAGGGGTTGCTTCCATTGATTGCTTCAGACGAGTCGCCTCCATGGACGCTTCTCGCCGTCATCACACCTAAAACCACGCCTGTAGCAGCCAGTAGTCCCTCCTAGTCCGCTGATTGGTTGCACCACTTTTGGTGCAGACAGCCTCAAGTGGAGTCTCAAGGAACTGCAGTTGGCTTCATTTTCCACCCCTGGTGGTTGCCACTTGAGGCAGATTCAGTATTTTGGGACACTGATAAAGATTCATGGTGCCCTCTGCAAAAACTACAGTTGACTTCTGATGATTGATGAGTTGGTGTGTCAGAGCTGTAAGAGAGAAACCACTAAAATAACAGCGGCATACCATCAGCCACTCTTCGGCCTCGCCATCACCGAGACAGACCACAGTATCACACTGTTGATTTTGAATTCTTACTGTCAGGAGGAGCAGATAGCTGAACGAGTGGATGTCTGGCCTGAGAGGGGAGCCTCCCTCTGAGTCACTCTGCCCTTCATGGGAAAACCATTAAGAGGCTTGAGGGCTGATGCAAACCTGAAGTAAGAACTTCTGGACTGAAGGGGGAAGTGGTGGCAGGACTCTTTCTCACACACACTCAAGTCTGTTTATGTTTGCCCTACACAAAGCTCAAAAAACTGTTCCCTACAGTATACTGACCACTTCCCTGCACAGACACACACATGTGGTACATTTAACTATAAATGTCCCTACTTTTCTACTTGGTCTCAAAAACTTTTCCAGTCAGAAATAAAATGTATTTTTAAGAAAAACAGCTGCACTGGGAACCTAAAACCTGCTTTAACCTTACTTTAAAAAGCCATATAACTGAGGAGTGATTACCTCATAGAGCACATTATGGAAAATGCCCTAATGGCAGCTGGCGGGCACGCCGTCGTTTTCACTTCTGCAGCAGCGATGTTTCCAGGGGAAAGCTGACTTGGAACAGTCTGGGGTGTGTGTTGTTTTATTTCCTGGTACTAAAGATAATGAGGTGACTCATATTTATCCTTCATTAAGCCACACTCTAACAGCTTTCTGTCCTCCTCAGAGCAGTATGATGGATAGATAGCAGAAGGAGGAAGAGAAGATGTCGTTCTTTGGCATGGACTGTGTGAGGAAGAAAGAGAGAGGTAAGCCCTAATCAGATGGACGCTTAGTTTTCAGATATCATCACATGTCACTATATTCAGCTTCTGTAACTTGACTGATATTTTCTGAAATATAAAACTTAGAAATATCAGTTAACGAGACACAGGTGAGGGCAATTAATTTTTGTCCAAAAAATGAGGGAAAAAGAACAAAGGAAGGAAGTCAATACAACAGAAACACGCAAGAGAAGACATACCAAAATATAGATATGGTAAAAATAAATAAATAAATAAACAGATTGCAGTTATTTTCTTTTACAGATATTGGAATATGAGCCATGATTAGTTGAGAAAAAAAAACTTAAAATCCCAGTGTAAACACATGTAAAGTAATCATAATCATTTCTCTCTCTTTTCAAATCAGAGCTGGAGAGGAAACTCCGTGCCAACGACCGCGAGTACAACCTCTCCTTTAAATATGCAGTAAGTATGAACGCATGGACTTGTGGGATTGTTACTGAGTCTTCCACTCACACAGCTCATCGATGTGAGCTGCCATTGTCCTCCACAACTGCGAGGAAGTGGAATGTGGAGGAGGGGATGACGGTGCATAAAGCCTGTGTACTTTTTAGACAAAGCAGTTTACAGGCACATTTTGTAAGTGCAGATATTTACACCGAAGTCTCCTTTGGGGTTTGTCTTGCTGTTATCAGGAGACTGGATGTCAGCCAAAGTCAAGAAAGTGTTTTGCCTCAAGACCGGTCTGAGACGGCGCTATCAGGGTCAAACAAATTATAACACACCAGAAACAAAAACTACCTCACTTATTGGAACACAAAATCACAGGCACAAAGTGAAATGTCCTAAATTTATCTGGCCCTAAAATGACAGTACACTGTGGCTACCTACAGCCAACATGTTAACAAAGTACAGACAGAGTGATCACAGCCTGTCCTTAGACACAGGCTGATACAAAAGCCTTTACACACCAACAGGGACATGAATAAATGGTTGGAAGCTCATTGTCTATTCCTCTCCACACGCTGTCTTTGAAATAGTTATCTCTGTAGTTATTCCCCCTCTTTTATTACATAAAGCAGAGTTCAGTGAAACATGTGAAACGAGCGATGTTTTGTGTGTCTTTGTCAGCAACATGCAGTTTGACTGGTCAGATGTTTTCATGTCAGAAGCGAAACTTCACAAAATCACGTCAGCAAAATTCTAATGTTGACGTGGGAAGTTTTATTGGATACATATGGGTCTGGTGTGAAAGGGTCTTAAGAAAACATGGCTACCAAAAGAGGAGCGACAATAAAACAATGATTTAACAAAGTCCATGGGAAATTCATGGTGATCCATCTATACTGTTTGGGTGTGAACTCTGCAACTCACAGCAAAATAATCAGGATGTATAAACAGCGCCACAGGCTAGAGGAAAAATATGTCTTTTTAATTTTGGGGTGAACTGTCCCTTTATGTTTTGTCATGTTCTCTTAGGTCACTTTCGTTTCGTGAGTTACACCACTTCCGCTGTGTGACTTACATGACATACTGATTCTTACTCTAACCACAGCCTTTTTCTAAACATAATCATGTAGTATTTTTACCTAATTTTTACTCTGACAGTTTTTCAACGTTAATCACGTGTGTAATGTCACATGACTTATGTCATACTCTGCATCAGACATATATCTCACTTTGGGAACAGTTGACCTATTCTGTTGTATAAAAGGTTATGTCAGCCAATGATGTTTTGTAAAATCCTTGAACTCACAGCAGTTCAGCGTACTTTTAATAAGAGGTGTCACTTCTGCAGTGGTGATGTCTGATATATCTGAAATAGAAAATGAAAAATAAAATTGTTGATATTATTATTTTGCCCTTCTACTAAGGATATAATTAAATCAAATTTCATTGTAAAAAAAATGGAATTTATAACAATTAGACAATCAAAATAATAGATTAGTAAATGAGGAAAAACTTAAACACTACAAAAGCAATCAGACCTGCAAGACAGATCACTAAATTAAATTTTTAATTGTAAAACAATAAAACAAGAGAAAAAAATATGAATATATACATCCCAAATTAAAGTCTGAGTGTACTTTTCAAAATACACATATGCATAAATGTACACATACTATAGACACACATTCAAATACACGTACAGCTTCACAAAGATTTGAACATGTAATGAAACTGAAAAAACTCAAAATGGAGAATGGAAAATTCTAAGTTGAAAACATAGGTAGAAACCGGAAAAAAGCTGATGTTTTCAGTTTTACCATTTAATTATATTTTTTTGTAAAAAAAATATCCTTCATACACCTCCGAGGGAACGAAACCAGTGGAAAATACCAAAAAGGATGTAAACATTCACTTCCCCGCTTGTGTATTTAAACATTTACAGTCAGAAGAACAAAATCTCTGGTCCGTGGGCGGTGTTGTTTGTGAAGAGATCCAGTGATAAAGTGACACTGGGAGTCGCAGTCTGGCTGGACGCAGCTTTCAGCCTGCTGATAAGCTCCACCTGGCTCACAGCGAATACCTCCCACCAGATCATCCTCTCATAAAGTCAAACATCTGCCCAGAACTACAGGGATCTTCACATAACCAGAGACATGATGAAGGGTTTCATTGCAGATAAACAAAGCTGGAACCCAGATTTCTAACACGGGGAATTCTGAGTGATTTTATTTGAAGATCTGTGATTGTGTTTTGGTCTTTAAAGAACCTCAACATTTTAGAGTAAGCAGATATTTCCAGAGAGAGTTTTTGGCCTTTGATTTACCCTGAGAAGTGTTCAGAGGAAATACATACAAAAACAGGCATAAAAAAGAAACTAAGTAAGACTGACAGACATGTTTACATGTTAGACTAAATATTAGTAACTCGATGCAATCAACATCACATCTCCGAAATCTGCCTCTGAAATAATACATGTTAGCTAGTGTTAGCAAAGATGTCATACAAGTCATACAAAAGTCATACAAAAGTTGTTTGCTGCATAAATGTGTAGAGCAGAATAAGATAATTTTGACTAACCTCATTCAGACCAAAAGAAAGTGCAAAATTCTATGAAATAAACTTTTTTCACCCCACTTAAGTATTTTATGTATTATCAGAAGTCTTTGGGAATGTTCCTTTTAAAGTTACATCATTACATTACAAGATTACTGCATTACCAAAACTAAAAAACACTTTGCACTTCCTTGTGCGTGTTAGTTATAAGTTTCCCGTGAGGAAAAACTTAGTGAATGCGGTCTAATCCTGTTAAATAAAGTCCTGGGGTAGGAGGGCGAACAATTCAAGCTTAAAAATTTCTTTGTGATGTCAGGATTTATGATGTGGATGTCGCACATTCAGTCCTTAAGGATTCAATTTACACTTTTTAATAACAAATGTTGTTGAATGTTGTTGAACCTCCCTGTGGAGAAGTGTATTAATTTCTCCCTTAAAGTAGAAATTAGTGCCCTCGGCCACGGGGAATTCAAAGGTCAGACAGCCACGGAATAAATAGAACCAGAGCTGAGGGGAATTCAGAGTCTTGCTCGAGGTTTTCTGTCACTGTGTCAATAACCTTGACCATTTGGTTATAGGAAGCCCTCTGAGTTACGGTATTTGTCCAGCCTGTAGATAAGTTTAACCCTGTCTTCCACTTTCTCTTCCACTATATCTACCATCTGTCTGTCTGCTAAAAGTAACATCCTGATCTGACGTTTTGGCCTTTGAATATCCAAAGCAACACAAACACAGGCAAATATTTGTTCAAGTCGTGAATGTGATTACCTACTATGTACCTGTCTTATCATCCAGGATGCACACAGACAGATTTCCATAAAACAAACCATGATGGTTTTATGGATTCATATAAAGGCAGCCTGCAGAATGACACACGCTGCACACACCAACCAAACATGTACCAGACTTTATTTTTCCACTGGTCTCTTTGTGACCGCCCAGAAACTGGATGATTTGGATGATAAGATTTGACCATTTTGTGGCTCAAAATAGTCTCAATAGTTAAAGTAAAGGAATTCCTTCAGAATTTTCCACTTATCAGGAATAATAATCTTCTGAAACAACCTTTTAAGGAAAATCCCAATAGATTTTTTTTAGCCATGCTTACAGGCCTCTAAACCTCTGTGTGAAGGAAATGAATTTGATCATGGACTGCTAAAATAATTAACAAAATGCACTGTTGAACTGTTATTTTAATAAGAATATATGAAGGATCTGCTTGAAAATTAAAAACCCTGTTGGCTTCAATCTTTTGCTCATTTGTACCAAGTTAAAAAGGTTAAATGTTATATTAACAGCAGGCACGATGGAGGTTAGGGTAAATACACTAACACACGTTCATGCTGCAGGAGTCACAAAAAAGGTAAAAGCTGCATGTTTTTGTTGACGCTTCTTCTTTGACAAAATAAAAAAATATACCTTATTTCAAAAGGGTAAACAGGATCAAGAATTGATCATAGTGCTTCACAGAACCTAACTCATTGAACTGTAAGAGCTATTTTAAGAGTTAACTTTTATAGTAAAGACAGAAAGTACAAGTGGTCACAGAATATGTTGTAAATGTTCCTTCTGTCTCCTTCTTCTGTCTAATCTCATGATCGAGAATTTTTATTCCTGTTTTGATGGTTGGGTGACCATTTGGCATACATCCACCTACACACAAAAAACTAGAACCCACTGTCAGTTCCTCCAACATTAAGTGAGAACCAAATAACCAATTTCAGTTCATGCTTTGTTGGCATGACATTTTAGATTAAACATATTGCCAAAGCAAAAAAACAACATATTTTAGGCAGTACATACAATATAATACACATGGAAAAAAGTGAAGGGAAAAAATGAATATATATAAAAGAGAGAGAGAGAAAAGAATAATAAATCTTGCATTGAAATATCTCTTGCTTTGTGACACGCATAAACTTCTCCTACAAGGGTTTGAATGAGTCTGTTTTTTGGGAGGGTAAGAAAGTGATTTTCTGTTTAAATTTCTGACTGACACATAAATCTTGAAATCTCTTTAAAAAGGTCCATATGTTTTTGATCCAAAGAATCCCTGCATGTCCTGAAAATCCGTGTTTTTCAACACTGATCACTTAATCATTTAACAGTCAGTCTTGTCTTTCTGTCACTTATTCTGCCTCCGTTTACATCTCTTCCAGACGAACGCTATCAAGACCTCCAAGTACAACCTCTTCACCTTCCTACCTCTTAACTTGTTTGAGCAGTTCCAGAGGATCGCTAACGCCTACTTCCTGTTTCTGCTGGTGCTCCAGGTAAGGGGAACAAACGCACACACGCATGCAGGCACGAATAGGTAACACGTCCCACCCAACTGTCCAGCAAATTTTATGTGAAGTTTTGAAATGTCCCAAGTAATAAAAATGTGGAGCTGTCCCCGACTAAAGACTTTCCTAGTCGACCAGTATTTGTCGGTTTAATCCAAGTCGACTAGTCGCCTCACGCAGAAACGGAAATGGCTCTGAACAACCAGCAGGACACTGAACATATGGCTAATTTATTTCAGCAGAGGATAGCGTCACACAGCTCTCATTGTTTAAAACTTCCAGCTTCACAAAAACAAACTCACAAACTCAGCAACACTGTGCAAGTTGCTACATTACAAACTTATTCCTCGACCACTTCACGCCTCCTGTGCCAGCCTAAACCCAACACATCAACGTCCCCGGAGTCAGAGTCTGTTCGGAGCCACTGTAACGTTAAACCCCCTTAGGTGCTGTGTTCCCAGTCAACCGGACTCCATTGATCTTAGAGGCTGTTTCCTACAGTATAGGACTGCTAACTGAGCTAACTTCTGCAACAATCCCCTGAACTAAACAGTGAGGCACAGATCCTAAAACAGTTTGTCCATTTAACTTTTCCTTTCTGGCAAGCATAGGGTGGTAAATTAATCCACTGACATTCAGAAATCAAATGTTTTTAGCAAGCTACTGTCACTTCTTTGATCTTTTCTCACCTGGTGGCTGTGGTTTACAGAGTATAATGCATTGTGATAATGCAGTGAGATAATAACCACACCTGGACCCCCTAAAGAAAGAGCTTAGATATTTCCTTGGTATTGAATTCATCTGTTGCTAAATTACTACATACTGTATATTAACAATTTAAAGCTGTGTTGAGCTCACATATTTGTTAAGCTTTAGGGAAATACTGAGTGTGTTTCATTGGCAGACTGAATGTAATAGATCATAGATCAAAGTGAAGTATTCCTAGTTTTTCTGATGTGAGAGTCACTGTCACACACTTGCAAACATAGAAATCGACACGACAGGCCCACAGCGAGCAACTGGCCCTTATTACAGTGAAACAGTTTGTTAACCCAACAGGATGCGGATGAATCAAGTGCAAAGAGATTAAGGAAGTGTAATATCCAGCACAGGAAATTGCCTCATCATGTGCAAAACAGTCGTGTTGCACCACAGAGGGCGTCTGCAGCTCTGCTGACAGACGAGGAGGAACCGGAGCACTGCAGCAATTTTAAATGACTGATAAACAACAGTATTTTCTATACAAGTTAATGTCCATGTTGCCTATTTATGCACAAGAATCTATCAGGGGTTGAGACTTAATGACAATGGCTAATATAAAGCTATATGCTCGTTCGTTTAATAAAACAAGAGAAAACTTTAAAATGTTGCTGGATTCACCCCAAAAGCTAATGAGTTCTGTCTTGACATGTAGTTTCATTTTTAGATCATACTGACTGTGTGCTGTTCTCCATTCCTGTCGTCATGTGTAGCCTGTCTTTCTATTTATTGATTTGTCTTTTGGCTGAAGTTTCTTTACATTTCTCTGCGTCACACACACAGTTTGTAGCACCTTATTTCCTCTCACTTTTGTCCAGTTTTCACCAGCTGCTGTATCGTCTCCTAATAGCATCCCAAACTTTAACTGAAGTGAACTAAAGTTTTCTGTGTGTGTGTGTGTTCTTCAGGTGATTCCTCAGATCTCGTCTCTGTCCTGGTTCACCACTGTCGTGCCTCTGGTTCTCGTACTGTCAGTCACCGCCGCCAAGGATGCCACTGATGATATCGTAAGCAGTACACTCGAAAAAACGAGTACACTTACTGATAGAGAAGAATCATGTATGTATGAGATTTTCTGATCACAGGTTTCTCTGCAGACTTTACAGCCTGATAAAACTTAAGAGGCTGAGTTGAGACTTTTATTACCTAAAACAATTAAATATTTGGTAGTTTTGTTGTCACACAGTAAAGCTCATATTATATATAATAACTAAACTGATCATAAAACAGGATGCTCCATTTCATTTCATTTCCCTGCCCTGTAATTATGAGCAATACGTCTCAAAGAAAAAAGAGAACCCTCTCAGAAACCACTGGCTTGTGACAAAGCATGTTCGCAATTAGCTGACCAGAAACCTCTTCAGATCGTGCGAACGGAGCAGTCCTCTTTGAGCAGACTGGGCTGAGGGCTGAGGTAACGAGAAGTTGATAGATTGTCCCCAGAAAGTCTCATGGTGGACATGAGGGTGGATGGTTGCACTCACAAACTTGAGATACTGTGGTGATGTCTCTTCCGTCTTTGATAACGCCAAACTCGAGGCTTGAAAACGGTTGTCCGCAAACCAGTGGGTGACGTCGTAGCTGGATCGCAGTCGGCAAAGGCCCAACAGTCAGCTCAGTGAACTGTAGGTGATCTTTCCCTAACCTCAACAAAGCACTTCCCATTTTTCATCATATGATCTATTTTGTCATTTACTGTAGGTATGAGTAAAATGTTACAACACAGACCGACTCCTCTGGTTTGTCAGCTGAAACAAAGATTAGATATTTTGCAGCTGGTCAGGGAGGCAGTTGATGAAATCTGCTTTTTAATATCAGCCTTGCTGCATGTAAAAAAAAACAATATAGTGGTCCACCTCTTGTGCGTGTCACTTCATGTTATCTTGTGTTGCTGATAATCATCGTTTACTCTCTGACTGTGGGAAAAGTAGTTTCACTGACATCAGCAGTCTCATGTACACACACACTCCGCTTGATCTTATTTTCTGTCGGCTTTGACAAACATAACACACATTTTGTTTTTAGCGCGAGCGTTTATCAGTCAAATTACGGTTGCCGTGGCGACAGTGTCTCTGATTACCTTTTGAATCAAGCATAACCTCCGGCAGGCACAGGCTGCCATTTCATGACGATTATTTCAAGAGGCGTCTTGCAAAATAGACGTTTTTGAGTCGTGGGATTAGTCCCTGTTCTGTAAAATGATTTCTCAACAGACTGTGTCGGCAGCCACGTTTGTGAAAATGCTGTGATGTAGTTCTCCTTTTGTGACAAAAAATGATGTCATATGGCAGTTGATGCTGATTTAGAAATAACAAAAATTCCCCTTTGTCCAGGCTCACACCTTTATCTGACCTACAAGGTTCACTGGGAAGTGTTTTTTTATTTTATCTTTTTTAATTAATGGTCAAACTATTTCCTTTTTGATTCATTGCTTTACGGGAACCAAAACAGAACAAAACATACTTTTAAAACAAAGGAAGGAAAACTATTTGTCATTCAGCTGTCAACATCAACCAAACGTGTGCGTTTGTGTCTGGCTCCCTATGACCGAATGCCAAACCACCAAGAGGAAATTAGTGCTGTCACGGGTTAAACATTAGCTCCAGGTGGACAACAAGAGTCTTTTTGTTTGGCGGTGCCGGTGATCTTGAACGGTCCTCGCCGTCAGTTCCCATCTGTTCCTGTTGTGAAGTCACTGAGTTCAAGCCTGATTTGATCTCAGCAGGTACGCAGCAACTCAAGCCTGACCATTTATGGGCAGGTGGATGACCTTGCTAAACAAATGCTGAAATAACCGTCACCTGTGTTAGGAGAGCTGCGGTGACAGGACAGTTTTACAAGCAACCACTCCTGGACTGGAGTAATGTAGAAGTTTCGTATAGATATTATTCTTGTATTTCTTGTATTATACTGATGAGATCACCTAATTTTAAAAAGCAAAACTTAATAAAATATAGAATTTCAGCATGTTGAATATAAAGAATATTTTGGGGATTTGGATCAAGCTTCATTTTCCATTAACTTCTTAGTTAGAGAGCAAGGGTCATCTAATTTAGTGGTGCCTAAATTGGAGATGTTTTGAAATGATAAACAGAGGAGGAAAGCAGAAAAAACAGTAATACTACACAAAGACTCCACCACCAGATAGAGCGCTTCAGAGTAAAACACAGTTTGTATCTGTATAAATGTATTTCATACCATGATGGTTTCATTAAGTCCTCAGATGAGGCAGCAATCTGGACTTTAACGCTTTGGCTTCTAAACAGAAAGAAGTACAAGAGCTTCTGTTCTTGGAAAAGCTTCACCGACTCCGTAATGTATAACCTGTGCAATTGTAATGATTAAAATATTAAATTAAGTAGTAACTATGGTGAACCTAAGTTGCTTCTTAGGACAGATAAACTAAAATTAAAATAGCTTCTGTAAGAAGTCATGAAGTGCTGCCCAAATTTGAATGTTGTGTTAGTGGTTACAAAAGGGACACCCCCTGACTGTCTTAGTCGCCCCTGGTTCTCGCTCACAGATATAAGTAGTGATGAGAAACCTAACCAGAAACACAATGACACGCAAGACAGAGGAGGTGTCGCCATGGTGGAGACTCATCAATGGTCAGAGGTTTCTGAAGAGTCAAAGGTCTGAATCAGTTGAATGTCTCTAAACAAACTCCAACAACTATCTCCTCCCACACATTGGCATCTTAGGATAGAAACTGTATGATCTGTGAAAAACATAAAACAGTTAGTTGGTGACGGATAACTTTTATCTTATCAGAACTTTCTTGTGTGTTTGTGTTTTTGTACGTCTTGTTTCCAGAATCGGCACAGGAGCGACAATCAAGTCAACAACAGAAAAGTTAAAGTCCTTATTGACAGAAAGTAAGTTTATAAGTGTAGTTTGTTCACGTGCTATGAATCATGGGAAATGCACCTGTGCATGTATCCAGTTTCAGGTAGCTACATCCTGGTTTTGTGTATTTGTAGAGGCACCATCAGTCCTTTAACTTTTCTTTACAGACAGGTGTTTTCATGGCACCGTTTTCAGTGTCCACAACCGTTAGATACCCAGATTCAGAGTCAAATCAAGCATAACTCACATATTTGAAATAGCAGACTCCAGATCAACAGGATACAAAACAAACGCTCCTCACCATCCTGCAGCTGCTTCCTTTGGCTCCACTAGAGAGTTTTGTTATGTAGCTCACGAGGAATACACACATGGCTCGAAATACAGAAATATGCAAGATAAATTTACAACTATCCAGTGAGTTCATCTGTAAACAGGAGAACTGAGAGTCATAGAAAGGTGGACGTGTGCTAGAAATATGCATTCTAGATAATCTCTCAGCACATCCACACCTTTGTGAGATTTTTTTGATGAGGCACAAAAAACCCTTTTTCTTTATCTGTTAAATACTTTGATTTTTAAAAACACTCAATTTTATTTTGTGTTAAGTTTATCCCTATAAGTGAAGGTCCAAATGCTGTTTCTGGTAAGAAAAACAGAAAAAAGAAATAAAAATAAAAGGCCTTTTATCCGACCCCTTCCCTCCACACCCCCTTCTGCAGAAACAGACAACAAGAAATGCATAAGTGTGTCATCAAATAGCAAAGTTATTCCAGTTGCACATTAAACAAAGTACAGAGACAGACTAGCACAGTTCAATAAGTCCTTGTGTATTAAGGATGAGAGTGTAGCTCCAATGTGTTTTAAAAAAGGGTCCCAAACTTTATAGAAAACATCCACAGACGAGTGAAGCATAAATGAGATGTATTCAATGGGCACACACTCCATTATATCATTGTGCCATGAATTTTTAGTTAGAGCAACTAAATACTTTAAAAAAAATGTGTTTTGTTTTTTGTTTGTTAGTTTCTTTATTTCTACTCCAGGCTCCAGTTGTATTTTTAGAAATGTATGGTGCACTGGATCAAAATATTTGTAAATATGTGATGTCTGTCTTTCCTCCATGCCCACTGTTTAGGGCGAAAGAGGAAGCAGCTGCAGGAAGAGTCAGTTTTCCTTCTGTTGAGTTGACATGTGTTTTTGTTAAATTTGTAAGGGGTGCTTGACTTAGCATGTGTTTCTTTTTTTACTCAGAATTTGATTTTGCCAATAAAAAACCCTACAAGGTGTAGACATGTTTTGAAGACATGATGAAGTAACCTTAAGTAGTAAAGTAAAGTTTAATTTGTCCAGTTCTTTGCAAACATTCACTAAGTCATCTACAGGTACTAGCAAACTCAAAGTTAGTTAAAGTAAACAATGTCTGATGCTCAAATTTGAATTACCGTCATGAACTGACATATGAGATGGAAAAGCTTGGAAAGCATCAAATATTTGTATTCTAGTCAAGTCTCAAAAACACTTGCTATTGTTGGCAGAGAGATGCACAGACAGACAATACAGGAACCTGTCCGGAACGTGCAGGAAAGGACAGTGACTAATATTAGGACAACCTTGGCCTTCAGTGCTTATTTTTGGTCCCTCAGACAGTTTAGTTCCTGACAGTCCTGAAAGAAAAGGGAAAAGAATACCTTTTCTCTGAAAGCTACAGTCCATCCACTCACCTCACACACACACACACACACACACACACACACACACACACACACACACACACACACACACACACACACACACACACACACACAATCCAGCTTCCACTGACCTGCCTGGTTTCTGATCTCAGACTGCGGAGTGAGAAATGGATGGACATCCAGGTGGGAGACATCATCAAGTTGGAAAACAACCAGTTTGTCACTGTGAGTAAATTAGTAAAAATACTCACCTCTTGTTGTTCCAGTTTATTTTGCATTATTCTCCGAGTCTGGAGAAGCAGAGAGGAGCACCAGCATGGAAGCTAAGTAATGTACTGCTGTGGACAGGGTCATCAGTAAATGTTGTTTTTTAGGTGTACACTATATTTAGAATATTTTCACTGTTTTACCTGGCCAGCCGACAGCCTTTTCTGACAGGAAACCACCGTTATATAAGCCAGATGTGAAATGAGTCATTTTACTTTGCAGAATATGGGAGTTGCTGGTCTACGTCTGTCTTGATCTGTTAGTTTGTTTGTGTTATTGTGTGATTTGTATGTTTTAAAATAATAGTTCTCCTGCATTCTACAAGGTACAATTTCTGATTTCTCCTTTAGCTTTCATGCTGGTGCTCTTCACTGCTTCTTAAAAACTGGGGACATGCTGACTGTGATTTATTATAGGAAATACACTGACTATTGATAAGTACCTCATACAACTGGCTTTAAATAACTGGAACCATCCCTTTAAGGTTAAAAGATTAAAATTAAATTCCTGCAGGGACTCTTTGATGGAACCTTTAATGAGTAAGAGATCTGTTGTTATTATTATTGCCAGAAATCACTGCATTTGTGTCTGTCATTGATCACAGATTTACAGTAATGCATGCAGGCCTGGACTGCCTGGACGTGTGTTCTATATAGTATATAGTTCCCATAGTGTGGTGAATAAGAAAACTGGTGGGGTCGTTCTGATACAGCGGATTTCAGTGATGATCGCTCTGTGATTTCAGGCTGACCTCCTGCTGCTCTCCAGCAGTGAACCTCTCAACCTGGTGTACATCGAGACGGCAGAACTGGATGGGTAAGTCTGTTTTTTTCCGTAACATCATGATGTGAGCTCATTTAACATAAAAGTAGTGCATCAGCAGGTAGGAGGTTTTGTTCTTCCTGTTCCCTCCTCCTCTGTCTCTGTCTCCATTGTATCATCCTCCCTCTTCTTTCTTCTCCTCCTCCTCTCCTCCTCCTCCTCCTCCTCCTCCTCCTCCTCCTCCTCCTCCTCCTCCTCCTCCTCCTCAGAGAGACAAACCTGAAGGTGAGACAGGCCCTGACTGTGACAGGAGACCTGGGAGACGATATTGAAAAACTGGCAGACTTCAATGGTAAGAGTACTAGAGGAAATGCAGCTGTTGGTTTTTGAAATTACAATCGTGTAGAGAATATAAGCACTGATACACACACTGATACAGTAGAGGATTGAAAATGTATAAAAATGTTCCTGTGAGTGCACAGATTTCATTCATTTCCTCAATTAATGTTGCAACATTGCACAAGAATCTTTCTGAAAAGTTAAGTCATCTTCCTGTGGTTTCCTGTACTTTCAGCTCTAAAATAGATAGTTATCAACCACATGCTGGATCAGAAACTAAAATCATAGTAAATAAATAAAAATAAATAAATAAATAAAATGATTCACATCAATAGATGTTGCATCTACAGAATGAAGCAGCAAAATCACATTAGAGAAACAGTTTTTTTTTTTTTTTTTGAAGTTGATACATTAAATCCTTAAATAATTTTAAATTAAAAATTCTGCTGTGTCACGTTTCTCTCCCTCAAGGCGAGGTACGTTGTGAACCCCCCAACAACCGCCTGGACCGCTTCACAGGAACGCTAACCTACACTGGTCAGAAATACCCGCTGGATAACGAGAAGATCCTGCTGCGAGGCTGCACGCTGAGGAACACCGAGTGGTGCTTTGGACTGGTGCTGTTTGGAGGTGGGAAGGCCGAGTATCAGCAGGGAGCTGGTTGTTAATATACTAAGACATTTTGATATGAGATGTTTTCTCATCAGGTCAAAGTTATTTCTGTTGCTCTTCTCCAGGTCCAGAGACGAAGCTGATGCAGAATTGTGGGAAGAGCACGTTCAAGAGGACCAGTATAGATCGTCTGATGAATGTCCTCGTCCTTTGTGTGAGTCCTCGCATTATTCACCTGTTTATCTGAGCTTTCAGTTCAATTGATTTGCCACTGACGCTTTTAAATGAGTGTTGGAACAGGCTGTGGCCGGGGTGGATATTCTCTTTTAGTATCCTCTGGGCTCTGCAAAGTTACCTCACCTCCTTAATGTCACTGATGCTCAGTAGATGGGCACCAGTGATGTTGAGTCCTCCTGTCTTGGGTGGTGCACATCCCAGTTTGTGATGTTTCCAGTCAGGCTGCTTTCAACTGCTCCTTTGTAAAAGTTATGCTGTCTTAAGTTTCCTTTCTTAGCTCTCTGGATCAGGGTGGAGATGTGTGATACACATGACAGTTGTCCAGTCTTGTTTCTACATCAGCCTGCCTTTTTCTGACCCCCAGCTCATGCTCTGACCTCTGATTCTGAAAACTTTCCATGCAGATTTTTGGCTTCCTAGCCTTCATGTGCACCATCCTGGCCATAGGAAACTACTTTTGGGAGCTGAATGAAGGCTCAGAGTTCACAGTGTTCCTGCCGAGACAAGATGGCAACAGCGCCGGCTTCTCCGCCTTCCTCACTTTCTGGTCCTACGTCATCATCCTCAACACTGTGGTGCCCATCTCTCTCTATGTCAGGTAACTACATGTGTGAAATTGCTGTTTATTTAATTAGATACAAAACTTGTGTGCTAGTTATTAAAGGCACTGAAATTACATAAAAAATATCCAGTAGTACAAAGTTAACAAATATTCCTGTATCCTCGTCTTTCGGCAGTGTGGAGATCATTCGGCTGGGGAACAGCTTCTACATCGACTGGGACAGGAAGATGTACTATGCACGGAACGACACCCCCGCTGAGGCTCGTACCACCACGCTGAACGAGGAGCTCGGCCAAATCAAGTATGTCTTCAGTGACAAAACGGGGACGCTCACCCAGAACATCATGACCTTCAACAAGTGCTCCATCAACGGCAAATGCTACGGTAAGATTCAAGACGTTTTCATGTAGCTCTGAGGCTGTTTTCTATAAAAGTTGCTTTTTGGTTCAGTGAACCTCAGTGCGTCTGAATACATGCAACCGTAGAGACCAGCCGTTTCCTCTAAGATCCAAATAAAGGCAATGGGAAAATTATTTTTTGGCACAAAACCCCTGTCCTAATAGGGAGCTATCCTTATGTTTGCGAACGCTCAGGATTCATGAGTTTTTTATTAGGAGCTCCTCAGGGAATATTCTTACCTCCCCTCCATGATTTTGTTTGGAAAAATGGCTGAACTATAAATAATGGTGAGCACACAATGATGTCGGTATTTAATACATTTAAATGGATAGAAAACAAGGAACTCTGCACACAGTCCCTCACTTGTATTCGTACATGAACAGTTCATATAGACAATTAGACATAAGCTCATTCATTTGGGTGCCCACAAATGGTATATTTATTTAGCAATTTATCAGCAGGTTCACATCAAACTAAAGCTGCTAAAACACATTTCTTTTGCAAATCAGTCCTGTATGACACAATGGAGCCTGCAGTCTTCACTGTTTTTACACCAAATTTAGTGCATATATTCAGATTTTTTATACCTCCATTAGTGTTCAAAAGCACAGAGAGAAATGTGTACTAGCAGGTTTGTTTGTTTGTTATTTTGGGATGTACATTCAGAACTTGCAGTATGAATTCATTTATTTTCTTTCTCTTCTTTTCAGGGGACGTGTATGACTACACAGGTCAAAGACTGGAAATTACTGAGGTGAGTTGGACTTGGGCAACATAAGTTCAACCTCATACTGTACTTAAACAGCAAATTAAGTTTGTATGTTTACATTGTTTACATTGCACATCCTTCATCATTTACAACAGTTTTACTTTATCATCTAAGAACTAGCGAATTTAATCAAGACCACAGTTATTGACCAAAAATAATAAGGGCTTGATTCCACTGGATTAGATCAAATTTGATGACGTCTCCTCTTTTTCTCTTTTCCCTCTCTCTCTCTCTTGCTAGCACACAGACACGGTGGACTTCTCCTTCAATCCGCTGGCCGACCAACGCTTCACATTCCACGATCACGCCCTGGTGGAGGCGGTGAAGCTGGAGAACCCAGAGGTCCACGCCTTCTTCAGACTGCTGGCCCTCTGCCACACCGTCATGGCCGAGGAGAAGAAAGAAGGTGAGGAGTGATGAAGTGTTTCTGTGCGACCCAGTGAAACACAGTGGTTCAAGTTTTTAATCACCTAACAGATTAATGTAGATCTCACTCCAGCAAAAAAAATGCAAGTTTGGGGATTAAAGGGAAAATTCATCAATTTTAATGTGTATGTCCAGTCAGTGTTGATGTTAAATGTAGTAACCTGAAGCAATGAATTCCTCAGTGTGTGCTACGTTGACCAGAAAAACTGAGTTATCTTGCCTGCAGAGCCGAATATCCAAAATATCGCTCTCTCTAGACCAACCAGACTCCACAGGCAAACTCAGTAATTTTACTTTGCATAACATGCAAATTGCTTGTCTGCTGTTGCCTCAATCAGTTAGCTTGTTTGTGTTATCCGTGTTTTGAAAGGTTAGTTCAGATTCACAGAAGTCACACAATAACACAAACAAATTAACAGATTGAGGCAGTGAAAGACCAGCAACTCCTGTGTTCTGTGAGGTAAAATTACTGGTTTTGCCTCTGGAGTTTGGTTGATTTTGAGTGATATCTGACTTATATGATGGAAAATTAAGGAGGAAAACATACTCTAAATATAGCATACGCTTAAACTGATGTCTTTTTTTTAGGTCCTTTTTAAGTAGCTAAAATACTTTTTGTTGTATGGAGAAGGATCTGTCTTCCTCCACTGACATTCTTGCACCGTCAGGTGAGATTTTCTACCAGGCTCAGTCTCCAGATGAGGGAGCGTTGGTCACGGCAGCGAGAAACTTTGGATTTGTCTTCCGCTCACGTACACCAGACAGTGTTTCCATTGTGGAAATGGGAAAGCAGCGCAGCTATGAACTCCTGGCCATCCTGGATTTCAACAATGTCCGCAAGAGGATGTCTGTCATAGGTATGTGATCCACTAATAACAAATTGCTGTGAATAAAGGTTTCAAAAAACACTTTCTTACATAAACTGTTGTCACTGATGATTTTGTAACTGTGCAAACTGTTGTGTAACTGTGCTCAGATTTTTCCCTCCTTTTTTCTTATCGTTTTTGCGTAATTTTGGGTCATAATTGAGGTCATTGTCTTTCTTCTTGAAAATAGAACACATTATTTGTTCTCATGCATGTGTGTGTATGTGTGTGTGTTTGTGTGTTTGTGTACGCAGTGCGGAGTCCAGAGGGGAAGCTCTCTCTCCTTTGTAAAGGTGCAGACACAATCATCTATGAGAGATTGCATCAGTCCTGCAACAAGCTGATGGACGCCACTACAGACCACCTGAACGTCAGTAATATTTCTGTGTGTGTGTGTGTGTGTGTGTGTGTGTGTGTGTGTGTGCGTGTTCATTGAGAGAAACAGAAAAAAAATATTTTTGAGATGTGATTCTCATGCTACCTGTATCTTTCTTGTCTTTTTCTGCCGTTTTGCTGGATATTTGTCTCATCATGCCTCTGTATTTGTTCTTTCATCATGTGTCAAGTTTATTTGTGCGTGTTTATACATACAAAGTTCATCCTAATGTGCATGTGCTCCAATTAGATGTGAACATAAAATTGGATGAAGTCCACAGAGGATTAATTCAAAAAACACTTCCTGCCCTAGAAGCAGAAATAATTGGATTTACATGCTTGGACTCCATAATGATGATAATAATAACAATTTTCATTTATGTAGCACTTTTTACTGCCCCAAATGAGTAAGGCAACACAAAGAAGAAAAGGATTCATCTATAAATGATCCAGGTTTGAAGATGAAGAAAGGGGGGGGCCTAGTGGGGGGGTGTGGCCTGTAATCAAAAAGTTCAGAACTTCTAAATTGATTCATGTATGACCAGCCTTATGAGCTGTTTTTCCTAGACTCATGTGGAAGGTATCACTGGTCTCAGCAGAGTTCCAGTTTCAGTCAATCAATTAATTATGTTGATTAACCCCACCCTTACACTTTAGCCCCGCCCCCTTCATAACCTAATAACTGTTGGGTTTAGACATGTGTGGGAGTCATCTTTGGACTAAGCAGAGTTCATTTGTCACTGGTGACGGCTTGCCTTGCCGGCTATTCGTAAGCCACACCCTGTTTCATAGGCTATGAACCGTCATACATCCTTGCGGGAGCTGCCATTGGAATTAGCAAGGGTTCCTTTTTCCACTGGGGTGACTTAATCCCACTCCTCATACTTAAGTCATGGAGGTCAAGTGGTTGTGTGTGTGTGTGAGTGGATGCTGCAATAGCTGGTGTCAGATATTACAAATGTGCACTTGTTTATTCATTCTTCTGTTTATTTCTGTTTAGTTCAAATACTGTCAGCGTTTGTGTGTGTTGGTTCTTCCAGGATGTGATGTGTAGTGATGTGAAGTATTTGTGCACCGTTCTGCAGGAGTTTGCAGGCGAGGGCCTGAGGACTCTGGCTCTGGCCTATAAGGATCTGGATGAGGAGTATTTCAACCAGTGGCAACAGCGCCACCATGCAGCCAGCACCGAGCTGGACGACCGAGAGGGCAAACTGGACAAGCTGTATGAGGAGATAGAGAAGGATCTGCTGGTAGGAAACAAACAAGGAGAAAGAACTCTCTTCTCAGTTATTGTTTAAATTCATTTGAATTCAAAGTGTGTTGATTATGTGTCTGAATGTGTGTGTCCAGCTGCTTGGAGCAACAGCCATAGAAGACAAGTTACAGGACGAAGTACCTCAGACGATTGAGCAGCTGTCCAAAGCCGACATTAAAGTCTGGGTTTTGACCGGTGACAAGCAAGGTGCATAACAATTCCTTTAATTTTTAACATACAACCTTCTTGGATGGGTAGGTCATTCATCTTTCTTTAAATGAAAACAAGTCTGAGAAAATTTCGTCTTGTGCAGTGATTCAGTTCTACCTTTAGCAGTCAGTAATCAAAAGAGAAGGTGTCACTTTTCAACCTGTAGTCATTATGTTTATATCTCTAAATGATTTGACTTCACCAGTTTATTAGAACAGGAGTCTGAATTTTGTAGATTTGGCCATGATTTCTGAGATCAATACAACAAAGTGCAATGATTCAATAAACTTTGGAAGTAAAAAAGAAAGTGAGCACGCGAGGTAGGTCACAGTTGGACAAAAAGTCAATCATTTAACTGGAAGGATTTTTTTTTTTCAAAAGACAGTTTGTGTAATAAGTTTGCCTTTTTTTCATCCAAATAAATTTGTCACCTGTCTTTTCAAGACGTGTTTGATTGTCCGTCTTACTTTTTAATCATGTTCAATTCACCAAGTCAGTTCAGATTTATGTCAGCTGGATACTTCATTCCTTTGCTGCAATTAGAAAACCTGGAAACTGGTGGGTTTTAAACATTCAGCCTTAAAAGCCCAAATGCATTGAAACAATAATGGACGAGTCTCATTTGACCTGCGTCAATTGATGCTCCTATTGCGCAACATTGTGTAATATTTGGCTGACTTCTGTTTTGTTCTGCACTTCATACAGTAGCCATTGTTAATACTCACTGATGTTTATAATTTGTGTTGCAGAAACAGCAGAAAACATTGGCTACTCGTGCAACTTGCTGCGGGAGGAGATGAACGAGATCTTCATCGTCTCGGGCAACTCGCCTGAGGATGTCAGACAAGAGCTGAGGTCAGAGGAAGGTTTCAAAAAAGGATTTTAGTCTGAACACGAGTAACTGCTGATGATAAAATATTTCCATGCATCCATCTATGTTTCATTTTCTTGTGGAGCAGAAATGCACGCACCTTAATGAAACCAGATGCAGTGGAGGATTCAGTGATTCTACCAGAGAGGACTCTGGGTAAAAGTGTGAAAGTGGTCACAGACGAGGTGGTGAATGGAGAGTATGGCCTGGTTATCAGTGGACACAGCCTGGTACGTCTTAAGAAGCTTCCCAATTACAATGCACTTGACTTGTCTTATTTGTTACTTGTTTTGATATTGCATAAAAACCTTAAAAATCCATTAAGAAATATATAATAATGGAACATTCCTTCATCACTTTTGCTTTTTTCCCGATGCTCCCTCAGGCATACGCCCTTGAACGCAGCATGGAGCTGGAGTTCCTGAGGACAGCGTGCATGTGTAAAGCAGTGATCTGCTGCAGGGTCACCCCTCTGCAGAAGGCTCAGGTGGTCGAGCTGGTCAAGAAGTACAAGCAGGCGGTCACACTGGCCATAGGAGACGGAGCCAACGATGTCAGCATGATCAAAGGTATCGGCGGGGCAAAGGACAGCTTTATGTGTGGAAGTTAAAGATGATCACTCTCCCCTTACAAGCATGAGAAAACATGAAAAGCCATATCTAAAGCCAGTTTTGTTTGTCCAAGTCTTATTTTCAGGTAATTATACACTAATGAAAACGTGCTTTTGAATACAACAACCTACTCATCTTTCCCTCTTTGTCCACCCAGCGGCTCATATAGGCGTGGGCATCTCAGGTCAGGAGGGCATGCAGGCCGTGCTGTCCAGCGACTACTCCTTTGCCCAGTTCCGCTACCTGCAGCGCCTCCTGCTGGTGCACGGCCGCTGGTCCTACCTTCGCATGTGCAAGTTCCTGCGCTACTTCTTCTACAAGAACTTCACCTTCACCTTCGTCCACTTCTGGTTCGCCTTCTTCTGCGGCTTCTCTGCACAGGTGAGACAGTGAAGGGAGGAGGGTTGACGAGGAGGAGAGGGAGAAGTTATTTGAATTATATTATATGAATTATATGAATACAACCCCCTAAAAAATAATAACAAATAATGAAATCCATCTGACTGTTTTATATTATTTTCGAGAATTATGGTTGTTAAAGTTACTAAAAGCCTTTGATTTTGCTTTTCAGACGGTGTATGATGAGTGGTTCATTACACTCTACAATCTGATGTACACAGCACTACCTGTACTGGGAATGAGTCTATTTGATCAGGTAAGTATGTGATGTGTGTATATATTCATGTATGCTTGTACCCGAGAGTGACAAAGTGGCAGATTTGAATATAAATTTCTATTATCGCCTCTTATCAATGGTGAATAAAGTATTCAGATCTATTGACAATGTTACATAAGTAAAAGTATGTAAGTATAATCAGAAAACTGTACAAAAATAAAATAAAATAAAAATAGTCAATACAGAAATATGTCCTCTGTGACTATCACACTGTACATAGTCTATCAATTTATTTATTTTATTGGTTTATTTAACAGGGACAGTGCACATTAATAAATATTACTAAATGCACCAGAATTAGACAAGAGGCCATGTTTCACCTGTCACCCTAAAAAAAACGAATATATGGTTCAAATTACAAAGTACATTGTCAAGTACTATTTAAAACATGCAAAAAATGCAAAGCAAATAAATAAGGGATATTAATGTTAATAGAAACATGGACTTGAGATAACATTGTTCTGCATTATTAGACAGTAGAAAGTAGAATTAGCTCAAATTTGTAGTCAAGTACAGTACTTGAGTAAATGTACTTAGTTACATTCCACCACAGCCTTAAATAAAAAATAATTCAGTGCATTAAATAGAACCTCGATGTGTTTATGCTGTCAGCGCAGACAGCATGAAGACGCTCACACTGACGTCATGTCTTTGTCTCCCCCTGCTGGTCAGGATGTAAATGACGAGTGGTGCTTCCAGTATCCTCAGCTCTACGTTCCTGGTCAACTTAACCTGTACTTCAGCAAGACGGCCTTCTTCAAGTGTGCCCTCCACAGCGGCTACAGCTCCCTGGTGCTCTTCTTCATCCCCTACGCGGCCATGTACGACACCGTCAGGGACGATGGGAAGGATGTTGCCGATTACCAGTCCTTCGCCCTCCTCACCCAGACATGTCTGCTGTTTGCTGTCAGCATCCAGGTATGAGGAACCTCTTCTTCCTGGATGACCTCATGCGTATGTGTCGGGTTAAGAAAAGTGTGTTTTATTTGTGTGTTTTTAAAACACGTTTTCTGTCTTTGTCTGCAGTTGGGGTTTGAGATGTCTTACTGGACGGCGGTGAACACTTTCTTCGTGTTGGGAAGTCTGGCAGTGTACTTTGCCGTCACATTCACCATGTACAGTAACGGCTTGTTTCTCCTGTTGCCGTCAGCCTTCCCTTTCATAGGTGAGTGATCATTAACCCACCAAACAGATGCTGGCTGTGTACATGTCCACATTTCGGTTAGTCACAACTATTCCCGCTCCTAAGATAAGCTTATTCAGTCTTTTTTATGAGGCTTGTCCAAAGTGAAGGTGGCAGTATAATTCAAATGAACTGTGTAATTGAGTTGGGTATGTTTGTTCAGGGAAAATATCTAGTTTACAACTAAACCAAATGACAAAACTAGCTTGCATCACTGCAGGATGGTGTGAGAAACCTGCCAAAGCAGCTTTCAGAACTGGGAATGTAAAAGGCTCAAACTATAAAAAAGTTTGAAATTAGACGAGAGTACTGCGAGGAGATGTGAAGTGATAACATGATAATTTGCTTTGGCCCAAAATTTACTTTTTTTTTTTTTTAAGAAATTTAACTGGCATCTGTGACAGTTGCTGTGTTATTTTGTGATAAAATGTGGTGAAAAAGGTGACAATATGCCAGTGTTGTATTGACAGCTTGTTTCCACTGTCCTGGGCATTAGATTAGACATGGCTGAATTTTGGAAACTGGAAGAAGCCTGGTTGGCACAATGCGTAGCCTGAGGGCATGTGCTGCCTGATAAGACAAGACATTTTCTTTTTGGACACAAATCTTGACAATTTCTGTAGGAAAACTGGACTGATTATTATTGAGACATCAGTGTTTTCCCTACCATTGTGCCCCTTCAACTAACAGCCCCTTCCTACTAGCTACCCTAGCTACTCCTATAGAGTTATTATTGAGACCTGCCACCAGGTTTGCATGCAGACCAGAAGAGACTGTGTTTACATTTTGCCAGGAAAAGTTATGTTAGACAATTTTAAAAAAGCAGATTTTTTCTTTAGATTTTTAACATTATATTTTGTGGTCATTACAGTGGAAACACTGCCTCTTTTGTCTGCAGGGGTCTGCAAATTCAAAATATTTATGTAGTGGCATTAGTATAGTTTTTACTGACATTTATAATTAACCAGTAGGAAGCAGCACCATTCACAGAACTTGTCTCCTCTAACAGATTTGACTCAGGACCATCTGCAGTAGCATTCATCACTTAACTTAGATAGTTAGGACAACTGTCTGTAATGATTAAAGTCAACAGAAGATCTAGATAAGTGTATAAACACAAATCTTGTATATGTGTGTTTGTCCAGGAACAGCCCGAAACTCTCTGAACCAGCCGAACATTTGGCTGACGATCTTCCTCACCTCCCTCCTGTGCATTCTTCCTGTGGTTACCTACCGCTTCCTGTTCATTCAGCTCTACCCCACCATCAATGATAAGGTACAGTAGAAACCGTTCTTCACTTTACTCTGCTTGTTAACATACAGCCGCACCTGCTGCATACGTGACTTGCTTTGAAAACTCACACCTATAGATTTCTCAAAAGATCATCTTCTTTTAGAGCAGAGGTTTCCAAACTGTGAGGTGTAACCCGTTCCAGTGTGAGTCTCACTTTTATCATTATCTCAAATACCTCGTATGTAATGTAAACAAATAAAGGCTAAAAAACTGAAGCTAGCAAGCTAAACAAATTCACAAAACCTACACAAAAGTTACAAAAAGCTTACAGCTGACTCCATGGCAACATTATACCTACTGTTTACATCCCTAAATAAGATCCAGATGTAAGGGATGATCTCATATAAGGCAGATTAAATCACAATAAAAGAACAAACTCTTGAATTTAAAGCAA
Organism: Lutjanus erythropterus; assembly: GCF_056507025.1. Classification (NCBI taxonomy): domain Eukaryota; kingdom Metazoa; phylum Chordata; class Actinopteri; order Lutjaniformes; family Lutjanidae; genus Lutjanus; species Lutjanus erythropterus. The sequence goes on along the minus strand of NC_139326.1, from coordinate 13,959,075 downwards.
GTGCGTAACTTTTTCATCGTTCCCTATGTCAGAGAATTATCGTTCCATACATTTATGAAATTTTTTTTGCTGATTTTAGGAGGTTTGTGTTTGCTCGCCTCTTTGGATTCAAACCCTGACTCTCTGAGGAGACGGACAAATATTTACCTTACATCTCCTTTGTGATTACAATGGACGTGATGAGACGTGCATGCGAACAATTTAAGTTAAAGTTAGCAAATTTAACTGTTGTGCTGTTCATGAGTACTTTTGTACTTTCCTTTTTTTCTAGGTAAGGTGAGATCAAAGTTAAGCCCACATGCAAGCCAGTATGTTTTGTGCTGTGAAATATTAAAAGTTATGAATCATCAGATCAGACACAAAACAATCTAATGTGTGCATCAAGGCAACATATCCACATCCACTACATTTAAACGTCCAAATAATTTGTGCTGCACAGAATATTGAACTGGTTCACTGAGGAGTTTCCATATGCTAATTGTAAATTTCCTGGCATTTGCATCCAATTTAAACCAAGCTTATTATTATCTTATCTTATCTTATTTTCCTCTCACTGCTTTGTTTACAAACAAATATAAGAGAAAAATAAGAAAACATTCATGCATGAAGTGCATTGTGGCACAAACTTCTGGCCTCTTGTAGACAGAAACTTACTAAAGAATCCCAAACTGGGTCAGCAAGTGTTTGCTGAAGTGTACCTCTGTCCAACATGTTGACTTTGTCGCTATCTGCTCAAACTTTCAGGTGATGTTCAAGGTGAGACAGGCCAAAGCGAAACTTCCCCCTCCACCTCGACGCACCCGCATCCGCCGCACCAGCTCCCGCCGTTCAGGCTACGCGTTTTCGCACGCGCAGGGCTACGGGGAACTGGTGACATCGCGCAGGTTCCTGCGGCGTGCAGCTGTGTCGCGATCTGCAGGTTTCACCCACGGGGGCCGCGCCACCACGGGCTTCAGTCCCATGGGACGGTCGGCTGGGTACAGCCCGACAGGACGCCCCCAGAATGCCAAGGCCCCAGACGTGGAGGTGACGTCGCTGCAGATGTACAGAACTATCAGAGATCCTGCCCTGTAACAGTGAGGCGATGTTTGCAGAAGACAAACTGGACAGCTGTTTGCCGCTGGCAGTCAGAGGTGTTTAAAGCACTCGTGTTACAGGCAGGAACTTGCTTGGGCTTTCCAGAGAACACGTCAAAGATTTTTCATGATCCGTCCCTCATCTGGTGTGAAAAGTACACGATTTTTGCTCCAGGTGTTTTATTTTGTAATGTTAAATCAAAGGGAAACACAGCAACATGTGTAGCTGCTTCTGATGTACGGATCACTTGAGATTGTGAGTGTTCATGTAAAACATGCCTCACGCAGAGCCAGCAGACGAAAGGTTTGACAAATTGAATCTTTCAGACTCTTGAAACAGTAACAGGGTAATTCATTGTCACATTGGAGCTACCACAGATGGACAAAGTGTCATCATGTTTACAGACTGCCCAGATTATATTAACTCTGGGAGTCCAGCTGCACGGCAGAGCTTTGTGCAGAGGAGGTAACCAGCAAAGCCATTTTTGCATAAGAATATTTTAACTTTGTACTTTGTCTTTTTAAGCATTTTAATGTCCTTCCTTGAAAGCTGTGCAAGCAGTCAGCACGTTGGCAGCGTCACACAGCGGTGGGAGATAACTGAATGGATCATGAGTGTGTCGCTCCCAACAAACATCTTCTCAGTGGCTCAGGGGAGAAGATATGACAAGAAAACACCCTTTCTTTTTTTTTTTTTTACAGCAGGATTCTGTGTCGTTGCTGCTTTTGTTGGACATTTTTCATCTTATGGTATGTTTTGTTTCATCACTTTCTGTGTACTGAAAGAACTCCATGGATCTTAAATGAATTTGGGAAAATGAAGCAAATATCCACGGTTGTCGTTTGGCAGGAGAGGATTCTGTGCAGCAGATCCTATTTTTAATTTACATTCAAAAGACAGGGACGCTCAGATTATTATTCTCAGTACTACTATGCAATGAGACACTCAATATAGCTTCACAAATCATACGTTTTATTGTCAGTTAGAAAATAATGTATTATCGCTTTACAGATGAGAAATAAGCTTAATGATGTTTGGACTGCCAGGTTGTGAACACTCCCTTTTGAAAATGTAAATAACTTTCTCTGTGAAGTGTCAAGCCCACAGCCATTAATTTATTTATAACAGCAGACCTGATGACTAGTCAGGGGGTGAGACATGAATGTGTGTTTTTCCCACTAGGATTACAGATATAATTAACAGTATGTCAGTAATAAAGGAGTTCTTACACTACAATAATCTATCAAGCTTGCCGTTCAGTAATCTATTCTTAAGGACAGCTGCGGATGACAGTACAGATGCCGTATTATTTGGGAATCTTATGGGATTTTATCAGGTGTTAGACAAACCTTCAGGCATTACTGGGGAAAGATTTTGATTTCAAAACAAATGAAGATACAAATTAATGGTCTGAATTTATTGTCTTTGGCTGATGACCATGGTATAAGTGAAATAATGTCTGGTGAGGTGTCCATTATCAGGAATTAATGGACGACATGGACTCCATGGATTTATTCCTGATAATGGACACTTTTTTGGCCACAAGTCAGTAGTGTTTAACCACCATCAGCATAGCTTAATAGAAAGTTTAATTTGCCATATCAAATTAACATATCAAATCATCAGATTCACACACTAAGGCTCTGGAAAACGTTCAGCACAAACTGTTTTACACTTTACAATAAGGCTCCTTTTGCCCGTTAGTTAGTGACTCATTAGTAAGATTAATTAGTTGTAAGCAGCAACTGGCAAATAGTGAGCCTACATCAGTGTATTAAAACTAACTTGTTTATGATTGTGTATTAATGCTTTAGTATTTACAACCTAATTAATAACTTAATATAAGCTAAGTATAAATGATTTATAAGGGTAGTCTTGTTATAAAGTGGTGCCAACAAATAAATAAATAAAATAAAAATAACTAATATGTGTTAGTTTTGGACAAATTCATAAGTAAATCAGTCAAGCACCTTATCACATTGGTAATCTAAAATAAATAATCACGGGAGCTCAATGGTTTTAAAAACATGTCTGTCTTTATATGGACTTTCCACTAACCTATTCTTTACTGGAATTCTACTAATGATGTTAAAACTACTTACTAAAGTCATTTGAATACAATGTCATCTAAAAAGTGATGGTGGTGTCTAAGTTCATAAGTTCTTAATGAATGTATTTTGTTCTGGAAGCACCTCACCATTCACACCAGTTAGATCTTTCACAACCTGGCAACCCAAGTGTTTCTATTTATAAGGGCTTATTCTTGGTCTGTCAATAGTATTTACAGCGGCATTAGTTATAACTAATAAAGAATTTTAAAAAATGGTGGTAACAGATCTTCTACAGTGCAGCTTAATATGAGCATGAAATGTCTGAAATGTGCCCCTGTGTTAAGATCTTGGATTTACATTTTGAGTTGTTTTCTGATTATAGCGACTAACAGGCCTAGGGCCTGTTCAACCACACTGTTTTTTATGTAGAAATAGCCAGATCATGTCTTGATCCAGTTTGGAGGGATTGTAGTTCAATACGTGCACCAGAATGTGTTTTAAATGTACCTCGAGTGACCACTTCAGACCAGATATAGCATCAGCAATGTTTAATTTCGCCTGTGACTGCTCCGGCTGTATGAGAGCTCTTGAATACAGAATTTAAAACGCTGCGTGAGTTGTTTGTCGTAGGTGAATCAGCCGCGTCTACCTGTGTTTGGGAGGTTTACTGTACTGTACACACACTACAAAGTTAACATGGTGATCCTTAAATCCATTCAGGAACACATTTGGCTTCTCTACTTGCTCTTTCATCGTCTTGAGTGCAGTTTTTGGTGCGTTCACACCTGCAGTCAGAGCCGACCACTTGTGATCAGATCAGGCAGGACACATTTTAGTACCAAGTGTGAACAGGGACTTGCACAGCATAAATCATAATTATTTATACCTCATTTGAAAATATGTTTATAAGACATTGCATCATGCTGAGAAATAATTTCAGAATTGCTGTAGTGTCTGACATATAAGCATATCTGGCTTGTTTCCCACTTCTTTCTCATTGAATGTTGTATCAGCTTACTGAAAATATGACTTAACTTAAAAGAAAACAGAGAAGGTGCCTTAATGTTAAAGGGAAAGGTGATGACAAGGACGTTTAAAAGAAGATAATAATGTTAGGGATAAAATTTTATGCAACCAAGTTAAGAACTACCAATGTTTATTAAATTAAGAAAGCAAACATGCAATGGGCAAGGGACTTGTAAAGTGAGCGGGTCATTATTCAGGACCACCTTGTCGGGGTTTATTTTGCAAAATAATGACCCCGCTCAATGTACAATATTTCACTTTTGTTATGCAGCTACTTGCTTTAAAAAAACAACAATAATTTAACACAAAATATTGTTTTAAAAATGCTTGTATTGATTTAAAAATCAGAAATGCATCCATAACAGCGGTCTCTTATTCAGAAATAAGAGACCTTAAAATGCCGTAATTGATTAGTCTGAATCGAATATGAAATAAATGACTTCATACAGTCATGTGGTGTTTAAAATGTCATGTTGGTTGTTTAAGTACAACCTTCCTCTGTCGGTCTGTGGGATCAGTCTTTAATTTATTATCTGGTGTGTGAAGGTGCAAAGAATAGTCCAAATGGAGTTGGTTTCATAATTGTACTATGATAATATTTGATAGCTGCCTGTACTTTTCTTTTCCAAGTCAAAGTATCCATGACTATCCAGTTACGTGTTTTATTCACTCACCTTTTCATCCACAGTTGACTTTAAATCATTAAGACATCTGATTGAAAGACTTCAAGGCCAGAAACTTGATCAAGTAAATATACCATTTATATCTGAACATCTGTTACCACAGTCTGAGTCAGTCGGTTTTGGCCAGAATTGAATGTACAAACCCCAGACCCTGAGACGCTGTGTGTTGTAGTTTACTGCAAAGAAAACTGTTGGTCATCTAACAGAATCTGATGCTGGAGGTCAATGTGGAGAACTCGGTTTGCACCACTGACAGCAATGTTGTTTTTTACTGTTTAAAATGTTCTTCATAGAAATATTTCAAAGCTTGAATATGCGTATACATATATTTTGTTTTTTTTTATCAAGCTTTATCAAGTTTTGTTTTGTTATCTTTTCAGTGGTTTAAAGAATGGTGTGGTAGCTGGTCCAGTTTTGTGTCAGATATTACTAATTTTACCTTAACTGTTCACACAGAGATCGGCAGATATCTCTTCAGGACTCTTATATACTGATGTATGGGTCACAGTCTATTATTTGTCTTGATTAGTGATATGTGGCACATTGAGCAAGAGGACATCAGCTCATGTTGCAAATCACAAGCTGCATGTTTAAAATTTTGGAGGAATCAGCAACCAAATCACATTCAGCAGAGCTTTGTCCGCAGTGTTAATGCAGAAAAACTTCATTGAGATCAGCAGCTACAGAGCCCACTGTTAAGTCCAATTCCAGTATTTCTGTGGTACTGTCCAAAATAAATTATATATATATATATATATCAGTATATTAATATTATTATATCTGTAGGCCTGAAGACTGAAACTGTAATAAAAGGGATTTTTGATAAGTGTTTCTCAAACATGACAAATAAAATCTAGTGATTTTTTTTAATTACTGCTCTTCCTGATAAGCCTTTTATACAGTTTTGTACTTTAAAATGTTTGTACTGCAATAAAAAGATCTAAAAGATCAATGTGTTGTCTGTGCAGCTGTACCTCTTATTCAGAATAAGATTTTCTAATTCTTTTCCATCATTTGCTGTTTTTCTGATATGAATATAATGGTATTCCCAAACCCTATAAGCAAGAAAACAAATAATTTATTGCTCTGTTGTGGCATTTTATATATAATATATATATAGAGAGAGAGAAAGAGAGGAATAATTTAATATTTAGATTTAAGTTATATAATAGCAGATTTTGATGATGCAAGATCTCCTGTAGATAAAGAACAGAGGGTGAGATACTGTATTTTAGTACTGTATTTAGTAACTATGATGTTTATTTGTACAGCACAATATTTGTCTTATAAAGGGCATAGTGGTGTGACCGCTGTCAGATAAATGCTGTTTTATGCGTGCAGCTCATCACCAGCAGATGGTGTAATAATCCTTTACACCGCAGCAGTAATATCCCTGCCAAACCACGCAACACCAGCCTGATGTTTCCATTTATTGTGTAACACTGAAAGAATCTCATGTGCTGGAACACAAACAGCTGTGGGGATTTATTACGGCACCATCAGTACATGTCCCTTTTATTATTTACAATTCATACACAGGCAGTAATGTGTGCAGTAATATAATATAACGTGATTTATGAGACTGCGCTGGACTGATCATCATGGTGCAAAGAGGGTGTTGTGGCTGAGCGTGAGCCTCATATATCATGAGAAAGCTCTGACTGTGCTACATCTGATGAAGAGAGCACATTTATGACCATAGAGAAGATCAGAATGAAAGGAACGGGTCTTGTTCTTGTTCTTGTTCTTGTTCTTGTTCTTGTTCTTGTTCTTGTTCTTGTTAGACCATACTGTGTGGTCCTATAACTCCCCCAAATAAAAACTGAATAAACTACATGAGAAATTAATTCCTCAGAACATAGAGGGGAGAAATATAGAATGAAACAAAGTCAAACGAATAAAATGTATTTATTTATGATCCTGTTATGTAAACTTTTATTTTACTAAACTTGAATACGAATCCTTTTTTTTATCAGTTGTTTTCCCTGTCATTATGATTGATTTAAAAAATTATTCTGCAGTGGGGCCTTCCAGAAAAAGTTTGAGAACCACTGGTCTATAAATTCAATAAATGCATATTATGTATAGAAAGTTTTCTTAAGAATTACTTGTATTTGCGTTACATCTATCCCCCAGCTAGTGTTACAACTCCCCCCCATAGTGGGCAATTTGTAAAGTATAAAACAATATATAGTACAATAACACTCACAGGTGCTATTTTTCTGGATTATGACTATTTTTTACCTTTAAAACTTTCAGTGCTTTTTGCTAACAATACTTACATTTTCAGTGCAACATTGTTACTTTTGCTTAAGTAAAAGATCTGTATACTTCCCCCTCCACTGGTCATCATTTCGGGCTCAGAGAACAATTTTCTGACATTTTATGGACTAAAACTACAGATCAGTCACAGTCATGCAATAATAACGGTAGTTACAGCAGTGGACCACCATTGATCTCACGTCTTTGTGTAATCTGAAGGGGAGCAGACATGATCACATGATGGTTACAGTGTGTTTCACTTCACCTTGACTGAGCACGTACAATACGAATCAAAGTCATAATGGTCGTCAGAGAGTGAAAGGTCAGCAGGGGCCCACCGCTCTAATTTGTAAAGTTTGTTTCTCAGTAAATCGACCAGGGTGTAACATGCGTCTTTCTCAATGCATGCTGGGATGGGCTCCAGCCTCCTGCAGCCCTGAAGGAGGTTTAGAAAATTGCCTGATAGATAAGCGGGTGGATGTTTCTGTGTTAAATATTTATTCTCACACTCTGATGATGATTTTTTCCTTCAATAAACTATTATTATGTTTAGTCCCTGAAAGACAAAGCCGGTCTCATAAATGCCATCTTTACAACTTTCAGATTTCTCAGAGGCAGCCTCAGAAATGTGATGTTATGACTCTCATATTGCATGAGTGTTTGGTGTACTTTACGTGTTTTTCCTTTTGAATTTTGCACCTGGAACAAGTAATGCCAAGTAAAGCATCTAATAGTTAGAGCACTATGAGGTAATGTTGGTCTGACATTTAAAAGAGAAATGGAAATTAATGCTGATTCCTTGCCAAATGAGTTAGTGTTATCGTAAGAGTTGAAAGAAATCATTAATAATCTTTTAGAAGGAGTAGATAAATTGAGAAATATGTCTCTGAGAGAAAACTTGACTTCTGTACCTCCTCTTGGCTCTGTGCTCAGGTTCTAGAAAATCTAGCCTGTGACGAGAGACTTTTACCAATCACAGATCAGTAAGACAGTTGACTGATGAGTTTAATTCTCAGGCCGTCTTTGAGCCACCAACTCAAAGTGTTGGCACTTGGGAATGAGACTCAACAATCAACTATCTTTCTCCAGAATCGCTTACCAGACATTTAGTTTATGGTTGGCAAACTGTGACAGTTATTATTAGTTATTGTTTTCTATAACGTACACTTAAAACATTCACAGGCACTATATCCACATTCATCATGTGATGTGTGACAAAACATGAAAGAAATGAAACAGAGTCAGTACCCTACAGATTCTGCAGATGGTCTCAGATCAGAGATCAACATCACGTTGCACAGAACCTGGGATTGCTGATTTACAAAAATGATCAAAACTTAAACTCACAATCACTTTCTTACTCAAACATTTCCAGAAGTACTCAGTCTTTTTTGGAGACTAAAATTTGGATGTACATTTTATGTTAATGCACATTTGAGTTAAAAAGTAGAGCTAAAAGTTTAAATTTGACTTAGCAATTAATGTGACTTTAGACAGCCTATTGTCAACAATAAATATCTTTATTATGGAACAAATTTGCCAAATAAATTGTTCTTATTTAAAGTATAGTGTAGCCTAATTAATGTATCTCTTTTCATTTCTCATTTCTCTTTTTAACCGTTAATATAGCATGCAGTACTGTCGTATCGTTTTCGTATATCATAAAAGTGAACAAACTGGCTTGCATTCTGATAGTTTTGCTTTGTGGAAGTCATCTCTCCCAAAATAAAGTAAACAACTGCATTACAATTAACATTTCGATGGTACAATTTATCTGCTGAACTGTGATTATAATAAAAGTGAAAGCTTTGCTGCCCTCTTGCGAGCGATGCAGCGCCTTCACCGGTGATGCATTTAAGGCACGTAAAAATACGGTCATTACGGTTTCCTCGTTGAAACAGACCGTTTCTCTAAAAAATTCAGGAGGCAAACAAACCCCGTTTTCTTTGCGTTTTAAAATCGTATAACACATGTACTGTGTGAGTTTTTCATTTGTGACTGGCTAGTGTTAGTGTTATTTAGTATATGTTAAAACTCAAACTGCCTAAGCCGCGTCCTCTACCCAACTCGTGCCGCTCCGACGTTTATTCCTACGCTTCCCTTAGACAGTGAACGTCGCACCAGGACCAGACTGCCTTACATTGTTAACGTTGATTTCTCCCGTTCAAGGCAGCATTTTGTCTTCCGTGAGCCAAACCGGGGTCACTGGCTCCTACAAAACGCATGAAATCTCGGCTACATTTGGCAGCGGGACCCACAGCGGCAAACTGTAAGACACTTTACAGCATATTCATGCAATTTATCTCAGTTTTAGGGACCAAGAAATGGCCATTAACGCTCGTGCAAATATACGATAGCTACCATTAATGTTCACGATTCTGAATATTTCATACTGCAGAGAAATAAACCGGGGCGAGTCGTGGTTTTAATTCAGGAAAAGCTGAGCGGTTTGGCTTTTAGAAGAGCGTTTTATGGTTGTGAGTTTTATTGCATAGTTAAACTGGGTTAAACACCTGTCAGGTCATTATTTAAAAAAAAAAGATAGGCTAACGATATGACTACTCAGCAGTCATTTTTCTGGCTGGACTGAGAGGAGGAGGAGGAGGAGGAGGAGGCGGCTAGCGTGTTTCCCATGGCTACACCAAGCTTTCACGGGGGGTATTTGCATTCCTAACCAGCCGGTGGTGACACACGTATGGTTACATTACTATCATCTTAAAAACTGGCGGCTGTTATCACCCGATAATTCAAACGCGTGACAGTAAGAGACTGGGAAGACTGGGAGGACTGGGAGGAAAGATCAGCTCCAGGAGTCGTGACGTCACCCTGGAGGTGCAGCAGGTTCACTGCTGCTCACTCACTTCACTTTGGTCTCCTTTTGTTGACTGAACGCCCACCTTTTTCCCCCTCTGTCCTCAAAAACTGCAGTCAGGTTTCATAGTCGAGGTCTAATGGTTTTATGTTTTTTTTTCCCCCCCTCCTCCCCTGCTGATGACTTTGGTGTGGAAGCTCTGCCATGAGGAGGATCGTTGGCTGTAACCCTGCCCAGACCGGAGGCTGCTGGTAGGGATGGTGCCGCTGTGAAGAGCCGCCCCGGTGCGCAGCCGTTTCGGAGGACATGCCTGTGGTCGGGGGGAAAGGGAGGAAGTGCCTGGACAACATGACTGTTTTCAACCAGGAAAATGTTGAGGAATTTTATGAAATTGGAGACGAGCTGGGGAGGTAAGTTTCACTTTATTTCTAATGCGTATGAACTTCCCCTTTTCATGGCAGAGTTGTGAGACGGAGGATGGGAAAGAAAACATCCATGCACTTGAACATGGTGATACTATGTTTTGTGCTGTTGTGTCAATTATTAGAAATATTGCATCGTGATATCGTGATGCGTGCAAAGATTCACGACAGTAGTTCATTTTGTGTTGTGTTTTAACCCAGATGGCTACGTAGCAGTGCTGTGAAGTTGCATGAAAAAGCAAACTTTTGTAACACAGATTACTGTGCTTTACAAAACAATCTATCAAATAATAGCAAAATATGGCATTCTTTACACGTTTCACAATATAAAACCGTATCGTGATATGTATCAGTAGCTTTGGATAACAACACCAAAAACTCCATGATTGCAGTATAGAAAAACAAATAAAAATGACTTGAAGAAATAACCTTTATTAAAAAAGAAATGTGATATGAACAGCATTTTTTATTATAGAAAATTATTTTCCTTTTAACTTGCAGTGCTTATGTTTTCCTTCTTTAATAAAATAAAAATCAAAGTAGCCAGTTATGACCTAAGCATGTGCAAAAATTAGCATGAATTTTCTTTGGCAGTGAATGTTTGAAGAAGGGCTGCAGCCAACGATTATTTTAATTATTGATCAATCTGTCAGTCATTTTCTTAATTGACAGACAATATCAGTAAATGGTGAAAACTGTGGATTACTGTTTCCCAAAGCCTAAGGTGACATCCACACATGTAAGATTTTCAGATTATTGTCAAAAAGAACCAAACAAACCAGAAAATTTTCAAATTTGAGAAGCTAAAATCAGAGAATTTGGACATTCTTTCTTTAAAAAAATGTCTCAAATGATTTACAACAATTAATTATCAAAATTGTTGTTGTTGAATAGTTGGGAACTAATCGATTAATCAACTACTTGATGCAGTTCTAGTTTGAATTTATATATGTACAAATGCAAAAAAACAATGCAGCAGTCAGGAGCAGTTCTTAAATAAAATAAATTAAAAATAATTAAACAAAATAATTATGGTATTGAGACTTTTTTATTATGATATTCAGTATATACTGTTACACCCCTAGAAAATATTATGTTTATTTCCAAATATGGATGATCTTCATACTCAGGTACAGCATTTTAACCCATCTTTCCAGTAAATTCATATAGTCCTAAATATATGATTTCATGCCATGCTGCACTCGCAGCTCTGCATACAGATGGGTTTTGTCAATAAACACATGCACTAAAGCATGCATATACACACACCCTGCCTGTGAGTAGTCTGCAGGACATGCATCCCCCCACTGTGAGTGTGTCTGATAGGCTCCGATTAATGCAGTCCATAATGCATCGTTGTCAGTGATGAAGAGGTTAGCGTCTGGTACTGTAGCTGTCTCTTCCTGGAGATTTATTACAGAAGGGGGCTGGCATCTTTACAGGGAGGGGATTTACATTCACGGCACAGCCTGGTCTTCATTTCATCCAGACTGTATTTGGTCAAAGGTGAATGCGTGACAGTGGGGATAAAGAGGTTGAATGGAGACGAGACAGTTTGACAAGACCGGTGTTTTGGTTCTTGGCGTTGAAGTTGTTTAAATGACAGAGCAGAGTGGTCACATTAAGGTTGAAGAGTGAGTGACGTACTTGATTTGCTGTGATGTCCTGTTGAAACCACAGTTTAACTTTACTGCTGCGTAGATCAGAATCTACATTATATAAAAGTAAAGGTAGAAATAAGACAAGCAATGGCACATTTATCCCTGTAGTGGATCGCAGACGCCTTCTCAGATGACTGTCAGAAACATGGAAATGGATCTTTGCGAGTTTCTGGTTATCAAAGTCACACATGTACTCAGTCTTGGTAATAATCAACCAATTGTTTTCTGCTCTCCAGGGCCTGTCTGGTAACATCGCTTCTCCTTTTAGCGCTCACCTTCCCGCACTGTGGGGGAGTGCTGAAGGTGCTCTAGCTGCTTCACTATGCTACTTTGGTAATAGAGACGATTGGGGAGCTTTGTGTAATGGGATTGAATTTCTGGCTGGAGGTAAAGAGACGGCTATGTGTGAGTGTGATAGTCTCATTTGGTTGTTGCTCCAACACCAGGATCCATTCTCTATTGTATTTTGTGCGGGAGAGTAAGGATTTTAAATTGGGTCGTCTCAATTGATAGTGGGGTAATAATGAATTCTTCAATATTTGCAGTGTTGAAATATGTTAAACCTTTGCTCTTCTTGCTGCCCCCCATCTACCCCTCAAAACATTGCAGTCTGTCATTAAGGCATCCATGGAAGCTAGTATTTCTAGTGTGCCCCATTGGAGAAAAGCCCAGGTATAGTGTTGCACAATTCTGTTTTTGGAAGGATTTCATTTCTTTATGAGACAGAAGAATCGTGGAGCTCAAGGCTACTGCATAATATGGAAAAAGAAATTTGGCCTACTTTTTGATGGTCTGGTTAGTCTACAAAACTCTACCTATACAAGTCAGTCCGATATCTTCTCATGAACAGAAATGAATAATCTGTCTGTGGGAAACTTGTTTTGCATCATCTAAAAAAAGGCATGCACTTTGTCTACAGCTAAATCTAGGCACTGGGCCTCAGGCAAGAACTACTCATACAAACACTTGTTCGTAAATGGGATGTGCGTGTGATTTAATTTTCTTGTACTTAGAATTTTCTCTTTTTTTTAAGCATCTATGCCTAACATCATGTCACACCATCCCTTTGTCATTTCTCTCGCCGTATGACTCGGCTCTACCTAGAGATGTACTACAAATCAGTGCCTGGGACGTGAATGGAATGAACATAAACAAGCCAGGAGCTGTGCAAGTGTCCATCAGAACAAGTTCCCCCTCAACATAATTTTGCAGCAGCACCATCGGCGCCACGATAGGTCTGGCTATGCAAGACTAGAGAATGTTTAGGATGAAAGAATATGAAAATGTTCTCGTATCAGGCCCAGAAACTGTAAATATCATGCCGAGTTCACAAACATTTCGTTAAGTATGTTTTTACATGTTTTAAAGTGGATAAAGTTTGGATAAGCCAGAGTTAACTTGTGATTAAAACTGGTGAGCCTGTCTATTCATCGACTTGATTACAGCAGCATGACCTGCACTGTAATGCCTTGCACGCTTAAAGACAGAGAGGCTTTTGATCTGACTGTACTCGCAGCTCGACTCTGGCTGGAATTGGAATGAGGCCCATTCAGTTTGGCAAAATGGGAAAATAGGAAATCACCCAAGCAGGGACTTTATCCTTTCGCTGACACTGACACTGCCTGCTTTGGTGAACGTGCATGGCAGGCCCGAAGGCTGGTGAAGCCAAGCATCTAACCTTCATTAGTATCTAGCCACAGTGAGCATGCAGGCACCATAATGAGAGGGAGAGGAGTGGAAGAAGTAAATGCAGCTGCAGATTTCAGTAAATAAAGGCAGAGAAGATGTGTAGCACTCCTCCTGATTCTGTCGCAAAAGTGTGTTTCTAGCCACTGGAATCTCCTGCTAAAGCCTTTCAAGACTTCATGATCTACAATGATTTATTCATCAGACGTGATTTAACTGCCTTATGCCCTGGACCAGTCTTTCTCAGCCTTGTCAGTGTGGTGTGTATATATGCAGGATAACTATCCAGGTTTTTACCGACCGTACAGAGGTGCTGAGGGCAATATGGCAAACTGGAATTATTAGAAATGCAAAGCGACCTGTCATTCAGAGAACTGCTGATCTCACAGCAGATTAGCTGTCAAGCATCTATGTTATGCATCAAGTTGTTACCAGCAGGGCTGCACAGAGGAAAGCGTGATAATCCCAGGCAAACGCATCAAGTCGTCAAATTCCCCCTTTTGAACTGTGTCCAAAAAATGGCCATTTAGCCTGTACCCTGGCCGTGTTTTAAAGGGCTCCTGATAGAAATTGCCACTGCTGCTGCTGGTCTCCTCCAGACCCACTCTCTAATAAGTCAAGCGCTGGCCACATCTGCGCTCAGTTGATCTCTGTAATTGCCTCACAGATTGGCAGAAAATTCTCACTCCATGCCTGAGAGCAGTGGGGAATTACTGAAGACATAACGGCTACTGGTATCTCAAAGGACCTCCTATTTGATACCTCCTCAAAATGATGGTTAAGTGACGACAGAAGCATCGTTGAAGTGTTTAAGGGTTTAAAGTCGAGATGAAATGAAAAATGCCCTTTTAACCCTTTAAGATCACATTCGCAGTCATTTTCTGCACTTTTTTTTAACTCTGTAACCGTGTGTGTGTGTGTGTGTGTATGTATATGCTTACAGAAGTTAGCGCTAACCAGTTTTCACTAATCATATCATGACATCCACCTGTCAATCAATCAGATAGCAGATAATTTGTAAGGCATTTCACAGTGGATTGCTTCAGCAGCTAGCTAACATTAGTTACATGGAGCATACCGTGGGGGTCAGGCCTCACTGATTAATGTAACTGCACAAAAAGCACACACAATGGAATAAATCTATTGAAATGGGATAATATTTTATGGAGAAAATGCTTTGTGGTTTTCTCTCTGATTTCCCCTGGTTGCTGAGTTTCAGCTGCTCTTAGTGGGGAACAGAACTGGACTCAGCAGCCTCGCAGTGAACACAGCCGGACTGGGATTAACACAGCCTCCAAGACTGACAGGTAATACAGTACCAAGGTCATTTACTGAGTTTCCTGATGCTTTCCTGAGATCCTGATGGCTTTACTTATTGCTAAAGTAACTGACCGCTAACTGCCATTAGCTTGGTTAGTTGTGCAACTAACACTAAGTCAGCTGACTAAGCTCCAAGGTGCCAGGGCCCAAACCTGTCAAGAAAACCACGACTGTACTGTATTCCCTGTCGTCATTCCTCCGTCAGTCTTGGAGGGTGTGTTCGGTCCCAGTCTTGCAGTGTTCACTGTGAACTCCCAGTGTGGGAAGAGTCAGCTGAATTAATGAACCACTGTCTGCAGCTGAATGGCCGGGGAGGCGTTGTATTAACTTCTATAGCTGCCTGTTTTTACAGAAAGTATGTCAATGTGCAGAAACCAGTAGCTCTAATTTCTATTTCATGACAACTTTAGGGTTTCACTGTGGTAGCATATTGCAGTTTATTGAGAATATATTCAACAAATTAACTGATAACAAAACTAATCATTAGTTGCATCCCTAATATAGCTATATACAACCAATTCCATTCTAAAGAGACAAGTATTTAGTTTCCCTCAGAATTATTGACATGAGTGTAGAGATAGATCCAAATCCAATATCAGTATCTGACTACATTTGTTATTGATCCTCATTCCAAATTGAAAATAAAATATTAAATTAAATATCCAAATTCAGTTTTTGGAATTAAAAGGGACCTGAAAAAAGTGGATCTGTGCATCTCTACATGTGTGCTTTTGAAACATCTTTTAAACCCTAATTTGACAGAAAAGCTCCAAACTGAAACCCTTACTAATTAGATTCTAATGTGGCCAAGAAACTCTCAGGTGACTTTCTCTTGTTGTTTAGGGGTGGGGGAAATCTGGGACACTGTGCAACACTTTACATTCAAGAGTATTTTTCCATTGTTGATAACAGAGGAGAACCCGCATCGTGTCTGTGGTAGATGACACTGACTGGCGGATATCTGATCTTTCATATAAGGCCAGTGTTGGTCGAGAATATCAACAGACCCTTATATTGGTCTGACCATAGCATGTAATATTTAAGGATTACCTCAGCTGGGTTCTTCTTCAGCAAAACAGACCAGCATCCAGATCTGCTCAAAGAAAACAGATGAGCTAAATTGCTGTTGAGGTCATGTGGGTTGAGTTCAAGTTTTTTTTTTTTGTTTTCTTCAGTTTCCATGTTGTCAGTTATTGGCAACCCACTGACTCAGCCACTTTCTGGCTGACTCGGAGAGACTGTGGAGGGCGTTTTGCGTGTGCCTTTCATCTGGTCCACTGGGCAGTTTTACACTTTGCATATTTTTGCAGTGCTCTGCCTCTGTCATTAGTCTGCATTAATGTGGCTGCTGTGTGGCTCTCTACCAACTGGCCCCCATTTGTGTCTATGATATGTGTGCATACGTGTGTGTGTGTGTGTGTGTGTCTGAGTGTGTGGTTGCCGTTCATAGAGGAGGAGGAGGAGGGGTCGGGGTATTTCAGTAGAGATTTTGCAATGCAAATGAACATTTAAAAAAAAAAAAGCATTAAACTGGGACTGCATTTGGGTTATTCCTCTGCAAAAATCACCCCAAAGACAAATTTCTATGAATACAAAATAGGATTATATGCAAGACATCCGCATGGGCTCCTGTATTAAATGGTGATATCATTTAGAATTTCTTTTCCCCCCTCAAGAAACTGCAAGTCTTTATGCAGACCATTAAAAGTAAATCTACTGAATATTCACTGCAGCAAACTGTGACATCCTTTTTTCAAACACGCCAGCACCGGCTAATGCCATGCATACAGTCTATGCAGACTGTGCCCCAGCTACTGACCTAGATTTACCCCCTACCCAGGGTTATTGGGTGGAGGGGCAGTCTGGGTAGCAGGAGTGGCCTTGATGAGGCCTGCCACTCATTCACCCACCCTAACCCCCACCCCACCCCCCACCCCCCATCCTCAGGGAGTGGCAGCGCTGTCGCATAAATGCAGGGTTGCCATTTTTGAGTCGTAGGATTTGGCTTTGGGTACATTAGTTTCATTACATTACATTAGTCTTTTATTAATAAAGTCTTATGTTAACTAATGTTTATAACAGATTTGATTTGAGGTAGTTTTATAATGGACACAGGAAAAAGGGGAAATGCAGCGTTTACACAATGTGACTGAATTGTGTCATAGTAGTTCCTATTTCATCCCTCAGTTGAATTAGATGGTTGGAATTTGAGAGTTGACCATCATTTTCTTGGTTAATCAATTAGTTGTTTGGTGAAAAATATTGATCACTGTTTCACAAAGCCCAAGGTGACTTCCTCCTCCATGTCACAAAAGCAGCTTACTGTCATAGAGGATTGGAAAAAACAGAAAATATTCACACTGGAGAAGCTGAAATCAGAGAATTTTGACGTTTTTTGTTAAAAAATTTACTCAAAATGATTACTTGATTATCAATTAATGTAATAGTTGGTCTAAGTATACGGCAAAATCCAAAGACTACTTACTTTACTATTACAAATGACCAAAAAAGCTGCAAATCCTTCCATTTAACAAGCTTGAAATAGCAAATGTTTGACATTTATGCTTCGAAAAATGACTGAAATGATTTGATTATCAAAATAGTGGGCAACAAATTTTCTCCCAATTAAATAAAATAATCATTTAATTGTCTAATCATTGTAGCTCAGGTATATTACACATTACTGAACAGCCAGACAGCTGATTGACACAAAATCTCTGGAAGATCCAGTGCAGCAACAACCTAGCAATGCTGTGCAAGGTCTAGAGGTCAAACTGATTATTGATCATATAGAAGGATGTCATTGATAACAAGGCATTTGTTTGGTTGCTGCCTTTCTGTGTTTACATTTTAGTCATTTAGCTGACACTTATTTACAACACTGAGTACACCGAGTGCAAAAGCACACTAAGCTTCAGTCTGCATTGCCAACATTATCTAGCAGTAGTAAGGAGTGTATGTGTCAGAGAGGCATGATGATATTCCTGTGACTTCGAGATCATCATGTAAGAGAGAAGTGCCAGAAAAAGAAAAGATAAGAACAGTATTTGGTTTGTTTACTTGAAAATGAGTGGAGGTTTTTGCAGATTTTATTGCCGTACAGTATTCCTGCAGGGTTCAGGTTCGATGTCAGATTTTCTTGGTTTCCTCGCTCTCTGTCTGTGTCTCGAAAGCCAGCCTGTCCGTCTTTGCCTGGGTGGCTTAAGCCTTGTGATCGCTCCAGTCAGACGTCTTCAAAACGCGGTCAGCTTACGAGTCAAATTGAAATCTGACTCATTTGGAATGTCCTCGAGGAATATAATGAATTATTTTCAATTAATCTCTACAGTCAATGGAGGATAATTGGATCGCTGCCAACTGTGTTAGCGGGTGAATGGCAGGGGTGTCATGCTCCGTGTGTGTGTGTGTGTGTTCGGGATGGTGGGGGAGTTGCAACCCTTTGTGGTCAATTAGGAGAGATCTGCAGGCAGTCGAGCGTGGAAACTGAGGGGCTATAATCATCAGGGAAAGACAACTTTCATCCTCCTTGTATTATTTTTGCACTCTTACTAATACTTTGTCACAAGATCCTTTCCCCTGCAGTTAACAATAATGAATCTGATGACTGTACATACGTAAACTATACTCACCGCATGTTTGTCTGTCACCTTCCCCTGCAACAATGCCACAGCATTCTGACTGTTCAGCAAATGAGTAAGTGTCTGTTTATGAGTCATAAGAAATCATTAATAATCTTTCAGAATGAGTAGATGTTTATAATGGTTAAATTGAGTGATATCTTAGTGGAGTCTGGGAGGCAGTCACTAGACTCAAACTCCAGAGTGTGGATTTTTGCAGCAGTGGGCTTTTGTTTGCAGGATAATAAACTTAACTTTACATTGACAGACAACTGACAGTTAGAAACAGCTAATCAGCTCACAGTGTAGGACTCCTTGTCGCCTGTCACTGTCAAAATATGATTTTGCACTCGTCTTGCACACCTGTTCAATATCCTTCCAGTCTGTAGCTTAGAGTCTCTTCTCATGAGACTGCTGTACTCATTTTTTAACGCTCGGCTCTTACATATTTCTCCTTTAACATTTCATATTGCATTCAAAAGACGCATGTTTGTTATGTAACACTCCTTTTGATGTGCTATTTTTTGGAATATCTATTCTCTTATCACACATGCTCGCCCACGTAAGTTGAAGACATTTCTCTGGGAAGATGCAACACTCGATGTCAGACTATATTTATTTGCAATTAAGCTAATGCAGTATGTACTTTGCTGTCTTCTGTTCTTGACTGGTAGCTTAATCAATCATTCACCCACCTCTGAAAAATGCTGTAATGCATAGAACAATATGCTTTTGTGTTTCTAGAAAGCAACATCAGCTTATTAATAATAAACTTAAAAGCAGAAACAAATAAGAATAAACTTAAAAAGCTAGCATGAGCAGTGATAGCCACCGTAGCTGAGTATAAACAACACATGTCATCAGAAAAATGTGTAAAAATCTGTACATGATGGCAGCTTGTGGAGGGTCAGAGCTGTGTGTGTAGGATGTTGGCTGTGTGGTTGTCTGTACACATACATCAGAAAATCCATGTGGGTTTGTTATGGGATTTTAAAGACAAAATGTCAAAGTGGTGGTCATCTGTCACCAGTGTCAGGCCTGTAAGCAGATTCACTTGTCAGTGAACGTGTGCAGGTAGTCAGGACATATGCAGCTTTCGTAGTAACAGCTGAATATGCTATAACACATCTTTCTGCTGTCCTACGTCATGTTTTGTTTGCCATGTTTTTGTTTGATTACTGACAATGATATGAACAAGGAAGGAACGCCTACACATTTTCTACACATGCAAATTTAAAGTGCACTAATTTTGACTCACTGACTATTTCTTTGTTAGAGGTTTTGTCCAGAATACGTCTTCATTTTAACACTTAAAAAAGCCTGCATGCTGCCTCTGCACTCTCTGATGGATGAAATGTTCTTTCACGTTGGATTATTTGCACCCAAGATAATCTGAAGCACTATAAAAATATCATGAGCGGCCAGAGGGATTAAAGATCATTGTTTAAAAATATACTGAGGGCTCAAAGTATGCCTATTGTAAACATCGAGATATTAACTAAAGCTTGAGCTTGGCTCAAGCTTGCCTGGCTGGAGTACTGCAGACTGAATGACAGCAGAAAAACAGCAGCTGGGAAAAAGCCTGACTTTCTAATTATGAGCTCATTTAAACAATACTGTCTGCTCTAAGTGTCAGGTTTTAGCCAAGCCTCAGAAAAGCCACATTCAAATTTGGATTATAATTATATTTTTAGCAGCTATGCTCAACTTTTGCACGTAGTACTGTTACAGTTAGGTACTGAGTTGTATGTCGGAGAGACTCACTGCTCCTTCAGGTGATAAACTTACTTTGTGATGTGTTTATGGTATAAAGTTCCAGCTTCGTTTGCAGTCAAAATCTGTGAATCTCTCAATATGCTGCTGTGGACAGGGTCAACAGGAAACTGTATTTTAGCCACTTTAAAAAAAAGGTCCACCTCAAAAAATCAATATCAGTTTAAACTGCTGTTATATAAAGCAAATATTATTCTCCCTCACTAAACCAGACTGCAATGGCAAAATCAGTAATTTTACCTCTCAGAACAGGGGAGTTACTGGTCTACCACTGCTGTGATCAATTAGTTTGTGTTACTGTGTAATTTTGGACTTTTTAAAGGGTAAGTTCAGATTCACTAAAGTGACACAATAACACAGACATACCAACAGCGAGGTGAAATTACTGCTTCTGTCAATAGAGTCTGGTTGGCTTGGAAAGAGAGATATTCGGCTTATGTAACAGCAGTTTTTCGTGGAAAAGGCTGTCTGATGGCAAGGTAAAACAGTGAAAATATTCTAATTATAGCGTACACACAGCATACACTGATGATTTTTTAGGTGGATCTTTTTTTAAGCAGATAAAATATGTTTTGCTGCTGATCCTATCCACAGCACTTTATGGACTTGATGCCTGAACTTCCATAACATTGAGTTATATTCTCCTTCCTTATATAAACAGGCATGCACATTTAATCAAAGGATATTGGGAAATTTTTTGAACATTTTTTTCTGGTCCTGTTAGTCCTCACACAGTTTCATGCCACAACATTTTCTGTTGCTTGTTTCTAGGTCATTGTTGTCAGTCTGAGTTGCTGTGGTAATATTCACACTCACACAGTCTGCTATGTTTGGTTTCCTAGAGGGTGCTTTCCTTGAAGATCAGCCTTTTGTGTTGTCTGTGATGTGTTTCTGCTTTGAGATCATCAAAAGAAAGGGCAGGGGCTTTCAAAACTCTGCTCAGTTTTAATTAATGTCACCAAGGTCAGAGTGGAGGTGAGCACATTCAGCTCTGTTAATCTCACAGTCGTTACTTCATATCATAAAGCGCAGCCATCATTAAGCGTTTGAATTCATTTTTGAATTCTTGAATTCTTCTGCAGACTAGTTATTTTGTAGATGTCTCATAACAACACGCGTCTTTGCAAAACCTACAAAACCAGTCTGCGTGCCTGCCGACTTTCCCTGAGTCATGGCAGAGTTAACCACCTCGAAACCTGCTGAATGTCAGTTTCACCAGACGTATAGGGGCCCTGTTTTAAAGAGCAAGCGCAAAATAAAGCAGGAGACGATAGATGGACCGGCTGAAGCACCAGAAGCCCCCCTCCTCACCTCCTGCCACCAATTCCTTGGTTGTCAGAACAACGGTCTTGCACTTCTCTCAATTTGTATGCACAGCCTGATATCAAGTTGGTTTCTGTGTTGGTCTCAGTCTTTCTTAGTCCTTCTGTTAAGCTAAGTGAGCACATTAGTGTCTATCCCCAGAGGACAGGTACACTAATGCTTAACCAACATGATGAAACATCAGATTCAATGCAAACTTGAAAAAGTTGTTGTTGTTTTTTGTAGTGTGCAGTGCAGAGGATCCGAGATATGTGCTTAATATTATTAGCTGAATAGGTTTAAATTTTAGAATAGACTTTAGGTATTGTAACTCAGTTTTTGTGGCACTGTGGTTCTTCTTTAAAGTTAAACATTAAATCATCCATCTTTGATTATTACATCTTAGACTTTCTTAAACTACAGGTTATATGAACTCTCTGGATATTATCTGTTGTCTTATTGTATCAGCCATGAAATGCAGGTAATTATTAATTATCATATCAGCTGAAAACAGTGCATATTGCGCATGCCCAAACTTGTCCACCACTTTGATTTGTGAACAAATGTCTGCAAAACCAATGACATTCCCATCAGCCTCCTCTGTACTTTGTGCTCAGTGCAAATCAACAAAACAGTTAATGAAAGTGGGGAACATGGTAAATGTTGTACCTGCTAAAAAGAGTGAGAAGAAAAGCATTTTCAAGTTTCATAAAGATTTCTTAAAAGATCAAACAGTAGAACAAAAATATGGTTATCATATGGGTGCTAGTTTTGTCAATCAATACCCAGACCAGATTAGACTAATACTGACCTGACTGGCCAGTGTTGCCCAGATATGAGAGAGGGTGACGAAATGATTTTACTCTGTGACTTCATTATCAGCAGGGTGTGAAATCTGCAGTGATGTGTGCCTCATTCTGTCTAAAAGGATTCAGTTAATCCTACAAGAATATTTACATGGACTTCAATAAAGATTTAGTGTGTTGCTTTTTCAGCCAGCTAAAAATATAGATTACAGATATTTAACAGTTAATTTTGGCCATTTACAAATTCATGATTCTTTTTTTTTGGCATAGAAATGGTCAGATTTACTGATTATTTGCGTAAATTATGAACCATTACAAGCCTCAGAATCAGCATGAAGGATAATTGGGAGCTTTACAGTTCATGAACTCATTCCATTGTTTCACATTTAATGTTTTGTTTTTAATCAGGCTTTCCTAATTATTTATGCATGATAAGTTGATTCTCTTGGAGAAGGTGCCTCAGTTATGACCATTGTTCATTACATTTGTCCACATCAGTCTTTCTGAAACTTATAGACAAATAATTCAAGGGAAGAAAGTCTGTCTTTAATCCACACCTGTGTGTCTGTAATGAATGATATAAACACTGTGGGTTCATATTAACAGTGTTATTGGGGTTGAGGAAACTGTTCAGGAGCTCTTGGCAGTGAAAATGTAAAGGGAGACCAGCAGCTGTAGATCATAGCAACTCTGAAGATGGTAAAGGAAACCTTTCCCCTCTCTTTACCTCCAAGCACAATGTATCCATTGTTGGCGCTGCCTTAAAACCTCGGAGCTGGGGGAGGTGAATGACATTCCTCTGACAAGTTGAATGGCTTTTCACTGTGGCTACTAGACAAGGGCAAACACTGCCTGCCGCTCATTTAGCTTTCTGTCAGTTATCCGTCTGTCAGTGATGTTGTGTGTAGTTTCGAAGCTGCAACTGTGACTCCTCCCTCCTGAGTCGACATTTAGCTGCTGGACTGTAAAACAGTCCACACACCTGTAGAGAGATCTCAGGTGGTAGAAGGTCATTACATAAAATGTCAGAAAATAGTTAGAAATATCCACCACAATTATTCAGAGGCCAAGGTGGCATCGTCATATTCCTTATTTTGCCTGACTAACACTCTAAAATCCAAAGACATTCAGTTTATTTATCAAAATTACAATAAACGGATTATCAAAATAGTTACAGATAAATTTTCTGTCAATGCTAACGCCGCTATGTCCATTTCTAACAGACGGTCATATGATTGGTTACTTTGTTTCTGTGATGTTGCCTGTGTGTTTCCTATTACCGCTTCTTATTTTTAATACTGTGGAAACATATGGTTGTTCAACAGGAGCTGAGGTCTTCCAGAATAGCTTAAAGATAGTTCATCCAACGGGAAATTGGTAGTGTCCGCGGCCGAGGCGTTACTAATATTAACTAACTTTAACAGGGTTAGGGCTCATTAAAACCCCCACCAGGACGTCCTGGCAAAATCCATATCTGGACACAAACACTCGCACACACACACACACAGTTCACACCACCCAGGATTATCTACCACACTCTTCCTTCCTCCAACCAGTGCTGGTTCCTCTGCTCAGTCTCTGAATCCTGTTGCTGTGGTTACCCTTCCGCTGTACACAATGGCATGGTGGTTGCATAATGTTTTTCTGCCGGTTCAGTTTGTGGCCCACACTACAGCTGAGTGGGCAGGGAGCACTTCGAGCCGCCCTCCCACACTTTGCTCCATGCTAATGAAAAGCTTGGCCTCACCGGGGAGTTTTCACACTGAATCATATCGGACAGCAGAGAGCCTCGGAGCCTGTGGTTACTGCCCTGTTGTAAAGGAAACGTCCTTTTGACTTCTCTGTCGTTGGCTGAGCCACAGGAGTGCAAGTTACTTTGATATTCTTGTCTGAACTTGGAGGGGCGTGGGGCTTCACATTAGAAATTAGTTGATGAAAACTAATGTGGAAGGTGCAAAAAACTGATGGAAAACAGCCTTTTCAATCAGTGCGGCGTCACATTAAAGGTATCAGACTGAATTGTTTGAATAACGTGTCTTGGCTGTGCCATATCCCATAAAAGTACACAAGAAGACATTGCTGCACGTCTTCCTGGTTTTAAAGGCTGCGTTACAGTAAAGTGGTACCAGGCTGTTCTATTATTTGCCTTTACCCAGTTAGTCATCATATCCAGTGCTGATGATTATTTATCAAAAATCTAATTGTGCTAATGTTTTGTTAAAGCACCAACAGTCATCCCTACAAGAATATCGCAATATCAATATTAAAGTATCGGTCATAAAATATCAAGATGTTTGATTTTGTCCCTTATGTTTAGACTTATATATTAGTTTCAAGAAACCGTGTATACCAAGATATATTGCAAACTAGCCTAAAAATATTGAGACATTATTCATAAGACATATCACCCATCCTAGCTCAAACCGTTCTTCAGTTTGTTTCAAGAAGTTAGACTGCTGTTTTTGAAGTTTTTATTTGGGAGGATCACACCTCTAATACTAATTATTTGCCATATCAAACTCCACCAGGCACAATGCAGCAACATTTAAGAATACTATCGGCTGAAATGGCTGTTAACGAGGTTTTTATCAGTAGTATAATGTAGAGTTGAAACAATTAATCAAGTAGTTGATGGACTGAGAAAATAATCAATAACTGTTTTGATAAATTCTATTCTTTTCTCTGTCAGTATATTAATCAATTTATTACTCGGTCCATTAAATGTCAGAAAATAGAAAATGTCTGTAACAACTAGGGGTGTCACAATTCTCCAAATCCACAATTTGATATGATTTTTGATTTTAAGGTCACGATTCAGTTTGATTTTTTTTTTTTTAACTTTGTTATTTTGCTCTGATGGTTTTGCTATCATGACATTATTGAGTTTTGATTTGTAAAGATCAGCCGATTATTAGTTTTAAGCCTTGATAACTGTCATTTACATGTTTAAATTATTCTTCCTTTTTTTAAAAAGATAGTCTATATGGTATTAGGTGTGATATAATGGCTAGTAAGCTGCACTGTGTCACCTTTAAAGTGTTTGTTTTTTCCTTTGGACACATGCCGAGTGATTGATTTTCATTCAACATTTCAACATTGAAATGATAACAACTAGTAACAGCCTCTTTAAGCCCATGGTGCCTCTTCAGAGAATGTTTTGTCTGACTAACTTTACAAAACCCAAATATATTCAGTTACTCTGACAAAGGGAAGCAGAAAATCCTCTGCTAATTGATCAGCTGTAGCCTAAACTCGGTCTTAATGGCGAGACTGCTTTCGCCAGTTGAAAATATTAAGCACTTGAACTCTGAGGTCTCCTTAGTAGAGCACAGAATGGGAGGTATTACAGATTACCATTTATAATTTGTCAGCAGTCTGTAGTTTCTGTTCTGGTTTTTATCGCTCTGTCATCTACTCCTACCATTTCCTTCAACGAATAAACATCCACCCAAGAAGTGTCAAATGTAGCGGAAGTGCTCTGAGCTGTACCGCCATACCCTGTTCTGATGTGGCGACTTCATCCCCCATGAGCCAAAGACAATTTAATTAACTAGAGAGGCAGAACTGTACTTGTGGTGACCGGTCACACAAAAACAAAGACTGCAGGTTTCCTGTCATGTGAAAATGTGGATGGAAAATGACCCACATTCTTGCTGGGGTTTGTTGTTGGACAAAATGCTCTTGCGGTTGTTGAACTGAGTTGGATAGAGTCGTGCAGGAATTCGATTTAAAACGAGGAAGGAACCAGATACAAAAGTTACAGAACCTTTTCATAAATTTTTATGAGAAGATAGAAAGACTAACAGTAGACCAACTGGTGATGCACATTTAAGCAAAGCCATTTCCCACTTTCACAGCCGTACTGCTCTCTTTCTCTTTCTCTCGCTCTCACTTAGTCTCTAGTTTTTGCTTTCATGAGTGCCAAGCAATTTGGCAGAGACGCAGCAAAGATGAATGTTATCCCCATGAAATATTAATCTCTGATTTGAAAAGCAAACTACACCAATGCACAGCACAGCCAAGGTTCATCAGAATGCTGTTTTTCTTTGGATTGTTATCCAAAACACTTGGCAGTCCTGTTTAAACCTCAAGTTCATCACCAAATCTATAAAAGCTGGCAGCTGCTCGGTTTTCCATTACAGATGGACACATAATTTTGACTGTGTTGCTTCTTATATAAGTGTGGAAACACCTTGGGATCAAGATTGTTGCCTGAAAAATGAAAAGGCAAAAATCAGCAAACAGCATTAGCCCTTCTTGCTCAGCTTTCGTCTTTCTTCTCTTTTAGTTTTTCAGCAGTTGGGAAATAAGAGACAAGACTTTTTTTGGTCTTGAGAAGCTGCAGCTTTTATTAACTGACACTGTGTAACGTGTACTGTACATCTGATAACTTACGAGGGGTGGAACAATACATTGATCTGGATCAATATATCGAGTTTTCAGTGATCCAATATTATATTGTCGAGCCTTGATTTTGAAATGCCCATGGCATATCGTGTGTTGCAAATGTTTGGAAAAGTTCAGTTATTGTCCAATCATAATTTAATTGCTTTTTGTGAAATAATCTAAATGTAACTGATTGTGAATCAATATTGTATCGCGGCAGACTTTACGATGTCACTGCTCTATTCCTTTAAGGAGTTATGCTACTCTTACGACATTATGCATTCACATTTGTGTTTCGCATTATTAGAGGTATATATATATATATATAAACACCACTTTATTTCATCATAACATTTACAGTTACATTAACAGTCTTTTGCAGTGAGCAGTAGTGAGGTTGCTAATTTTCTTTGGAGCGCACGTATTGATTTGCTGAGACTGGCTGTTGTTGGAGTATTGGTGTGAGTGGGCACATTCAAACACTTCAACCTGAAAGGAGTTGAATAAATGCAGCGCAGGCAGTTGAAAGGGAGGCTGCCTATTGCAGTTATTAAACTGTATCTCCCTGTTTATTCGACTCATCAGGGACACTAGAGTTAAGTAGTATTATAATAAAGTTTAACTCCTGCCGGATGTTGCATTGTGTCACATTGGATGTAAAGTGTGTATCCTACTAACTAAACCAGGGTTTACTGTATTATAATTTGTTATGAAAATGCTGTTGCACTTGACCGCTGTTTCCCAGACGGACATGGTGATGACTGATCCCATCAGCCAATCACTGGGCTGCATGAAAGCTGACATGGATCGAGACTCACGCTAGATTACAGCACCTCTCTTTTATCAGATGGCTGCATTATCCAACCTGAAACTTAGACCTGTATTTAATGGCATCCAAATCCTTTTCAGTACACCATCTCCAGAAAGTGTGTCAGACCATAGAGCAGATTTAATAGGTAGATGTGAGGCAGCAGTGTAGATTAGGTGAGATTATCACAGGGATTACTAGAATGAGATGCAAAAAATGGTATTGGTAAGTAAGGACAGTTGAGCTGAGGCTAAAAAATTGTGTCATTATTTTGTCAATATTCTGTCTAATACTATTTTATTACTATTGGTGGTAGAACATTGTGAGAAATTTATCAAACATCGGCTCCATGGAGTTTTATGGCTTATTGTTTAGCTGCTCAGCCCACTGCTTTACTGTTTTGCTTCGCCCTCAGCTCATAGCATTATTTTCAGCCACAGCAGGCAGCTTGTTTTTAGAGAAAACCCTGCTGTATACTACCTGCTAAGCACCACACAGCAGGCAGACACAGTTAGAAACTAGCTGGTGGACACGGGGGAGCATTTAGTACCTAAAGAGTCAGACATCTCTCTCGGAAGTTGGTAGAGACCAAAAACAGAACTTAAGGAGAGTGAATATTGGACTTACATGGCCAGAAACAAGACCTCAAGTGAATGGTGATGTTATTCTGCAACTGCTGGATATATAAATAGACTATTTTTGCAAACAAGTTTGCCATATTAACTTAAAAAATGATGTGTTGTGGTCACAACTTGTGTCTGCCAATAAATCTTGCAAATCTAGCAGTTAATATCATATGAGTTCATAGCATGCGACTTGCAGTTTGTTTTGCTCGTCACTGGCAACATAAACCAAAATGCTCAAAATACAAAAAAAATCAAGGATGCTGTCTCTGTGTGTTCACACCAAAGGAGACCAAACTGTAGGTGAGATCACACTCATTGTGTTCCCACTTGTGTGCCATCCTTCGTCAGTTTATGCGCATCAGTATCAGATTTGACAGAGAAGCTTTGTGTGTGTGGGGTGCGCTTTCCTGGAGCACTGCAAGCCTGCCTGCTATTGTACTTAACACTTTTCAGCTTTTCAGCACCCTCTCCTATTTCACAGTAGTAGTGCACAGAGCCAATCAATAGCTGGCTCACAGTAGTGGCAGGGAGATGATACACAATGTAGTGCTGGCAACTGTAGCACAAGGACAGTGTTTCTGATCCTTGAACCCATATCAGATATGAGGATGTTGACGTGTTGCTCGTTTTAGGAATTTGATTGTGTTGTTTTATGTGGTTTTATCGTCCATATCTATGAGAGCAGTGAGCTGAATGGGCCATTATCAAAACCAGAAACCTGATAAATACATTTTATGTCATGAAGACATTGTCCTTGGGATTGGGTACTATTGTATGTGTTGACAGGTTGTTATTTAGTAGTTAATTGACTTTTTTTTTCAGGGAGTCATAGTAGGGTAAACACAGGTGTTCCCAATAATGCTAATTAAGATCCTGCTCCATCCAGACCCTGTCCTGTGAGCCACAGCGCACAATAGCAGCACCCTGACTCTGCTTGACCTGAATGGAATGGGACCTTAAATAGTATCCTTGGTAATACCTGTGTTTACCCTACTTTTTCATGCCAAAATTGCTGCTGTGAAAAAGGTCTGTTGGCCTTTATTAGCTCTGAAACAGTTCATCAGATTGAGAGAAAATACATCACACAGTGGTTTGTTAGTTGTTAAAGTAAAACATTTTCTGCTTCCAGCCTCACAAATTTGAGCATATGCTGCTTTTCTCTTAATATCATTGTTAAATTGTCAAATTTCAGACTGTTGGTCACAGAAAATAAGCGATTTGAAGACATCATGTTTTCAGTATTTTGTCACATTATGTGGACTAACAGATAAATCGATTCCTCCTTAATTAAAAAGAACAATTAAAAAAAATGTCAGAATAATCACCAATAAAAATAATCAGTAGTCGCAGCCTAAGCTTTTAACAGGGGAACTGTTCTGGACTGAGAGAGTCTCTGAAGGTACATTTGTAACTAACCATTGGAGACACAGTTTAAATCAGTTTCTTGAATTTAAAATGTGCTCTAGAGAAGTAGTTTGGCGCTTATGTTTGACAGAGATCTTTTGGAAAGAATTGCCTGTCAGCCACCAATTACATTACATTGTTGTTTTACTATATCTCCTTCAGAAGCGGCAATGAGTCAGCTTTAATCAATGAAACGACAGCTGCATGGTGATGTAGTCGCTTGCAGGGTTGGTAATTACTTTGAAAAATCACTGATGTGATGGTTCTGGCTTGGCAGCTATACTATAACCGGAGGGGAAGCTTCCTGAAGCTCACATGGTTTGTTTTCAACTAAGATGCTGCAAGAAAAAGGCATGTATGTATTTTATATAAATATGACATTTATTTTATTCCTTCACATTGTGAGGTTTTCATGGTGTGTGGGAGTGGTGGTCTTAAAATGTCATAATATTACATTATACTCCCACGAGTGTAGGCTCTATTTAACAGGCTCTGATGTATAGATGGATTATGGCAGGATTGAGGCTAAAGATTAGAAGGGTGAATATCATGCTCTCCTTTTCCAGTCCAGTCGACCCGTGAATGACTTGGGTATTAGATTATTTTGCAGTAAATGATTTACTTCTAATGCTGTCCAGACAAGCATAAGCTTGGTCTTGGAGAGGGCTTGGTCATGCACCATCTGGCTGGAAAAAAAAAAAAAAAATGCTTCTATCGGTGAAACACCAGGTTTATTTTCTGCAATTTTAGTATCAGGAGGACAAATACATGAAGTTATCAAGGAGACTCCTTCCTGCCTCTGAGATCCTAAAGCCAGCTGGAGCATGCGCTGAAATCAGCTCTCCAGCAGGGAAAATACAGATTTTCTAGGCAGGTAGTGATGTGTGTGCGTGCGTGTGTGTGAGAGAAGTTGCTGTATGTGTGTCATCTTCAGCTGCTGTCAGCCCAGGCTGTGCCAGACACCCTGCGTTGATGACTTGAGCCTCAGACTGAGCTTATTATCACCTCATTCTCACCGAGGAAGCCGTCTTTCAACACACCCCTGTCTCTACATCTAAAGCTAAAATAATCACGTGTCACAAATAAATAAGTAATGCACGGTTTACACTTTTGCTTTGATCAAATGTGGTAAAACAAATTAGTGGTTGTTGATTGGTGAATTTCAGCATTGTGCACCAATAAATACAAGACAGGTCTGGCTCCCATAAGCAAGACATCGTCTACTGGGTTTTTTGTCTTGGCTTGGTTGCTGTTACATACATAATAACTGAACTTAGTGGCATCAGTATTTTGTGTTTTCTGAGTGCTCTGCCCAAACACTTACCTGCAAGGTATAATTACTTCTTACAATCTACATGATGTGCCATGTCATCAGTGTTTCCTGGGATAGTCAGCAAATGCTTCCTTAATACTTGAGTGTTTGAGGAAATGATAAGCTATTAAACTCCAAGAGTGTGTGTGAGAAACTCAGATGAGATTCGCTGTTCTTGCCTTTTAGATCTGTGATAAATTGTTTATTGCATTACTGTATTTAACAGTTCATTGTTTTCTCAGTGTATCACGACATTTCCATTTTGTTTGGGCACCCATTTCTTTCTTGTCTCCATCCAGTGCATCCTTGGTTGGACAGTAAACGTCCAGTTAGAGATGTCCGGATCCGAGCCAAAGGATCAATATCTCGCCCAGTCTGGATATATTTTAAGGGATCAATATTTGGGTTGGCTGCTGTTTGAGTTATTTCCAAAACTGGTGCTAAAATCTATACTTTTAAAATGCTGTCGGTGTTAAAACATGCCTGAATCCCATTGCTGTGGCCATGGGCGCCCACACTGCTGGCTGATGTGCTTGGTATGGTGTTACACAAGCAGTCATGGTGCACCCCTCTGCAGTTCTTTTGAAACATTTGCTGCATGACCCTGTGGTGTTGGAACCCTTTCGAGTGAAATGCGGTCACACTTCAGACTGTTCAACATGACGTTTTAATCATGTTTAAGGTAGCTTCCAGCTGCCAAAGCCATGTAGAGATTGTGCTGCTGGATTGTTGACTAGCGGTTTGGTGATGCGTTTTGTAATGTGTGGCACCAAAATGCGGCACAATAATCTGCATTGTGACTTGGTCCATAAGGTATCGGTCATATAGCAGGTGGTGCCATATTCGCATTACATTTCGGAACCCAACTGTAATCTGTATTGACTAAAATCAATCAGATTGAAATGTTCTGCAGCTCCACTGTGCTTTGTCCACTGCAGTTTGTTAAATGTTACAGCCACACTTATACAGCAGCCAGACTGGACACTGCTGTAGATCCAACAACGCCAACAGAGTGATACATCTTTTCTCTAAGCTAAATTTCTTTTTTTCTACCTGGTAAACTTTTATTCCTATAATTCTGAACCAGGACTTACAATATTTGGAACAAGAAAGTGTTATGGTAAATGTTTGGGTGAATAGAATTATTGGATTAAACTCCCTGTTGGCAGATATCCAATATTATAGGACTTGGATTGGGATCCTGTCCTAAAGAACTTGATTTGGACATCCCTACCTCCATGTTATTTTCCTTTTTTCTATCTTCTGATCTTTTATCTTGAAATTATACATCAGCAGTTATTGCATTCTGGTTCCAGCTGCTTTTGCCTCTGGGTGTGTCTTTATTCCCAATGGGGGGCTACACAGTAAAAATATAGAAGTAGTCATGTAGAAAACATCTACAGCTGGTTGTTCCATGCTGCACGTTACACCCTGGTCACACTTAGTGTTGTGTTGTTTTGTGCTGTGTTGTGTGGTTGTTGGTATCACATTTATTCCTCACCCTGTCCGCTCCTACCTCACTGATTTTTGTTTACAAGGCCTTCCTTCTGCTCATTACGGCTGCACATTTTTCATTCCAGTGCCGCCTCATCTTGACAAGGCCAGACTCTCAGTCAGAGCAGCAGCCAAGTCTTCCAGGCGAGGCTGCACTGATTTGACAGCTCACTAGTGTCCAGCGCTCAGTCTTCTTACTGACTCTGTGCTATCACAACTCTGTGCTTTCAAACCGTCTTATTGATATGAAAGTGCAACCTGCTCACACATCTTATTGTACTAGGTTAAAGGACCAGTCTGTAGGATTTAGTGGCATCTAGTGGTGAGTTTACAGATTACAGACACCTAGTCTCACTCTTCCCTTCCAAGTGTGGAGGAGGACCTACGATGGCCACAAAACCTGCGCAAAACTTCAAAATCCCTGTAAATCTTATACAGTGGACCTTAAAAGCTAATGCTGAGCTACCTTTTATTTCTAACACAATGTCAGGGTTAAAACTTTGTTTTGTTTGACCAACAGTTCAAAACCTAGAGATAATGATAAGAAGAGTTAACTATCACATAAGGTAAAGGAAAGCAGCAAATACTTTGCTTTTGTGTTTGAATAAATTACCTAAAAGGTTATGATTATCAAACTATAAGCCAATTTTCTGTTTAAGCATTACTGCAGCATTAGTGCTGTATAATGAAGGCCTGTCTACAGCTCGGGCTTTGAAGCAACACTTAAAAAGACATAAAATCAAATTTTCTGTTTGCTCTGGCTGAGCTGATGATCTTAGCCTGGCTTCTGTGCGGCTGTTTGCATGTAAATTGACTGAGGTCAGGTCTGTTTTAAGAAGCCGAGTCAGTTACTTTGTACTTTGTGTATGCAGCTGTGCTTCCATGTGTCTACCTTCAACAGGCAGGACTGTATATAGTAAACCTGAGCTATCCGTTGATGAATGTAGAGCACTGAACAGTCTCTGCTGTACAGACCTGCTGTATCAAGGTTGAAGAGAGGGATGTATTAACCACCGCAGTATCTTTCCACAGATAAACACTCCAGCCAGCAGCGTTAGCTAATGCAAGGCTCTGCAAGGCATTGTCACACACCCAGGCAGCTCTGATAGACACAAACAAACCTCTCCTCTCCTTTCCCAACCAGCTCCTTTCCTATCTTCCCCTCCCCTCCAGTTGCTTTAGAGGAACAAGTAGGCCAAAAGTGGGAAGCCTTGTCTGAGCTTTAAGCATAACAAAGGGAACTGAGCAATTTGATCCTGCAGACTATCTGGGGTTTTGCACTGTGCAGGGTTGAGGGGGAGAGCCGCTCTTGAAAAACAGCTTCCCTGCCTCTGTTTGTCAGTGATTCCCAGAAAGGGTTTTTCTTCTCTGCCTGCTCATTATTTCTGCCCCATCTTCGCGCTTGTTCAGCAGCATTCGTGCAAGTCAGTGCTCTCCCTCGACATCCCTAGAGGATGAGAGGGATTTCCCAGCTAGCCTGTGCTAGTACTTAAAGTGTCTATCGTACAGGGGGAATCCGCCACATTAACTCCTGTTAACTTAGCTTTAAGCTAGATTTTTAAGAGCTAAGTCTCAGCTCTCACACAGAGAAACTCTACCAGGGAAAGGGTGTTTGATTTTCAAGGCAGGTCGGGTTTTGGTTTCCCTCCACTACCTCACCAAGGGAAGAGAGCTCAGTTGAACCGTTGCCATTTTCCCCTTGTTTGTATGTATGTGCAGCTGGTGTTGTTAACAAAAGGTGGGCTCATTTTCCTCTCTCTTTATGTGTGTACAGTGGGAGAGCTTTGGAAATAACAGAGGTGTGGAGATCCCCACAGCTGAGGCTACATGCCATCACTTGAAAAACATTGTTTTCTTTATGCACTTTTCGTTCTGTTATTGTTACCTGTTAGCATAGCCTCCATGTTTAAATAGGTGATTGGAAACCTCACCATTGTTTTAGTTTTGTTTTCATTTGCAGATTTTTTTTGGTTAAGTGTGTATTTATCATCGATACATGTGTACAAATGCTGATTCACTACTAATTTGCCACCAAATTATCTGATATAGTATTTTGTGTATCATCTGCACATTTAAATGTATTCTTGTTCTAAGATTCTTGCCATTTTTCAGCTTTCAAGCCGTGCAGCACTGCAACTAATGATTATTGTCATTAAAGATTAATCTGCCAGTTATTTTCACAATTCATTCAATTGTGAAGTCAAAAACATGTGAAAAATGTACATCACAATTTCCCAGAGCCCAAAGTGACATCTGCAAATTGCATCTTTTGTCCCACCAATAGTCCAAAACCTAAAGACTCTACATCTGCTATCATAAATGACAAAGAAAAGCAGCAAATCCTCACATTTAAGAAGCTTGAACCAACATGGTTGCTCGAATAATGACTGAAACAGTTTGCAACTTGTAAGCGACTAATCATTGCAGCTCCACAGCTGTAACTGGACCGTAACTTAATTTGAATTTCTCTTGCAGTCTTGCTGTGTAGCTCAGTAAAGACAGGAAAGTGCATTCAAAACCTCATCCCACATGAATTATTGTATTATTAGTCACATCTTCAAAAAGTCCACTTCCAGCCTTGGAAGACTGACTTCAAGGTGAAGTAATTATCATGCTTTTTGTATTTTACTACAGTTATAGACATTTGCATCTTGGAAACATCCTAGTTCACCAAACAAACATGTGAAGTTTCATTTTGGTTATGGAGGGAAAAGGCGAGCGTGAAATGATTTCTTCACCTTGATTTTTCTTTTCAAAGCCTCTATGTTCACCCCACCATTGTTATGTATTGCTGTAACTAAGTAATGGCATTGCTGAGATTGCATCTGCGCTGCCTGTGTGTTTCTCAACCTTAGAGATGTGACTCCTACTCAGCTGTGCACATCATGAAGCAATCCTCCTGAGTCACTGTTGTGCTTTGCTGCAGTCTTTGTCAGAACATGCTCAACCTGACACCTAACAGGTGCTTTAACATAATAGTCCATGTAATGAAGTCATATAACTTTCCAAGTGTAGTGTACCAACAGCCATCACATGGTTTGTTTGTTTTCTCCTTTAATAATAGTAGTTTGAGATTAAATTCTTACTCCTGCAGTCAGAATTTTGGTGAAATTAGAAAGCATAGATGTAGATTGAATTGTGGAATTCATGGAGCAAAAGAAGACAGGCATGACATTACCTTGGCAATTCACAAAATACTTACCTAAGAAGAGATATAGTTGCATTGTATAATGTACTTTTCAGTGTATTGTGTGAGTGGATTTGGGGGTGGTGTGAACTGGCTTCAATTTGTATGCATGCTTCACTTGCCTATTTAACTGTCAGGCAGGATAAGAGCACTTACATGTATCACACAGAATATTGTCAAGCATCAGCAGTGATTCATTTTTTATACAAAGGACTTTTCAGTGTGCCGAACACTGGAGACCAACAGTCTTGCATTGCTCATACACGATTGCTCTTCATTCTGCATGATCTCTTCCCTTCAGTCCGGACGCATCATGCTACATGTACGTTTCTGTGTCACTGAAGGAGATGAAGGGATTTCTCTGGATAAGTGAATAAAAGTATGGTAATGATTGAGTGCTGCTCTTACTTGATGAGTAAATGTGAAAACAAAATATCTAAAGAGTCACAGGATGTCTTCAAAACCGCACAGATGGTGTATAATCAAGAACAGGAAATCAGTTGTGTTTTCCTTTCTCGTCCTCAGCAGTATTTTCACACCCAGTCCCACGGCTTCACAGATTACGCTTTTCCTCTGCCTGAACTTTCAGCGGTGGAAAGTTTGACAGCACAAGAATGAGTTGAGGGATGTACTGACCAAGCTGCTTGCTTTTGTTGATGTTCCGGTTTGTTACTGTTGGCTTTTCGGTTGATAAGATGCCAGCATAGTTTTCCTACTTTTCCAGTTTCAGTGGTTAGCACATGTTGAGCTGTTGAACTTCCAGTTTACTTTCTGCTCTCCTGAGTGAGTGTTTGTCTAGAAAAGGGACTAAAGAATAAGGAGGCATATTTTATGCTGGCCAACATGTAGACCAAACATTTAATTATTAGCCATAAGCATTTCTCATCACCATATTCTGCAGGCAGACTGCAAGATTTCAGCAGTCTTATAAGTTTATCATGAGCTACACTGTGCGGCACGATCAAATAAACTTGGGGACAACATGAAGTTTGATGTATGTATGCTGTAGTCACAGAAAAGTCGATAGTTAAACATGCAACAAGGACTTTTTTCACTGGTAATGACAGAGTCTGAGTTTAATACTGATGTTTCAATATGACCTACACAAGCAAACGAAACCATAAGTGAGAAGATTAGCTCTTTCAGTGTAGATATTCTTGATGTGTGTCATTGGGTCGGCATGCAGAACAATACTGTGAGGAACTGCAGATCCTGCCTTTGATTTCAGTTCAATTTTGTAATTGAAATTGAAAGCTTGTTTTGATTGATTTTCGATTTAGAATGGAAATTGTGACACGACTGCAAAATAGCACACATAAATGTTTGTTCCTGCATTGTAGCATCCACAAATATGATCTGTCTTTGATCTACAATTCCTGTCGATCAGTTAGTAGATCTAGGTCATAGCAGCAGTCACATTGTGAGATAGTTATCCTAAATTTCTGATTCAGAATTTTGTCCCTCAGTTTCTTTGGTTTCAAGATCATGACAAGAGCCACGTTTGAACGTCTCTCATAGCGTGACGTAGGACCACTGTTTTGGAGCCACAAACAAAGATATCGCCACGTTTTAGCAAATGTTATTATTCTTTTTTTCTGTTCTTTGGTTTTACAGCATGCTGAGGTCACTCATTGGCTTATTGTAGCTACATCTGGCCAGGCATTTGTGTAACAGGTGTTCAGTCAATTGAATATAGATTTTGGAGTCCTGTGTGAGCAGCAGCCCTTTATACTCTCTTCTGTAAATGTCTTTGAATGAAGCAGCTCAAATCCTGATGTTTCTTTCCCCTTTATCTACATGAAGGAGGCCTGACTGACAGAGGTGGGAACCACAATAGGGTGAGGCTGAACTGAATGGGGGTGGAAGTGTCATTAACATGAGAAAGCCATCATCCTCAGCTCTCTCTTCCTCTTCTCTTCTCTGTTTGGTTTGTGTCTCTGGCTCTGTTGCGGGACAATTCACTTCCTTAAAGAGACATTATTCCTTTGGTTAGACTGAAGTTCAGTTTGTCAGCAAACAACCGCCAGAATTAGATTACTTCCCTCCAAAATATGTCACTGTAATGTAGTTGATCTATAATCTCCAGCACTGAAGTATTAGATTGAAATATAATCAAGTGACTCAAAATGGCCAGCAGTACTTGATAGTCTTATTTAGTAGCATTTATGACAAGTCGGTGATTATTTTAAATGATTGATTCATCTGCAGATTATTTTTTCAGTTAACTGCTCAGTCGTTTAGTCTATAAAAGGTCATCAGTAGTGAATTTCCCAAAACCTGTGGTTGTGTCTTCAAACTGTCCGTTCACTCTGATCAGAACCCAAAGATATATCTTTTACTAAGCTAGATAAAACAGAAAAGCAGCAAATCCTCACATTTTAGAAGCTGCTATGAAGGAATGTATTTTTTCTTTAAAAATGATTGCTTGATTGTTAAAAAAAACTTGCCGGTTTTATTCCAGTTGACTAGATCAGCTAGAAGAGGTCACTCTGGAATATCTGGATGTAACCCCTTTATAATCAGCAACTTTTAAAATTTATTTTAGTTGTAATTAATTACCATATGAACTGGTGAACTGTTGCGTGCAAATTGGCACCATTGACCATTTGCAAACCATCTTCACAGTAATGATGCATACACTGCAACTCCGAACACTGAAGGAGGAGCACTGCCAAACTTCCCTCTTAATGTCCATCACCACCACCTGCATCACCAGCCTTCCAGCACAAACTATTTTACAGGGTTGCACAAATGCATTTTGCTGGGCCTCTTTCAGGGCACTGAGAGCGAGTGGAGTAATTCATTGGAAATGCTTGTTGAACTGAATCAAAGAGCAGGAAGAATAGATTCAACCATGTGTAGCTGGTCATGTGTACTTAATTTGCATGTTTTCTTGACAAATTGTTTGGTCTCTAAAATGTCTGGAAGTAACAATAACGAAAAATGCCCATGTAGAGGTTTAAAATCTAAACCTCCACATGAATGGGACATGGCCTCAGACACCACTGATCAGCCCAGGGGACGCACTACAGCTACAGGTCAACACAGGGTGACATATTTTGTTACTGAATCTTGCTGATACTCCCAGAGGGAGTTTGCTGTTGCTTTTTCTTTTTTTCCCCTGTTAAAGCCCCTCTGCAGCTGGCAGTGTGGTAGTCTGGATTCTGCATTTACTCATCAAATATTTGGAAACACATTGTAGACAGAGGATTAGAAGAGAAGAATATATAGTTAAATTACTACACTGCTTCCTGCGCTCTAGTCTTGGCAGGACTATTGCAGTCAGATGACAGTGCATGGCCCTCTCTTTATTGTGACCATGTTTTTTTTGTTGCCAAGGTAGAGGAAGCTTTTGCCAGAGAGCTTCCTCTCTTCTATAAATCTGCGTGAAAATCTGGCCATGGAAATTTAAAAAAAAATGAGACAGAATGTGGCGCACTCTGTCTCGTTTTTTCTCACTCTTCTTTCTCTCACCCCCTACTCCCTTGTTCTCTTCCTCCCTCTGTGGGTGTTTGGTACACTAAGTGCTTCATGATTGCCAGGGCCGTGAGGAGGCACAATCGGCGGAGGCGTCAACAGCCCTCAGCCAAGTGTCCTTGCTTCCCCAAGTGGTTTTTCTGGCAGCATTTTGGTTGAGTGACAGTGGAGTCAGCGTTATCCAGTCAGATAGCAGCGTTGAGTAACAATGCTGCATGGCAACGTGATGGAGGAATTACCATAACAACAACTCCTGTGTTGTTCATACATGGAGTAATTTGTCACGCCAGAATGTCACGCAGACTCGCCACATTTGGATCGCCCAGACGGTAAAAGTGCTTATGTGTGCATTTCAGCAATCTGGCTGCACACACACAGTTTGTTTGTTTGTTTTTTTTTTTAATTTCACTTAACTAGCGTCATGTCTGCTGCAGCCTGTTGACAGTGTAAAATATAGGAGGAAACAAAACCTGGGGAGGTGAGAGAGTTCACATGCGTGCACAAGAACTTCTTTAAAAATTATAAAATGTTTCTCATTGGGGTCCAAATTATTTATTCCAGAGGGAAACGTGCTTCATGTGGAGTCTGCAACATGTTAGAAAATAGTGAAAAATGCCCCTCTAAATTTCCAAAAGCCCCAGTTAACGTCTTCCTTATTGCTTGTTTAGTTAAACCAACAATCCCAAATCCAGAAATATTGTGTTTAGCACAGATAAACATACAACAAAACAAAAACAACAACAAAAAACAACCACAAAAATCCTAATAAGACTGACATGATTTAAACCTACAGAATCAGAAACAGCTTTGGCATAAAATGTCTAAAAATGTGAGATATGTTATATATTTTGCTGAGTTGTGTACTTACATTACCTTAAATGTTTCCAACAATGTTCAAATGCAGAGAAAGCCATAATTTATTCAAGGTAATGGTGCGTTTCCTGCTAGCCGTTGCTAGCTGGTTATACTAACTTCTGAGAAAACGTCAGTTACATCCATAATATGCATAAATCTTTAATATTACCTCTTTGCTGATTTCTGCCTGAGTCATGTTAGATCATTTTATGGTGGTTGTTTAACAGTGAAGATAACAACTCTCATGATGCCACACTGTTTCAAGACATCATCAAACTGCATCTTGTGTTATTGTTTTAATGTGTGAGAGACCCTTAGCTGCAGGATTTGCATATTGTGCTTTTAAATTACTTGATCGTAGTGAGCTAATGCATTTTATATAAGCAGTGAAGGTCTTTGCTTTCTTCTGAAACGAGTCCGTAGTTGTGAGAGTTTGGTGTTGGATTACTGCTTGGATGTTTGTCAGCTGTGTTGATGTTGTGCTGAGCTGTGATTCTTATCAGTGCGTTGCTGATGGTGTGTGAGAACTGTGCTGCCTGGCTATAATTTACACGCTGTTGTCAAACTGATGAGTGTTTGCCGAGGGTGAAGGCAGGTGTGTTTTTGTACACTGCTGTGGGGATGAAGTGCAGATAGTGACTCTGTCTCACTTGGCTCGCTTCTTCTGTAAATTAGATACACATTTGGGGATCTAAAGAGGAAAAGGGTCAGAGAAATAACCCAGGTGGTTATATGTAACGGATGAATAGGGTTTCGATATTCGAGTACTGTTAGAGTCTCTGAAACGCCTCCAAAAGTTGATCTGATGTTGCATCTAAATACATACTGTGGCTTTTTTGAGCATTCATTGCTATTTCTGTTTCCAGGCAGCGTCGACCATGATGCATCAGCCAGTTATTAATTAGAGCTGTTTCTGATCAACAGTTTTAATGCTTTATAATCCCACCCACTCCTTTTGGCTCAGATGTCTGTGTTTACCACTTTGAAACTGATGCAGATATGGCCAAAAGTCTGTTTTTTTAATGCAATTGTGAACAGAAGTGAACCCTGCTGGAATGGAACAATTGAGCCTGTGTGTCGTTGTGTAGATGAGTGTTTATATTTGCTTTAAAGAGTCAAGAAATTCGTTTGACATTTTGGGAAATCCACTTATTTGCTTTCTTGTAGGGATGAAGAAAATTGATACCCCTCTCAAAATCTGCCTACGAGCACTTCTTTTGTTATGGATCAAACAATTGAACTATAATATCCTGATTAGTGAGCTTTAGAGGTGCTTGCACACACACACAAAAAAAACAGTAGTAATGTTTCAAGGCTAGCTGCACCTTTGACAATCTCTTCTCCTCTCTCTCCTCTCCTCCCCTCGTTAGCGGCCAGTTTGCTGTGGTCAGAAGGTGTCGGCACAGGAGTACGGGTGTGGAGTACGCCGCCAAATTCATCAAGAAGCGGCGCAGCAAGTCAAGTCGACGAGGGGTGACGAGGGAGGACATCGAGCGTGAGGTGAACATCCTGAAGGAGATCCAGCACCCCAACATCATCACGCTCCACGAAGTCTTTGAAAACAAGGCAGAGGTCATCCTCATCCTGGAGCTGTGAGTGGCTTTGTCCCCTTCTTTTAGTCTTATGTGTTCATCACAAGTGAACAAA
The DNA here is from genome assembly GCF_056507025.1 of Lutjanus erythropterus. Taxonomy (NCBI): domain Eukaryota; kingdom Metazoa; phylum Chordata; class Actinopteri; order Lutjaniformes; family Lutjanidae; genus Lutjanus; species Lutjanus erythropterus. The sequence continues at coordinate 13,917,381 of NC_139326.1, read as the reverse complement.
CTGAGATTTTTCTGCAAGTTTCCTAAAATGTAATGTGAAGAAATCATAGAAAGCATAAAAGGCTTTGAAAACCTGACCAAATTTCAACAAAACAACGCACGTTGCCATTAATCTGCTTGATACAAGACAGATTTTTCTACTTTAAAAAGAGAAAACTGTAACCTGTTTGAGCTGTTGTTTGACTCCAGGCCACTTTTTTTTTCATTAAGCACCAGTTTTACCAGTTTTCCCAGGTTACATTGAACGCTGTAAGATCATTCATGTTTACACTACAAGTATCCAGCTGACACGCTTATTCAGAACAAATAAGCACTAAAACACAATACAGAGCACTTCAATTAGTAGGTCAACTTACAGCCAGCGGTAATGACTGTAATGTTGAGAGCAGCAGTTGCTGGACAACATTCCTGACCAGTGATCACGCACGATAGAGTTGCAAAGAAGGAATAACAAGTGCAAAATAAATCCAGGCCTGCAGTACAGCATGTGTGTGAATAATAAGTCCATGGCTCATTTCCAGCTTACTACAGCAAAACTGTTAGAGCAGGTCACAAATAATAAATCAATTAACACTGAACAAACTTCAACGGATGCCTATATTTAATGATGTTTAAGATAACACAGAATTGAAATGTATATTTAAAATATCAAGTTCTGGATAGCAGGCTGTACAACACCGCAAAATCCTGCAGACAGTGAAATCGTCAAAGCAAGCTGTCCGTAAGCACATCTGTGAGCTTGGTGTTTTCTTTCTCTCAAACATTAATAGAATTATTTTAATGTTTCCTCATTCCCAACACACAAGATAAGACTGTTGTTCCACGAGACGTCAACATGAACCCTTCCTACTCCTGATGAGATTAATTGCACAACTTTCTGGGTGGTTAACTTTCAGTTTCGAACAGTAAAAACATAACCCCTGAAATCAGTTGTCTGAACTCGTTTGTGTATAGGAATAAGCTCATCAGTCGCAGCCTTTGTAAACTGAGCTCATAAGACTTGGAAGTCTTCTGCAAGGACACAAAAATGGTACAGTGTGTCAACAACCAGATATATCAGTCCAACCACGTAGCACACTTGGCTTGCAATCATAGACACGTGCGCCTCATGCTATCAGTCCTGTCTGGTTATAGACTGTAAGAACAAATGAAGACTGTGTTTTTGCAGAGCGTTGTAGCATTGGAGTGAAAAAGTTAAGTAACCTACAATGTGACCTGTACATTATACGTGAATTTTATGTAGATACCTTTTGCCAAGAATAACACAGCTTTTACGAATCTCAAAGCTACTGTCAAAAGCCCATTTAAAGCAATAGCTGTTGGAAAGAGCAAGCATGCTGAGCTACTTCTCACAGAATAACAGGAGCAGGGAAATTTTCATTTTGCTGAGCAATGCAGTATTTTGTAAGTTACCATATTTGATTATTTATGACCTTTTGTCAGCGTTTTCATGTCAGATTTCTCCTGACTTCAGCTCGTTAAATCATAAAGGGTTGTAAAGATTGTAGAAGCAGCTTGTGACTGGTTGATCAACGATGCTCACAGCGACCGAGGGGATTCTGGGTGGGGTGGTCTCAGTTATTACTGCTGTCAGGTTCTCACATCTCATTTGGGAGGGTGATCAGTGATCTGCCTGGGCCCTGAAGCCTGTATAAGATCGTCCCATTAGCTCTGTTTCTCTTCCAGCTGGCGTCCGTCCTGTATGTTGTTTTGCTCAGTTTGTTTCCATCTAACACCTCCACAGCACATAAAGTATCTCACACATTCAGGCTTTGCACTCGCTGATGATATTGCTCACTTCCACACTGCATTGTTTAATTGTGTTAAGTTAAATTTAAATAAAAGGGTTTTGTGTAATTAACCACTTACAGGACTCCACTTCCAAAACTGTTTCATGACAAGGAAAGTCGAGCTTAATTTGGTGATTTGCACCCTGTTTTCCCCACCGATAATATTTAGCGTTATTGAAAAAAAAAGTATGTGCATGTACCTCAGAGAACCATCAAAACTTCGCTTCAGGCTCATGCTAAAGATAAAAATACCTATAATGTAAATCATGGCTTTGTCTCTGGTTTGTGGAGGTGGCTTTTTATTTCCTTGGCCAGTCTGTCAGAGTAATTTAGGCAATGGATTCCTAAACTTGTTCTTGTTTGAGTGGACATGTTGATATCAGGTACTAAGAAGTATTTAGAATTACACCACACAGAAGTCCATACTTCCTGGATAAAGTTGTCACATCAGCCTTACACCATTCTTACACCAAAATTAGTCTTGCATAGCCAGACTTCTCTCCGTATCGCTCAGCGCTGGAGCTTCACACGTACACATTCTGCTTATAGGGGAAAAAAAATGCCCTGCCTTGTTTGCATTTCTTTAAACGTCTTGGGCAGCAGTAAGCCCAGGATGTAGTGATGGTGCTAGGAGGCATTGAAATGACTACATCAGTGGTAACAGCTGTTAGCTTGTTTATGTTCATATCATTAGCATCCCAGGCGCTAATTTGCCATTTTCAGTGTGTAGGTTGTAGCTCGGAGGGTTTTTTTTTTGTTTCCAGGGGACTTTAAAAAAAATGAGAAGCAGATGCCACAATGCTGCTTGGAGTAAGCGACCAATGGCAGGACTTATACCGTTATTATACTGTGCTGAGCCGACGGGCCAAACTGAGTCAAGCCAAGCAGCACGTGTGTATCGATGGAAAAGGAGCAAAAGCATTTCGGACGTTACAAATGGAGGCAACAAGCCTTCATAAAATGGGCAAAAATTTGCATGTCCACCCAGGTGTCATCACAACTAATCGGAGCTAGCGCCAGTAAATTCCTGTGACTGCTGCAGAGTTATTCGATCTGGTAGTGAACCCATTCCCACTTGTTTTTTGATGATTTTTGGGTAAAAAATAGATGATAATTAAACTTGCTTGCACATTTTTGATTGCCAAATGCGATATTGTGTTATCTGTATTAAAACAGAATTGTGCTGGACAACTTTGTCTGTTTCAGACTCTATGGCAGCACCCCCGCTGCACTTTATTAATGGCTTAAAGTCAGGGTTCATGAATTAAGGAGATCGTGCTTTGTTTAGGGTGTGATCCTATTTCAGCAGGCAAGCGATGACTCAGTATTGGAGCCAAGCTTGTACCATTAATGCTCCATGGCTGCTGACAGTTAACACAAAAGGGGACTATTTTGAGACATTGATTAACTTGTTTTTTTCTGCCTGGGACTCTTGTAATGAACTTGACTGAGAGTTGTGACAGGGTCTGAAACTTTGCAAAGTGCCAAATGCTGGGAGACTTTGTTTCTAGGAGTTAATTTAATAAAGGTCATTTACTGGAGGGCATGACAGAAGTTTGCTTGCTTTATGTACAATCTTTGAAAAGCAAATCATATTAATTATAATAATACCAGAATACTGTTTCTGGATCTGTGTACATTGCAATTAGTAGTCAAAGCTTGTCGGGTGACATAATGCTCTGTTTCAGTTGTTCCAGCCCTGGGCAGGTAAAAAAACAAATAACACATGGATGCTAAAAATATTAGTCTTCATGTGGTGACCCTTTGTCCTCCACATCCTCTCCTCCTGCTGCACTCTGGGTACGTCCGCACCAAAGGACAGGTGTTGTGACTGTGGCTTTGGTGTAAAACAGTGACCAACCTGCAAGAGACGAGACTGAGGTGACATGTTCGGGCGGAAACCCTCGTTCACATCTGTGAATGTGAGTTTACACCCTGTTAACCACTGAAGCAGATGATGAAATAAACATCCGAGAGTGGTGGGAGGATGGGGTGGAGGTCCCAGCTGTGCAGCTGTGTTTCCTCCCCGAAGGGAGGAGTAATGTGTGTGTGTGTGTGTGTGTGTGTGTGTGTGTGTGTGTGTGTGTGTGTGTGTGTTTAGGTTTCTATTCCTGCAGATAAATTTGCAAAATTGTTGGTATTTTTTATAGCAATGTAAAAAGAAACATTTTTTAGATCAAAGTTGAATTTTATATAATACAAGACAACACTGTATTAATATTTGAATAAAATCTAAATTGAAATATAGAGAATTGATTGTTAAATTAAAAGTAATTTTTATTTAACTGCAACAAATTCCTCACATATGCTGTTAAGACAAAGACATGTATGTGTGTTTCTCTGAGTGAACACTTGACGACTAGATAAGCATGTCTTTAATTACAGTTATTCGCACTCTTCTTCTCTCCTCTGCTTTTTTTGTCAAGCTTTCCATCGAGCAGGTTTTCACTCACATTATCATGCTGTGACCGTGATAAATCCTGTCTCTGCTTGTCTTTTTTGCCCCTAAAAAGGTCCTGTGTGTAAGATTTAGTGGACTCTATTGTCAGCAAGAAATGGAGTGTAATATTCATAAGTTTCCATTAGTTTATAATCATATGAAAATGAGAATCATTGTGTTTTCGTTACCTTAGAATGAGCCTTTTATATCTACAGCAGGCACATTCTCTACCATCAAGGCCGCCATGCTGCGCCGCCATGCTGCGCCGCCATGCTGCGCCGCTATGCTGCGCCGCCATGCTTCTACAGTAGCCCAGAGTGGATAAACCTGCTTCTGCTTCTTCCTGCTTCTGTAGTTTCTCCTACACATTTGGAAAGGAAAGATGTGATGACATGTTTGCAGTCTGCGACCTCAGAAATAGGAGAATCTTATCCACAGAGTAGTATAGTATTTGATAAAATGTTGATTATCTTTTGACCAAACCTAACCAGAAATTGGTCTGGATTAGTATTGATCATTAAACCTCATGGATCTGAATTATATTTCACTATTTTTGTGCCATAATTATGTTCATTTATGTTTATTTTCATTTATAATGAAGTAAATGTGATACAGTGGTGGATCACATTTGATCACATGTATTGCTTCTTCTTCTTCATAGACTTCCTTTATCTTGTTCATGTCATCGTTACTTTGACTGTCATCCTTGCACGGTCTTTTTGTTCATTTTGAGATAAAATGGTGCAAAACATATTCTAATAAAACAAACTTAGTTCAAACAATGGGGCATACTCATATTTCCATATCCTCCCCTTTGTTCTTTTAAAGGGAGGGTTTTCATTATTCAAACAGCGTTGGTTAAAATTTACCCGGGATGTGTAAATTGGTTGCGCTCTAATGCACCAGGATGATTAGATTACATCAGCTCAGCTCTGCTAAGCAGGGATTTGTAGCTGGCTCTGATCAGAGAGATCTCGCATTTTAATTCTCTCTCTCTTTCTCTCGACTCATCCAGTGTGGCCGGCGGTGAGCTCTTCGACTTTCTGGCAGAGAAGGAGTCGCTGAGCGAGGAGGAGGCCACGCAGTTCCTCAAGCAGATCCTGGACGGAGTCTTCTACCTGCACTCCAAACAAATCGCTCACTTTGACCTTAAGGTACTGCTGTTATGAAAGATAGGAAATGTAATCCCTGTGTCATGTTTGGGTCCTTCTGTCAGTCTTGTATTCCAAGCCGGAATAAATATTGCCCATTTCATTTGCTTGTAATTTACACACTGATATTGTACTATAAACCTAAGTAGTGTCCCGATTCTCTACTATACTGATGCAGCATGGATGACATTGAAAAAGTGACAGATTTGAGTATTAAAGCTGAGATGAATGTGTCAGCAACAAGAAAATGAAATGGCACCTATGCATTTTGATAATCGATTAATGGTTTTAGTCTTTTTTTCCTAAACTATTGAAATAAAAACTTCAAGCTTTCTCCAGTTCCAGCTTCTCAAATATGACAACTTGCTGCTTTTCTCTGTCTTATGATAATGGTGAAGCAAATATCTTTTTGTTCTGCACTGAATTTGAAGATGTCACCTCTGGCTCTTACACCACATAATCAATATTTTCTGAAATTTTATTGATAAAGTGATTTACAAGAAGATAATGCACAGATTAATTGATGAAAACATTTGTTAGTTGCAGCCCTGTTGAGAAAAGCTGAGAAGTCTGCATGGATGATTAATCCATTTGATTCTAAGTGTGCAGTTTGAGACCCTTATTACCAAGTGCAACACACAGTAGGCCTATTTCACAGTATTTTGACTTGACATAGTGGTAATGTTGTATTCAAGTGCCCTAGTAATGTGACAGTGAGCCAGAATGCACAATATCAGGACACTGGAAATGGAGCAGCAAATTAGAATTCAGCCATCATTAACTTTATTATCTACAACATGTCTGTGATCCCCTATGGAAATGAACAAAGCTACTCAGAGCTGTGAAACATTAAAAGAAATTGTGAATGCAGGACATCATGGAAACTAAAAAAATCTTTTGTTTCACTCTGTTTGATTAACAGTGACTTCCCAGAGTTGCAGTTTGATTGACTAACTGTATATAGTGACGGGTTGCAAATTTTGTGCATTTTTTCCTTAACTGATAGTTGAACAAGTCAACAGTCAGGAATTGACTAATCTTAAGTAGTGAATAAGATGCAAAACACATGCATTTTTCTCAGTTTAAGTTTTATTGAAACAGTTCAGCAGCACAGTAGTAATGTGAAGCATTAATTTATGAAGCTCACATAAAGCAAACAATAAGGCTCTTACTTAACCTTATTCAACAAATTGCTAATGTCAAATGCCACCATTTCTAGGCTTAAGAAGGCAGACTAAACCAAACTGTTAGAACACCTGTGAGCTGCACACAATTAATTGGTTAAATTCTTAACAACAATTAATCAGTAGATGATTAATCATTAACATCCTTACTATCGTGCAAATGAATATATAGTGAAATATATAATCTGGTGCTTAGTATGGCAATAAAAGCTAAGCTCATATGTTTGTCTTTCATACATCCTTTGTTTCAGCCAGTTCCAACAAATGCAAATGAGACTTTTCAAGTGATTAGTTTCGCTAATGTCCTCAAAACGAGAGCCAAAACAATTTTAGAAAAGCAGAGATGCACTCTTCTGATGATTGTGAGATTTCCACGAAAACACTTAGGACACAAGATGATGACAGCGACTCGTTCAAGGTCATGTCACTTTTAGACAGCAGAGTTAGACATCTGCTTTGAAAAGACTCATTTTGCATATATGCAGGACAAAGAATAAATGTTTTCTTCCTATCAGAGGTCACAGTAAAGTGTTGCCTGTTGTTCAACCCCTCTGGAGTAGTTCACATCCATTATCCTAAATGCCAGCCCACTGGAGCACTGGATTTGCAGCATTATGTGAATATGCGATTCTTTTTTGCATTAGCTGTCTTCTTTTGGACTTCTCCTTTTATATCAGTTACTCTTTGCATCTATGTTTTTGGAGCCAATGTATCTCAGACTAATTGCCGTGACTAATCTGTTTCAGTTTATTTTTGGATTCTCTGTGTTTTATCATGGAGAGCGTGTAGTTTAAAACTCCCGAGGGGAAAAAAAGACTAAAGGTCATGGCGTAACTCGCAGCACATACACACCATGAAGTTCATGAGGTTCATGAGCATCACGGTTCCTCCATGTTTGGTGCATTGCTGTGGTAGTTCTTTACTTAAATCTCAATCAATATCATTGATCAGCTGTCCACTTACGGCCGCGCACATGGCGTCTTCAATAAAACTGTCCAGACCGGCTCCTCCACTTACAGGACAATCTCATAGAACAGTCATATATCAGAGTTAAGGACGTTCAGCCTCCAGGTTTGCAGAAGGTAATAACGTCTGTGCCCAGCCAGTAGCTTCTGATCAATGCTGGAGCTTTTACCAACCACTGCAGCCTCCAATTTGGAGATAAGTTGTTGTTATTCACTGTCCAGCAGTTGCTCAAACATAATTTGTTTAGTTGACTGACTCTCTGCTATACTGCAGTAGTCCACTCAAAATGATGGAAGCTCAGTCTTTATTTGTTATATTCACCCATATTCTGTTAACATTGTGTCTTTTTTTCTCAAGTTTGACACCATTTAAAAGACATTTTCTCAAGTTACGTTCAAGTCTATTTATATCTGGATATTGTGCAGTATACATTACAGCAGTATTAGACATTCAGGGTCAGAAATAAAAGCACCCCAGATGTTCTCTCTAACCTCTTTAAACTGCCATTACATGGTTTAAAATGTAATTGCCTGACTGAACAAGGCAGTTTTCAGCTAATTATTTTCTTTTGAGAGTCAAATCAATTCTACAGAGACAGCAATACTGGCAATCAATGTACTTATTATTATGCTAGAGAGCTTAATATGTCGAGCAGGACAGACGAATGATGGCTCATCGCCAGCCAATTGATATGCGGGTTGTATCTGAACTGAAGGACCAAAACGATCGAAAGTCGGTTGTTTTTTTAAATGGAAAACACTTGGAAAGACGCTGCTTGTAAAAATCTCAGAACGTCAACCTTCTGCTGTATCATTGTTTACTCATGCTTTGGGTGATGCTCTAATCCTTGTGAGTTTCATTGTGTCATAAAGAGGTCTGTGGAGAAACATGTTTCTGGTTATCGAGTTTGCAGTAAAAGTGGCCAAACCGTTTCAGCAAAATTCCCACTTTGCTCATGACGGAGCTTTGGTGGAGGAAGTATTCAGAACTTTGGCATAATGTGCAACATTTTCCTGAAAAAAGCAATGAATAGATGGATATAAACAACCAAACCCTTTCACTTGTGACTCACTAGAAGTGTGTGGTGTTATCTGTATCTGCAGAGACTCCGCCCTCTGCCTGTATTTACTTATTTTCTCATTATTGTGCTGTGCTTGGGTTGCTTTACCAACCCAAAACTTTGGTATTTGACGTCCTGGGAATATAAGTCAGCAATCTTTCTGGTGCGTTTAGCTCGGAGAAATCCCACTGATTATAGTAAAAATGTGACTACTACGCTGTGAAAATACTTTGTTACGAGTCAAATTACTGCATTTTTTTATCACATAACTTGATATCAATATTGTGACAATATTGTCGGGGTGACTATGGTGCCTTTGTGAAATATCAGCACAATGAAATTTCTGATAAATAATCATCAGTAATGTGGAACATCTGCAAATAATTGTAATGAAATATAGAGTTTAGGTCTAATATTTCTCTCTGAGATGTAGTGAAACACAAGTCTGAAACAGAAGAATGAATCAGCATGAAAAGACTCGAGTACAAGTGCCTCAAATTTGTATGTAAGTTCAGCGCTCGTAGTAAACGTTGCACTCCTCCACTGGATTTAAGGTGTTCAGATTCTACAGTTGGAGAAATGAAACGGTTTGTAAACCACGTTTGATATCATTCTCCTTCATTCCAGCATTAACATAAGTGTATGAATGTTTAGAGAGCGGTGAACAAAACCAACGAGCAGAGCTGGAGTTTGATTGTATTTTCTCAGCACCTCCTGTTGCCACTGCTGCCCACAGCCAATCTGCTCTTGTTCCTTCCCAGACTAAATCCTCAAGCTCGGCTCACAGTCAAGCTGAAAGGACAAGGTTTTTAAGGGAAGATGGCTTCGTCTAAAAGAGGCATTGTGTCCTCAGGAATGTCCGGCTTCTGTTGTTTGGCTTTGCCTAAAGCGCATCTTTGCCGTCCTTTCCTTTCTCCCACTTCCTCGAGAGGTTTTTACTCGTGTTTTGCATGGGATTTCCATGGCTGATGAGCCTCCTTCCTGCCAGCCTGTTCCTGGTTTTGTGTCTGACTCTGCTGCTCGCTCCCTTGCTTACACTTAATTTGTGTCGTACACTGATAATTTAGTTTTCAACGTTCACCCTTTGATTTCTCTGTGAGTGACATATTTGTTCCTTATTGAAATCATGATGCATAACTGGCTGCATGCTAATAACACCTTAAGAAAGAACGGGTCAGTAGAGTTTGGTCTTTGTAAAAAAAAAAAATAAAAAGTCCACACCGACTCTCCCTCAGGGTTCTTAAGGGTGCTGGAAATCCATTTTAAAGGCATAATATGCAATATTTATATGCAGTATTTTCCTTAAAAATGTATTGACCTGCGAATGAGATTCAACAGTCATCTACGTTTCTCGTATATTTACAGACAGCTTTAACAAATCCTATATTTTTAAGATTTGAAAAGTACTTGGATTGTGGAGAATGCGCTTGAAACTGCTTGAATTTGTAAATGCATTACTGTCAAAATAAGTCGCTGTTAAATTTTTAAAAATGAACAGCGTTTTATTGAAATTTAAGTTATTTGTCTAGTAATTGTTTGAGTGATTGATTTATTGACCCAGTAAGGTTATACGGGATAGCAAGTCTATTTACAGACAGGAAGCACATTTTGAAACATGAAACTTTTTTCCCTTAATTTGCTTAATGCGCTTAGGTTAAAAAAAAAGTTTAAAAAGTGATGGATTGGACTTTGCTTCCTGCCTCCAGCTGTCCTCCCTGTCTCTGCCTCCTCCCTTTTTAACCGTCTGTCTTCTTCTTTGTTTCCAGCCGGAGAACATCATGCTGCTGAACCGCTCAGTGCCTCACCCGCGCATCAAGATCATTGACTTTGGCCTGGCCCACAAGATAGATTTTGGCAATGATTTTAAAAACATTTTTGGGACTCCAGAATTTGTAGGTCAGTATCTCTTCTTCTCCTAATCTTTATTGTCATTTTCTTGTTCTGCATCAAGTTTGATGTTTTGTTTAACAGATTATGCTCCAATGAATTTGCAAAGATATACTCTCCTTCCTGTCTCCACTGTACATAACAAACACAGATGCACACATGCACACACACACACACACACACACACACACACACACACACACACACACACACACACACATACACACACATACACATTTACACCACCCTGTTTTTCTGGCTTTATCCCAGGGGTTGCGTATTGTGAGAGCAAGTGCCAACTGTGCCATAGGGACTAAGTGAGAGAGAACTGATAATAGACTGACGATTATCAGAACTGCTCCTTCTTGCCAACACAAACACACACACACACTTATACACATACACACATCGGTGGCTCTGTCCCATCTCCCCTCACCTACCCCTTAGCCTGGGGCAGCTGCCAGCACTCCCAGTCCACCCCCTGCCCGATACCAGTGCTCTCTACCAGCATCTTCCAGGCCAAAACCAGAGCCTGTTCCGAATTCAGCAGGGCAGCAGTCAAACGGTCTAAATAAAGATCAAGTGGCAGAAAGCGGAAATCATAATTTGGATAGATGTTGCTGGAAAACAGGCCTAACCGCTCTGAAATGATTAGGAAAAATGCATCATAAATGCATAGCAAATATGAATTGTTATCAGTCTTGCTTTTCCAATTCCTATTCATTCCTACATGCATCGGCATGATGCAAACAGGCCCCAGAATTATGGAAACCTGTAGTTTCAACACTTAGGGCATAATTGTCTCCTAAATAGAAGTCGGTTAAGACAAAGAATAATGAAGCCTGTTAATATGAGTTCTGGAGCGATTCTGGACGAGGATAGTTGGTGGTTGAGTTTCATTCCTAGGTTGTCAAATACTTACATTTTGGGAACAAGATTCAATATTCATCGTCCCGTCCTGTGATTGGCCAGATACCACTTTTCCATACACATGTGCTGGCTTGGCTTGACTCGGTTTGACTCAGCGCATCACCCCAACACGGCAGGAATTTGCATTTCCATTACAACAGGGCTGCTCACTTGAAAGTGTGTCTTTAACTGAAGATGAGCAGCTTAGCTTGAGTCGAATTGCTGTAAAATGGCAAATAAACAGTGAAAAATTCTTCACAATAAAAGTCCCATGTTATTGCGTTATTCAAAACCTTTTATTATGAAGCAGTAAACCAGGAAATTTTCATCAGCAGTAAATTGACTTGCTCAGCTCAAAGCTTAACAGTGACGGACAGCTGGTGCTCGTCACGGGTCAGCCATGGTCTGTGAGACATCACCGCAGCCCGCTTGGAGACGGGTCGGGCTTGCTGTGGCTGCACTCCAGAGTAGGCCCATCTTGGGCACAACTAGGCACAGCTTGGTATTTTAAAAGTGGTAATGGAAATGCAAATCAGCATGGCACGGTTTGACTCAGCATGGCCAAAGTTGCCAGTGGAAAAACCCTCAAAAGGTTATTATGGAACCTTTTTATAATTTTGCCAAAAATAAACTCTCAGCTCTAAGCGTCAAATCTGCGTCCTCTCTCTCACAGAATTCCTATTTCATATCAAACCTTTTTTGTTTAAATTGATTATGAATGTAAATGAACGTAATGATTTGTTAGTTCTTCAGACATCTGACAAGAGAAAAGAAGAGAAACAATCACAGTTCTAGCATGTGTGATCAGAAAAAAAAAGCAGCAACACCTCTAAAGAAACAAAAAAAAATCTGTGAATCCAACAAAATGAGAACGTGCTTAAAGAAAACCTTTTAAGAAGGCATTGCAAGAAGAGGAGAAGTAAATGATTTAGTAAGACAAAAGAAATAGAGTTAAAATGACATTAAAGGTAAAGTTAGTGTGTGGTATGTGTCGTGTGTGTTCTGTGTTGACCTGAATAGTAATAATCTGTTATTTGCTTTTGACTCCCAGCTCCAGAAGTAGTCAACTATGAACCTTTAGGCCTGGAGGCAGACATGTGGTGAGTAAATATAAACTCAATCTGCTCTACAATGAACTTTATGTACACATGATGTTTGTATTTGTTCTTATTTCTGAAGACCATCTGCCGTTGAGTAAACTCGTGTTGTGCACGATGCACTGCTGTCAAAATGCAAGAAGACATTGTTAAAAAAAAATCTCCTCTTTCTTTGTCTTTCCCCCTGCCTCTCCTCAGGAGTGTCGGTGTGATAACCTACATCCTGTAAGTATCTGAAAGCCGCCAGTGATGATGGATAATTATGTGAAATGAGTTGAAATCCTGTGTCAATGCAGGGCTTTTACAACAGCTTCCTTCAATTTTGTGTTCACATTTATCTAGAAACCCCAGGGCGTCGTCACTCACCGAGCATGACAGTCAGTCAGAATGTTTGTCAGGGTTACTGGCCGCTCTTTGACCTTTCTGTCGTCGAACCTGCTGAAGAGTGCGCTGTTTCTCTTGAATGTTAACAGCCTGCAGCGAGGGCCGTTAGCATATTAAAACTGCATATTCAGTACATTTCAGTGTGATGTCGTTTCAGCAGTTGTGTGAACGTTGTGCGTGTCAATTTATTTTAACAATTATTTTGCTTATCAGACCCCTGCTCATTATAGGTCAAACTACTCAACAGAAGATGTTCAAACTTTGAGCATTTACTTCCCTATCAAGCTTTTTGTACTTTAAAAGTTACATTTCCCAGTGCAACAGTTTACAGTATTCTGTTTTTCTTGCAATATTGATGCTTGTGAAAGTGCTTCCTGTAATTGAAAATGAAGAGAAAATGTAAATCTTTGAATCAAAAGCTAAAATAATGAACTCTTGCAAGGGCATTTGGTTGCTAGAGGCTAGTGTAGGTAGTTGACTCTGGACTTTGTCAAGGGTCTGGTCAGTCTTCTTTTAGCTTGCTGGCATGTTTGCAGTTATCAGAGGGCTGGATTAGATGTTCTCTCTTTAAATCACAATCTATAGATCCAGCTTACTGCCCATCTGCAATAGCCAGACTACTTCAAAATAAATGTGATGATAAGTCATGTTCCAATCTTTCACCTGTGTGGCTAATTTGCTCATGATTCAGTCGACCAGCTGGTCTTTAAACAACCACTTTCATCTTCTACATCCGATGGCTTTCATCGAACTCATGAGTGTTCTTGAAGTAGCTATCTGCAGAAATGTCAGCACAGTTTAATTCAACAGTGAGAGCAAAGTTCATGCCCTCAGGGACACGCAGATCAACTGCTGTTGTGCTCTTGATAATGCTGTCCTCCTCTCTTTATATCGAGCTGCAAGGTTCTCCTGAGCTCCCACACACCTCTGTCCTACAGAGAGACACCTACACGAGGCCAAGCACAAAATGTGTGCACATTAGGTGCCCTTGCCTACACAAACATGTAGAGAGCTCTCACCAAAACCCAGGTAGAGGTAAAAAAAAAATAAAGTTATCTCATTATTATATAATTAGGAGATGCAAACATTACACCATTAATTTGAGAAGAGTAGTATGTAGGTGCTGTTAAAATGATGCATCATTTTGTCTTACATGAGCACACTGTTACACATGCACACATAGAAATGTACATACCGCACACATGCTTACGGTACACATTCGCACACTGTCTTTGTTCATGCTGTCCACCCACACAGCTGTCACAGCTCTGCATGGCAAGGTAGAAAATAGATCGTTCGCTGCTTATTATCACAGCCGAGCAACAGCAAGGTGCACTCACTGCTCGTCTCCTGTTAGGAAAAAAAAAAACAATGTGAGGGGAAAAGTGGCTGGGAATAATTGAATAAACAGTTTGGGGTGATTTTTGGGAGCATCTCCAAACCCATAATGGGAGTATTCTGCATGAGTAATGAGCCGATTGCTACTGTACACTGTAGTGAGTGCTGCACACAAAGCTCCATTTGTCTGAAATAATTTAATCTAAAATCTAAGTCTGCCCCTGATGAAGGACTTTTCTAGTTTACTTGAAGTCATTAGTTAAAGCCAATAGTCGACTAGCTAATGCATGATTATGATATTAATTTAATTATTTAAATATATATTTCTGGGGCACGAAGTTAAATGGAAAAGTGGCACTAATTCTGAATGTTTTCAACACAACCAGCAAGGGCACTGAACGTTTGGTTCATTTATTTCAACACAGTATAAACTCATACAAGTCTCGTTGTTCAAAACACAGAAATAAATAACTTCCAGCTTCAGAAAAACAAATATTCACAGACTTATCAACATGATGGTTGATGTATTCTTACAAATTAACTTGCTACAAACTTGCTCCTCAACCGCTTAATACCTCCTATCTCCGCCTGAACCCGCCATATTTTCATCGCCGCCACAGTCCTGTGCATCATCCCGGTAACGTTTCTGGCCCTCATTAGTCTTTGAGCCCATGTCTCAGTTTAATAGGACTGCTAACTGAGCTAACTAGCTAATGGCAGCTACAGTACAGTTAGCATCAGTGTGCCAGTGACCTCAGTGTTACAGGACAGAAGGTCAGTGTTGCAACATTACCCCAATGGCGAGGTGCAGCTTCTGTTTGGAGTTTGCGGTCCGTTTTTTTTGTTTGTTTGTTTGTTTTTCCTGCGACTAATGAATAAATGTAAACGTTGACTAAGACTCCTTCCGTTTATTAAGGGTTTAGTCGACTATTATGGGGCAGCCCTACTAAAATCATTTGATAAATGTGGCGAATCAGCAAGTGATGTGACTCAGCTCTGCTGGAGCCCTAATTTGGGTTGTAGGTTGTAAGACGTGTTTCAGCATAAAAATTGTGCAAGCTGCATCTTTAAGTCTCATTTGGGAAGCATTTTGGGAATGCAGTGGATTAAAAAAAATGCCACAGAATCCTGACATAACACTTTTCCTGCTGGTTTTACTGCCTGGCTCGGTGAAGATGTGCCTTAATTAGTTGTTTGTTGTGAGCAGCTGCACCTTATACACTCGATAAATTCATACATTTCCGCTCAACTTGAGCTTGATCCACACTACCTCCATGTCTGCCCCAGCTGGCATGTTAATTAGCGGCTGGTGCTGACGAGCTGGAGAGGTTTCAGTGGAGAAGGGAAGGCCAGGGAGCGCCGTTTGGTTTAACTGCCTGAGCTCCAAGAGACCTCATCAACATGCATGAGCGCTCACTGTGTCATGGTTTGTCCATTAAGACGCGCTTTTGTCTCATGCTGGTGCACCTTATCCCCTTGCCACATCTGCTTATTCTTATGTGTGCATCCAATTGAGAGGTGTGAGCGTGCGCTAAAATTCCTGCACTCGACTCTTAACTCCTTACATATTCAGTGGAACTGAGAGGCGTCCAACTGGCTTTCCTGTGATACTGTTTGACAAACACACCAAATACTTCAGTTTGATAGCAAAGCTTGACTAATGAGTCACCATTAGTTGCTACGCGGCCTTGTAATCACATGCCCCACATCAGCGAGTAGTGAGGTCTCAGTTTCGGTTTCGAGGGCCAAAGCTAATCAGCGGCGGGTGAGTTAGTGTTTGACTTGAAATCCAATGTACTTCCTTCCCCTGTGTGATTACAAGACACACTGGGACAAGTTAGAGGATGAGAGAGCTTTGCTGTTCTTCCATTAGACTGGAAATTCTGAAGTTGTCGAGTTGATCAGGATATCAAGGTAATCTGTCATCAGGGCTGCATAACGAAATGACAGTTGTAGTTCCTTCATGCTAAACATGCATTAAATACAGGACAGATTACAATAAAAATATAAATAAAATAAATCAATATATGCCTACTATTTACATGTACATATACAGACCCACAAAATAATTCTGTAGGGAACTTTTTGCGTCTGGTTGAATGTAAACAGCAGCAACAAAATGGTGACGATAATGTGGTCGACATCTTCACACAAAAAGCTATCCTGAGTCCCATTTCATCCATTTAATTTTCCTGAACAGGCATTAGTCAGGAGCAGCCGTCCCAGCATGTCTCTTATCCCCGCCCTGGTCCACAGTGGTGCGTCCAGCTGATCTGGCCGGGTGTTGAAAGATGCCGTATGCGCTGTTGATTGTCTCAGGGTCCACTGCTCTGTCATGCAAACTGTTCGCCTCATTTTCCTACGAGTGTATTTCTGTCAAAGGTGAAACATGTTTAAACAATAAAGCCAAAAAAGCGAAATTTGAAGGAGCTACTGGCCACGGCATCTGCATGCACCAACGTTGCCATAACAATAATCTATATTTAATTATACTGTGCAGTTATCATTATATTGTCAAAGCTGGTGTTTGACTAAACTGTCTTCATTGTCTCTTAGCGAAACAACAGTCTGTGTGTCTGTGTTTGTGTGTCCGCACCTCTAATCTTATTGTTAACCTCTGTCCCATCTTGCAGTTTGAGTGGCGCGTCTCCCTTCCTGGGTGACAACAAGCAGGAGACTCTGGCCAACGTGTCTGCCGTGGACTACACGTTTGACGAGGACTTCTTCAGCAACACCAGCGTCCTGGCCAAAGACTTCATCGCAAGGCTGCTTGTCAAAGACCCAAAGTATGTACTGTCGCTCTTTCTAGTATTTGAGACAGGAATTGAAAGGCAGTGATGTTGATTGTATCATGTGCGTGTTCTCTAAGGTGTAGTAACAGTACAGTGTGAGCTTGATGGAAAAATGTAGACAGTTTTCAAAAGAGTGAACTTGGAACACAACTAATGTGTTGATTATTTTTCTGTGAGTCATTAAGTTGATAAAATGTGGGGAGAAAAAGTCATCACAATTCCTCACAGTCCAAATTGAAGTCTTCAAATCTCTTGTTTTGTCCAACCAGTTGTCCAGTTGTGTTTGGTGACTGTAATGAAAACATGCACACGGCCATTTTATTGACTTTCAGTCACAAAGCCCTTCATCAGAGCTCTGCTAACTCCATGATATTGTGTTTGTTTTTGGCATCCAACACATTGTTGTTTTAGAAAATTTCCTTTAGAGATGAATGATTAGTTATCAAAAGTGTGGACAAAACATTTACTGTCAGTGGAATAATGGATTATTCAACTATTTTCAAATTACTACAAATTACTCCTTACTTGAAGACTTAATTTCCTAAATTACCAATGGCCATTTCAAGAAATCAGTATCTATCATCTTTCTATGGAAGCCGATTTCTCCCAATTAAAGAAAAAAATATATATCCCCATGGTAATAATGGAGGCATATTTATAAGAAAGTAAAAAGTTTAATAATTAGATAACAATCTTTCTGAGTACACCTGACAAAGAGTGTCAACTAGGGACTTCGAATTAGAAAAGCAGCAGCTGTTTGCCAGTTAGAATTCAAAAGTAATGCCACATTATAAATCAAATGTTCTAACCTGTCCCCATCTCTGTATAGGTTTTATAATCTTAGGCTGACATTGAAATTGAATATAGGCCCACTGCAGATATTAGAATAGAACTTCCTTTTCACTGGAGATGATCTGGTAGTTATAACAGCACACGTCTCTCCCATATTACCGAGTTGCTCTAGCAACAACTGAATGGCTGCAGCCACGAACAAAGCTCATGCCATCAAAACTTTTTCTTTCTTCTGTTTCCCTATAACAATGGAGCGAGAGCGAACAGGGGTGAATAATTATAGGTGTGGAGATAATTTCATTTAGACAGGATGAAGTAAGAAAAGGCACAGCTAAGCTTTGAACCGACAGTGGGCGAAAGAGGAGACTTACTTTACAAACTTGGGACTAATGGGGCTTTTAGAAATCCCTGACCGAGTGCATCAAAATGGAACGGCTTTTAATTGATCTACATAGTGAGCAGGCATGGATCCACGCAGCTGGCAGGGAGATAAATGAAGACTCCCTTGAAGAAGACACACACTACCGTTTAATAATGTTCAGCATGACACTGGACTGCACCAGCTTAGACACTGTTCACTGTTCACTGGGAATACACCAATGCATATGGTACATTTTCTCACCCTGTCGCACCATAAAGGAGACATATGTAACATTTGCACATCCAAATAGCAAGTTGGAGTCATAGTCCAATAAGATTATTAATGTTTAGCTATGACACAATAAGAGACAGTTGCTCATTTGGCATTAATTTGACCTCTAAATAACATTAAATGTGCATGTTGTCAGAGAAGCTCGTATTTCAACTTATTACAGTAAATATATTACAGATTTCTCCTTTAAGTCGACTGTGACGGGTTGTGGGTTTTTGCTTTGTCTCAGGAGTGCGTGTGTGCAGAGCAGCCAGCAGTTAGAAACAGGGATGTGGTAGTGAACGCTTGTAGACATGAGGAAGTGATGAGTGCATTGGGTCACACCAGTTTCCCTAATGGTCATGTTGACTTACATTGAACTTGCTGAAACTTTGTCAAAACAATGTCTTGTTGTTTTCATCGTTAGTTTGCAGCAGTCGTGATAAGGGATGTGGCATCTGTACAGTCACCACATCACGCCACACCAGTTCTCTTAAAGAGCTTGGCTTTTATTGAATGTCAGATGGTAATTGGACATAGATTATTGACATTCAGAGCGGTAGTCTGTTAATAATGTTAATTAAATATAATCTGGATGTGGATGGAGGGCTTCAAATGATCGTGGTAAATTTTATCAAGGTAATCTGTACTCATTATATAACTCAGAGTCGTATTAAGAAATGACAGTTGTAGTTCTTTCATGCTACACACACATGCAACACAGATGCATTAAACAGAGGACAGATTAAGATAAAAATATAAAATAAAGCAATAACAAAACACCCACAAAGTAATTCTGTAGGAAATGTAATGATGATGATTGAATGTAAACAGCAGAAACAAAATGGTGGCAATAATATAGTTGACATCTTTGCATAAAAAGTTTGAGATCATGGAAACATTGTCCATCAACTTTGGCTGTGTTTGTGTGCGAAGCATCATTGATGTAAATACAGAGTCCCCCTCTCCTCACCCTGAGAGTCTGCCGTGTTGCAGCCCGTCAGCTCAAACCTGGTCGCCTGTCAAATGCAACAGCTTGATCATGAACATCTTCTCTAATTTAAGCATCATATCTGTTCTGATATTGTTCTGTTTCCTCTGAGGTTCCCAGTATTTTGTCTCACTGCTGTATTTTGTTGTGAAGGAGAAGTGTGGAGAGTTTCAGAAAGGAAATGAGATCTTTTAGATCATCAAAGAGAACAAAATATCACTGCTGTTTTGCAGTTGTGGTTTAAACACCATACAAAATGAACCACCGCCATAAATCTTTGCCGGTATGACGGTGCCATAATACAGTGTTTTGACAACCACAAAATATAATGTCACAATACACAAGTATATCGATATTTTCTTACGCTCCTTACATCCAACAGTGTTTTCCTTTGCAGGAATCTTTTTTTGTTTGTATGATCTGTCAAAGATATTGTAACATTTTCTTTAGAGCTGAAACTAATTAATAAAATCATTTTCATTCTTGGTTAATTTGCCAATGATTTTCTTGAAAAGAAGGCGATGTATTCAAATTTGTTTTGTCTGACTAACAGTCTAACACCCAAAGATATTCAGTTAACAGTGATTAAACCTGAGAAACGCAGCAAATTCTCTCATTTTAGACGTTTGAACAAGTGAATTTTGCACACTGTTGCTTGAAAAATTGCTGGTGTGAAATCTATGGGTTTGATGGCTTATTAGGCCAAAACACTGTGACAAATGTTGAACTAGATTTCACTTTTTTGCCAGACGAACCTGAATTTATGGTTTGTTTGTTTTTTGCCAGAGTCTGATGTGTCAACCCAGTGGCCTCATTATAAAGAACAAGGGGGGCTGCATTTTTTTTCATGCAGCATTGATGTTGGTCTGAACACAACCTAAGCTCCACCTCTGTTTGTTACTGTTTGGACTGAGTGGTACTACCAGAAGAAAAAATGATAAATGTACTGTACTTTAAGGTTTATGATAAATGATTCAATAACATGACGGCATATTAGTATCTCACGACAGCATCATCTTTGCTGCTAACTGGGAGTGAGGCATCCTTCTATCCCTCTGCACACAGCTGTGTGTGTTGATATAATCTGTTGTTAAACTTGCCC
This sequence comes from Lutjanus erythropterus, assembly GCF_056507025.1. Lineage (NCBI taxonomy): Eukaryota > Metazoa > Chordata > Actinopteri > Lutjaniformes > Lutjanidae > Lutjanus > Lutjanus erythropterus. The sequence goes on along the minus strand of NC_139326.1, from coordinate 13,896,868 downwards.
ACAGGCTTTCATGGACTGCTGACAGCAATCAGCGTCTCTGACTCAAAGTCAGGAGGTTGCATTTATCAATCAGTTCATTCTCTCATCTGTTTTTGCAGATTAAATACAAACAGGAATGCTACTGGTTTCCCATACGACCTCTGGTGCTCTTGGATGGAAGAAAAATCATCTTAAAGAGAAAAAAAAAGCCCTCTTCCATGCGTGGGATGTGGCATTAAAAATCCTATTCCAGTTACTTTTTGACACATAATGATTGTGTGTCAAGACACCTTGAGGATATTTTTATAATCTGCTTCCCCATATCTACTAAAGGCTTTATTTATTTTTAACCACCCACTTAAGTGGAATTTTTTTCATGCCACACACCATCCATGGTTGAGGGCATATTTTCTCCGCTATGAAATAAAAAATAATTCACATTAATTTGTGTTTTAGTTAAAGGTGAACTCTGCTCATGCCTCCACGTTGCTTTGAGAATTAAATGCTGTATCACACTGCAAAACACTGAACGAGACTTTCAACCATATCAAAGCTCTCTCCTTCATCTTTCTTCATTTTCTGTCCACAGAAAGAGAATGACGATTCAGGACAGCCTTCAGCACCCCTGGATCAAGGTTGGAGTCTTTTGCTCGCTGACTGATTGCATCTCTTTTTAATTTAAAACTTTTGTTGTCCTGTTAAATTTCACATGTTTCCTTTATATTTTGTGGCAGTAGCTGGTATTTAAAATGGTTTGGGTTTGTACTCTAAGCTGCCAAGCCTCAACTCATTAATTCTTTACCAAATTTATTTTTGCCAAAAATAATCTCATAAGATTTTTTTTTTAATAAATACGTGTGCTTGTGTTTGTGAAATCAGCCAAAAGACACTCAGCAAGCTCTGAGCAGAAAGGAGTCGGCTGTCAACATGGAAAAGTTCAAGAAGTTTGCAGCTCGGAGAAAATGGAAAGTAAGTGCCTTCCTTTGGTTCTGTCTCTAATTTAAACCCACATAAACTCAAACTTCAGGAATGATACATTACTGCACAGCTACTGTTAAACTTGCCCAGTCACTCATCACATCCCTATAAACACGACACCTTGACAGCGTCTTGCCAAAACACCTCCATGCTTTGATGTCACCACGGTCGCTGCAGGCTTGCCATAACCGTCATATTCGCTGCCAGTGCTCCTTTAGTGGTCGTCTCCTTGTCTGTTTTGGTTCGTCACGGCTGACCCAGCACCGCTCCCAGCCTGCAAGAAGTGCTGGGATATTTTATCTGTGGTGGTTTGACGGTGCTGTCACGCCATGTCTCTGTCTTCTGCTCGGGCTGCTATTAAGAATCTGGCACACTGGCAGCTTCTGGCTTTTCAGTAACCTTGGTTTGACTTTGGGTTTATTTATTTCCACATATAAAACTGAAGCCCAAATATGACAAATTTTAAGCAAAAGGACAAACACTGATTGTGAGGTGCTATTCATACGAATTTTAAAACTATTGTCAACACACAGATGCTTCCCTGTTTTTATTGGAGAAGCCATTAGACGTTAGTTTTCATTGTGTATAGGTCGATAAATGCCCTTGCACTTTTTTCTTTCAGAATAATTGTGGTGTTTTGTCTGCAGGTTTCAGATTGGCCACTTTAACCTTTGCGTATTTCAGCTCTTTTCTTACATTACCATGTTTTCTCTTTTTTTTTATGCTTGTGAATGAATGCTTAGTGTGTTTGCAAACTCGCTTTTCCTCAAACGACTCCATGTGGGACAAATAAAACATTCTGAATTTGAAATTGAGTTTATGGATCAGCAGAGTTTTAGATTTTTGTGCACCAGCTTTGTATTGTTCACCTCGAGATGCATTTTACCAATTCAAAGCAGGAAAAGAAGTCTAGAGTCAAGTCACCTAACTTTATGAAGGGCAGCGGGATATCAGAGAATGAATTACAATGCGTAAAGTAACTGAAGTGAATTTAAATAGAGCAGAAAATTGCTTTATGTCTACACCTGCCTGCCTGTTCATGGTCCCCTTAACACAACTTGACATTCTACTCATTCATGAACCTCTGTTCTTCTCTTTTCCCAGCAATCCGTCCGACTTATCTCCTTATGCAACCGCCTGTCTCGCTCCTTCCTGTCCAGAAGCAACATAAGTGTGGCTCGCAGTGATGACACGTTGGTAAGTCCTGGAGGTCTGCTTCGGTGTTGTGCTTTGACTTGCGTACAGAAGATCTGAGCAAGTTCAAAAAGACATTAAAGCACACGACAGTGAAGATCTTGATCCAAATTCATTAAGTTTATTGGCTTTGCAGCTATTAACACCATCCAGGCTTTAAATTGCACTTGAGTAAAACATCTGCAACAAAAGAACCATTACTTTTATCTCTGCAGTCCTGTCCTATCTTTAATACAAGCCAAATAAGCGTAATTGACAGGAGACTGGCGTCTTAATGAGTTTCAAATTGCTTTTATTGAAGTGCATTTCCTTATTAGGACCTCAAGCTCTCACTTACAGCTCTGGTATTTCTAACTCGACAATCTCTCTGAGAATCTTGAGCTCCTACATGTAATTGATCTGTTCCTCATTTCCCCTGAGTGCCACAGGTCAGGTGTTAGCAGAATTGTTGGAATTTCAGTTTGTGTGACCTTAAAACCAAGCTGAGCTTACAGGAATGTGGCCACAGAGAGAGAAACTGTTGCACATACAACATACACATCCGTTTGTATGGGTTTGTATGTAAATAATGATACATAAGAAAGCTTTTATGATTTGTGTGTCTATTGATACGGACAAGCCTGTGAGATGTAAACACTGTGGCCTCAGTGTGAGGCTTAATCATTGACAAAGCACTGCCAGCAGGCCAAGGCCGGGTCTGTTTCCTCATCAAAGGATTACGCAGCGACTTCCTCATGTCACAGGTGAGCTGGCAGGTAGAACTAAACATTTTGAGAACGCTGCACCTCCTGTAGTCCACAAACAGAAGTGCAGCAGCAGTTTACATTTACCAGTAGCAGCTTTCTAATAGATCTGTGTATTTATCGGCTGAGCAGGTTCTGGGTTAAGTGCTTTAGTGAAGGCACCCCCCTGTAAATTTTCAACTAAGAAGTTGTTTGCGTTAAGCTTCAGATTATTTTTGTTACTGATTAATCTGCTAATAATTCTTTGATTAAAGCAGCAGTGTGATAGCTTTATGAGGCTGTATTAACAGCTTATGGCAGACCTGAAAATAAAAGTCTTTCTGTTATCTTTGAGTGAGCCTGCCTTGTCACACTGCTGTGTTTCTGCAGTAGCCCAGAACAGACAAACCCAACACTGCCTCTAAAGACAGCCTTTCATATTTTTCGCAAGTATCGTGGCCACCGTAGGCTCCTGTGGATGTTTGGAAGAGGAGAGAAGATGACATGTTGCAATCTACAAGATTGTATTTGTATTTCAAAGTTGACTTTTCCTAATAAGATTATTTTTCCACAGCATAGAAATACAAGAGTCACCTGGATAATTTAATCATAACCTTAGTTTTATGTTATGGCTCTTTCAGTGTTTTGTCAGTCCAAAACCCAAAGATATTCACTATAATATGATAATAAACCCAGAAAAGCTAGAAATCTCCACATGTGAGAGGCTGGAAACAGCATTTTCAGCTATTTTTTACTAGAGTAATTACTGTAACCACCAACTGAAAATAGTTTAATAGTTAAATTCTTCTTTACCACTTGCTTGGTCAGGCAAGTGAGTGGCTGGATTTACTTTTCCAACATGACATTTTATCAGGCAGTCCTTATTGTTGAGTTTTGGTTAATATGCCTCAACAAAAGAACATTTTCTTAACTTGCTGAGGTAATAAACTGTCCTGCACAAAGTACCTCAAAAGTAACATATTGAAGGACAGGGGAGCATTGCTCATTCCCAATACCGACCCTAGTTTTCCCAGTCTGACTGAGAATTACAACTCCTTAACTTAACATATCATGATTTTTGAGATACCAACCTTCCTCATTATTTATTTTAACTGGAAGACCAGGTATGTCACTTAGGCCGTGAAATTAGACGGAGACACTGTCATCATCACTTTGCATTCTTTTATTAAAGAGGTTCTTAAGTGACTGTTACCAGCTCTACTCTGTAAAAAATACACGTCAAAGAGAAAATAGAACAGATTGGTAAAACCTCTCCATCCTGTGACATGAATAACAATTTTCAGACGGTAAAAATCCCCAAAACAACTGTGTCGACAGTGAATCCTCAGCAGGCGGTTTGCTGCTCGTACATATTGGTGTTGTATTTGCAGCTCTCCTGAGGTGGCTCAGTCATGGCTCCCCCAGCAGGGAGGTTATGTCGAGGAATGTAGCTGGAGCGTCACGCTTGGCCGAACAAATGCCACATCAGCCTTGCCCCCCCCCCCGCCCATTCTCCTTTCCTCCTCACCTCCCTGCCTTCCTCCTCCTCATCTCTTTGTGCAGCAGAGCATCACAGCTGATTTCTGTGCCGTCCGGCTCAAGGTTATTGGGTCACATGTCACAGACGACAAAAAAAAAGTCTAGAAAGATTTTGAACCTCAACTGCAGACACAAAAGAAACGTCTGTTTGTTTCTGTGTGTGTTCATGCATGAGGAAAAGATGAAAGAGAGACTTAAGGGGGCATGTGATAGCGAGAATTCACAGGATTAATGTTCACAGGGTGGGATCATCTTGTGAACAGCAGAAGAGTAACTATCTTTCCCACCCATACAGGATGAGGAAGACTCCTTCGTGATGAAGGCCATCATCCACGCCATAAACGACGACAACGTGCCCGGTCTGCAGCATCTGCTCGGCTCCTTGAACAGTTACGACGTCAACCAGCCCAACAAGGTGACCAACGCAGACATACTGTACAGAAAACCCCCAAATATTCTGTTCTTTTAACCTTGTTTTGTTATGTTGTGTTCTTTTAAAAGTGCGACATGTTTCTTATTCAGTTTTTTCTAAAATAGCCAAACATCCAAGCGTGCAGTGCAGTCCACTTTACCCACACAAACAGACTAGTCCAGTGTCATCACTGAGGCAGCTGATTGGTCAAGGGCTTTGTAGCCATGAGGAGGATGTCTTCATGCTCTAACCCCCGAAGCAAGTATGACAGCCTCATTTTAGGGACTGAATGGAAGCTCCTGATCACAGGATTAAGAAGTAGATTTTGTGTAACTTGTGTTTGGTCCTTCCAGATATCTGTTACTGTCATGGTTGTTGTGTGTGGATGAATTTAGAGACGGAGATGAAGAGATGATTTGGTTTTCAAAAGAAAACTACAGACAGACTTAGATATTTAAACGTACTCCTATGACATAATATTATTTGCAAGGACAAAAGTCATGTACTTTCACAGCCGTTCTTGTCGTTATCACTCAAAGATGGTCTCCAAATCCAATTTTTTCACCTAAGCCAGTTCTGTCCCAGCAAATTTCCCTCAGGTGTAGTGAAGAGGTCATTTTGCTCGACCGCAGTATAAAACTAAATGAAAAAAAAGCATCTGCACACTCAAATCTTTGCAAAAATCTCTTCAATTATCAAGCTTTCTCTCAGAGACCATCTCTAAAGCATGAACGGGTATTAAGTGAATGCAGCAGCACAAAAATTTAAGACATAACTTGAGAAAGGTTTTGCTGCATTCCAGACAATGTCGCAGGTCGAAATTTCCCAGTAGAATTTCCAACTTCCAGGCTCAAAGCGTTCCAGGTGCGTGATGCCAAAAACAAACAAAAAACACGGCTGACTGTGCCACATTTATTGAGTTGGGACTTAATAACATCAGAAAACAATTTACATATAGAACAGGTTTTAGAACAGGAAGTAGGAATGTTTGAGTTTGAAGATGTCTAGAATGCAGCATTAATGCAGAACACCGTCAATCGGGCGAACTTGTGTGGGGAGACCTCAAGGGAATTGTAGTCCAGGCTGTGGTGGACTACAAAAACTGTTTTAAAACAGATGAACAGACTGAACACTCTTGGCTATGATCATCTTAAGCAGAAGACCTTTCTGTGTATTAAAAGGCAAGCAATCAGCTTGAGAAACAGTTTGTCATCTACATTTTTGTCAGTTTATCTCTCTGTCATAATGAAAAAACTAGAGGATGACATTGAAATAGAAAACAGAGATAAATGTTTTGAGGTGGAGGACAAAATCAAATGTGACAGTTTTATTTACAGGACGAATAGAACAATAAAGGTGAGTTGGAAAGGGTCCTCGGCTGCATACATTTTATGAGAGAATGAGTTAAGTGCTGAGAAGAACCAAATAGTTTTTGTTTTTACATCGAACAGCCTGACGGTCGGTTGCCTATTCAGACTTAGCAACTCCCTCATCTTCATTCTGCTCGCTGTTTCAACGGAGACGGCTGTTTGTTGACAGCTGATGGGCGATGGGGGGACGTGATGTTATTAAATTCAGTGAAGTGAGGAGGAAAAGAGGAGAGAATGAGAATACAGCAATATGGAGAGGAGCAGCAGAATAACATGACAGTTGGTAGCAGAGAGCTTCTTAGAGCTTTATAAAGAATGTGAAAAGGAAGAGGGAACAAAATCTGAATTACTGCCGGTAATTGCAAGGTTTTCTAACTTTGTTCTGTGTTTAAGCCCCAGGAGCTGGTGCAGTAAAGGTCATCTTGCCATTTTCTTCCATCCTCTCCATCTTTCTTTTCTTTTTTTACATCAGATTGCATTTTTCACCCCTATGCAGACACTGTAAAACATAAAAGACTTCAGCAGTTTCTAAAACCTGTGATATGTCCATCTTTTTTCATTTCCTGAATGTCTGAACTTTTTTATTAAGAACCGGTGGGAGAAAATAAGCCTCCTTCCCCTGTGTCCTTCATGTGTAATTACATGCCATCAGATTGAGGTTCACACAGCTCCGTCTTTTGCACACATTAAAGCATAAAGACATCATGGTCTCTGAAAGCTAAAATTGCGATGTGTGTACGTTGCAGCACGGGACTCCTCCCCTCCTGATTGCAGCTGGCTGTGGCAACATTCAGATCATTGAGGTGCTGATGAGAAAAGGTGCGGAGATCCAGGCCCATGACAAGGTAACAACTCATCTGTTTGCTATAATCATTGAGATTCTGACAAGCAGCTGTGGACTTTAATAGTCATGCATTAACGGCGTCAGAGCAGAAGAATGTGACAGACTGTCATTTGGATTATGACGGAGGATATCTACACTATAAATAAATGTAGCCAGGTACTCATTAGTATAGCAGAGGGTACTGTGAGAATAGCATATGCTACACTGATATGTTTTAAATAGTCTTTTTAAATAGATATTTGATCTGTACATGCGCAGCAGCCTCAACATATGGTAACTTCTCCAAAACTTTTCGGAAAATAAATGAAAACTAAATATTTCCATAAATGAAACTCACTGACTGTACAGTTTTGACATAAACATGAGTTCAAAAAGTATATAATAATTCAATATTATGGTAATTTGATATTGATAGAGCGTGCAAGTCCTCAGCAACAGCCCGAGTTCAGTTCCACCCTGTGTATCATCCTCTGCTCTCTCACCCCCTTTTCCGTCTCACTTCAGCTGTCCTATCAGCAATAAATGGTGATTCAGGTGATATATCAAATAACAAATTTATTAACTGATTTTAATTTTTGAATAATCTGCAGGTTTTTCTCTGGAATAATTAATTAAATCAATCATCAAAATGTCAAAACATAGTGAAAACTTCACAGAGCAAGTTCCCAAGGTGATATGGTCAGATGTCTTGTTTTGTCCAAATTCAATCCAAAAAAGGCAGAGTGTTTTTGTTTCCGCTGTTTCAGAATGATAATGGGTTCAGTCAGACCTTTTTCCTGTGCTGACAAAGCACTATAACATGTTTAAGTATGGAGATAGGTCTGGCTGCGCAAGACAAAGTACAAACTGGCAGCAACTGGAAAACAAGTCGATGTAAAGTTCAGCTCGTTATCCCCAAAAAATAGCATACTGCTCCAAAAACACATACTGGAGCCAGAGCTCAGTGACTGCCTGTTGTCTGTCTGCCAGACTGCATTAACACATTGCTCAATTTAATTGCTCAATTTAACCCTACTCCTTTTAAAGATTATTGATGCTTTCTCACAGCTCATAAACAGACACTCATTTAGTGAACATTCAGCATTAATTTTAATTCAAATTAACATGAAACAGGCAAACAAAAACATTCTGGCCTGGAAAGAAGGGCACGGCTGTGGTTTTGTTGTCAGAGTAGCAAGTGTTTCAACTTAGCATAGTTTAGCATCAGTTTCCTTAATTTCTGATGACGTATCGTGGTCATTGTATGACTTAATTAAATATATTACAGATTTCTCATTTAAACTCACTAGTCTAAGACCTGTTGCATGTTGTCAAATTGTCTGGTATATTATAAATCATCATAGAGCAGTCAGGATAACAAGCATCAGTGTGTTATGTGCAAATTACTATCACGTTATAACCAGTTTTCAAGCTAGTCCAGTTTTAAACAGTTACAGTTAGATGACATTCAACAACCATTTTGCCGGTGCAGCTCTAAATTCATAAGAGTAATGGAAATGGGAAGGCAGGATGCTGTAGCACCAAAATAGTTGTACGTTCTTTGTCAGAAATTTGCTGTGCAGCATTTAGAAGGATGTGTTCATATCATCTGGCTACAGACGCAGTCCCAGAGAGCACGATTTTTATAGTAAAGGTCAGGGATAAATCCTGGAATTTTCTTCTCTCTTGAACCTTCAGAGTGGAGCCAACGCTATCTACTACGCAGCGAGACACGGCCACGTGGAGACCCTGAAATTCCTCCATGAAAAGAAATGCCCTCTGGATGTCCAAGATAAGGTGAATCAAGTGCCTCTTTTCCCCTCTCTGCATGTCTCACACATACAAACACACACGCATGTGCAGAAACACACACATACTTGCTACTACTCACCACACTTAGTTATCTCTCAGCAATTACTCACACTCCTACCCATCAAACCTCTCGAGAAGCATTGCTTTGATTCTCCAAATGGCCAGATAGACACACACACACACAAATTCACACATTCACACTCTCCACAGTGAGCACCTGGGGAGAAAACCAGTTACTCTGGCATTTTATCAGCTTATTTGCTGTTGCTATAGAAACAGGTCTTGCTGAGGAAGATATGTGTGTGTGTGTGTTTGCTTTTGATGCTGGTGTAGCCTCGATCACAGAGCTTGCTCTGGCAGACGAAATCCCGAAAGCATTTTCCAGTCTCTTCATCATTTTACCTGCTGGTGGTGTCCTCTTCTGTCTGTGAACACTGACGCCGAGTACAGTCGTCCTCCACCAGACCAGAGCTAATCTGCACTCCAGGCACTTTCCTGATTATTATCTAGCTCCTGTCCAAGGATCATTAAAGTTTCATCTCACTTTATTGCACTATATAACCCTAAAATCACAAGCCGAAGTGTCTGTACAGGACCAAATAATTGTTTTATGAGAAAGAGGAAGCCACAAGACCTTTTCAGCACCTTTTTAACAAGTGAATCTTTTCTATCTTCTGTGTTTTTATGTAATTCCCCTCATTAAATAGATCTGTAAAGCTTTTTTCCAATATAAATCCAATTAGATGCTATTTTAAGCGTTTCACTTTCCCACCTACGAGCAAACATGGTGTCTTGGGTGTTGTTTCACATAAGCAGCTCCACTGCTAACGAGCCTCTGCTCTGACTGGCAGCCATAAAGTTAAAGCTGATGGATCGATTTCTAACGAGTGCTATGTCTCCTCACACACAGGAAAGTAAAATCTGAATGTCTTGTTTAAGTGCAAGTGTTGGAAAGTTGCTGACTCAGTGGAAATGGCATGACTTAACAGGAATAGGAGTTTCACTTGCCTTCCATAAAAGTATGAAAATGTTAGGGATCATCAAGTGTCAGTCTGTCAGTTATGTTTTAAATTGCATCGTACTGTCAAATGTGGTTGGTTTTAACATTGTCTGTCATGAGACTATTATAACTGCTTCATGGATATTTTTCCTTGGGAGCACTGTACTGTACTGATTTACAGAGTTTCCAGATGTCACCTGAAGTCTACTGGTGCTACTTTAGTTAAAGTCAATAGAATTATTCATGACACGGTTATAAAGTCATTTAAGAGCATAATAAAACTTACTGACATCTTTATGACATGTCAAAAATCAAGGACAAGTCAAGGAAATGTCAAACACATATGGCAGTTTAATGTAATGTTAAAACATAAAGTTGAATAGTTTCTTGAAGTTTGATCATATCAAGTTGTCATGACAAAGACACTGTCAACTTTGCATTTAAAATAACATTCTTAAAGACTTCTGTAGACCCCTTCAAATAAACTGTTACCAAATATTTTTCCACATGGGAGTAATTACTGTATTGCATAGGCATCACACTGTATATTTTGCCTGCTGTTTTTTTGTTGATCTTGTTTTAAGTCTTTGTTGTCTTTCTCAGTCGGGGGAGACTGCTCTTCACGTGGCAGCTCGCTATGGCAACGTGGATGTGGTGAGCTACCTGTGCAGCATCCGTGCCAACCCAGACCTGGCTGATAGGGTAAACACATGCACACATGCACATAAACATGCAGCAAAATGACCCGAGTGGTTTTTAGAGAAAGTTTTCTTCAGCCAAAGGACACAGGGGCCTCATGACATAAAAAAAATTCCTAACTGTTTGTCCTGACTTTAACTTTCACACACAGGGAAAATCCTGTCTTGCTATTACTGAAGCAATTCCTAAACTCATGGCGGTGTCCTTTTAGTTTGGATGGAGACCTTTGAATCCACCCACTCCGCTGAGTTGGCCGTTTCTCTGGACTTAAGTGTAACAAGTTGACAGTTCTGACATCAGGCTAGTGTCCTTTCCTATCTTAGACCTCATATCTTAACTTAAGCAATCATAACTGGAACTGTAAACTCAATTCTTCAATCAGCACTCGCCCTGCCACGTCTTTATCTGTGTCTACAATGTACACAAGACTTCTTATGTCCGGGACAACAGATGTCTCACCCCACTTGTCACTGGCTAGCTATCTTGCTGTAATCGAAAACAAAAGACATCTGTTCAGTTTTAGCTTCGATGGGTCAGAGGCATCAGTAGTGTCCTTTTGGGAAGTTTATTGGCTGTCATGCCAGTGTGTGGAGTTTGGACTGCGGCCCAAACAACAAGTGGTCATTCTAAACTGAGACAAGATAGGACATCGGACTTAAGAAATGTCTATAATGAGCCCCCTGGTTTTTAATTCTTTTGCATTCTACATTTCCATCTCCAGGAGCAGGAGACCCCGCTGCATTGCGCTGCATGGCACGGATACTCGGCAGTAGCCCGAGCACTTTGCCAGGCGGGCTGCCATGTGGACGCGAAGAACCGCGAGGGGGAGAGTCCGCTGCTGACCGCATCAGCTCGGGGTTTTGTGGACATCGTGGAGTGCCTGGTGGAGCACAAGGCCGATCTAGAAGCAACTGACAAGGTGATCAGCCCCAAAACACTTCAGCTCAGTGCCACTCCTTCAATGGATCCAGGATTTATTTAGGCATAATGTAACATAATTGCAAATATAAAAATAGTAATTATGATTTTAAATAACCTGCCAACACTCTTAAGTTTTAAGGGTCTTGACATTGTTTATTAGAAGATAATCTTTTCATTGGTAGACTAATTAGTCCATGCATTAGTTATGTCTGTTTTCTGTGTTATTATTCCATAAAGTTGTAACTTGAAAAACAAATGAATGAAAAACAACAAGATACTTATAATCTAGGATTACAAAGGTGCAATGTGGACCCTGTAGTCCTGTAGTTCCCTGTAGTTCAATTGGTAAAGCATGCGCCCCATGTCATTCCTCTGCAGCGTCCGCTGGTGCAACTTTCACCTGTGGCCCTTTGCTGCACGTCAGACAGGTTTCAATGGACCAATGAAAGACATAGAATACTGAGAATACAATACCACAGTACATCTGGCCCAAAGTTAAAAGAGAGAAACGGGGCATCCTGGTGGCCAAAGGTTTTACTATGCTGATCATGTGATTGCAACCTCCCTGATTAGGTCTGGCTGAGAATCTTAGTTGCATGTCATTTCCCCTCTCTTTCCGCCCTCATTTCCTTTGTGCTCTCTGGTAAAGGCCAAGATGTATGTTAAAGAAAAAATGAAATGGATGTAGCTGGTTTGATCCTCTGATTAAAGCTCTCTCACTAGTGATGCATCTAAAATAAGAGAATAAAAAAGACATTAAATACGATGAAAACCTAACAGCTTCATTCACCTGTCAGGACATCAGAAACTGATTGAATGTCTTCATTTCTTCAGTCCTTTTACCCTGCTGTTAATTTCACATCAGCTTCAACAATCAGTCAGGTGACACGGAGGATTTACGTTGCGTGTCTCTGCAGGACGGCCACACAGCCCTCCACCTGGCCGTACGGAGGTGTCAGGTTGAAGTGGTCCGCTGCCTCCTCAGACACCATTGCCACCTGGACCAGCAGGATCGCCACGGCCACACACCACTGCACATCGCCTGCAAGGACGGAAACCTGCCCGTCGTCACGGCAATCTGCAATGCCAAGGCCAGCCTTGACCTGCCCAACAAGGTGAGGACAGCCACGCCCCACGCTCTTTTACAGTGCCATTGGCTAAAGGGTCAGTTCACCAAAATTAGGGTGGGGAAACCACCCAGTTTTGGTGTTATCTAGCCAGGTTTTGAGATATCAATATATCTGTATACATATGGAAACATTTCAATCTCCACCCCAAAAAATAACACCAACCCTATTGCTGTTAGTTTTTCTAGATTCTCCTGGTCCTTGTTTCTGGGTCCAATTTAATATACTGTTTTCTAAATTGGCCATGTTACTCAAACTAATAAATATTTTACTGAAAGCTGCATGTAGCATGAAGAACCAAACATGTAAAATTAATAGATTTTATGGTTCACTCTGTAACTGTATGTATAAGTGTGTATTCTTGTGTGTGTTACTGGCATTATTAATATCCAGATGTCAGAACTGTACTGACACCTGCAGCATTTTAAAACCATGTCCTTGTATTAAAATGTTCCTGTTAGCACTATGAGTAATTTTAACACTCGTCTTACGTAATTTCCAAACACAGCTATTGTTTTTCAGCTGCCAGCCACACGCAAGCAGCATTATGTGGTGCATTTCACCACCTTGATGAGTCAAATCAAAATTGTGTTTTTCTACAAGCATAAGCAGCCAGACCGAACTACAACATATGGCCAAATGTATGCGGACACCCTTGTCCACCTCACACTGCTTTTCATGATCCCTTTATCAAGGGATAAGTTAAGGCTACAGCAAACAATATTTGGACAACGGTGTGCTTTAAACTTTGTGTTAACAGTTTATGCAAACCGTATTCCTGTTTCAACTTCACCTCGGACCCCGCTAATGCTCTTGCCTCTGAATGGGAGCAAATCCGTGCAGTCAGGTTCTAAAATCCTGTGAAAAGCCTTCACAAAGGTGGAGGCTGTTATAGCTGCAGATCAGCGGTCTGAAAATGAGATGCTGATCCACACATTTTGGGATTGTAGCAAAATTCAAAAGATTTGGATTGATACGGAGCATTAGTTATCAGGGATTTTGGGAGTGAAATTTAATTTTAATCCATCAATTGGCATTTTTCAAGCTCTGTTAAAGACACAGTGAGGTATCTGCAGAGGTGGATTTCTCTTTTTATCTTCAGCTGTGTTACAGAAACTAGTACTCAAACATTGGAAATCTACATATCCTCCTACACAGCTACACAGGAAATGTTTTAATATTTGAAGGTGGAAAACACAGCAGCCATTGAAAAGAACAAATGAACTCGATTTGGAACGATATGGGGAGAAGTAATATAAGCATTCACTGCATAAAAATTGTGGTCTTTGTAATTGAACCTGGCTCGAGGTTACCTGGGACATAACAATTGGGCCAGAATCTAAAGGACTTTATGGTTGTTGAAGTTTCAGTTGGTGATGTATACTGTATGTTTTTATATTTAACATATTTAGTTTAAATTGATCAGATAAGAAGATACAGAGGTTGAACCCGTGTGTGTGTGTGTGGAGTAAATATTTGTTGTTGTCTGTTTTGTTTTGTTTTTCTGTCTCATATTTGTCGTTAAGATTGTGGGTCTGATGTTATCACAACAAATATGGCTTCAGTGCTCAGATGTCCATATACTTTTGACCACGAAGTTATGCTGTTCATCCAAGCTAAACTAGCTAGGCCAAACAGAGGGATAAATAAACACAGAAAGCAAACATATTACAGGGATTAAAGGGATTTGTGTAAGTATAAATACATGCACCCTGAGGATTTTTGCTGTGTGATCCAATCTAATGGGCTCGTAAATCTGGCATTCAGTTTATTCCTTGTAGAAATATTGAATCTAGGTCTGTGTGTTGTTGAAAGTTGAAATTCGTGATTTATTTAACACCAGTTTTGATTATCTGTGAGCGTTTATTTGGCCCCAAAATCATCTTTATTCTGCTAACTTCTAACAAGGCCGTTCTCAAGGAAAATGCAGCTTTTTTTTTCTTATTTGGGTGAACTGTTCCTTTAAGGGAGCTTTCATGTACCTGGTTTATATTTGACTGAAGATCCCATCTTGCTTTGCCTCCCTGTCAGGCACGACTTCCCACACACGTCTCTGCCTGTGGTGATTTCACATTCTATTTTGACACCATCCATGTTAATGTATTCTGCGATGGGATTGCTTTTCCCAGACACTGGTCGGCCCTCTCAGCTTTTTCACATTCGGAACCATTTTCTTCCCAGAGCAGTTCAGGGAAGTGATGTGCATCAGGAGCACTGCCGGAGACATTGTGATTTATTCATTATTTTCGGTCTCTGCTTGTCTTTTTTTAAGCTTATCTAAAGCAGCGTATCTCACACAGCGGAGTCTGTGCATGTATTTGTCTTCACTGTCGGCTGTTGACACTGGGGAGGAAAACGAGAAGGGGGGAATTGAAAATGTCTCCTGTTCTGTATACAGAATGATTGCTTCCTTTTTTTTTTCAAATTGTGACAAATGGGTATTGATGGAAATGCTGCTTTTGAGTATGCTTTTGTAGTGGATATTGATATTTTCCAAAGCTGTTTTTGTATGTTTAAATATGTTTAAGAAGAGGAAACATATTGTGTTGAAAAATAATGATGGTAATAACATGAACTCAACACAGTGCTCCTGCTTTAATTACAAGTTTTATTTTCCTGAACCCCACCAGAGCTCCTTCTACCAGTCAAACAGAAGCAGGAGAACCATAGCAGGACCAGCAATTAGACCCATTGGCTATTTACCTCTAGCTATTGTGGAAATTGCTTGCTATGCTAACAGTAGCAGTAGTAGTGACTGAACAAAAACAAGTTGGCACCTTAAAATCACTCACATTGCGTTGGTGTACTATATACAAATATTCACTCTGGCTCCCACTTCTATTGAGGCCTGCAAATTTAAAGGTACAATATGCACAATTGTTTGTAAGTGTACCATTCTAAGTTGGCCCCTCCTCCCTGGCTCAACCAACAAGAGAGAGTCCGACCAACCTACAGAGCGCCACTAGCAAGAACAAGGCACTGAATCAGAGAAATAAAATGGTATTTTCTGTTTTTTTTCACAGCAGTAAAAACACAAACACGCACCCACACCTCTGGAAAACACTGGCTTTTGTGCAAAGCAATATTGCTCTGCCTTTGTGTGTTTATGTGTGTATATCTCCTTCTGCAGCTCTCACAGACAGAGAGCAGAGAGACGGACCTCAAAACCTGCGCACTGTATTGACTAAGGGCTACACATCACTGCCAAACAGGCAGTCCACAGCAAAATAATGGGGAAAATAAGAAATACAGGCTCTGCAGATACACACTCACAACACACTTCTAGTGGCTAGTGATTATGTCTATTCATTGTTTGTTTTGTTTTTCAGAAAATACCAAATAGTATGCCTTTAAGTTTGCATCTCCTGTTTTGCACAATCACCAGACAGTCACCTTTTTCAACTTAAAATGTGCAGATGTGAACAGCCAGCTCATTGAAACACTGATGCAGTGTTTTAACTATTGGAAAAAATCTTTTGTCATCATATTTTATACATTTTAACACTACTTTTCTATAAATAAAAATAAAAAAATATAATTTGTGATTGTTCTTAACATCTGTTTACCACCCGCTTCAGGACTTTTACATACAACACATCTGTGTATGAAGACAGCAAATGTTGGCACACGCCATGTTAAGTTCTGGATATAAACCCAAATTGTACAATTGGCCATGACCACATAGCCGTGTCCTTAACTTGGGCTTTCGTGTCAGTTTCGGATTGTTGATTTCAATATCAATCAATCGTCAGTATTCACTCTGTCCATTGCTTTTTGGGTGCTTTATTGTCACGCCACCTGGTGTCGCCTAAAAACTCCTCTTTCATGTTTTTCTCTTTTTTAATCCAGTATGGCAGAACTCCCCTCCACCTGGCTGCTAACAACGGGAGCCTTGAGGTTGTCCGTCACCTCTGCCTGGCTGGAGCCAACATTGACGCCGTTACCAATGTAAGTCACTGCACAGCTTTCTCTTTTTCCGCTGTTTCCCTTCACTTTACAGCAGCGGTGGATTAACCTCGGTCATAATGAATTATGGGAGAATTTATCTTAGGCACTGCAGGTGATTGTGGAAGCATTTATTTCAGTATAATCCAAGGCAGCGTCTTGGCATTTTGATTAATTCTGCTGTAACTAGTTTATATATGAACACCCCTGTTCTCAGTAGGACTGAATCTGTGAAAATGTAAAGAGAATTTGCCACCATGACAGGTTTTATAGTATTTTCTGAGGGATGTTCCCATGGCTCAATGGAATGGATGACATATAGTATATAAGCAAAAACATCTCTGTCTCGATTTGTTCGAATGATGGCTTATTTGTCGGCGAGTTGTTAATTTTCTGCTTGATCTGCGGGGCATGTCACTGCACACTCCTTACAGACATTCTCAATAAAAGTAGAAAAGCTGATGGCAGCTTTTAACTCGAACTGCGTTTAATCTGCAGGAATTCATTATAAGCACTGTCCTCCTGATACTGAGCTGCACTGCCTCTATTTCCACAATCTCTTGTTCTATGGGTTTTAAAGTTCAAAAATCTTAATGTGTTCCCTCCTTTTTATTATTGAAATTGATTTGACCTCTTGAACCCCGATAAGTACTACTAAGTACAAGGCACTTTTAAAGCTTTGTATCATTAATATGAAATCTAAAATATTCAAACCCAAGGTGTCAGTTTTTGTACAGTAGCTATTACAACATTACATCAGATAAAAAGTTATATTTTGTGTTCATTATTTTATGCACTTTGCTTTTAAATAATATATCCATAATTTAGTGCCAATTATAGGTTTGAGAGACAAAGTTCTGAGAGAGTTATTTGAGTTTAACTGAGTTTATAAGCACTAGTTGAGTTTCAGAGTAAGAACCACTTGATTTAAAAGTTCAGTGTATAAGATTTAGCAGGTTTTATTGGTAGAATTTGGCAGGAATGGAATATAATAGTCATAGGTATGTTTTCATCATGTTTTCATTACCTTAGAATGATCAATTAAGGATGCGGGTCCTCTTTTACAGAGTTCAACATGTTGCACTGCCATATTTCTACAGTAGCCCAAAACCAATAAACGGGCAAAACCAAAACACTGGCTCTAGATATGGCTTTTTGCTAGTTTTGCTGCAACTGTATGATTTCTGCATGCTTGGAATCAGAGGACGAGGTGAGCAGGATCTAGCTGACATTTGCATTATACATCATCACTAGTAGATGCCACTAAATCCTACAGAATGGTCCTTTAAGTCCAAGTAAATATAAACATTATCCATTTTATTTTTTGTAAATCTGCAGTAATGCTGAATTTTGTGCTTGCCTTTAGACAAACTTCACATTTTTACATGTTCAGCTGTCCTGCTGTGCACCGACTAAAAAAATACTCATGTAGTATTACATTTGAATTAATTAATCACAGGTGTTGAACACTGTTTTCCCCCTATAATTATCACCAAATTGCACAATTATCTCAGGACGTGATTGGGCTGTAACTATGGACCCTTAAAATGAAGCTTAAGCAGAAATAGTTTTCAGTGCAAAAATATTCTGAAGTGGATTTCTGTTGTGCAATCAAAAAAACAAAACACTCAGATTCGTATGGATTATTTTTATTATAATGCACAATGAAGAAGTGAATGAGATGTCAGTCGTGGAAAAACAAGATAATTACCATACAGAGAAGAGGCTCAAACATCTCATGGCTTCAGTGAGTTGTTTCTGCAGAGTCTGAGCAGCAGGTAAGGTGCTGAGGGCTCTGACGGCTGCAGGCTATGAGCTTTTATCAGAGTGTTCAGGATCAAATAGAGAGCAGACTTGATGTGAGCTGTCAGAGACCCGTTTCATTCCTTTTGTGTTCATGCGAGAGCGTTCGACCTCTGAGATGGACAGGAGTTCATGTCCAATGATTTTTAGATCCTGTTCACAAAACACATTTTTTCACTGCACCATGCTCTCCAAACTGCTGGAATGGAAACTTTAATCTTGTTCATAACCTCAGCTCTGTCAGCTGATATTTCTCCAGGCTTTTTTTAAAACATGTAGCTTTTTTTTTTACCCATGTTCAAAGAGCACATAGATTATTGTTCAAATTTTACTGGCCAGAACTTTCCCAGCATTCGGCTGGTGGCTGATGTTACTTTTGGGCGCTGCATGAACCACCCGAGGGCTTGTTTGAGATCCTAATGGGCTCTAATTCTTCACATGTAACATTATCTTTCATTGAAATTTGCACATCAGGAGCTACACACTGTGTAGTGAGCATAGAGATATTTCAGTCGCCTGGACTCAGTGTGTTCAGTTTTAATTATTCTTTGTAATAAACCTCTCCACAGTCTCAGACCTGTTTCACCCATCTGTCTTTGACATTCCTCTAGTGGGACGAACAGTCAAGCCACAAACCCCAAAGACCACAGTTATTTATTTGCCACTGGACATACTTTATTGCGGCATAGACATTATTTCACTCTGCTCTGGTCAGTAAATATCTTTATCTTCAGCAGCTTTAAATCAGATAATCAGATATTAGAAGACATTTTATCGGACGCTCCACAGCCAGATGTCACACTGCCACACTGAGGTTTCTTTTTCTCTCTCTGCATTTTCTAACTGTTAATATTGTATGACAGCTGATGTGCTGTGCATGTTTAATCTGCAAAGCACATATGGAGATGTATAATTCATTGTCCAGTGGCCTGCGGTCAGTGTTTTGTTGTGAAGCAGCTGAGTGAGGATGCAGTAAGCTCAGCGCTCACTTTCTGTGATTTGCTCTGTCTTAACGTGTCTTTGGATAATGAAAGAATATAATTTGTCACACGGAGGGTTAGCTACAGGGGACCAGTTCACTGAATTATGAGTTTGAATTAAATTTTCAGCCTCTGTTGTATCTCATTATTCCTTTCTCTTCAGTCTCCCCTTTTGTTCTGCCTTGTCATTGTCAACACAGATACTTTTGGATAAAGTGGTCAAACAGTCCTAATCCATTTCAGCAGAAACTTAATCTCGAACAGAGGCGTAACACTTTATTAAAACCATCATTTCTAAATGTTAAAATGATTTAACTTCCATTAATAGTTATTTTACTGTTAAACACTGAAATTATGATTAATTATCTTTACTAATTATTAGTAGTGATAATATAAATGAATATAAAATAGTTCTATAAATTCAATTACATTAAAATTTAATTATATACTGTTTTCTTGTTAAATGGTTAATAAACACTGTGTGGTGCTTCAATAAACATATGGATAACCAATATAAAGGTGCAAGTGGTGTTTATAAAACTACAATTGCTTAATGGTTTATAAAGTATTTATAAACATTATTTGATGTTAAAAGTAAAATACTATTACCTAAAGTTTAATTAACAATCAATTTGCCATTTATTAATGATGGTTATTATAAAGTCTTACCCTATATAGATCTGATATCCCAGTTTTGTGGTGTATACATATATAACACCAGCCAGTCACATCATCTGCCAGTAGCCGAGCAGCAATAGTAATAGCCGTAACACCCTGCCATCTGTAAGCGCGAGCCCCATGAATTTGCTCACAAGTAAATCCCACTAAGTGGTGAATTTTTTATTCGAGCTGCACTTAATTTACATTCACATTTCTGACATTTAGCCAATCCAAGCAACTTAAAGGTCGGTGTACTCAGCACTCTTATAATGTTATGTGACCTCATCAGAGAGGCTCTGTAGAGAAAGAAATACTAAGATGGGAATAAAGTTAGAAAATAGTAAGGCTTTTGATCAAAACTGTAAGTACTATTAATTGATATTTCCAGATTAAACAGGATCATTTCATAACAAACCCAGCTGAACGTCCTTTGCTGTTACGGCGTATAGAAGTGGGAAGCTCTCTGTGGGCGTTTCAGGCTGTCGATGCAGCTTTTCCCTGTGCAGCAGCAGCCAGAGCCCGACAGTGACAGATGGCCGCGTTAGTGAAAGAGACGTGAAACTTGTCGGGATTGTGGTGTTTCTGTGTCAGTGTGTTCAGGGAGAAGTGAGGAGGGTAACAAATTAGGGCAGTTCTAGAGCTGTACGGAGGGCAAGAATGACTGTGCACATACTGGAAGTGTGTGTGTGTGTGTGTGTGTGTGTGTGTGTGTGTGTGTGTGTGTGTGTGTGTGTGTGTGTGTGTGTGTGTGTGTGTGTGTGAGCTTTGCGGACTCTGCAGCTGTGATTAATCTACTGAAATCAGCTGTGAGAGTACAGTGCTTAAAGGGGAATGCCACCACTTTCACATCAAGGTCCGTCGACAGGTGTTGGAGTATTACTGCATATGAGAAAAAACAATCAATGAAGACTTTTGTGACACAGAGGGTCTGATAAATTGCCTCAAGTGATGTCATTTGAGTCAGCATCAGTTGGGTCAGCATCAGTGAGCTTATCAGACCTCTGTAGCCCCGCTTGAGGCTCGAGGCTGCATTAGCCGCTAACAACATAACACAGCTGAATCTCTGACTGGATTGTCTGTTTCAGGATTGCAAATTTTGTGTGTTTTCCTTAACCATTAGCTGCAAACATTAACAATCAATATCCATAATTGATTACACATTTATTAATTAATGTTACAAAGTAGAGCTGCAACAATTAATCAATTATTCATCGATTATTAAATTAATCACCAACTATTTTGATAATTTATTAATTGTTTTTAGCAATTCTTTAAGAAAAAAAGTAAAACATCTCTGATTTCAGCTTCTTAAAAGTGAATATTTTCTGGTTTCTTTACTCTCATATGACAGTAAACTGAATATCTTTAGGTTACAGACAAAACACTGATTGATATTTTAAGATATTTTTCACACGGGGCACACGCTCCAGCTACCGAACCACCCCACCATCATCGAGCAGCATATTAGTTAAGTGAAATATTCATTCATGAAGCATAAACAATTTAAACAAACAGAATAAAAAAAACAACAAACAACAAATAATGCTCCCAAACCAAACTGTGTCAAATGGGGCACATTTACTGCCATTTTTAGACTGACAGAGCAAACAAAGAAAACCGTGAGAAAAGGTGTGAGCTCCAGAGAAATGGTACACAAAACATACATTATCAGTTAATACATTTTTAATGTGTTGAATTCTTAATTAATGGTTAATTATTAACATCCAAGGTCTGTGGTTGAGTTGCACTGGAGTTCATGTCGGCACCAGGTTTTGACAATGTAGAAGAACGTGCGGAATAAAAAAAAAATGATTCCTCTGCTGCTAATGCTAGTGATGGACCAATTAATCAGGCCATTAAGCTGGTATTTTGAGATCATCAACCGATGCCTGCGCTCAAGAGGCCAATAAACAAAAAAAAAAGTCTACAGAAACATTTGCTGTGGAACAGTTTTACCTTGGTGAAAAGTTAGTTTGGAGCCCTTTACAATAACTCTAATGCAACCTGCTATAAATGTTTGTCTAAATCTCCTCGGTCATCGTCGTCTCCACACCACAAATCAGTGCTAAATCAGTGAAGCACTTTTTAAAATGTATAATGACTGGGCATCAGAGAGAATAAGTGTGAGGTTATTAGAGGTCAGTTCTGTAATGTGACTTGTAGATTAGTGTTTTAATTGAATGCTGCACGCCGTCCTCACAGACAAAATTATCCAGGTTGCTGAGGAAACAGTGCTCTTCCTCTCTAGCACAACAACACCTCACAGTAGTGGCTAAAAACGGGAGGGCTCTAAAAAGACCGAACAGACTTGTCTTTGTCTCTCATTTTTCTGGTTGTCTGTCTAAAAATACGTGATCAGTATCTTCTCTCATGATTTGGTAAAGCTTCTCACATGATCCATGGTTCACACAACAACCAGCTTGAACAAGATTACTGTCGAAGCTGTGTTTGGTTTGGCCTCAGAAAATCTGACGTTTGAATGAGGAACAAGCATCCGTCGGTTTACAATGCAGCAAGATATTTCCATTGTTATTGACAGTGTGTTGTGCTTACATCCAAAGTGTTGCTTCTTCCAGGAGCAGTGGGTTTCTGCTGCAGCGAACACAAAGGCACAGTCTGAAAAGACAATGCTTGCTTACTACCAGCTGTGTTGCAAACTTGCTGATGTTGTTGCACGTGTTGCTGCATGAATTTCTTTGTATTGCAAAGACTAAAAACTATCAGACATTAGACTTAATAAATGAAATGTCAACAAAAATGTGTATTAGAAATACACAAAATGTGAGGTATTATTTATTTGCTCAAGATCTCTCTCCTGTGTATATTTTTTTCACCTTTTCTGTCCCCCTCTCTCTCAGGATGGAAAGACAGCAGAGGATCTGGCTTACGTTGATCAACATGAACCCATCGTTTCGTTGTTGGGCAAGCTTAAAAAGGTAAAGAGTGACACGCACACATGCACATCGAAGCCTGTTAACAAATATGACAAGTGAAATGAGTGATTTCTCCATTACATCACCACTCGAATGCAACAAAGGGGAGAGAAAAGACCTAAACTCTGCTTTATGCATAACCAGGTTTCACAGACACTCATCACACTTGGTCTATTTCAGTGCAGAGGCGTGGAGAGAGACGTCTCCAACAGGAAGGTGTTAGATTTTAGCATCCCACCTCGGCCCTTTAGCAATTTTAGAACGTGTAGCAGCACTTTGCACAGCACATAGATAGGTAGGTAGATGATTGTTTTATTTTAGCTTGGAGCTACTATTTTTGACAGTAACACAACTAGTAGCTTTCAGAATATTAGAATTCAACATTAACTTAACAGTGATACTATTCTGTGGATGATTTCATTTTATCATTTTTCATTTTTTATCCAGAATGATATAAACAATATTAAATGTTCAGACAACGTGACAGGAAACATGCTACCTTGCATGACATTCATTTTTTCCAAACTGGTTTGCTCCAGAGCTGTATGTAAAGTTCAGCCCAGTGTTCCCAGTAAGATCCACCAGAACACACAGAGGTTTTTTGTTTGTTTGTTTTTTACCTGAAGCTTAATGTTACCAACTTTTCCTCCGATCAGATTTTCCAGAAAACCTGCTGAGATTGAGTGCAGAGCGTGAAAACATGACAGCAGCAACTGTGAAAACAGTCATCCTCTGCATATGCTGGGCTAATTTCAGACACTTTGGCACATTGAAGCCAGTTTTGAAAGAGAGGCTGACTTCCCATGAATCCAGAAAGGGGGAAAAAAAAAAAAAAAAAAACACGGTCTGGTTCCTCTAAGTTTAAAAGACCACACGTCCAGTTCAACATAATTTGTTTCAAAACGAGAAGTTGTCGATCTCAGATGTGCTCAGATGTGAATCACATTTATTGAAATTAGAAGCTTTATTTATTGAATGTGTTAACATAACCCTGGTGGGAGTAGGGGGTGCTTTCAGATCCCACACAGCCACTCACAGAATGACTCACCTATTGGATGATTTAAAGAAGTGTCTTACATGTTAACAAATGCTATCTGTTGAATTGGCAGAATTACAACAGGGTACAGAGGAGCCAGTCGTTTGGAAATGGCTTTGGTTGTTTATACATCTGAGTGTGCAGCATGCCCTATTTCTTTACGCAGAGAAACTTTGTATATTAGTGTAGTGGATGAATCTGTTCGAATAACATCAGAGTAATTTGAGTGTCAAAAAAATTAAAGTGATTCATTGTGGCTGCGTGAGGTTACACAGAGCATACATTATGGTTGTCCTTTTATGTTAGCATGCTGACATTAGCATTAAGCTGCCCTAAATACAGCCTCATGGAGCCTTTAGCATCGCAGTGTTGTTTTTGTGATAATTACCTTGAACCTGGCCTCATTCGTCTGTGCTGCATTTTTCATTATAACACCCTGTCACTAAAACAGACGGCTGATTTTGAAGTGGTGTGTCATCATTTAGCAAGGTGATCAGTCCGTCACCACCCACTGCTACTCAATTACACTGAGAGTTTGAGAGAAATTGAGTGTTTCATTAGAAGAGTATAAGGGTGCAGTGTAATATCTTAACATTTGGGCTGTTATCCCCCTCCCCTCACCAGTACAAAAACTTTCAGTGGTGCAAAACAGTCAGTAACCCCTGATCTAATATGTACACGCTTTCACAGCCATCTACAATCTGTTTCCATTAGAAACTATTGATCTGTTCATGGTGCGTGGAGGCAAAGTGTCTGCAAACATCACACAGCTGTTAGTTCACTGTTGTGAGTTGACATGTATATATGACATGTGTTGACATGTGTTTCTGCTACGACTGCATGTCTGATGTGTTTCTGAAAAAGAAGAAATAGTAGGTGGAACCAAATTTGATAAAATGAAGTCTGTCGTCTGATTTTTTTGGGGGGTTCTTAAAATGGAAACGTGGGACGCCACACAGTAGAGAAACATGTATCTAAGTGTGACCCAAACTGTCAGTGGGTTTTAATACATCCTTCTTCTGCGTGGGTGTCAGGACAACCACAAACTGAGCTACATCCAGCAGCTGCGGCCCACTCAGACCGTCCAGCCCAGGATCAAGCTGAAGCTGTTCGGACACTCCGGAGCCGGGAAGAGCACCCTGCTGGAGTCTCTGAAATGTGGCATCCTGCGCAGCTTCTTCAAGAGGCGGAGGACACGCATGACCAACACAGCCCGCCACCCCAACTCCCCCGTAAACTCCAAACCTGCTGGTAGGTGACAGACGGCTCTGGTGAAGCTGAGATAATCCTTCACAAGATTAAGCTTTCACCTGCCAAGAGCCAGAATGATTTATTCTTCCAAAACAGGCCAGAATAGTTCTCTTGCCATTCTATTCAGAGCATAGCAACTGTGTTCTTTTAATTCTCATTCCTCTTTTTAGACTTTCATCAAGTTCATCCTGACATGTAGTCCAACAGTTTTCACATTTTCAAGAGATTTCTGAAGCATGAAAAAGATTTCAGGTTACCACAACCTGGTTTCTTATTTTTGTGAGTTTGGCAATCAGTTTTTTAACATTTAAAAAACTTAAGAGCTAAAATGTAAAAAGATTACAGATGGGGCAAGTTGGTGAGTACAGTGTTTTTACAACCTGCAGAAACGATGGTCAAAGCTACAAAAATAACTCACCAGGTGAATTATTCTTTACATAATCCTCGAATAAGGATGAAGTAAGATGTGAAGTAGGAGGCGTGGCAGCAAACGTTTAGCTGCTGGTTGCATTTCAGAAATTTGCAGAATAACAGTGTGAATTCTTACAGAGAGCTGCTCAGTATTTCCAGCAATTATCTGCTGTTTGCCATCCAGATCAGTGCCCCATCTGTGTGTGTGTTTAGGCTTAGTGTGGAGGATTTTTGCGCAGAACTTCTGACTTTGGTGACCTCCACTGAGCATATAAAAAAGACAGCGTGGCAGACATGAATGCATGCCAATAACACACATCACACGATCCAACGCAGGGACGTTGAGGTGAATGGGCTGAAAGAAAAACATAGAAAGCACAGATTTTCACCAGGATTTCTCTTTTTTAACGAACAAATACATCCTTAGGCTTTTTTTTTTTTTTTAAATCACACCCCATAAGTCCACACGAGCAAAATGAAAAGCACCAGCACAAACGTTGCCCTGCTTCTCACCCCTGTTCACTGAACAACTAACCCAGTGACCCTTCACCACAATTCCAGTAACCCTTTATATTAACCTCCAATAACCCTAAATAATCTAGAAACAGTCTTACTGTTTACTGCTCCTGGTCTGTGGCAAGACTCCCTGACATGTTCAGTGTAGTGGAAAAAACATGACTGAACACACTCACACACTCTTCAGTCTCTGTATTTGCACTCTCTCTGCCCTCCCTCTCTCACACACATACATGCCATTGTGTTTCCCTTAAGCGCTCTATTTTGCGACGCTCGGAGCCATTACCTCACGGACAGCCGGGATGTGATGCTCGCTCAGATAATGGTCAGTTACGTGAACCGTATAGTGTTACCAATCCCACCCTGTATACTATCTTGGAAATCTGTAGCCTGTGTCAGAGCTGAAGGGAGGTTGAAAGAACCTTTTCTCGTTCTTTCAATTCCAGCTGAAGTCGGTAACGGTCTTTATTGACTCTGTGTTATATCTGCAGGGAGACGTGACATGAGTCCACAGTGAAACACAAAGAAGCAGGGCTGAGAGGGAAGGAGTGCCGTCATGCCGTCCATTTGTTCATTTTTTAGATTTTACTTCAAGCAAACTCAATACAAGCATCAATTTTTTACTCTTGTAAACCTGTCAAGAGTCAGCATGTGGCACGTTCAATACATATTTATCTTTATGTAGTGTCAATATTTTTAACTTTATGATGCTGTTGGACACAAAGCTAAACTTGACACGTGAAAGTGTTCTGCACTCTGTAATGCTTTTTGGCCTTTCAGGCTTTAGTAATCGGTAAAACAGCACTGAACAACGTTGAAAACCGGTTGTGACTAAAGCTTGAGGTTTTTCTATTTTCTGACATTAATAAATCATGCTTTCTTGTAAGACACTTCAGCCTGCCAAAAAGTGAAAAGGTGTTGACACAGACATATGAACAACTTTGCTTCCCTGGAGTCTAAACCTGCAGCAGCCGTTATTATTAAAAAACTGCCTGACCTAAAACCAGAAAATCAAGTCAATTTTTCATGTGCTGTAACATTTTTCTCACCCTTTTCGTTGCTAATGCATGAAGATGTCTTAAAACATGAAGTGAGACATTTTGTCATTTGATGCTTTGCAGCTGTCATTTTACAGTGCATGAATCATACTTTTACTCGAAGGCTTTGCCTGAAAAAAAAAAAACAAGGTTGAAGTGATCAGAGATTGATTTTGTGATGTTTGTTGATGTGACCAGTTCTGCAGCACAGTATCTGTGCTGGCTGAAATATCACATGTCATGACCTTAAACTTCATCACACATACTGTCCCCCCCTCCTGGTTTGTAGCTGTTTTTGTCTTAGGGTTTATTCAAGCCTGCCTGAAACAATTATACTCAAGAATCTGTTTGTTTGACCTGGTAAAAAGCTCTCCGATTGGTCAGGACTGAGAACATCAACTGGCTGCATGTAACACAGCGTGTTGCAGATGGATTTCGACGACCAGTTCATCTGGCTTGGAAAACTTTTCACTGCAAAAACTTTGTTTAGTGGCAGGTTTACACAACAGTAATCGGTAAACTTACTTGTGAATCCATGTGACATTTGTTTTACAGCCTTGTGTCAAAATAAATCTGTGTGGACCTAAAATAAAACAAAACTACAGCAGCAGACTGTGATTCAAGAGCATAGAAAACAAACTGTAGGTGTGGTCCTGCCCAGTGCCTAAGAAATCCAAATGTTATGTCTGCATAGTGGATTTATTTGCAATAAAATAGCACCCCCGTGTGTTAGCATTAGCAAGTGTGCAATCACTGGGTGAAAAATAGGAACAGTTTGTGGATACAGATCTGTTAACTCAAGTAGAGAAACATACGTAGAGACTTTAGTTTGGCTTTTTTGCACAAAACTGCACACTGGTCCTTTAAGAGTTTATTAATATTAATAATAAACACAAGCACAGTTGAGATTATACAGACATTATATACTTACATGACATTGGGTCAGTTGAGAATTGATCCAAGCAACTTTTTCCTCAGTATGTTGTAGTTCATGGATCCTATTTTGTGTGCCTGCTTCTGAGTTTTAGAAAATATTGTTAATAATAGAAACTAACAGCTATTGTTTTTTCCAATTCTAAACATAATTTGAGCACATTAATTCAGCCATTTTGAGCAGAGTGGAAACGCCTCCAAAAGAGCATTTAAAGTAATGAGACAGAATTTATCCATTAAAACAACAGATGCAAAAAAATCATATGAAATAATAATTTGAAGTAATGATATATATTATAACCTTTGAATCTACAACAACTGACAACAATTGAATCTAGGTTGAAATGTGTGATGCATCAAATTCCCTGCTTCTTATATCTAAGTTTGCTAAATCTAACCTTGTTGTAGACATCGATTAACAGTTCTGTCTTTGTCTTTTCTTCTGTCTTTTCTTAGTGTCAGTGAGCATTTCCAACTTGTACCCGGGCTGTGAGAACGTGAGTGTGCGGAGTCGCAGCATGATGTTTGAGCCCAGCCTGACCAAAGGTGTCCTGGAGGTCTTCTCCCCCGTCCACAATGCTCTGTCCACTGCTGACGAACAGGCCACAAAGGCCATCGACATCCAGCATGCCAACATCCACGGTGAGAAGCCAACACGCTTAGATGTACTTACTGTGATAAATGAGATATTACTCAGTGAGGAAGAGACATACTAAAGTCAGTGATGAATAAAGCCGTCAACAACAGCATTAACCTGCTGCTCACATCATTTATTTCGCTGTCTGTAGGTGTGGGAGATTTCAGCGTGTGGGAATTTTCGGGGAACCCAGTCTATCACTGCTCCTACGACTACTTTGCGGCCAACGACACCACAGCGATCCACCTGGTCCTGTTCAGCCTGGAGGAGCCGTACGAGACTCAGCTTGGCCACATCACGTACTGGCTGAACCTGCTGAAAGCTCTCACCCTGCCGCAGGACAACATCGGTGAGGAAGAGAGGGCGCGGAGCATGTGACCAGTCATATTTTGAAAGTGCTGTTATAAAAGCCAAATATTGCTCTCTCAAAAACCACCGCCTTGCAGAACATGGGAGTAGGATTAGGGTTAGATATTATATCCTAGTTATCCTGAAATGAACTCAAATATTTGATACCAGATTTGCATGCAGTAAAAAATGCAATAGAGGTAAAACCAATTGAGAAAAAGTACAGCCTTGATTATATAGGTGCTTTTAATTTGACTTAAGCGTTATCTCAGTAATAGAGAATTTGATAATGTTGGTCTTTAAAAAACACAATTTTTTAATGTCATTATACTTGAAAGAGGCTGTTTATTTCTCTAGTGATAGAGATGAAACACATGTATTGTTGTCTAATGTTAGTTCAGTGTAGTTCAGTGTAAAAACTTTTGATTTGACAGGTTTTGTATTGTCTGTTTGTGTGTGTCTTCCTGCCCGTCTCCAGCTTTCGGAGGTCGGATCCAGCAGCCTCTGGTGGTCGTCCTCGTGGCGACGCACGCTGACCTCGCTGACATCCCCAGAGCTTTCTCTGGAGAGTTCAGCTACGACAAGGAGAAAGTGCTGCTCAAGGAAGTCAGGAACAGGTTAGGACTCAAAACACAGCACACAAAAAGAAGAAGGAGATTATCTTGTTGTTTTTTGTGTTTGTTGGATGATTTTATTCACCAGATGGCACCTTTTGCAGAGGCAAATGGTTCTGTAGTAAACTGACTTACAGCAGGTAAAGCAAAGTGTGTTTGCTATGACAAATAGCTGTACTACAGTACCGATGAGTCTCGGCAAACGCTGTGAAGGAAAGAAAAATGCAACACCGACGTTATATGAATTGACTGCCACTGTGATTAATGTAGTTAATTGTAGTTATACCTGTTTGACAGTTCTGCATTCTCTGCATTAGAGAATTCAGATGTAGCACTTTTACTGTTCCCCCATACTGTTGTTTTTATGTTTTCAGGTTTGGTGTGGACCTACAGATCAGTGACAAATTGTTTGTGATGGACGCTGGAGCTACAAACTCCAGGGACGTGAAGCTGCTGAGAAGTCACCTGCAGGAACTTCGCACCAACATCATCTCTGTGAGCTCTGCAAACAAACACGCACACATACTTTACATAATCTTCCCCAAAGAGCATGTCCACACAATTTTCATCAAAATACTGTATTTACATGGTTGGACTTTTTATGAATTCATGTAAACATGGTGATAAATGAAACTGAACTTTCAGAGCATCCAAAAACTCTATATATTTAACACCAATGAAAATAATCATGTTGAGGTATTTGAAGGTGTTTTTTTCAGGAGAGTATCTTTATGAGGATAACATTGAGTTTTTATGCATGCTTAAAGTATTAACAGATAGATGCTAAATTTAAGAGACTGGATTTGGAACATTATTTTTCTTCTTGATTTGTCAGTTTAGTTAATACAGTCGGTTAATCTCAAAGAAAAATAATAACATACAAAGAATCCACTTCTTAACTGCTCCTCCTTCTCCATCCTTGCAGAGGTGTAGTCCCATGACGCTGCTCTCGGAGCGTTTGCTGACCACCCTGCCGGCCTGGAGGAAGCTGAGCGGACCCAACCAGCTCACATCGTGGCAGCAGTTTGTCAGTGACGTCCAGGAACACATCAACCCGCTGGTCAGCCAGGATCACCTCCGCACACTGGCCCTGCAGCTCCACAGCATGGGGGAGGTGCGTGTTTTGTTTATCAGCTTCAAAGCAGACCGTTGTTTTGGTTGTCGAAACATTTTGTCATTAGATTAAATCAGAGGTATTTTTCTTGTTTGATCAACTCATCAGCTGACTGCCAGTTCATCAGACCACCACCAGGGTGCGCTGTTTGATCATGAAGGAATAAAACCAAATCTTTGTTTTCATCTGTGAACAATTACTCAGAATTTCTTTGCAGCAGGAACATGTTTTTTCTCTGTTTCTGTACTAGAATGACAGAGCTCAGGAAGCCAAATAAGGAACCATCCTGACTCTGAAAAGTGTTTCTTTTATATATTTACGTTTGTGTATTTATTTTAAATCAAGCACAATGGGTGTCCTATCTTACTATTAGGGATGCACCATAAATATCAGGGCTGAGTTACTGGCCAGTAATGGGAAATTTATATTATAGGTGACAAATATAGACATGAAACGATTTAATAAAAGTATGTTTACTAAGTTTTTTTTTTTTTTTTTTTTTTTAACTAGCTTCTGCAGGTCCTTAAAAAGTCCAATAATATGAATTTTATTTTTGATAGGTCTTAAAAATTCATTTGATCATGAAGTTAATATTTCTTTTATAAAGTTGCATTAAGGTCAGCCTTGTTTTTAAAAGTGTTTTGGGGAAAAAAATGAACTGATTTTGCAGTAACAACTACAAAACAAAACCAACATGGAACCAATAACCATAACTATAACTTTTACTCTTGCGTACACACAGATCTTAGTAGTCGTGTTCAGTTGAATTTTGTAATTCTGGGACTCCAAAACCCTGAAAAAATAGATGAACATTTGAAGAGTCAAAACTGTTCTCTGTTTTGTCAGTTAGATCTGGTTTGGTCAGAGCTGTGGAATATTAAATCAGCCATCTTTACATATTATATTCTTACATTAAGGTGTGCATAAACTACAAGTTTTATGAACTTCTTTTTAAAATACAGAAACGTGAAATTATTGGTTACCTTATGAGTGTCTGATAATTTTTTCTCATATCTTTTATACACATCTGTTTCCCTCTCATTACTTTATCTCACTTTGTTTCTCCACACTTTCTCTGACTTACATTTTATTGTCAACTTCCTCCTTGGTTCCTCTCCCCTCCCACAGATTAACATCATGCAGAGTGAGACGGTGCAGGACGTCGTTCTGTTGGAGCCTCGTTGGCTCTGCAGCACCGTCCTTGGCAAGCTGCTCTCCGTGGAGACACCCAAGGCCATCCACCACTACAGGGGGCGCTACAGGCTGGAGGAGGTGCAGGCTCTGGCTCCTGAGAGTGACGTGGATGAGCTGCTGCAGATCCTGGATGCCATGGACGTGTGCGCCCGCGACGCCACCAACCCCTCCATGGTGGATGTTCCAGCCCTCATCAAGACGAACGGCCTCCACCGCTCCTGGACCGAAGAGGAGGAGGAGGAATCGCTGATCTACGGCGGGGTACGACTCGTCCCCGCAGAGCATCTCACCCCTTTCCCCTGCGGCCTGTTTCACAAACTGCAGGTGAACCTGTGTCGCTGGAGCCACCAGCAGAAGCACGAGGAGGAGGGCGGGGACGATTTTGATGGAGACATCCACCTGTGGACCAACGGTGCCAAGGTGAGCCAGGCAGGAGTGGAGGCCATGATCCTGCTGGTCAACCACGGCCAGGGGGTGGAGATCCAGGTGCGCGGACACGATTCAGAGCGGGCCAAGTGCTACACCGTGTTGGACACCGTGTGCAGCATAACGGAGAACCTGCTGGCGTCCACCCTGCCCGGATTGCTCACCGCCAAATACTACCTGAGTCCTCAGCAGCTGCGGGAACACCACGCCCCCATCATGATCTACCAACCCAAAGATTTCTTCCGCGCACAAGTCCAGCGGGAGACCTCTCTCACTAACACCATGGGCGGCTACCGAGAGAGCTTCAGCAGCATCCTCTCGTTTGGTTGCGCTGAAATTTACCAGCAGGGGACTCTGGGAACGGACGTCCACATATCAGACGTCCCCCTGCTGGCTCGCAGGAAGCTCTGCCGCATGCTGGACCCTCCAGACGCTCTGGGGAAAGACTGGTGTCTGCTCGCCATGAACCTCGGCCTCACGGACTTGGTGGCCAAATACAGCAATGGGACTCCAAACGGCACCCCTGAGCTGGACTCGGACCCAGACTCCCAGCAGGCGGCGCTGCAGCCGAGCCCGACGGCGGCGCTGCTGCAGGAGTGGAGCGGGCGGGCGGACAGCACGGTGGGCGTGCTGATGGCCAAACTGAGGGAGCTCGGCCGCCGAGACGCCGCCGACTTCCTGCTCAAAGCTTCTCCTGTTTTCAGGGTCAACATGGAAGCGCTGGGAGGGGCTGCCAGCAGCTACCCCCCCACCTGCAATGGCGGCACATCATATAACTCCATCAGCTCCGTCATATCCCGCTGAACTGAGCAGGGTCGCCATCCATCAGAGGGTCTGATGAAACAGGACAGTCACAGACATGAAGTGCAATCGTTACCAGAAAGTCCAGCTGCTCGTCCCTTAATCTCTCCATTAAGTTGGCGTGTGAACCAGATGTTGTGTTTGTGCTCTCCACACCTGTACAGCCGACCTTCCCTTCCACTATGAATGTTGTGAAAGAGCTGATTGTCCTGAGCTCCAAAGAGGAATCCAGTGCTTTTATTCTGTTAATCTTAATCTTGTTGTGCTGCTTTTTAAAATCCCTCCTGCTCTCCTGCACACCTGAGTCTCACTCATCTTACAGCTGAAAGACAGAAAGAAAAGAAAAGATCACTTTGTAAAAGCTAATAACTCTACATGAAGGAATGGACAGGGTTAAAAAGATGGCAGCCTCACATTTAGACCTTTTTCACATCCACCCTCAAGTGAAACACTGAGGACGTAATTGTATCAGTGAACCTGACAGAGGCCGCCATCTTTACTCACCCCATCCATCACAGTTGTATACAATATTATCTCCCCTCCTCGCATCTCTTTTACTGATGTGACATTTGGCCATTCAGCTTAGGGTTTAATAAATTAACAGCATTTTTCAGAGTGCCTTTGTGGCCTTCTACCTCCCTAAAGAGCACAAATAGTCTTGTTATTATAACAACAGTAGTTCTTTCCAAACATATGAAGAACTGTGCCTTGTCGACACTTAGACTAAAATTAATTTTAATCAAGTCTATTGAGCAGGTTACATTTTTGACAGGAAAAAGGTTAATGAAAGAAGAACACGAAAAAGAAAAACTAAAGCTCAGCTCATGTTACAAGGTTTTAAAAATTACACTTTGTTGGCAAAAAAACAAACAAAACTGAAATCGGAGATCAGTTTTCTGCTTTGTTCTGTTTAATGTTTAATGAGTCGGTGCAGGAGGTAAAAACATTGAATCTTCTCTCATATTCGAGTCAGTGTGGAGTCGATATGATGCTCTGCGGGAGGCAAACGGAAAACAATATTTTATTCATTTGTGTTTTATTGGTTTTTTGTGGGTTTACAGACATTATTTCTTCATTAATCCAACAACAGAAATCTCTTGTTTGCTGATTAATTTTTGGTGACACTTAATCTTATGGGTCCCATCGTTTCCTTGAGAAGTTTCTTGGAAGGAACTTTGTAATGTGGTTTTAATTATAGTGAAAAGAGAGACAATATTGCAAAACTGTTATATATTTGTCTATATGCAGGAATTTCTGAGCAATTTCCTTGACATTACATGACAAATTCATAAGGCTGATATGTCAGTGCTGTTTTCAGCTTGTTCTCCTACACCTTAAAAAATCAATTAATGCACCTTTAATTAAATCTAAGTCGCATTAGACATGTCACAATTATATGCTACATTTTCTACTATTTTCACACCGACACTAAAGGTCTTTTTCATGATTGATAATCCTTTGGTAAATATTGAAAAATTTCCCAAGATGACAATTGACATCCAAAACCTTAAACCAGCAAACGCTGACATTTTCATAGCTGGTACCAGTGAATTTATGGCATTATTTTTAATTGATTAATCATCCAATAGTTTCAGCTATATAGAGATAGTACACTATGTTTTGCATTTGGTACGCAAGGAATTAATGTACTTTACCATTTCATGAGAAAATATACTTGAATCAAACTGTGACGCCAGTTAAACATCACATTAAGAAGGCAGATTAAATACTTAAGTTTTACTCTTTCCTTTCCATTTTTCACTCAAAACCTGCTGAGGATTAATATGTAGTATAGTAACAGGAAACACCTTGAGTCTCCACTTTTCCGATAATTATTACCAAATTATAAGATTGTTTTTTCCAGTAAGAGTTTACAATTACATATCAATTTTAGCCAACTCTGGGGCCTGTAAAATAAAGTGTCACTATAAATGTTTTCACCTAAAAGTCCATTTACTCCTTTTCAATTCGCCCAAAAGGAACCTTTAGCCATTTTGATAGAAAAATAACATTTTTCCCCCAAAGTATAGTGTCTTATTGAAGGATGTTGATCCTCCCAGCACCTGCTGTAAGGGGTTACACTAAGTTAAAAGTATCTGATGATGAAGATCATCATGGCAGACAGGGTGGAGCTCATGCTGCTGAGCTTCAGGGTCCAGCTGAGACCCCCAGACTGTGCATGCATACTAATTACTTTGAAATGAAAGTGCCACCAAATATGATAAAAATAACATAAAGAAAGAATTAAATTTGTAAATTTTTTCTACTGAGCTAAAAGGTAATTAATTATATTCTGAGCCGTCAGTTTCAGTAAAGACACCTGACGCTGCACCTTTTTAAAGCTTCCTCAACAGTTTTTCTGACCAGTGCTGAGACGTCCACAGTGTCAGATTTTTACACAGAGGCATCGACGCCGCTTCTGTGAAGCTAAATTTGAGCTTCTGTCAGTGTTGGTCGGCCATGCGTGGCTTCACATCTTCTTTCACTTTGTCTTTTTATATCATGAAGCTGCGGCCCGGCTCGCTCAGCGAAAGCAGGGAAAAAATGGCATGAAGTTAGTATTGTTAGCTGAAAAAAAAAAGGGCCAAAGGCTGCTGGTGACAGAAATGTTCTTAGAAAAGCATTTTCGCTTTGTGGTACTTTATGTTTGTGAACCAGAAAAAGGCTCCTTTTTCAGTACATACGTGTGATGTTGGGAAAAGAGTCTTTCATTCCTAAAGAGTTAAACTTTTGTGGATGTAAAGGGCCTTTTTCAGGACTTGGTTTGATAGAAAAAGATGAGCTCTGTGCCAGAGTGCAGTATTTCCTTTCCGCTTTACTTCCCCAGTGTTACCATCTGTTCTCAGAGATGAAACTGTAAAAACTATTTGAAATACTAAACTTCTCTCACTATTTTTGTCTCAGCCTGAACTTGCCAATCGACGCAGCAAACTTCCAGCTGTGGTGTAAATACTCGAGTCCTGTTTCCTCGACTTCATCTTCGCTTTTTTGTCAAGCCGTGTTTCCACCGAAAGTACCCTGCAACTTTTAGTCCCAGGAACTTTTTCTCAAGGAACTAAAAGATTTTTCAGCCCATGTTTGTCTGGATCAGCTACGTATGAAAAAGCTATGGTTGTTTTTACATGACATTTCTGTGTGCGATTCTAGAAGCTCCATTATTTATAATGCAGATAATGGTGGCTGAAATAAAATGCTGTGGGTACTCAACCAATCAGAAGTGTTCAGCACTTCAAGCCCCATTCTCCATCATCAAAATACTAGACTGTAAAAAAAAAAAAAAAAAAAAAAAGTTGGTAAAAGGCATAATTTTGAAGCAACTTTCTTCACTAATTATTCTTAATTTTTGAATCAAACTCTTAAGTTTTGAAATTGACTGAAGAAAATTGTGCAGACCTTAGCTACTTTATTTTTCTTAGAAAAACAAAGAGTTTTAGAAACTAATGATTTTGTATTTCAAAAATTGTTCAGTAAACTTGTAAAAACTTAAAGCAAATAATGGTTAATGATTTAATATTTTCTCTTGCAACCATCTAATTTTCAAGCACTCAAAAATTTTTGTTTGTTTCTAAAACTTGCACAGAAGATTCAAGTTTATCTAAAGAAGAAAAATAAATAATCTCGATTAAGATTATAGGTCAAGCAAAAATTCTTTTATTTTATTCAAAATGAGTAAGTTTGACTTAAAACATTTAGTGAAGACAGTTGCCTTAAAATAATGAGTTTTCTCAACTTTTTTTTTTTTGTACCCCAGGAGCAGGGACTTTTAAGGGGGGTAAAATAATGTCCTTGTAACTTAAGTTAGACTCTGGTCCCTGTGGTGGAAACACACTGACCGAAAGGTTCCA
Organism: Lutjanus erythropterus; assembly: GCF_056507025.1. Classification (NCBI taxonomy): domain Eukaryota; kingdom Metazoa; phylum Chordata; class Actinopteri; order Lutjaniformes; family Lutjanidae; genus Lutjanus; species Lutjanus erythropterus. Next base: position 13,859,808 of record NC_139326.1, on the reverse strand, counting down.
GGTCCCTGGGAAAAGTTCCTGCGGTGGAAACGCTGCTTTAGTTTTAAGCTCCTAGTTTTTTTCTTTTATTTTTTTTCCCAAATATGTTGATTCCAACAAGGCAAAATGAATGTACTACACATCTTTCCTAAGAAACTGGTTACAAGTAAAAGCAAATCAAAGATATGATGATAAAACATGATGAAATGAAATGTCCCAAACCAGTCAGAAATCTCATTTATTTTTCTTGTTTTATTGAAAGTTTTGTTGAAGTTGTGTATAATTGTTGCCAATGCTGTGTGCCTAAAACACACTTGTTCATTCCTCTATTATCGCCTTGTACAGTACACAAGCTGAGAAGTGATGCTTCAGAAAGGGAAGTGACGATTATGTTTCTCTTGTTTCAGAAAAACGGGCACATTGTTTTTGTAAAAGCTGGGATTCACTTATATTATTATCAAGTTTGTCTCCATTTTGGTGTCTTTTTTTTTTTTTCCCCAGACGGTTCCGACCGCGAGTCCGACCGAAACAAGTGGATTTAAAAGTGTTCTAAAAGATATTTTTCTGTTTGATGAGGAAAGAGGTACTCAATTTTACTTTTGAGTGAGTTTTTTTTTTTCCCCCTCAGAGACTCCGGTCTACTCGCCACATTGCACAAGTCTTTTTGTCGCTATTTATGTTAGATTATTTTAGCATGTCTTGGAATGCCATGTTCTTAGTACTTCTGACACTTTATAGTGTAATACATTTTATAATAAATTCTTTACCTAATATTTTTGTCTCTGTCATCATTGAAAACACATAGTCAGCTAGTTTACAGTTAATTTTAGATATTAATATAAACAAGTAAACAACTCTTACCAAGAGGATTTGTTGAACAAAAAAATATTTCTATTACACGTATTTGTCATTTTTTTCAGGCTTTCCTCTAATATTAGTTTTTTTAAATTCCTGTGCAGATTTTTAAGTATACCTTTAAATTTATTACTTAAAATATTTTTTAAAAATTGCTATTTAAGAAAATACTGCTCAATAATAGATTGAAATCCTTGATTTTTCATGTTCTTGTTTTATAATTTTTCAGATAAATTTAACCCCTGTAGTATTTTTAGGTAGAAAGATTCAGGTTTAAAATCAAGTCTAAGAGAGAGAAACCAAAATACCTGTTGAGTTGCAGATTTTTTTGCAGTGTGGCAGTTGTATAGTTGTATATTTGTGTTGTTGTTGTTGTTGTTGCTGTTGTTGTTGTTGTTGTTGTTGTTGTTGTTGTTGTTGTATGTCACTAAATCTCCAAACTTTTGAAAACAGAATGAATGCAACACAGACACAGACAGAGAAAAAAAAAAACGCCTTACGTAACAAACTTGACCAAAGTCAGTCAAGATTCAAATATTTCAACACCGGTACAAGTTCAAAAAATCTCCTAAATATAAATCAGGGACAGACCAGTGTCTTTTGGGGTCTTTATTTGTCCTCTACCAGATTCCAGGCTGTGTTATTCACACTTCTCTGGGTACATTGTAGAGCAGCAGGGACGTCAACCCTCCACCCACGCTGTCACATGACCTGTCTGCTGCCTGAAGCACTCTGGGTTTGTCTTAACTTGTCCCATCTGCTGACAGTGTGAACTGTCGTTCAACAATATTTGTACAGGGAGAGATTAATGGAGCACAACTCGTGATGTTTGGGTCACGTGAATCTGGATTTGTCCTGCTTATTTAACAAAACTGGATTTAAAACTTTAAAAAGATTGAACATGATTTAAATAACTAATAGCAACTAATAACTAACCTTCATAGTGATCTGAACAGTTTATAATGTGCTGTCTAGCCCTTTTTCCATGTTCAACTGAAAAAAATATATAAATACTTAATTTAATGTGTATCAAAAATAAAATTAAGATAATAGTCTCAACTTCTGAAAACAGGACTGCTTGTTTTTCCAAAATCCCTGGAAATTTGTCTCAGAAAACTCAGTTTTGTACTGTAAAACATTCATTTTTAATTTCAACTTCAAGGCGATGCATTCATTTACAGTAATTAAATGCCTTTTTAAACAGCTTGACGTCATCTGTTGGTATCAGTTCGAAATACAAAAATAAACACACATATACAACACACAGGCCTGCAGTAAGTAAATGTCACTCATGGAAATATGTAAAAATGTAAATAAAGCCACTTTGGTGCAGGTAACATAAGCAAAAACAATAATCAGAGTACATTACAACTGGAAAAAACAGTAATATTATTGACAACAGAATGTTACCAAACAGTCAAATATGTTCATTGATTCATGGCTTCCCTCAGAAACACATGAAAAACTTGAAAATCACATGTTCAGTAGATCTATGCATCACCATACACACATCCACACCTGTGATTAAACACTTGTCACATGAAGCGATGATGAAAATGTCTAAACATATACAAACAGGCTGAGTTTGACTCTTGCCAGACTTGGTCGACTTTACCACTAATTACTATATATACGCTTCCTTACTGTAAATACTCCCTTCCCTTTAATGAGCTGTAAAAGTCAAACATTAACTTGATATTTCTAAACATTTGTACAGGCTTAATCAAATCACAAACATGGTAAATGTTAACATCGCCTATAAACCTGGTGACACATTAACACCATTTTCAATGTTGCTAGCAGTACATGCTGCTAGACATGTCCTGCTTCACTGTACATGTGAAGTTACTTAGCTGTTATGCTAACATTAGCTAAGCCTCACAGGACTGTTAGTGTGACCAAAGTGTTGTTGTCTTACCTAATCAAATACTTCCCGGATCAATAATGTTAGCAGACAGGCTGTTATGTGAGAAAACACACGTGATAGTGACGCCGCTCTGTAGACATGTTCATCAATCCAGGTCTGTTAACCTTTGTGTCTGGATGTGAAGACCAGACCAGCAGCTGATAATCTTCCTGTTATAGTGGCTGCATGGGCCGCATCCTAATCTGAGGAATGCAAATGATATGGAAATGGCTCATAAAACAGACCACCGGTCCTCTACAACAGCCTGTTACAGTGAAGAGACTGTGAATATTCATCAAATTTCAGATTAGACACAAAAGGAAACCATTTAACTACACAAACATGCTGACAAAGGCTTCTAGAAAGTGAGAGTCTACCTTCGTATTATATGATGTAAGGGCAGTGGCCTTTGATAGGCTATAATTAAGGCATTTAAAAGAAAAGTTTGGCATTTTGGGACATACGCTTCTTTGTTTTCTTGCTGAGAGCTAGATAATTACCACTTAATGTTCTCATCTAACTCTCACCCTTTCTAAAATGTCAAACTTTCCTTCTGTATTTGCATTCCTCTTGTTTCATGTCAAACCTTTATATTGCCTAAAAGTACTTTATTTTGACACTTAAGTACATTTTGCTGATGTAACTTTGGTACTCTGCATTGCTACTTGTATTTAAGCAAATACTTATGCCAGCAATGTTTACTCACCAGGGAAGGCCAACTGCAGTTATCTTGTTTTCAGGTGACTTAAGATGGTTATGGTAACTGAGCAGACTTGTGTGTGTCCATATAGGAAGTGCTCAGTCAGACTTTGTCATGTGTCGTGAGATCTGCTTGAGCAACACGATCCAGTCACACAGGAGCTGCTGAGGATGCAGTCGGCTCTTTGCAAATGCAGGAAATCATATATTTTTATCCCTCTTTAAAGCATGATGCCATGTTAGCTTCACCGCAGAGTTGCATGCAGAATAATTTTTGGAACATCATGATCCTGCATGTGACATGAAGACATGATGCACCGCACAGATGCAGATGAATCATGTCACACGCACTGTGCTGCACTTAATGTTAGCATGTTGTTGGCATGAGGTTTGTATGATTTCACCTGTAATTAATTTACTTTGAGTATTTGGTTTTAGCAGGGGTAGTGCCTTTAAAAACTTACATGTGATTGGTATTTAAATGATTGCAGTATTTTTAGACATGATTCAGAAACGTAACTAATGTATAATACAATTGATATATTTTCACTAATGCATTAAACTTAATGCAAAACGTCAGAGTGTTACATTTGCCCCGATTTTGTGGTGGAAGACAAGGCAATTATTCTAGTAGAAACTAGATTATTAATTATTTGAATCGAGTTAAAAGTAATTTTGACATTTAGGTTTAGTGAAATATGTTATTTTTGTAACAGAAAAGTACAGAGACACAGACAAACAAAGTGTCTACGCTGGACGATGTGGCACAGGAGTTATTCTAACTGACCCAAATCTTGCAGCCATGATAAAATCTCATATGCTACAAAGCAACACCTATATTAGCATAGTGTGTTCAGGTTAAATTTTAACCTCAAGATAAAATTGATCTCAGTTCAAATTTGAAGTCATCAAAATTTAGACAGAAGAGGGAAAATACTGTACATCCAACATTAATACCTTAAAATATTTTTTTGTTGTTGTTGTTGAAAACCTCTGAAAGAAAATGTTTCAAAAAAGAAAAAAGATCTCTTTTGGTGTGTCCCGCCAAAGAGCACCTTCATTACACTTGTTTGAACTTCTGAGGTCTCCAGACTTTTTCGTTTTCGTAACAAAAGGTTTTGTTCTAAATGCACAAACAACTCTGCCTGTTCAGAGTTTCACAGTCTTATCAATCACATGAGCATCGACCTGATTAACTCAGACTTTGAACCAGCAGTTCCTGGAAGAGCTGGTGTGTATTCGCAGCCTCTCGCGGCTTTGATGATGTAAAAACTGACCATCATTGATAGAATCAAACATCTTCTACTGTGTATCCTTTTTATCCATCACTGATCAACAAAATCTTCTCTGTATATTTTTAACACATTTTTCAAAGCCTTCTCTTCTCATGCTTTTGGGGGCAGCAGTCCAACATTTTTTGATGATCTAAATGTATCTGCATCTGAAGACAAGTTAGAAAATGTTGTGGTTTCACTCTCTGTGCTATCTTCATCTACAGAGCAAACCAGAAACAAATCTGAGTGTTCCTCAGCACTCTTACTTGATGGTAAACGTGAGGAAGATTCAAAATCACAGCTTTGTCTGATTCATAATCAAACAGATAATGGGTTGCTGGGCCAAGATACATAAAAAACCCTCTTTGTATGTATTATTTGAACCTTTTTCAAGGGTACCTGAAGTTTAAAGCTGGGGTTGGCAGTTTATTTTTGGCATCACTGGGCAAAAGTTCCAAAATAACCTTTAAATAGATAAATAAATGAATAAATATCAGGTTGGAATCCCTGCTTTTTGTTGCTGCCTCTGACTTTGACGTCTTAGTTGACTTATCTGGTTTAATAATATATATATATATTTTAAGGTAGATTACTCTGACTGTTCAACAAGAAATTTTAATTACAGTCATTTCAAATCTAAAGGCAGTAATCACAGCCATCTCAGGAGCCATAAACTAAATGATGTTGACCTACAGTATCTTAAATGCTTGTTTGTTGTGTAACGGTTACACCACAGTCCTCAAGATATTTGTGTTAAGTGCGTTTACATGCACATAAGAAACCAGGTTACTCAGAGAAATCAGGTTACGAGGGAGTTCAGGCAACACATTTACATGCACTTTAATAACCTTCTACAAACAGTCAAATGTTGCATGGTAGAGGCGGCTTTATGTGCAATTCAGTCTTTGCTTTATCTCTGCAATATAAAATGGTCTCACCTTTCATTTCTGCTGTCACAGCAGAAGATTCACCACCTGAAGTCTCTCTCACGCACAAGTTTCTTCAGGAGAAATCTATCTGGGAACATCAGGTTACTCTGATTACGGAAGCCAGATTTCTTCTACACATCACATTGAAGAAATCAAATTACTGCAGAAAGTCACTTTCTTGATTACTTAAATGCATGTGAGGAGGGGCTGAATCCTGCCAAGGGCTCCCAAAAAGTCTGAGACTGGCATTGTGCCAAATCTCACCAGTAGGGGAGACCAGGGAGTATTGTAACAATGGGTTAGTTGTAACATTGCCTGTTTGACCAATCAGATTATTGTACACTCCTATTTAAGTAAGTTTTTTTTTTTATCAACTTAATCACTTATTAACTTAAAATAGCAATTTTAATGGCTGCTTGGGGTGGGGACAGTTATAACAGATGATACAAAATTTCTGCATTTTTTGCATGGAACACTTTGCAAACTTAAAGCAAAAAGAAGTATGGGTTGTTAGTTCACAAAACCTGCACCCCATCTACATTTACCACAGCTGTGACAGTGACTGAACTGCACACACACAAGGTGTTATTAAAGTGTCATTCAAAACTGTTAATTCTTTATTCTTCCATAAAGTACTTTTATAAATCAGATAGTGCGGATCTTAAATCAGCAAATTACCTCTCACTGTTGCATCTATCCCGAGCTGGTGGCATAACTCACCCCGATAGTGGGGTACGTTGTAACAACATAACTCTTTGTATTTGACATTAACTCACATAATCTATGAATTTGTAATAGACCCTCAAATTAGTTTAATTTGTAGTAGACAAATATTGGCACCATGTATCACAGTAACAACCACTGAGTTATTGATGGTCAAACGTAAGATGGTACTACCAGCCCTGATCTCCCCTACATCAGCTGCAATCAAACATTTCACTCCCTTTATTTTTAACTTCTCATTTCTGATATTGTTAGACCTGCTCCAAATAATATCCAGTGACAGTCTCATCAGGGACTTCGCTGTATAAATATGTTTTGCCTCAGTCAACTAATCTGAAGGCTGATCGCTTAAAATGTTTTTTATTCACTTGAAATGTCTTGTATTCATCTGAGCAGCTCTGTAAATCATTGCGATCGTCTTAATATTGGTGTAAATTTTTTTTAAAAATGGCCCTTTTCACTGTTTTAGCAGCGACTTTGTTGCAGAAAACATAATGTTCCCTTTGGACACCATTCCAGAGGAAGGGAATCACGTGCGTCCACGGCAACGTCATCCGTCGGGGCGGGGCAGATGTGGAATAAACAAATAGTGGACCAATCAGAGAGCTCGGTGGGACGTTATTCTGCTGCCAGTCGGGCCTTTATAAACTTTATGTACCTCGACCGGAGGGTTATTATCTCCCTCTTCGCCTTCGACAGTAGGAATACACAGTAAGTCTTACATTTTTTTTTCACTTTTCTTATTTTATGATGTTAAAAAAACCAAAACCTGACACCTAGCTAGATGTAAAGGCAGGAATGTGTGGTTATTTGTGATTCTTCGGGATTTTGTCCTCATTTGTGCCCAGAATAAACATCCAAGTGTCCGTTTAAAAAGTCCACATATGCCAGTGTCTCGTTTTTATTCATGTATTGACTTAAAACTGCCCATATGTTTATTGTTATCGGCCAGTATTAGCCATCTTGTTTCAATTCGCCTGCCTTTGTCGTCGTCTCCTCTCCTGCTGCTGAGAGCAGCCATTGCTAGTTTCTCTCCCTCGGCCTAAATGAAAGAAATAAACACCGTCCTTCGGGTTGAAAATACCGCTATTTGGTTGCTGCCGGGTAAAGTTTTGGTTTTCTTTTCGTTTTCCTGGTCGTAGTTTCGATGTCCGGGCCGGGACCCGCAGCAGATCCCGTGACTGCGAACAAAACAAAAACACCCTCGGCTCATTGTTGGGATCTGTGGTCAAGTTTCTGCTCCCTCACTTGCAAGAAAACATCCCTCAAACAATCAACAGCTCTTTTTTTTGTCCCTATCTTGCAGTCAGCTTATTTCAATCATGGAGATACTCTCGTGTTATGTAGCTTTTCTGGCTCTGTTTAGGGCCGAGTTGTCGGGAAATGACTGTACTCTCGGGAATGTGTAGTGCAGCTTTAATGCGGCTCCCATTTTTGTCTGAATCATGGGAGTGAACAAGCAGGAAGACAAATACAACGATTGGGAAACATGCGAGAGGGAATTACACTTGCATGACTGAACGCCTTTCCTAAGAAATCCCGTCCTTGTGATGGAGGCTGTTGTCTCTCATCAATGATTAAACTGCTTCTTTTGAAAATGGAGTCTCAACTCGTCGTTTTCTGATGATGTTTTCCAGTAGGAAGCAACAATGCTGCCTCTAGCCGTGTTGGCCGTGTGCCTGAGTGCAGCCCTCTCAGCCCCCAGCCTGGACCCACAGCTGAGCGACCACTGGGACCTGTGGAAGAGCTGGCATTCAAAGAAATACCATGAGGTATTATATTGTTTGTATTCTTTTATTTCCAGCAGGGTTGCAATTAATTCTTTTTTTTATTACACGTCAATCCTTAGATTATTTTCACAAGTGGAGTCTTTTAATTGCTTCTTTTGTCCAACGAACAGTCCAAAATCCCAAATGACTCCCTATTTGATATGATAAACTGTGAAGAAAAGCATCAAATCCTTACATTTATGAAGCTGGAACCATTTTTTTTTAATTGGGAACAAAGTAAATCAATTAATCCACTAATCATTGCAGCTCTGCTTTTCACCAAGCCGTTACAGTAAAAGTCTGAATGGTGGTTGTGTTTTTGTAGAAGGAGGAAGGCTGGAGGAGAATGGTGTGGGAGAAGAATCTGAAGAAGATCGAGTTGCACAACCTGGAGCACTCCATGGGCAAACACTCCTACCGCCTGGGCATGAACCACTTTGGAGATATGGTAAGATCACGGTTTCAAAACACTGACCAATATATCGCTTGGAAACCTGCACCGGGGTTCTTATATAGGTTAGGAAACCAAAGAGAGTCAAGGAAAATAGATTTGATGCCTGGCAAAGTAGTAGGAATGCACTAAGTTTTGGGAAAAGAATCATGAACATGTAATGTTAAATTGAGGATAGTTTATAGAAAGAATTAGGATAACTGAGTAGAAATTGCCAAAAATTTAAGATACATTTGCACTGAATTGTATATCAATCTTAGATTAACTAAACTTAACAAGAGGACAGATGCTAAAAAGCAGGAAACAGAATATCAGTTTAACTGTTTGCATGTTTGCATTTTCCACAGACTCATGAGGAGTTCAGGCAGATCATGAACGGCTACAAGCTCAACCCACAGAGGAAGTTCACTGGATCACTGTTCATGGAGCCCAACTTCCTGGAGGCCCCACGTGCCGTGGACTGGAGAGATAACGGCTACGTCACTCCCGTTAAGGACCAGGTAACGGCAGCTTTATGTCTAGCCTCAAGACTTTCTGTTCCAGCCACACCTGGTGAATTATCAAGGTGTGGTTAAACTTGTTTTTAATTTCTGGAATGAGCCATAAGGTAAAATGTGGGAAAGATTTGGCTGCCAGTTTAGGAAGAAGAAGCTGAAGATAATTTGGATCTTTTTTGATTACTTTTTGGTCCTCTTGTACTGTTTGATAAATGTCTATTAATGCCATACCAAAAACGTGTGCTACTTTTCAGGAATACACTAAATAACTAGTGTGACGAATCGATGTCAAACACACAATCTCCCACTCAGTTTTTGAGTCTCTTTTGTTGTCAAAAATTGACTTTATTGAGAGGTAAGAGTGTCAGTCTCTGTAAAACCAGAGATTCTTAAACACATTTCAGTCCAGTGAACGGCTCCCCAGTGCTGTAAACACTCTGTGTTTGCTACTATAAGTCGTTATTTTAATAACCATGTTAGAGATCCAGAGGCCTGACCGAATATCAGCTGTTGAAGAATCTTGGTAAACATTATGATATAATCATTACAGGTCTGCTCATCTGAAGCAACAACAGCAGTTTTTGTCCACTAAAGTAAATGTTTTGCCTGAATGGCAAGATAAGATGGCTGCTTACAGGTTGTTTTTGTTATCTGTGTGCTCCACACACACTCCTCCTCCGTGACTTTGCAGTCTTTCCACCCCTTGTGGCATGCTGTACATTAACACCCTGTAAGCTGAAACTGGTCCGACCAGCTCACTGTAAACCAGGCCGGGGTGGAGCAAACACTCTTGTATACATTAAGCCAAAGTGCTCAAGTGCAGCGTCCAATATAATGTTATTTATGGAGGCAAAGTGCTTTCCGGGGTCAAGAGATAAAGTGCAATAACAAGATACAGAGCGCCACAATAAAACTTAATCAAAGGACACAAAAAACAACATTTAGTGTGGCTACAGGTCTTTAAAATGTCTTGCATTCACATCTACTAATAGTTCAAAGTATTAAGTTGTCTAAAATTCTGTTAGAGGTTTTAAATATTTGTTTATTGAATGCACTAATTGTGCTCTGATATGGTCAAAAATTAATTCCAAGCACAAGAGTTGAATTTGAGTGTCCCTATTAATCTGCACTGAAGGTGAGAATATTGTAGAGGCAGACCAGGATGAATGATGGCAACAAATGGCCAACATAAGCAAAAACGGAGAGTATAAAAATTTACTAACTTTGATTTAATGATCTTTATTTACAGAGCGTTCCCTTTTATCATACAAGACGTTCGCATAGGCTATCATCTCAAGTTACTAATATGTGAAAAAGGCGAAAAAAGCGACAAATAAACATGTGCATCATAGTGCATTAAAGTATAGATAGAACAGACTGCCAGTAGAGGTGGTAGTTCATAGTTCCTGGCCAGGTTTATCGTTTGCATATTTTATGAAATGGTCCCAGGTTCTGTTGAATCTCTTAATGGAGCTGTTAAGAGTGCATCTGAATTGTTTCCAGCATGGTGTTCTGCTTCACATCTTTGATCTGTTGGTTGTTTGGTGGAGGGGTTACGTCCTGCCGTTTAAATAGAACTGAACATCTCACTAATAAAGAGAAAAAGGAAACTGCAGGAAAATTAAATCACATTGAAGTGAGGATGCACCAGAAACCGTAATAGCAGGAGAAGGCATAACAACACAGAGGGAACGTGAATTTAACTCTTTATTTCTTCATCAGTCTTAACACGTCCTTCCACCCTCTGTCTCTGTCTCTCAGGGTCAGTGTGGCTCCTGCTGGGCCTTCAGCACCACTGGCGCTCTGGAGGGTCAGCACTTCAGGAAGACCGGAAAACTGGTGTCGCTGAGCGAGCAGAACCTGGTGGACTGCTCCAGGCCAGAGGGCAACGAGGGCTGCAACGGCGGTCTGATGGACCAGGCCTTCCAGTACGTCAAGGACAACCAGGGCCTGGACTCTGAGGACTCCTACCCTTACCTGGGAACGGTATGTGTCACATGGGAGGGAGGGGACAGTCAAGTGGACATGTCTCAACATGTCTAAAACAACTAGCTCTGAAATGTCTTATTTTCTATGATACTTCTCACTAGAAATGTCTTTAAAAAGTCCTAAATTTATGTTAAAAAGACTAACAATCAACTAATTTTCATCATTGATTGATCTGATTGATAAATTGTTGGGTTTAAAAAAATTAGAAAACCTTGAGGGCAAGATGATTAATCCATTAATCATTGCAGCTTCTCCCTTAAGTTTAGGAATTGTTAAAATGGTGGGAAAAGTAGTTAACAGCCAATAAAAAAAAACAAAAACAACTTTATTGATCTTTTTGCTTCTTGAAGTCATTTCTACAGAAAAGGATCATTAAAATAGTTTGGATTCAGGGGTTTGTGTTGGCGTCGTAACGTCCTGTTCATCATCTTATTGTCTTCCTCCAGGATGACCAGCCGTGTCACTACGACCCCAAATACAACTCTGCTAACGACACAGGATTCGTCGACATCCCCAGCGGCAAGGAGCGTGCTCTGATGAAGGCCGTGGCCGCCGTGGGACCAGTCTCAGTTGCCATCGACGCCGGTCACGAGTCTTTCCAGTTCTACCAATCAGGTCAGTTCTTGGTTTAGTGAAGAAATGCAATTAAAGACACTTTTTTGGGTAAAATGTTCCACCCATTTGTAAGATTTTAAGGTTTATATGTAACTGAGTGGGGTTTCTGGGCGTTGTATTTTAGGAATTTATTACGAGAAGGATTGCAGCAGCGAGGAACTGGACCACGGCGTGCTGGTGGTGGGTTATGGCTTCGAGGGAGAAGATGTGGATGGCAAGAAATACTGGATTGTGAAGAACAGGTCAGTTTAAAATGCTGCTGTTTTGGAATTGGAGCACTTTATCCTTTGAGCTTTGATAACTGACTATATACTGTAAGGCAGTTTTCAAGATTTTTCTTATATTTTGGGTCTCAAAATAGTGTTACACATTTTAGTTTCAGTCATCAGTAACTTGCAACTCATGAAATGTAATAAACTTTCCAGTGAGAAATTCAACAGGGTGACTTGATGTGTGGGATTTTGCACAAGAGAAATTAGCCTTCAGGGCTTTCTGCTAAAAAGACCCTGCCGGCAGAAATCTTGCCATTTTAACCCAAACCTTGAGATTTTTTTTTTCCTGCAAACCTAACCAAGAATGACTTTCTGGCAGAAAGCATTCTCCCATTTGCAAGGATTTTTAAACATTTAATTTTTTTAACAGTACAGATAGGCTATTTTACATGTCACTTCATCTGTAACAAATGCTTGTGTTCCCTTTTTAATGTAAATTCTCTAAATTTGGAGATACTGATTGTAATTGTTTTGTCTTTTTGCAGCTGGAGTGAAAAGTGGGGAGACAAAGGCTACATTTACATGGCTAAAGACAGAAAGAACCACTGTGGAATTGCAACAGCAGCCAGTTATCCTCTCGTCTAACGTCTGCACAGCTCCTCTTTGTAGCACCATTAGTGTTTTTATTATTGCAATAGTTTGGCTAAAAATGGGAGTCGAGGAGAGGCGAGGCCTCGGTCCGAGCGACACATTGACGGAGATTCTGCGATGTACCATGAGGAGAAACACTGTTGTTTTTAGGGAAATGGCGCCATTTTGTTTTGGCTGATTTTATGCCACTTTATGAAAAGATTTTAGTTAAGTGTTTTATTCTTTGTAAATATGTGTATGCTACTTGGTAAGTGATACATTAACACTTGCTCTGGTCATTGTAAATGATTTTGTTTTCTATTTTTACTGTGATCAATTAAAGATGTGAAACACTAGTTTGGTCTTTGAAGTGTTTTTGTCACTTTTCTATATAAAATCACATATCGCCAAAATGTTAACCTGGTTGGTAAATATATATACACAGGTGTGGTTGTGATATTGGGCCAGTCAAGACGGGCCAAGTACATGTAAATGGGAGAGCTGCAGTTTCTCTGGATAAAAAGCACAAATGTCAAATTTTCATGACTCAGTTTATATTCGAGGGTCTATGACATGGAGTAGGACTTGTTTTTCTAACTTAGTCCACATAGATCACTAAGTCTTGAATATAATTTACTGCCACTGACAAATTTAGTGGTCAGTGTCACTGCTTTTAAGTTGTAGATCAATGGAATTGATCACACAATCACTTCTGAACCTGCATTGTTAATCTTAAGTCTTGGCATTCAGAGGACTAAAATGAGGCCTAAACTGGACTCTGTTGTTAATCTCACATGCTGGTTTGTCTTGTAGAGCAGAGACTGAGTCATATGATCTCATGTGAAAGCAGCTGTGCTCCCTGATGTCTGGTACTGGGATCTTATAGGATTATTGATTCTTTAACAATGGTGCTGATTGATAAGGAAAGAGAGTTGCCCCTTTATAGTAGAAGTCACTGAACATGAGTTTAGTGTTAACTAGGGCTGCAACTAGTGATTACTTTTATTGTTGACAAATTTAGGTCAATACAAACTAAACTATTTGAAGATTATTTTATGGTTATTAAGGCTAGAAAATGTTGAAAAAAAGAATTTGAGGGAGTGTCGTCAGATAACTTGTTTTGTCTGACCACACTGATACAGAAGAGCAAAAAGCTGCACTTTTTTGTATTTTTGCTTGATATGCAACTTCACTGATTAACTGATTGTCAGATTATTGATGGTTTGTCTTTTGTTGTATATCAGGATCATATCAGGTCAGCACCCTTCTTTAAATAGAGGAGGGTTAGGAACAAAATAAGTCTGTAATACAATACTATAATTTGTCAGATTTCAACAAAACAGTGTCCCAGAATATTTAATTTAAATGTATTCATATTTTCTCCATGATGCTGTCTTTGTATTGTCATGTGTTGTATTGTTCAGTGGTAAGACAAAGCATGTTTGCTTATATGATTTTGTCAGTGTGTTCCCATTTGTGCTCGTGTGCTTTTATATGTTATCTTTGAATGTTTCTTATTTGCCATCAATCTGCCAGAAACTGCAGATGAAAATTAGTTAGAGCTTAAACTAGCACATTTACATGATGGACCTGAGTGATCATATTAATCAATGTGCATTAAATCTTTGTAAGAATAAACATAAGCTTCAAAATCTCTGGAGATATACTTACATTACAGTTAGGTTTCATATGATTCTCCTTAAGCACCACAAGTTCTATTTTCTATGGTCAGTAATAAGTACAGTAATAAAAACAATAATGATGATTAGTATTATGATGATGTGTATTATTATAGTACAAGTCTAAATCCAGAACACTTTTGAAAAACATGTTAAAGCCCAATAAGGTTTTCTCTTTTAAGAAGTTATGTTAGGTCAGATGTGACCTGCTGACTGACCCAAATCACAGTATTAAAGGTGCCCTGCTTTGTCCTGTGCAGTAAAGCTAGTATGAGGGTCAATGTGTGTGTATGTGTGTGTGTGTGTGTGTGTGTGTGTGTGTGTGTGAGACAGAGAGACATTTCTGTAAAATCCATTTCACCTCAGAGTTCAGTCCAGGCTGATATGCAAAGCAAACAAGACCAGCTGGAGGAACGCGTTGTTGTGCAACCTAAAAAAAGGAGCCAGAGAAAGAGAGAGATTAAAAGGGTCAGTTCACCTAATCACAACAACAACAAAAACATATTGTCTCACTTACCCCTGGTGGTGTCCATCCACGGATATATACTGCTTTTATTTTCCCAAGTTTTGAGATATTTGTATCTTGAACTTCTGTCGTTATTCCAAAACAATGGAGGTGAATGGAAGTTTTGTCATGTTCACATTGGTGTGCTCTGTATCTTTTGTCTCAAATTTAAGGGTTTCTAGCAACTTGATAAACGGCCCTCATTTATCAACAGCTCACTGAAGTCCAACTGAACTATGTCAGGATGTTGCTCAAAACAAGAATAAAGAATAAAGATTCATAAAGAAATTCTTAGTAATTAAGAAACTGGATTCTTCCTCTTTCTTCTTATGGTAAATACTTGGATGGGACATGTTGTATAAATTGAAAAACACTATAATTCAGGGAATGCGGAAACATTTAGCAGTTTTTTTAGTCAGCATATATTGTATACATCTATATATAACATTATTACACAGCTTTGTTAAATACTCGTTTCTGAATAGTAGCCTTGTTTCTATGAAAAACATTTCACAACAATGACCTGCTCACTGTACATTATCCCCCACTTGTTAACTTTAAAAAAAAATAACTGAACAGAACAATAATGATTTGTTTTGAAAAATGTGGGTTTAATGACTTTTTACAATTTAAGCCTTTCATGCATTTCAATTAATTTTGTTCTAAAAGAGGTGCGAAGACAAGCTGAAATGTACGGAAAGCTGTAGGGGACACAATTGTTATGACTATGTGATATTTTGTTTTTGGATTGGTCATAAATCATCTGTCATGATATTAAAACAGTTCTTCTTTTTCAATTATTCCACACTAATACATTTCTAATAATTACAAAAAATTATCCTCTGATCTCAAAAACACACTCGTCACATCTTGGCGTTGCAAGAAAAAACATGATTTTAGGAAACCTCTTTCTGTCCTCTGACTTTTCATCGAAATATTTAGAGGAATCCTGACGTAAGTGAAGTCGTCACAGGTTTACTGGTACTTCTTGACAAAGGACAGATACTCGTTGACGTCATCAGGGGAGCCGACTACGAAGGGCACCCGCTGGTGGAGTGATTCAGGCTGGACGTCCAGTATCCTCTGAGTGCCAGTGGTGGCTAAGCCTCCCGCCTGCTCGACGAGGAACGCAATTGGGTTGCACTCGTACAACAAGCGCAGCTGTGGGGAGAAGATTTAGAGAAAAACACTTGTTTTTTTTTAAATATATAAATAAGAAACATGATAAATGTGTTATTTTGGAGTCAAAGGATTTAATAAAACAGCCTTTTTCATACAGTATTTTCAGGGAAGAAAAGCAGATATCCTCTTTAATGACTTCACTCACACTCATGACTATGATAATTAGATTAATCAATGTTTTATCTATCTAGCAAACTGTTTTGTTACATTTTTAACTAGCTAGCAAACAATATAACTTGCTTTTACTTTTTAGCTCGTGAACAAACCAGATAACATTAAACTTTACAAGGTCCTAACAGCACTCAAAAAAATTGTGAGCCGTTATGCTTCCAGTAGCAATTGTGGTTAAAAAAAAACAAAACAAAAAAAAAAAACACCACGGCATCAGAATCTGTGGATCAACCTGTTATTAACGTGAATGTTTTGTTTTGTAATTTGAGCACATTAGTAACAGATTACAGTTACTGTAGGGATGTAAACAATGTCCTGGATAAATGGGTCACAGAGTGGAGCGGCCTAAAATAAACCAGTTGAGAGGTTGTCATCTGTCGTTGTGACCAGCCACGACTGTCTCTGAGCTTTATTTATCACAAACACCTCCGACCTCAGGTTACACTACTGCAAGCTGCAGGGTGCGAGTGTCAGTTCAATGTCTAAATCTGTGAGGTACCTGAGGGGTCACCGGTTCCACACCTCAGTCTCTGGTGTATCAGTCAAAAGGACAATTCACCCCAAATATCATGACCCCGTTTCTCAAGATAATCCACAGACGTGAGCAGTTTTATGTAAGAACTATCTCTTTCTACTGAACGACACCCACAAGTAAACATCATTGACATCCTGACCAGCTGAGTAGTAATGTTAGCACCAGTGAGCTTCCTAGTACGGTGATATGGTTGTCAGCTGTAGTTCGATAGAAACAAAGTACTTCCTGCTGGCTAAAACTGCTCACAACAAGTCTGTGGATTAACCCGAGTAACCAGGTCATGGTTTCTGCAAAGAGACACTGCTGTTGAGTTTTTCAAATAGGCTGTGGTGCTCAAGGCGCCAATAGATCTGAGTGCCATTTAGTTCCATATCTGCGGCTGATATCGCCAAATCGAGATCAAGTAGCACTGCAGGTAAGAGGAAAAACATGTATTTTGATTTTGGGGTGAGCTGTCCCTTTATAGCTTCAGATTTTTGTACAAAAGTTTTAGGGTTCCAGATTTACCACTTGTTTATATAGAGCATTTATAAAGTATTGCAGAAGATATGGTTTCCTATTTATTCACGTGGTAAAATTGCACCTTTAAGTATTTGTAGCATTTAAAGCCAACTCTGATTTCTTTATACAGACTATATTCATCCCATAAAACTATATTTTCTATTACTTATTTTTTTATTATTTCCTTGTATTTCACCATGATTTAACTGTGTGAGAGGGACTGCTTGTTGTCCCCAGTTCATAAATGGCATTTTTTAAGTATAATTTCATTATTATTTAATTATTTAAGAGTTTTTAATAAGTTAAAGATCCAGAGAAAATTATAAAATCTGACAATCTTGTTAAGATAACTTGGTGAGTGTCTGTGTGTACCTTTCCTTTGGGGCTCTTCTCGTTGGCGGGGTACATGAAGATCCCTCCGTAGGCGATGGTGCGGTGAATATCTGAAACCATCGAACCCACATAACGAGCTCCATACGGGGAGCTGCCATCCTGTAGGAGGCAAGGGGACATTTTAAATATCAGTTCATTATTGTAGCAAGATTCCATGTCCTGGGGTTGGGTCGTCGGGGCCCCCGCCCACAACTGCCACCCAAACCACATTGCATCGGCTCCTTCTGAACCCTCCCACGGGCGACGGGCCTAAGGGAAGGTGGACCCACATTGCTCATTTGGACTAGGCCCAGCTGGGTCCCGCAGGCGAAGACTCGGCCACCAGGCGCTCGCCTGCTAGGCCCAACCCCGGGCCTAGCTCCAGGGTGGGGCCCCGGTGACACCAATCCAGGCGACGTAGACGTCCCTGATACTATTCATTGGGGGCAGCGGAACCGCTCTTAGTCTGACCTGTCACCTAGGACCTGTTTGCCTTGGGAGACCCTACCAGAGGCAATAAGCCCACGACAACATAGCTCCTAAGATCATTCAGGTATTCAAACCCCTTCACCACCATAAGGTGGCGGTTCAAGGAGGAGCCAGGCCACGTCGAGAGGAGCCAGCCTCCCTGAGGAGGTGTTCCAGGCAATACCCCACTGGGAGGAGCCCCGGGGAAGACCCAGGACACGCTGGAGGGACTATGTCACTCAGCTGGCCTGGGAACGCCTTGGGATCCTCCTGGAAGACCTGGAGGAAGTGTCCGGGGAGAGGGAAGTCTGGGCATCCCTGCTTAGACTGTTGCCCCTGCGACCCGGCCCTGGATAAACAGTAGAAGATGGATGGATTGTAGCAAGAATATAGTTTGCATCTCTGTGAAATAATCTTTTAATCACAGATTTGTTTTAGGCACACAAACTTTATGTATTATGTGATACTTAAGTCAAAATCCTTTTAGTATGTAGTAGTTGTTTCCTCTACCTTGTAAAATAAACTATTGTTTTAACTTAAAAAAGTTGAGTGAATCTGAAAAGACAAGTTTAGGTAATTTTGTAGTGACAAAAAAAGTTATCAATTCAATCGTACTTGAGAAAATGTGTTCTGTAACGTATTAAGATGAAACAGCTGTTCAGTCACAGCGACAAACACACAAATTTGATTTCCTCTTCCTTTCATTATTGTGAAAACAAGCAACCAACAACAATCTTGAGCCAGTCATGGTCTTTGAGGTTTTTTTGTCAAGCCAGAGTGATGATCAATTATTTGAGGATTGTTGTCTAAACACTTAGCCTATTATCTGAAAGTACTTTTTATAATACAAATGGCCTCAGCCTACCAAGGTCACTTGTTTTCTCAGCAAGTCACAAGACGCACCCGCGTACACACAGTCAATGCAGAGAGTTACTTCTGAACACGGACATTACATAAAACTGTCTCGTGTTTTAAGTGCTTAGATAACTTGCTCTTCATTCGCCTTGTAATATCCATGAAAGCAGAGCCATCAACTGCCTTTAAAGAAACTTTGAAACCATATGCCAGGAAAAAAATTTACAATGTCCCAATACATAGTAGAGTATATATCAGGACGTTCAACTGCATCTGGTTGCATTTCGCAGTGTGTAAAACAGCATATTTTTCTGGCTGTTCTGACCCACAATCCTCTGCCCAGGGGCACACAGGCAGATGACAGCTCATTAGCTGCATTACGAATTGCGTGCTTTTTCTTTTAACTTGACTGTGACGCAAGAGAGTCAAAGTTGAGTGCAAAGTTGTTTGCATACTGCATGCAACAGAACATACTTAAACTGTGAGGGGCAGCTGCAGTGCGAACTAAAAAGAAAAAGGAAAACAGATTTGGAGAGCAAGTAAAATATTCCTGACAGGCCAAGTGCATCAGTGCTGTCTATGGAAACGGTTTAGTAGAAACTATGTTACATCTGAGTAGTTCAAAGCAAAAAATACCATGTCACACATGTAAAAGGGAAGAATATGGAGCTTTCAATAAACACAAGCTGAATTATTTGCAAACAGATAACTAAGTCATGTTCAGAAGAATATTTTAGAAAGTGTAATTAAATATATAAACAAGTCAGTCAGGAAGCTCATAATTTTGCTGCTTCAGCAGATCTGCTTCACGAGCTGTTGTGACCTGCTGCTGAGGAAAAACTACAGCAAACAGCAGACAGGTCAAAGTCCACCTGCAGCAGCTGGAACATATGTTAAAGAAGGAAGTCAGTGTATTCAACAAACCTACACAAACAGGCTGCTTTAACATCACTCTGTGGTTCCACAAGTGGACATTCAGAGTCCAGTTTTGATCACTTTTATATGCGGAAAGAGGAGTATCCTTATTTATTTCACCACGTTCCATTCACAGATTCCACACTTTAATGTTCAACACACCAAAGTCCTCCCTCGAACCGACTACTTAACAAAACACAGCAGCAGTCTGTGTGAAGCAGAATCTGACAGGCACAACGTGATGCAGAGTCATGTGCGTGCTGAGTCACATCCTAGTCATCATGAGTGTGTGTGTGTGTGTATGCATAGTATTTCCCAAAAAACAGAGCCACCCACACTACGCAATACTCAAACACAAATTCTCAAAAACCTCCAACATCCAGCTGGCAACAACTGAGACAACGTGAAACTTCCAAAAATAAATGGAGAAAATGAAAGAGACAGAGTGGAGGAAGTAGCAAGTGAGTGTGGGAAAGTTTGAGATGGCAAAAAGCACATTAAAAATGATCTAAACAAACTCCATGTCATTAAAAGCTGAAGTCAGAACCGGTTGGAGTGACGATCTGGAAACACTGATCAGGTGACTTTTACCTGACTCATCTCGAGCAGATGGTCCAGGAAGTTGTAAAAAGATTTGTGCAATAGAACTCACAAAAGTAAGAAAAGAAAACCAAAAACAAAACTAAAGAAAAAGCAAGATATTTCAAAAGGACAACAGTCACATCACCTTTACACCAGATTTAAACCTTCCTGACATCTTTCAAGCTCAAAATTTGCATTCCAGTTCAACCTTGTGAGACAACTTTTTGCTATTTTGAAATGCACTGCACATATGATAGTGAGGAACAGTGTAGTTACTGGTGCATCATGCTGGGTCATGGTGGTTAAATGAAGGGTAGCATAATGATGGGTGTTCAACTGATGTAAAGTTTTAACTGGAGGAAGATATTAGACACTCTACACCATTTTCAAGTCTAAAATATTACAATTTCTACAAAATGTACTTTAAAAGGTGCAAAAAGCTCTGAAACAATCCTAAATATCATAAGCTGGGTTGCACCAAACTTTCAAACTAACTTTAAGTGTTTTTTTTTTTTTTTAATTCAGGAAGTTTTTACTCTAAACCTAGATTAAATTTAATTCTGTTGCACCAAAACTTTAAACTGCTATTTAAACAGTGACCCAGTATTAACTTTAAACTTATGTCTGCTGACCCAGCATGAGTGGGCTAACTATCCAACTTTTTAGCTTAGCTTTCTAGCTTTTAGCAGAAAACAATGTAACACCTTTTTCCCCGTTTGTAGCTAACTAGCAAACAATATAATTTAAAACAAAACTTTAAGAAAAGTGGTTTGTAGCAGACCTTAAACTTCTTGCAAGTTTTTTTCCAGATATATGGTGCATAAAAACTCAACGCTGCTTCTACAGAAAAACATTTTAAAACCAGTGTAACCAATCACAGCTGTGAGCGGTACATATAAACTATTATCCATGTTGTTGATAAGCACAGGCTGTGTCTTTAGAAGCTGTCTAGTAGAAGTGTTTAAAACATACTGAGTAAAATGGACAGAAGTGGATTATGTTGCAAGAGTTGCATGAACCATTTCTTTGGGTCAGTGTTTGAATCCATTGTAACTGATGTGAAATTCAGGCCAACAACAACTGCTCTCTTTAAACAAAGCCAGACAGCAGTATTTGATACTCAAATTGCAGTTTTTAAATGAACTACCCCTTTAATTTAAAAGCATCTAGGAGGCCAAGAGAAAATAAAATGGAAATAAATGTAGAAGATTTTTGAGTCAGTTTTTGAGCCTCAGAGATGCACATTCAAGCTGACATTTCACAAACATGCGGTTTATCAGCGACTCCATGACCTGATGAAACAGATGCTGACGACCAATCAAACTCCACAGTCATGCTGTTGACCGTGCATGAGAAGTGCTGACTGTGCAGACCTGCAGGGACATCAGAGTTTCCAAGTGAGAAGCTGCCGTTTCCAGAGGAACATAATATTTCCTGCACCAACTCTGTCACCATCCTGCAACTCAGCTGACTGAGTTGCCGCCCTCCATCCTGTCTGACCGAAGTGTCACGCTCCACTGACTATCAATCACATGTTCGGGTTGGTTACTGTTTGTCCACTGTGTACCTGGTTGCATGAAGCATCTTTGACCCTACAACTAAAGGCTCTCACTTAAAATTGACAACATATTGGTTTGTTCCAACACTAAAGCTGGCTCACTACACTGTCATTTTTTAAACATCTATTTAGCATTAAAACTGAAAAATATCCATAATCAGTTGCTTGGATTGGGTTGGATGAAGCTTTCACAGTGGCTGATGTTAAAAGTGCTCCAGATGCAGAAAGGATTAAGCTTTGATATGCACCCCCCCCCCCCCACCCCACCCCGCTTGTGTCCACACAAACAATAATTATTCGTATTATTTTCCCATCAGTTTGTCTACTTTCTAAACTACTGTTCACCACTGACACCTCAAACCTCAGGTCCAGTCAGATGCTCATAAACTCATTCTAGCAGAGCAAACGCTTGGTCAGGATTCACATGATGAGGCCACTGGTGTTTGAAATCCTGCCTCAGGACTGAGCATGAGTGTCGCTGTGTGTCAGCAGAATAGCTGCTCTGAGAGGAAACGTTTCTCTTGCAGTGTCAGTTAAAGGTGTCAGACTCAAAACCACAAACTTAATAGAAGTGATCAAAACTTTGGCTCAAATTCAAAGGGTGATTTTACATGTTTGCGTTTGTGGAGTTGTAATGTAATATGTTCTCACCTCTGGGTACTTCTTGTGCTTGAGGTACTCGTTGATGGAGGGGTGGAAGTACTTGGCGTAGCCTTCATTAAGACTGTAGATCTTGCCCTTCGGCTTGATCTTCACGTTCCTCTCGGTCAGGATGAACTCACCGATGGCCTGAAGAACAGCAACATAATTTTGGGTGGGATAATGCACATCAAATTAATAAAGGGATTAAAAAACATGCTCAAGAGGGCAAAAGTATTTTTTAAATTTTTCTGTATGAGAGAAATCTCTGGATCAAAATGTTTTGTGCAAAAATGACTGTCTGGAAATTTTACTCATGTTTACAGGGAACAAACAACCTAAACACAGTGCAGTTCAGAGAAAGATAAGTCTTCAAAATACATGTTCTGTATTACAACAGAAGTCTCGTGGTTGCTGAATTGCATGCTTGAAAACAGCACAACAGTCTGGGTTTCTAAAGGCATAACAACAACAACAACAAGATTACTTACAAATATACATTGATCCTTTTCATCCTATAATAACTAAAGCTGCTTTTCCAATAGCAAATTCCCCAATGATTGGTTGTTGCCTCGGAGCAAAAGAAAATAAGTTTTTCCTTGTAGATTTGTGGGGAAATCTAAATCTGTAATAAGAATAATATGATATGGGTAAAACCTTGAGTGAGTGAAAAAGGTTATAAAAAAGGTTTTACTGGCTGAAAAGAATGATTGAATGAAAGAATGATGAACACTAGATCTGGCAGGAGTCGCTGTATACGGAAAACCACCAGATGGTAAAATTTACATTGCATTGAGTTCAAGGTACAGGCGATTTGTTCATTTTAACAGGGGCAATGGTCCAGTAGGAGCCTCCACACCACCAGCATCTTCATAATGGTCATTTTTCAACACACACTGTAGTTTTGACAAGATAAACTTTACCTGACTTCTCACAGGATTATTTTAGTAATACCACAAGTGGCAGTGTGTCTCTATGATCCTCTCGCTCTTTGGCAACTACTCATTGATATACATATTACAACATATTACTGGTTAAGATAACCATGCATATTAGAGAGTGATGTGTATGGAATAACTGAACTATATATGGCTTTTCTTTGTTTTGATATCTGCATTATATATTGGCTGTCCACCACCCTGCTCTCTAAATATCTGTATCAGCGTCAGCCATTGAAAAATCAACATGCTAAAATACTTTATCAGTGTTCAATGTATACTCTTTTTGCCTTAGAACCACAAAATTTATAGTATTTATATTTTATCCTGCAGAATTTCTTATGGATTTCTACACAGATAGTTATGGTGGTGTGCTTTCTATCCAATAAAAGGTGATTTATGTGTGTTTACAGCTTCATGTATCCCTGATTGCACTGTGGAGACCTGCAGCACAGATGAATGATTGACAGGTCAATTTGTGTTTTCTTAAAATTCCTATCATTTCATTATCAGACAGCATATTCAACACTCATATCTCCAAAACAAAGAAGTACTCACAGGATCCAGCATGAAGAAGTTGAGGCCGGCACCAGTGCTGATGGCCACAAGGGTGGCACTGCCGTACAGGGTGTATCCTGCACAGACAATGTTGTTGCCCTGCTGCAGGGCATCTTTCTCTGTGGGCTCCCCATCTGTTACCTGAACAACCAAAGGAGACCGACAAAGAGGAAAACATCAGTGGTATCCTGCACACTTCAGTTCCCCAAATACTACTAATCTAGGAGTACAAGGACTGTATGCAAATATTTGCAGCAAAAGGCTTCAACAAACAACAACAGTTGTGGTGATAAAAGGGAAAAACAATCTGATATAACCAAGTTATAAAATACCCAACAATAATTGAGTGTACTGTCTGAGAAAGTTGGATTTCTACTTGCTTGGCCAATAAAACACTTGTGCAAATGAGTTAATGACTCCCTTTTGAAGCAGTTTAGCTGCAGAAACCTAGATTAGCCAGACAGCAGTGCCCCCTTGTGCCTGCAGATCATTACTGGACTTTCAAGCTGTGAATTCACACTTCAAATATCCTGATATTTGACATGCTGACACTCACATACTCATGTGTGTAATGAACTGGATAATGTACTATGTATTTAGCAATAATGACCTGCTCAATGTACACTATCCATTACTTGTTTGATGCTTGTTTTTCTAAAAGTATTCCAGATTTTAGGGTATTTCTCCTTCTTTTGTACATGGAACTGCAGAAATGTATTAGCAAAGCTGCATAAAATGTAACCAGTCCTTCTGAATTGAGTAAAAACATGCAGAGATATAATCATATAATCAGTTTACAAACAATATTTGTCTCATTTCATCAACAGTTAGATTTAAAAGACAGCACAGAACAGGTTTTACCTGATAATATGGAATAAGCCTCATTAACTCTAACCATGTATTTTATAACTTTTTGCTTAAATATAAATATAGTAAATATGAACACAGAGATATTAGAATATTGTTTTCGGTGCCTGCATGGTTTGTGTATCTTTGCAGATGTCAGACTCACCCGTTTGTAGATGGCAAATATAGTGCCGATAGAAGCCAAGCAGTCAATGTTACTGGAGCCGTCCAGAGGGTCAAAACAGACCACGTACTTTCCCTGTGAAGAAAAAAAATATACAAATAATTATCACTGCCAGGCTCTACATAGAGACAATAGAGTGACAAGAACTCAACTCAACTCAGCTTCATTTATATACCACCTTATATACCACCAAACATGCAGCCCAAAGTGCTTCACATAGCAAAATTAAAACAGACAGGAAATAAATAAAAACAAGCAAAGAATGACAAAAATCCAAATAAACCAAAACAAATAAAAAAAAAAGAATAAAAATACAACAATACAACAATAAAATTAGTAAAACTAAAAGCAACACTGAGATAAAGAATAATATAAAAAAAAAAACCTAATGATTGAGTTTAGAAGACCAAGATCACAATATTACTCCCAAATTAACAATTAAAAGCCAGACTAAAAAGATAGGTCTTAACTTTCCTCTTAAAAATACCAAGAGAGCTTGTCGATCAAACACAGGTGTTAGTAATGATACTAATCAATGTTAACGTTCAGGTCAGACAGAGTCAGAGTGTCTTCGCTAACACCTGTGTTCACCCTGATATTTCATATCAATATGGCTGCAGTCAAAGAAGAATAAAACAACTAAATATAGTAAACAGCATCCAGTTTTTAGGTGTGGTTGTAGATCTGATACTAATTTACTAGGATCCTTTTTAAATCAGTTTTGAATAATTTATGGGTTGTTTAATTCAGCCTCAGCCAGGAGTGTCATTCAGTATGTAATATTCATTTAAAAGATACAAGAGGACAGTGTGGTCACATGTCAGGACAGCACTCAGTCTACATGAACATTTAACTTATTCATTACAGACACACCACTAAACTGTGAGTTAACATATAATATTTCTGCAAAAGACTGCTGTAGTTTGAAGCAGAATTTTGTAGAAGCTCAAGAATACCAACTCAGAATTTATTTTGCTGTTATCAGTACTGCAAGTGTTATTTAGTGTTGCGCTATTGTAGTTGGGTCGGGTTTTTGTTTATTATGTGAATCTGTGGTATAAGTTTAAGAGTTTTGATACATTTAAGTATATTTTACATCATTGACAGTTAAAATATTTTCCAGTTTCAAATACAAATTTGACTCAGCTGTAAAGAAAGGCCATTCTTTAACGTCATCCATCATAATTTTGTGCTTTTTCTTTTTAAATGTATCGGATCAGGGATCATTTAGGCACTGGTACTGTTTTGAAAAAAGTAGCACTGGTATCAGAAAAAAAACAAAAACAAAACCCAACCCTACATTTTGCCTGTGGACAAAAAATGGTCATTTTGTACCCTGTACACGAGCCAAATATTGCTCTCTCAAAATATGTGTGAAATATTTTTGTCAGATTGTTCACTGCGATGGATCCACCTATGATTTGGAGTGATAATCATAACAGAAATGCTACTAATCAATACAGAAATTGACTCTTTGGTGGCACCAAGTGGAAACAAGATGTAACAGTTTCAACTTCTGAAAGTCTGAAGGACTTCTCTACCCAGAGATCATCAGTAAACTGAGATTTCAACGTGTTTTTCTCCTCTCAGCAGTTTTAGTTAATATGCCAAACTTTCTCAAAATGGAGAATTCACTGATTTCCTTTTGAATATCTATGAGCCAATCAGCATCACCCGATGAACTAGTGAATTATAGGACAGGTGTGTTCCAACAGAAAATTTCTGCTTAATGCAACTTAAAACATTAAAAACAAACCTAGCGTCCACCATCATGCAGTGTTGTTGTCCTCAGTGGACGACTAGCGTTGTTCCCCACTCACCCTCTTGTCTTTGGGAGTAATGATGAGCTCCTTGTTCTCCTCAGACACCATGCAGCAGGTGCTGTAGGAGGCCTGCAGCATGTTGATGACCAGATCATTGGACAGCACGTCCAGCTTCTTCACGTCATCCCCCGTCACGTTCACTGAGCCCGCCAGGCCCTGCCTGTGTGGACCAATCAATCAGCAGCAAAGCTTTAGTCGTACACACAGAAAACTCGACAGAGAGACAACTTGTTAGCTTGTTTCAGCCGCTCGGTGAAGATGTATTCAGTCAGCTTATGAACATCAATTATCTTAATTTGGTTTCAAACAAAGCTGATTTTTGTTTGGTTACATAACGCCAATGTCCAAAAATTCACAGAATAATGAGTCATTGTTTGTGTGCTGGCAAAGTTTCAGTAATTCCTCATACTGAACATTTTCAGGAAAACATTTCACTTCATGTCTCCCTTTTTAATATTTATAGGCAGTATACAAACGTTTAATAAAGAGTATATAATACTATGATGTACTTGTAAGCAGATATTAGTTTTCATTAATGAATCTGTTGACAGAACATGGGAGATGATAAGGATAAAGCGGTAAAAATATTAGAAATATACTGTACATTATATATATTTTTTGTGGTTAAAATACGTTTTGCTGCTGATGTTGTCCACATCAGTACATTGCTTAAGTGTCTAACATCAGTACTCCTGCTGCTTCTCCAAACTGGGGTGGTGTCATCTACTGTAGTTAAAATATTGACTCCACTTAAAAAAGAGAAAACTACTCCTTTAAAGGCTGGCTCCCTTTAGGTGTTTCATTCACTCTAATCTCCTCAAGTTCAGGGACAGGGCTGTGCCTGAAGAGTTGAATCACAACCCCAGTCAGAAATCACCTTTTATACCCCCTCAACGAATTCACATAACTCTCCAGAGTGTTGGCTTCCCTCCAAGATCAACTGCCTTGACAAAGAACTGGTTAATTGCGTCACTTTTCAACAAATCAAAAAATGTTGTGAAATCACAGTTTTACCATTTTATCTACTGCTATACAAGAAACTGAAAAAGCTGCACAATATTTTATCACCTCCAGATTAGAGTGTTGAAATGCACCTAAAGTCACACAAAACTCACTGTCTCGCTTGCAATATAGCAGCACAAAACGTTCGATCATATCAGCACTACTGGCTCTACGGTTGACTGTTGAAAT
This sequence comes from Lutjanus erythropterus, assembly GCF_056507025.1. Lineage (NCBI taxonomy): Eukaryota > Metazoa > Chordata > Actinopteri > Lutjaniformes > Lutjanidae > Lutjanus > Lutjanus erythropterus. The sequence goes on along the minus strand of NC_139326.1, from coordinate 13,831,778 downwards.
CAACTTTTAAATACAAAGGACACAGCCTCAACCCTTGAATGACTCTTGGCTCCTAAATCTAACTGTGGGAGTGAAGCTAAATGTCAAACCACCTCCTTTGGCAATGCATCGAATTCCTGAACTTGCTGTTCTGCAGCTCACCTTGACCTCTGACCTCTGAATGGAGGGATGCAAGCAATGCAAGTCTTACAAAGTTCAATAAGGTATCCTCACACTGTCATTTTTAAAAAATATATTTCTTTGTTTAATCACAGATATCTATCACTAGATCTATCAATCAGTAATGTAAGGGTGCATATACTGTATGTATCAATGGTTATTCCGATACCGCAGTACTTACAGGTGGGCCAGGCCCGCCTTACGCACAGCCGAAGAAATGGCTTTGATGGCCGTCAGCATGGCGTTGATGAGCTGGGTCAGCTCACCAGTCGCCCCCTTAGCCTGGCGGCCGGTCTCGATGACGAACCGGGTCAGGGTCCATACGTCCGTGTCAAACGCCGACTGGTCCGACATGCTGGGCTGTGGTCCTTCTGTCCCTCGTAGTAGGCAGCAGCAGGGCTGACAGTGAGTGGAGTGAGCGACCTCATTACCAGCCAAGTCCTTTTCATTCCCAGAGCCATGACGGCAAGCCAGCCAGGGGATCTATTTGTGAGTGCAGCCTAGTGGACGACTGAGTGTGTGTGTGTGTGTGTATTTGAAGATGGGTGAGGGGGTGTCAGGTGTCAGCTGGAGAGACTGGAGACAGTTTAGTCCTGCACAAGACAAGTACTGTTATTCATTTAGTCAAAAGACTTGCAACATGGAACTCAAAACTTGGGAAATATGAGAGCTTCTCTGTATTTTAACCACATTTTTTTGCCATGAACCTGAGAAGAGGAACAACTGTCTACATATACACACGTTCATGTTGTGAACAATGAAGACTGATTTAAAAAAATAATGTTTACTGAAGTTAAGAGAAATCCTGCAGTTTCTCTGTTTATATCAGAGCTAAATTTTGATTTTAGAAATGGAATGCACAGTAATGTATAAATATTCCTGTAATCTATTCATTCAATATGCTTTATTTCACCAATAATTTATGCAAAAGAACTTCTATGATTTAGTTTGAAGGGAGTTTTCTTTCACTATGTTATGTTTCCGAGCTACAAGACACTTTGGTTGAAGACTGAAGATGTGAATTTAATATTAAGAGAGTAGAAGAAGACTCAGTTGCTACATATAGGTTTTAGCACAACATCAGCTCAAGTGAGCTTTAAATGTCATTAGGACTCTGTGAGCTTCCACTGACCTTTAGCTTAAAGGTCGGCTGCTCTGGATAAAGTATCTCTTAACTGTTGTGGGCAGTGCATCTCTTAACTTTTTAATTTCTAACACACGATGAATTTATTTCAAGTCTAAGTGCTGTATTTGCTTATTCGATCCATAATTGTGAAAGGCTGCATGTCTCTTGGAATGGTTAGTTTTCTGTAAAATATTACACAGGGCTCTGTCTTTTACCTGGCACAACGCAGTGCAGCTGTCATTGTTAGTTTCCAACTGGCGCAGTTGTCATTTTAATACCCAGCACCCATGTTGTAGTAGCAGTACTTGCGCTCATGGGTGTGTTTGTTTTAATATGAGGTGTGGTCGGACACATTGATATCCTGAGGCAGCAGAAAGCAACGGCACTGCTGACCAACAAGAACCTGGTCTGAAGTCAGTGGTGCAGTATTCTGCTGCTATTGAAAGGACGGATTTTTCTGATAGTAAGATGTGTTTATATAGGCGGGTTCACAATGCGCACACTGCAATTCATCCACGCTTCACAAAAATGAAGATTCTGATCAGTAGCAGTTGGGTTGCAGGTGGGTGAAACAAAGTGAAGTTTCTCTCCACTGAGACAGATGTTGTGCACATTTGCATGAGGCACAGCAGCACCACTTCATTATGTGACATTAGTGCATGCAGGGAAACATTTAGAATGACTGAACGGAGCCTCTCAAATCATGAAATCATCTATTAAATTATATTCAGCAGCACAAGCTTTCCAGGTGACTTGTTTATTGTGTGTTGTACTGATGCACAAGTGTCTTCTTTAAAGATTTACTTTAACGCTAACAGAGGCTGCTTTCAGTCATTTTAAATGTAAAACTGTAGTTATGAACTTGACAGAACAGATAAAACTCTCCAGAGGAAACAGAGGAAACAAATTGTTAGACAGCTGTGAGGGCAGTCAGGATTTACATACCGCTTTACTTTCACTGTATGAACTTGGACTGCGTGAGATGCTTTGAATGTGTAGAAGAACACAGAACATTAATCACCAATAGATCCCGACCAATCCTGTTTTTTTCACTCACACATTTCAAAATGATGAAAACACCGATTTTGTCTTCATAGACTTCATGTGGATTTATTGACAGACTTCATCATTACAAACAGTAGTTGTTCACATAATAAAGGCACCAGGTTTTCTTGCATAAAGTTTTTTGTTTGGTCCTTCACACATCTAGAATGTAGTTCATTCTCATTAAGGCACAGCTGGAGGTAAAGTGAGGAGGAAAAGTCTTCAGGTTAGGTTTATTCAAGTGCAATCATCTTTGGTTTTTTTTGGCACATTATTGGTCTTTGGTAGTTTTTTTAGGGAATGTGTGCGTTGTATTCAGCTTATCAGCCACAGTTTTCAGGTTTCCACTGAGCCACCTCTTTTCTTTTATCTGTCAGCTTTCTACAAACAGTACATGTACAGTTCTGCTATGACAAAACCTTGCAACTCCAACTGTGGTTAATTTTGTGCTGTAACTAAGAAAATCCCTGCACATTTTTGGCCTTAAGAAACAATTTCAAACTCCACAAAACATTACCAAAACACACGTACATCAAGCTCAAAATGTGTCCGACTTCCTCGGTCCTGTAAAAGTGGAGAGTTTGGAGATGCAAGGTTTTTTCGCTGGACAGTGATGGTTGTGAGGGTGAGTCGGTGCAGTCTCACTTCTTGGCATGTTTCTTGCAGATGGCGATGTACTCTAGCACGTCATCAGGGGAGCCCATGGCCACAGGAGACCGCTCGTGGATGCTCGTAGGCTGGATGTCCAGGATGCGCTCGTAGCCGGTGGAGGCCATGCCGCCCGCCTGCTCCATGATGAAGGCCATGGGGTTGCCTTCGTACAGCAACCGCAGCTTTGAGGAAGAGAGAGTGGGGTTTAGTTTGTAGTCCTAATGTCAAACTTTTCAAAAGGAATATTCAAATTTAAACTGTTATTAGTCATGTACAAGGCTCTTCCAGAGTTTACACTACAAGCAGAGGTGTAGTACGGTTTGTTTTGGTATCACGGTACACATATATTGTGAGCACATAATCAAATATAGACTGACTTATGAATAGATCTATCATGTTAACATTAACATAACTGTCTTTGCTGCAACTGTAAGTCTGCAGAAAACAACTGGAAAGGATACCTCTCACAAAAAAAAAAAAAGCTCTGTCTGATCACGACCATTCACTTTAGTGATGATTTGACCTTTAAGGGCTTAAAAAACAGTTTAAATAAACTGCAAACAACCTATTTCCTCACTTGGAGGGAAAAAAAAACATTGTTCCAGTGCACTTTGGCAGCAGTAAGCCAAGTTAATTTCTTTGTCCATTTCTCATTGGGACACATAGGTGATGTTATCATTTATAAAAATAACAAACGTTTAAATGTTAATTTAACATGACAGAATTAAATCTCCCATCACTCCTTTCAGTACTGTGCCAATTAATGTCATGCTTACAAGTCACTGTGCAGTAAAATTCAATACTGAATAGAAAAGAGACGCAAGAAATTAACTTAAATTATGTTTTAAATATTCTATTTTTATTTCAGATATTTTATTATTTGTATTCTTTTGAAAATACCCATCATGCCCTCTCTCTCGGTCTATTCTTGTGCACATTAAAGTCTGCTGTTTTGTACCTTTTTTTAAAATGTGACAACATGCCATGCTTGGCTCACTCTTGCCAATACTGGAAGGATGTGTGAAGACACAACATTGTGACACTTTCTTCAGTGTCTTCACATGTAACAAGTGACACTGAACAAACTCTTTTTTAAAAAGGAAATTTCCCCAGAAAATGGCTCAAAGTAAAAAGAGTAAAACGAAATGAAAATAAGATATTTTTTTTACAGTTTCTTGTAAACACAACTTAATTATTGGGGTTTAGGACTATTTATATCCACATAAAAAGACCAAAACCAACAACGAAATGCTATTAAAAATTATTGTCTGTGTGTCCAAAGCCTGATTTACATGTAACTTAACTTAAACTATTAAAAATCAGTGAACCACACCGTTGCACTGGATGACCTGTTCATTCATTATGCTCCACATGGACACTGCAGTTTATTTTGAGTCGGCCTCACATACACTGTACAGCTGCTGTAAATAACATGCGAACATATGAAACCTGTGGCTGAAAATAATCCAGGGCTCAAGGTTCGATTCATTCATCCATACATGACAATTAGATTTTAAAATGAATACAGTGGCAGTTTTAAGACAGACATTATCAAGCCTTTTTAAAATTGTGTATCCATCACCTGAACTTAAAAATGTTCCTCTTTAGAAGGAAACAATGGTGAGAACAACAGAGAGACTAGAGAAGTCAGGATTTTAAAAATTTAATGTTTTTTATGATGGAGTTTCATGTCTTTATACAATATTCACATACTTCTATTATTGTATTTACTAAATCTGTACCAGCCGCTTTGAGATACAGCATTTACTAGGCCTTTAAAATGTTTAAATCTCTCAGTAAGGGTTCTTACCTTTCCACTGGGGTTCTTCACATTTCCTGGGTATAAAAAGATGCCTCCATACATCAGTGTTCGGTGGACGTCCGCCACCATGGAACCGATGTAACGAGCGTTGTAGGGCTGAGTGCCATCCTGCAGTCAGTTCAAATGTTGTATTAGCAAACTATTACATTAATACTAGTCAGCCCTAATAAAAACTACCATATTTACATATAAATGTACATGTATGTTGATTCCACTGTCCCTGATTGATAAATACATTCAAACCCCAGCTTCTCCAGTGAAGGAGTCGATTTTAACAGTAACAGATTATCTGGACATAATCTATTTACTTCACCATTTTATGTCCTTGATATTACAGTTTAATAACATTGCTCTGCTGGAAGCTCTCGCCCTGACGTCAGTGTTACCTGAGGGAACTTCTTCTTCTGCAGGTACTCTGTGACGGCGGGATCAAAGTACAGTGAATAACCTTCATTCAAGCTGTAAATCTTCCCTCGCTTCTTGATCTTCACATCTCGTTCAACCAGGATAAATTCACCGATTGACTGATGAGCAAAGAGTAGAAAATGTTGTCAGTGACCTCACAACCATGTGTTTTTTCTAAAAATGTTGACACACAAAGGCCTTCAGGAGAGGACTAACTGGGTCGAGCATGAAGCAGTTGACTCCCTGGCCGGTGGAGAGCACTATCATGGTGGCACTGCCGTAGAGGGCGTAGCCTGCCGCCACAAGGTCCCTGCCAGGCTGCAGGGCGTCCCTCTCAGTGGGTTCATCATCTGTGGCCTGAAGGAAACAGTATAAACTAATGTCATCACTTATTTATCATTTTAGTGGTCTGCAAACTGAAAAAAGTGGATTAGTACATCTTTAGTAATATCATATCACTCTGCCGTTACTTTGCGTTATATTTGTAAACCAAGGACAAAGACACATCATCATGGGAATTTTAACCTGTGACAGCACCTTTTTGTAGATGGAAAAGATGGTTCCGATGGAGACGAGACAGTCGATGTTGGAGGAGCCGTCCAAAGGGTCAAAGCACACAATGTATTTGCCCTGGAACAGAAGGAAGAGCGCTAGAAATAACGTGTGATATCATGTCGTTAAAATGTGCCCTGTGGTGTTAATCAAACAACATTTCTTTGACCTAGAGGTCAAAAAAAAAAAAAAAAAGCTACGAGGAGTGTACCCATCAGTAATAATCAAACACAAAATTAATCATTGCTGTGTAAGTGGTCAGTCTGAAAGTAGTTTTATACAACAATTCTTGTTCTTGTTTGTAGTCTTGTTTTTTTTTTTTTTTTTCAATCAAACCAGTTGCATGAGATTGTTAAATCCCACAAGGAAAAGATCTGAAAAACAGACATTTACATCAACCAAGACTGGCCAAACTGGATGATCCTGTTTTAGTCTGCAAACAGGTCACACAAATAAATTAAAGCAGGTTTTTTTCAAGCCGAGTGGGAAACTTTAAATGTTATCCTCACTCATGCAGATTCAGGAGTAGAAAAGATCTTTCATTTTGTTTTAACATCTAAATCAAAGTCTATTCAGTCTCTCTCCAGCGGTCACACAGACCTACTTACCCTCCTGTCTGGCTCTATAATGATGGCTTTGTCGTTCTCTTCAGACACGAGCACACAGGAGGTAAAAGATGACTTGAGCATGTTGATGATCAGATCATTGGACAGAATGTCCAGCTTCTTCACCTGGTCGCCCGTCACATTGGTGCTGCCAGCAATGCCATAACTGACGAGACAGAAAAGATGAAAATAGGGAGAGAGAAGGTGAAAACTCATGAAAAAGAAAACTTACATGAAAGGAATTTCACGGATAAAAATGTCACTTTTCTGTAGATTAAAAATCAGAGCACCAGTGAAGAATAAACTGACAAATCAGTTCTACTGAGCCTGCATGTGAGATTCAGCTTTCTGGTTGTTTTTATTTTGTCTTCCTCTGTATGTAAAAAAAAAGGATATTTAAACAGAGATACAGATTTGTACTGACATTAGTCTGATTGGAATAAAAATCAAACTGAACCAGTCTCCACTTTAGATGAGGAAATAATTAAAAAATGCAACTGATGCATGACACAGCATTTCTAAACCACAGAGGTTAGTTGGTGACTTAAATTACTGCATCAACCACTACAGGGTTTCTGCAGGTTTAAACAAGTTAGATTTAAGACCATTCAAGACCTTTTTAAGAACATTGTGATTGTTTATTAAGACCTATTTTATGACTTTACTGGCAAAGAATATGAAGGAAAAGTCCAAGAATTACAACAGTAAATTGAACAAGACTACACAGGACAGCAAATACGGAAGAGTAACAGTATTAGTGGTTATTGGTTCCATGTTGTTTTGTAGTTGTTACAGCATGACCAGTACAATTTTCCCCAAAAGACATTTAGAAGAAATACTTAAATTAATGGAAATTGATAACTAACTTTAACTTAATAATTCAATCAATGTTTAATACCCATCAAAATCGTATTTAAGACTTTAAAGACATGTAAAGACCTAAAATTCAGCTTATTGGATTTTAGACTTTTTAAGAACCTGTGGAAACACAGAGTAAAGTCTGAATCAGAAAGAGTCTAATCAGTCACAAAAGTTTAGCGCAAAATGCAAAAGATTTCTACTCATGTAAGTCACTTGAAAACAATACAACAGATATTGTATTGTTGTATAAGATTGCAAAATGTGTACCAGTGTAAATGCTGTATTCAAGGAACAGGACTATTTTAGTGATAAGATAGTTTATGTTAACTTTTCCTTAACTGGAAATGATAAGATGACATGAGTGAACGAGAGGTAAAGTGGACCAACACAGGAATTACTAATAATTGCTATTACTGTACACGCACAGATGCAAGATCTTAAAACACAGCAGTTTAAAACAACAAAGAACAACAACATAAAGTCAAAATCAAGGAAACTAAAAGGAAGGAAGGGACATTACATCACTATAGAAACTGACAGGCTCTGTTTGGTGCCACGGCTGTTGAAGCCTATGGGAGAAGCACAATAAAGCCCAATATAAATATGTTACATAACCTTTGATGAAGGAAAGTCTCTAAGAACACAACAGAACACACTAAAACGAATAGCATACTTCAGTAGAAGTGGTACTACTGTAGAATAAAATGTTCTATAGTGATGTAATGACCCTTCCTTCTTTTCTAGTTTCCTTGGATGAGGAAACAAACAAGTAATAAAGCAGAAATGCGTGATTTCTTTTGCATACAATTTTCTTATGGCAATAAGGCTGCTCATAACCGACACTAAATATATGTCGAGAATATTGTTTGTAATAAATAATAATAAAAAAGAACTAAATCACATGAAAGTGGGCGTGTCATTTTCAGGCATGCGCTTCCTGATTGGCGCACAGAGAACCTGAATCTCCTGCTCAGTTTATGCCAACGTGGATGCAGGAACTTCAGTGAGCGGTACTTTTAAACTGTGCAACACTTGACAGAACTGCGATCTTATAAACTTAAATATTTCCCCCTCAGTGCCAGTTGTTTACTCACAGGTGGGCGATGCCAGCTTTGCGCACAGCGCAGGAGATCGCCTTCACCGCCGTGCACAGGGAGTTGAGCAGCGTCGTCAGCTCCCCGGTGCCTTTGGCCTTCCTGCCCTCCTCCATGACGAACCGGGTCACGGTGAGGACGTTGGTGTCGAATTCTCCTCGCTCGGACATGGTGGCTGCCGGTCTCCTGAATCCTGAGAGTAGGAGGTGGAGGAAACACGGCAGGACTTAAATGCTCTGCAACGCGGAACTCGCATGGAGGGAGTGAAGAGATGAGGGCCAATCCAAAGCAGCAGGAGAGGTGTGGCCCCGCTGGAAACACTACCCGCTTTGTACAAAACAAACTGATGAAATGATAGTGTTACACATAGAGGGATGTGACCAGAATAATAGACACTGTGCATGGCTGAAGTCAGACTGACGTTGTGCAAGACTTTTCAGTGATAGTGACAATGAACAATTGCATCATTTTTATTTGTGATCACATTCACATTCTTCTTGTTCATGCACAGATTAACTTTTTTGTTGTTTCAGGTTAAATTCTAAAATTCTCTTCCTATCTATCTATCTATCTATCTATCTATCTATCTATCTATCTATCTATCTATCTATCTATCTATCTATCTATCTATATGTGGTAGAGGTGCACAGAATTATCTGAAGGCCACAACCACATCCTCTTAAACTGGACAATATTGAAAAATCAGATGTATATGAAAGTATCCTTCAGTCATCTGCATCTGCTTCTATTGAATTATTTGTGTTTCCCTGAATGACAGTCAGATTTGGGAGCAACTCTAACATATGGACGCTATTGAGGGCTGTTAGAGCAGCAGATTACTGCTGGAGACAGCTGAGTTCTCCCTCTGCAAAACCTGTTCATCCAGTGAAGTCACAGTGATTTCCACTTGGATTTCTAGTCCTGTCTGAGTAGCCAGGGGGCGCGTGAGATGAGTAGTTTTTGTCAGCAGACGATATGTTCTGACCAACAAAGAAAGAGCTATAGGCTCAGGGTGGTCATACACAGCAAGATGGGAAGTTTGCACGCAATGCATCCTGGTACATGTAGGCACTTTGAGCAGGAGACATCAGCTTGGAAGCTTGAATTGACTGTATTTACCATCAACACTGACTGGACATCCACATGAAAAGTGCCAAATTTTCCCTTTTAACTAAACATCCATCAATCAAAAAACAGACCTGTTTTACTTTACTGCACATGTAGGCATCTTACTGTCCTGCAAAAGTGCTCATTATGCAAAATTTTCCATTTCTTAATGTATAGAATTGGATTATAATTATTGAGTCATCAATTTGTACACATAATTTTAATGTTGAAGTTGCAGGATAGAGTCCATTTTGATTACTTTATATACTGCTGGGTAGCTTGTGATTTTCACCCCTATGATCAATAAAGTTTTATCTTAACATTATTTATAATATTAATATTGTAGTATTGACCTGAATCTGCAAAGTTATTTAAGATATCAAATAAATACAACCGAGGAAAAAAAGGAAAATATTTATTTCTAAAATGCTGTGGAGTACAAGTAGGCCATGAAGAACCATAAAATTGAAATATTAAACTAAACTACAAGTACCTCAAAACGGAATTTAAATACAGTACTTACTTTTCACCACTGCTTGCAGTGAAGTTAAACCACGAATAGGCTTATAACCCTTTATACTCCACTGATGTCCCCATGTTGAGCTGCTTTTAAAACAAAACGCCACCAGATGGCGCTCCTGTCCAGTTAATCCTGTTTGGGTCTTTCCTTTGTCCCAAATTCTGAAGGTCTGTAGATTATAATTATCTAAATCTTATAATTAATCACTGTATAGCTTTACATCTGTGTAACCCTGGGCTACAAACATTTGGATTTCACATATTTATCATGCCTTAATTAGTAGACAAAGTTGATTTTCTGCAAAAATAAATAAAATTAATAAAACAGAAAAATTAATGCAACAGTAATTTGCAATGCTAAATATCAGATTTACAATGATTGAAAGCACATATTATTGAAATTTAAGTTGTTTTAAATCCAAATACATTTGATATACCTGCTAGTAGTTTCTGAGACGCAGCCATTCATGTTCAAAACCAGATGCACTTAATGACCAGATAGACTCGTGTAAAAATTAATTTAAAATCAAAATCAACTACACTGATTTTTCAGTGCACTTTTAGGGAGAAATGATGGAAATGTATCCATCTCTAATGGGATGTCCTGAGTTTGATTTTTTCTGATGAACTTATGACCTATTCTCCTTTTTGAAGCGTCTCAACCACTAACTAACGCACTCAGACATGCGCGTGCACATGGACGCACGCATGTGAAATTATAAACTTCTACTGTGGACATTAATGGGTTAAATCTCTAGACTTTTTGTTAATGCTAACGTGAGATAAAGTGTCAAATAACGTTAACAGCACATACAGAGTCCTTAGATAGCAGCTATTATGTTAGTTTAGTCGTTTTTTAAAAGTGGAATGGCTTTAATTTTTCACCAGAGTAAATATTGTGGATGGCAGTAAAAGTAGGCCAACCCTGCGGCAGACAGGTAAGTTACACCTGTAGCGCTGACTGAGCCTCCTATCAGCTCTGAGCAGCCTGAGCTGAGCTCGTGTGAGCAGCGACTGCGCATGTCCGCGGGTTAACAACTTGCTGCTGAGGCGGACAAGTACAAAGAGGCTGCTGGTGGTGCAGACGGGACGTGTCGTGCGCCACGGGTCTAAAGTATAAACTCCTTTAGTTTGACGTTAAGTTACAAACGTATCCGGACGATTAACCCTCTCGAGAATTTGTCTCCGAGGACAATCAGCTGAAATAACAGCGAGGAGGAGCCGCATTCAAGTTTAAAAAGAGCCTGTAGACACTCTGCGTCGGGTGAGTTAAACGCTTTGCAGCCGCAGAGAGCTTCTGAAAAAAATACAAATGTATTAATTAAATCGTCCTTGAAGTATTTAAGCTTTTGAGGATGTTTTTGTGTTGACATAAACAAGCAGCCTTTGGTTTAATTCCTTGGATGAGTTCAGTGTGTCTTCCATGCGTGTTCTGGGTCAGGTGGTCCTGCAGCGAGCAGACCGGACAATCCCATGAAGCGCTGCTGGTTAAGCAGGATTATGTTTAAAGTCGTATGGTGTTTGTTGTACCTGCTCGTTGTGGTAATCTGCTGCTCTTTTTTTTCTGACCAAACAAAGCTTGTTCGCGCCGGACAGGTGTCTGAGAGGCGCTGGATGAAGTGTCTCACATGTTGCTGTGTGTGTGTGTGTGTGTGTGTGTGTGTGTGTGTGTGTGTGTGTGTGTGTGTCTGTCTGTGTGTGTGTGTTGGGTTGAACTTTGAGCTCCAAGTACAGGGAAATGTGCGTGCATCACAAGAGGCGAGGATAAAGCCAGTTTATTCATAAAGATTTGACTTGTGAGTCTTATTGTAGTGGGTCCTTTTTAGAGGGTTTTGCTGTTGGGACAGTTTTCAGACACTGACCTTGTTCTTCAGCGAGATTTTAGTAATCCTTCACCAGTATGTGACCCATACTGACTCATCTTTGTCATGCAATTAACATGGGCTGTGACTAATGATTATTTTCATTATAGGCTGGGCAATATATCGACATCATCTTAGATTTTGGATATTGTGATATGGCAAAGGTGTTGTCTTTTCCTGCAAGGCTGCATTACAGTAAAATAATTTTCTGAATTTACCAGACAGTTCTACCTGTTCTACTGTTTTATATTTTCTGACAAAACCTGCAATATCGATGAATATAGAAGATCTTTCGTATTTAATCTGACAAAACAAGGCATTTAAAGACATCAGCAACCTTAGAGTAAACATGACAGCTGACTTTAGTTGTTGTTATTTGATAAACACTAATAAATTACATGATTTGCACAGGAGCAAGTAAAACTTTTTCTTACTGGTCAAGATTAGTGCCTCGACAAGTGAAAAAAACCCCATTAACATTGAACTCTCTAATACATAGTATATATTGCAGCTTAGCCAAAGAATATAAAATAATATAAAACTATATCTTCAGGTCTATTTTATTGTCAATTAATCTGTTAATTATTTTCATGATTAATCAATCACTCTTTTCTGTAGAAAACTTTATCTATGAAGCACCTTTTAAAATCAATTATAAGGTGCTGTACAGTGCAAACATTGCAGAAAATGACTAATAAGATCAACTACAATAAAAACTGTCCAGAACAAACACACACTAAGAAAACAACAACATAAACAATAAAGTGACAAAGAAAAGCAAATCCTCACATTTAAGAAGCTGAAACAGCAAAAATGTATAACATTTTTACTTAAAAAATGACTAAAATGATTAAAAATAGTTGCCTATAATACATAATAGACCTAATGTTGCAGCTCTACACTGAACAGCTTGTATCAGGTTTCACCACAGATGTGCACATCCCAAACAGCCTCATTCTTTTTAACTGGCAGTGCAGCACAGTGCTTGACTCTTTACAAAAGTGTCTTTATGGGCTGCTGAAGGGGACTGTCATCAACTTTCGACTGTTGCATACAGTGTTAATGAAGCCACTGCTGCTTATGTTTGGTGTCAAGTCTCCAAACCGTACAGCAGAGTTAATTCTTCCTCTCTTCTTCTGATTTGGCACGCCACTACCTATTTTCCCACTGTCAGAGGTTGGAGCAGGCAGATGAAAGCTCTGCAGAAGTTGTGGGTAGCTGAGGCATTTTTAGGATCAGAATAAAGGGGATATAGACCTGGATGGTGGTCCCTATTGTGCTGTAGAAGAACTGGGATCAAATGGAGGGCTCTTCATCTTCTGCTGGGCTCAGAGGCTTTTCCACCTTTTCTTTACAGATAAAGCCCTGAATTGATATGTCAAAGGGAAGAATATGAGCTCTGTGACAGAGGTTTAATGAAATTCTTTGGCTTCCAGTGTGGCACTTTTGGCATATCCCTGAATCCATTTTTCTACACTTGGGTATAATAAGAATAGAGATTATAAACAGCGCTTTCATCCAGGAGACCAAACAAAGCCTTCTTTCAGACATAAAAGTACCAACCTGGTGTGGCTTCGGTGAACCTGGTGATCTTTTGTACCGTCACGTTGGGAAAATATTCCAATAAATTCCAACTTTTCAACAAATCAGAAAAAAAAATCTTTCACGATTCTTTACCTGTGTCCAACTTATAATTCAATATATAATGTAATTCAGTGTTTAAGACAATTTGGCTGTTTCTTCTCATCTAACATTGATTATATACCAGTAGTTTATGTTTTAATTTATTAAGCCATGAAAGCGTTGAAGTTACAGAGTAGCCATGCTAATCAAACCAATGGTGATTACTAAAAAACATGTAAGATATAAATACCCTGTCATCAGACACACCAAAGTCAGGAGATAAAACACACCAAATTCTTTACACAAAATTAAACTGAACACATGTAGGAAGACATGTTTTTCAATCCACATCTCTCTACGACAGTTTCAACGAGACATGATCATCGGCTGCATTACTTTTAGCTCAGTTCACCTGATGAACTGGCTTAAACGTTGAACTTAAGTCTTGGCTGGAAATTGTTTTCGTTTCAGCTCAGCTGTACTTGGAAGTGGATCCAGAAAGTTTGTTTTGGAAACTGCAACCAGCAGCAAAGTCTTGTGTTTTTTTTGTGCTGCCTCCATGGTGTGCAGTGTACAGGACATTATGTCTTCAAGGATTTGTCTGTCTGTTCGTTTGCCTGCACATTACACAGAATCAGAGCCTGATTGCTACTGGATTTTTTGGGCCAGTAAAAAGTAAAAATAATTCTAAAACGTAAGATATGTAAGTTGTGCAACTAGGGGTCTCTTTCTCAAATTAAAACAATAATGTGGTTTGATGATGTTGTGAAGTAGTGTGGGATCAACAGAAAATCAATACATTGAAAATCAAACAGACGAGATTATTTGAAAAAGTCCTTTTCTGACATGGAACATGTAACGTCGCTGGCTTCATCTGTCTGTTAAAGTTTAAATCAGGGGTCTCAAACTGGCGGTCCAGGGGCCATTTCTGGCCCTCCATCTCTCTCCCTCTGGTCCACGATGTGATGTCAAAAATATAGCTAATCCATCCCGCAAACTTTTTTTTTTTTTATTAAATATTTTTCGTGGCTGTTTCATGCCAGTTTATACCACCCTTCATTTGAATTCAGCTGAAATAAAAACACAACTTTTTACAGAAATGTATTGTATGCATGTATTTCTGTTGCAGTTTGCTGACATTTTATGTCCAGAAACAACTTGTTCAACAATATTTCTCCATTAGCACAACACAGCAGCAGCAGCTGATGGTTGGTTACTAGCATGAAAGCATCACTGATTTCTGCGTGAAGGCCGCTCATGCGCCTCTTGTTTATTTCACTGACATTTCCAAGCTCAAACATGTTTATGCTGAAACACACTTAGTACTTAATCTGTACATTGTTCATGTCCTCCAGCAACGTGTAGAGCATTCCACCGCCTCTCACTGGTTTCCCACTCACACATAAGCAGATCCGGTTGAAGCACGGCCTGGCGTCGGTTGGTACATCAGGCTTAGCAGCCGGCGCTCTGGGTCCACATCATCAGGCCGGTCACTCAGCCTCTGTGGGACATATGGCAGAGGTCTCTCAATTAACACCTTCGTGAGACGACCCTTCTGTCCACATGATCAAAGCCGGGCCTCCTCCTGCTCAGATGTGTCACCCCCAGCCTCCACCTCCCTGCGATTATGACTCCCATCCCTCCCGAGTTTGTTTAGAGAAAATGACTTCCACTCCACTGCCCCGTCTGAGCGGGTTGCATGTCAAATGTGGCCCTGCTTTTCTTGCGGCTGTACAGTTTTTGTGGAATCCCTGCCTTGGTGTTTCCTCTGTAATTTGATGTAGAGGGGGTGCTGAGTTGTAATTTTAGTTCTGGTCAAACATCTGTGCATGCTTGTGTCCCATTTTTGCTTCTTGTGCATTTTTTAGGGCTTAAAATACTGCCTTTTTGGCTTGGAAAGAAGATTTTTTTTTCTGTGTCCATCTGTGCTCATATCTTTTTTTTTTCTCTGTGAGAACTTTGCCCTGAAGAAACCACTCTTAGTGTTTGATAGGGGAGGTGAAGGGAGTTGTTACAGCTGTTAAGGTCTTAAAGTGTGGGATGAAGACCTACATGAGCCTCAGGGACTGCCCTGTTATTACAAGATCAAATCTACTTTGAATAGTAGATCCACTGAAACCAAACAATCAGAGCTCCCTCCCCTCCAAAAACCACACCACACTGACAACTGTTCATATTTGATGAAAGTCAAATATGTTTTGTAAGATGTTAGATTAGATGAGTCGCCTCTATAAGCACAAACGTGTCAAATCTGAAATAACAAGGCCAGCACCGCAGTTTTTAAACAGAGGACTTGCTGGATGTAATAAAAACAAGAAAAAAATAAAAGTCAAGCTTCAGGGAATCCTCCTAAAAGATTTCCAGGGGCCCGGGGCAGCTGCCAGACCAGCTCCACATTGTTTGCAAATTTGCTTGGAAGTCATTATTGGAGTGATCAAAGCTCTGGCAGAACTGCTCGAAAATCCTTTTAAATCAGGTCTTAGAGGCTTAACAGAGTTCATGATGGCCTGAGATGGATTGGGACACGTTTGTGTTGGCTGTGTTTGGCTTTTTCATGCGCTCATTGATCACAAATACGTTTAATGCTGTAAGGTGTATATTATACAAAAGATTAAGTTACAGCGTGTAGTTGTGATGTAACAATCAGATACGGCTGTGGCTGTAGGACTTTTTTGTTACTGTTTTGAAAAAGCAACATATTCCCACAGGATGGTTGTTTACTGTGACTGCCCAAATAAAGTTTTTGGGCCTTGATTGAATGATATCCTGATATAGCATAGCTCCGTTAAGGAATGAAAGAAAGTGAGGGAGAGCCAGCAGCAGACGCAGAGTGACCGTGCTGCTAGCCGAGCAGAGGAAAAGGTTATTTATAAGTTGTCAATCTGGCAGTAAATGTACAGGTTACAGTGTGTCAGTTAATAAATGATACTTGGGCTAGATATTTCCCTCTATTTCTAGTCCTTATGCCAAGCTAAGTAAGCTGCATCATACATGGCATACAGACATGAGCATGGGAGAAATTTTCCCCTCTAATTCTCGGTGAGATACTGAATACCAGTTGACCTTTGCTGGAGCCACCTTCAGGTCAAATTTTAGTTATATTGACTTGACTGAAGACAAGACAACTTCTAAGATTGTTTAATCCAATTAAAATGTTCCTTGATGATTTTGTGAGTTTAATATAGTGAAATGCAATAACACCATTAAGAAATGTTCATTTTAGGAACCCAACTGTCAAACTACCCCCCTGTGACCCTGGCTTGTTAAGTAGCTCTGCAGCTCCTGTGTGTCCAAGAACAGCTTGATGAGCGGATGCTGGTGTCGTGCTGATGATGGACTTGATAACCTCTTTTTCCTTTAAGGCCTGTAGAACCGAAGTCTCTGTCAGCAGCATCTGCTGAGGTCAGGAACTGAGTTCATTGAGATTCTTGCAAACTTTGGCCGGTGTATCACCCACTGTGCAAAAGCTCACGAACTGTCACTTTAAACATCATAATAGTCTTGACTGACGTGTTCCCTCCCTGTGACCTGGATAGGTTTTCCTCATGTTGAGGATCTGGTTGTTTTAACCTTGTGGAGAGTTGTTGTCCTGCGTGCTTCAACTTGTGTGAGATTTCTGTTTGGAGGAAAATTGTCGCGGTGAACATGAGTGAAGGTATTTCTCTGTGTAGCTGGGATTAACCCCGGCTAAACCTTAAAGTGTGTTTCACAAAGATGTTTTGTTTCCTGGTATGTTAATCTCTTTCTTTCAATCATGCCTCCTCTCAGTCACCATGTGCTCTCATATATCAGAGCTGATCAGCAGCTTTTATTGACACCTTTTAAGCAATTTAGTTGTGAATTGATCATTTTTCTCCTGGTGTCTCAGCTGAATTTCTGTTCATTTTTCTTGAGCTTCTTCTCCAGTTTTTGCAAACCTGATCCCTCTTTAATACATATTGACTTTTCTGGACGTCAGATAGATAATGTTTTTACCTACCTTTCACAAACATTAAAATAATTGCACAGTAAAAAGATGTCCTGACGTGAAGGCGCTCTGCTTGACGGGGCTTGCTGCAAATTATTGTTTTGATATTTGGGAGGGAATGGGAGGAGTGGTATAAAAAACTGAATGTGGAGAAGCAGTGAACCCCAAAACACTGACTGTCTTACCTGTGCTTCAAGGAAAATGCAGAAGTCTTTCACTTTTCTTCAGTGGTGAGATAAGCTAAACCTTCTAAGCTAAACCAGAACCTTCTCCTAATACACTGTGATGTAAAACAATAAACCCCATGTACATATTTTGATGACATGACACAGACTGTACAGTAAGGAGTCAGGATGGTAGTGTGCTACTACAAGCTACGGTTTGTTCTTCAAGGATTATTATAATTTGCTGTCTGTTCACTCAGACCAGGCCAAAGGCGTATGGTGCCATTAGGTTTTCTGCCAGGTTTGTGATTTTATGGAGTGACTTGTGCATGAACAGACCCAATTAACTGCATAGAACACCACCATTGTTGTCCAGAAACAAGGCCTGCAATTTGTAAACACTTTCCTTAATCGATCATTGGTAACTAACCAACTAATTGATGAATCATTACTATGAAAACATATCATCCCTACCAGAAACCATTAGAAAACATAAAAGCAACAATATTTCTTCATTACATTGAACATGGCAGGTGTAGACAAGTCTTATTTTGTTAGAGATTAAACATGCCGTCACAGGTGTTTCATTATAAACTGGAAATGGTGAAGAAATACATCACCGAATGCAACCATATGACTGTTTTATCTGTTAATAGTATCTAACATTATTCAGTTGCTCTCACTGTCATCACTAAATTGTCAAAAAGCTGCATTAAGCACAAAGTGAGATTCATGAGCGAGATGTTGTCCTGCAGAAGACGTCATTCACAGTTTCATCCTATAACCGCCACAGTACGTGCAGCTTTCTCTGTCTACATGCACCGTGTGTCCTCAGTGGGCTTCAGTTGCCGCAGGAATGATAGAGATCTGCTTGTATTTCTAAATCTTCAGCGGCTGCCTCTGCCAGAAAGAAGCATCAGTTTGCAGCAGCAGTGGCTCGCCCACAGCTTGTCATTATCCCCTCGGAACTACTTGTGAATGAAAAGGAAGTTGTCTAAAAAAAAAAAAAGGAGGAGTGAAAAATACCGCCCGTTTCTTGTACGTTAAGCAGGACAAGGCAGGTGCAAAGGGAATTCGGCGCTCAATTGATACTGTGATAATCCCTCAGCTATGCAGGCATGCACAGACTTTGCCTGTCAAGTTGAAGCATTTCACATGAAGGCAGTCTGATGCAGTTTAGCCAGACGCTTATGAGCAGAGCTAACTAGCTGTAAACAAGTGGCATGCTAGCCTTGTTTACTAAAAATGCCATATGCTGTTTATGAAGTAATATATGTTTTGTGCTTCTCTGGTTAGTTTACTTGGTAAAACTCACAATGAAGTGGCGATCTATAAATAGCAAGATATAACCAAAATGTTCAGAACTTTGAACAGCAGAGTTGATGTAAACTATTGAGAATGAGTGAGTGAGAATTACGGGTAATTTAACTACTAAAACAAACAGTTACATGAGCAAAGAAGAGTCATAAGATCAGCTAACTGACTCAGTAATCTGAGTTACATAATAATATCGACCAAGAGTCAGCTAACATTAGCCACAAAAATCTACTAGTACCAGACCAGAGGGTGCATGGTATTGCTCATAAATTCAACTTTACATAGACTTGTCTGTCTGAGAGAGATTTTATTTCCTCTTTCAAAACTTTCAAAATGGTCTCTCTTTAACCTGTCAGTCAAAACACTAGGGATGTAAGAGACAATTGAAAATCAACTGCAGAGTCCAAATTTCTCTTGACAGATTTACAGTTTGATTAGTCGCCTTCAGTGGGTGCAAGTGTGTGCACCATTTGAGCATGGTGTCTTTAATTAAGTCTGCACACACTGTTACTCCACTTAAAACCTCTCTTTTAAGTATGCTCAGCCTCTGTGGGCTTAAAATGTGGCTTTGAAAAGTGTGTAATTTGCCTCTTCACTGAACACAAGCTGGATTTGGATCTGGTACAGAGGATACCTGCAATTTTTGTCCAGCCATGTCAATCCTGCAAGAAGAAAAGCGCTTTAGATTAATTTATTTTGTAGTTTATTCATTTGTTCCTGTACATGTCACTCAAAGAGTTATTTCTTTTATTGACAAAACACCAGACTCAGTGTTAAGTAGGTTATGGTCTCTGTACAGGCATGGTGGTACCTGGCATGCCCACAGCAACAACAAGCCTCCAGGGAGTCACTGTACGTGGCTGTAATTTACAGAATGTAACTCCCCTTAACAAAGACTTGTGTTAATTTTGTGTTAAATTTGTGTTGATTAGTTAGATTAATGCTAAGATCAACAAACAAGTCCTGACTGTAGCTCCTTACTTATAGTCATTAGTCTTGGAAAGAAAGCCGATGCAGACAAGTGTTATTGTTGTTTTAGTAATCAGGTAAAATTTATTTATACATCCCAATATAGCAAATCACAATTTGCCTCACAGGGTTTTACAATCTGTCAATATAGAGCAGAAAAGAGCAACCAATTACTCAGTACAATTTTGATAATTAATCTTTTAAGTGTTTTTTTTTTTTACCACAAATTGAGCAATTTTAAGATCTCACCTCAGGCTTTTGGAAAATGTGATTGTGGGGCTGCATTTAACTGCAATTATATGATTAAGGACAAAATGTTTGACAAAACAGCATTATAATGAAGAAAATTTGTGATGCAAAAATGATCATTTCCAACTCGTTGTGAATCATACTGCAATCTTCTGTCAAAATAATCCTAACATCATTGCTTTTCCATATCATGCAGCCCCATTTGATTGTCATTTTTATAAAAATTGTGATGAGATTAATTAAGAAAATGAGTGTCAGATTAGTCATTAATGAAATGGTTGTATTTCTCAGCCTTTCCTACCATGAAGAAGGCCAGTACTGAAATCTCTTCTGTCGATTGTAAATCAAACTGCAGTAGAAGTTTGAAAGCGAGGTGATTCATTCTCAGAAGATACATATTGGGTGGAGTATCACTTTAATGAGGGCTAAGACAAACTTTTACTTGTGCAGCTTTTTACCCAAAGGCTACTGGAAATGCCCCAAATTTCTCCACACTTCCATTATCCTCTGCACCACCGACATAAAGAGCTTCTGAATTTGTCTCCTGCCAGGGATGCCACTGTTTACGGCTGAGAGAACCCCAGAGCCTCGGCCCGCTGGTCACCAGCCTGCTCATATTACACAGCCTCCCTCGCTGGCTGGTATTGTCAGGTTTCAATGTGTGTGTGTTTGGTGTCTGAGCGGCTGTGTTGTGATTGGCTCGTGCTCTGCCGTGTGAGACAGCGCCGGGTGACGTCTCCATGTTAATCCCTCATTTCTCTCTGGGATGTTCCCTCTCTGGTTGTACTGGGAGCTGTGTGTGAGTTTGCAGCTGAGGGAAATGCATTCACAAAAAAATAACTTTGAGACTTCTGAGACCTGCGGAAGGTGAGTGCAAAAAAGAAATTAGTGTTTTGAAATTAGTGAGGTGATTTTACAGGTGCTGATACAACTGCTGCATTGTTTTCTGAAGATATCTTCATTTTTCGAGCTGCATATTTGGATTCATATTACCTGCCGATGCCAGCATGTTTTTGTGTTATTCATAGTTTGCATGCTCAGTGCCAGTGAATGCAACACTGAACTCCTATCTTCATGCAGAAGACAGCCAAGAAAATGTACTTACTGCACATGCTGTCAGTACTGATTTGATCACTCCTACATTGCGGAGATCCTGATCAGCCGCTGAGTTGATATCTGCGAGATGGTGTGAACTGGTTCCAGTTTAGTCAGGGTTTTGGGGGTGAGGGATGTCTGTTGTGTCTACAGCTGCTGCACACATTCCCTGTGAGGATCCCGTCAGTCTGACGCTCAGTGCTGGTTTGGGCTCAAACTTTTTTGGCTTGTATGTGCAGCTGTGTAAAAAATAATCTGTTAATGTCTTTTTTTAACAAAGACACTAGGTGGTATTACAGTTGTATTGAGGGTGCCTTCACACCTTACCTGTTAATTGTGGTTCAGACAAACGCTGGTGTTTTTGCCTCAATGGTACAGTGTGTGTCAGTTGAGCTCTTGTTCTTAAGGAACCGCTGGACCGAGATCATTCACCTTTTCAGTTGGTCCCTGTCTGTTCTAGAGCGGATTGTGCTGCTGTTTGTTTGTGGTGTGAAAGCAAAATGTACCAATCACGGGATTTTATGATAGTAGATATGTGATTTTAGCAGGAGTTGAAAAGCTGAACTACTATTATTAACCCTGCCATAATATTATGGTACAAGACGCCTCTGTTTTTTAATCTTGTTTCTACCCATCATTATCCATAACATGTGGTTGAGTCATAATTTGGACTAAAAATACTTTATTTCTGTGACACCAGAGAAAAATAAGCAAACATGAAATACAATGCGGTGCTGCATGATCTGTCACTGGAATTTGATTTCACAATGAGGGTCTATGTACAGATGATGATGATGCAGCAAAACTATGAAGGAGCTACTGTCAGTCTATATGACTTTATGTTTACTCCACTAGGTTTGCTTGTAAAAGGTTGGAATAGACCAGAACTAAAAGGCAATGATCTATTATTTTTCCTGCCTCTTGTTCTGGACCAAATGAGCTAAACTTCAGTTGTGGCAGCGACACAGAAGTTTTCAGAAGTTAGGTCATAAGTTAGGTCACACAGGAAGACGTGTGACAGCAATGATGCTGCTCCTCAAAGTGTTATGATTCAGCTTTTTCACAGCGTTCAGAAAAGCTAAACAAACTTGCAATATCTAATCGCAATACTTGTAAAATCCAAATACTTAAGAACTGCAATGCGTGTTGAAGTATCATGATCGTCGGGAGATAAACATACAGTCCCAGCCTTATTACTTTGGCGTGTCAGCAGCATGCTAAAATACTCTCAGCGATCATGCTAACATGTGGATGCTAAGCTGCCATTAGCGTTGCTAAAAATTGTCACAAAAAAGCACAAACAAAAAACTAGGAAACTGTATTTAGTCCACTGTGAATACTGATAAAACAGGCAATTGCAACAATTGCAGATGCAAATATTTAGAGATGATTTATACTGCAGATATCATGATTCATTTATTAATATACACGTTGTTTAATAATCGACTATTGTTAGTTGCAGCCGTACATTTTTCACAGTTAGACTTCGGATTTATTTTCTTTACAAATAAAGGCTTGAGAAAGTAAATATCTGACTTCCTCCTGTCCTGGGACAAACCAATAGGAAAACACTACAGTCAGGTGAAGAGCAATTCTCTGAACTGGTCCTTTTTTTTTTTTCAGTCAGAGGTCTTTCATAAAACCTGTCTGCGGCCACATGCCTTTGATTCCATGTATAAACATCTTCCTGAAGAAGGCTGGGCGTTTCTCAGCAAACTGTTAAACTCCAGCCGCAAATTATTTCCTCTTGCGGTCAGTGGGGCTTTGTTTACAGTAGAGATGGACTCCCTGGTGATGCCAGTGATCTTATCTGCTGCGGTCGAGGCTTCTGTGCACATGAAGGCCTGCTGTCAGCACGCCACATGGGGAGCGCGTTAATATGAGGCTGTGTTTGCAGGAGGCCGTATTTCAGCATCCCACGTTAATTACAGAGAGAAAATACGCGTGTGATCTGTAATCAACACGTAGATGATTGAGTGGATGTGTGATGATTTGCTGTTTGATCATGATCACAGTTTTTGTTGATACTTTTACGTGTTTTTTCTCTGATGTATGAAAATTTGCTGTTGTTGGTACAGTGAAGGAACAGCGTTTGGCTGTGTGACTTTAGTCCTCATCACCGTGCTGTGGTGAAGTCACAATGGCCCTGAGCCCTCTCAGGTTTCAGTTTCCACAAAGTGAGGGGCAGATCGCCATGGCAACACACGTCCACAGGTCCTCTGACCTACCCCGTGTTCTTCCTCTGAGGAGTGGCGAGCACAGGCCAAAACAAATTATCACAAAAATTGTTTTTGGCACAACCTCGAATAAATGTTCATAACAAGCTTTCTGAGTTTGTTTATTACCCTTATCCTCAACTCCACACATACTGCATATGCATACTGTACATTATTAATTTATTACATTATCTAGTCATTATTTATTCCCTTGCACCACTGGTAATTGTTTACAATTTACAGAAAAAACTTCTATATAAGACTGTATGTCGTTGGTCATTGTCATTTTTTTCAGCTACTTACATGTACATAATAGTTCTATACTTAGTTTTACCTCTCTTGGTCTAGATCTGATCTCGACCAATACTGGATTTTAGGGGCCGATTATGGAGTAAAATTCCAGTATTGATGAAACAAATGAAAATGGGGAAAGAATTAGAAAACATGGGGTTTTTTTTAATCTTAATTGTTAATGATTAATTGAATCATTGGTTGTTAGCATTTTCAATTACTAGTTAAAGAAACGTGCAACCCTGATGTGATTTGTGAAACATTTTAGGGGGTGAAATTTTGTTAGCTTAGAAATTGTCTGGCTGTCTATTTACAAGATTATTACTCAAGTCTTACTAACAATATCATCACCTTGTTTTTTATTTGAAAACTCAGTAGCAAGTTTAAATATAATTTGCTCACCATCACACAAAATTTCCTCTTTTCCCACAGATAACTTGTTACCTTTGTCGTGTGGACAGGTTGAAACTTGGCTTCTGTCACCCTCCGTCTCATCACCAACCGTCACCAACCGTCTCTAATAAACGGACAGTCCCTGCCCAGGAGCTGCTGTCCGTGAACAAATATTGACTCGACTGGTGACCTGTGCTCCGCTATTATTTCAGCAGCGCTGGAGGGGCAAGAACAATTGGCATGTGCCGGTGGAGACGTTCGGTGGCAGATGTCACTGAAAAAAGCAAAACAACTAGACAAGAGAGGAAGAGAGCGGAGCTGTATCAACAATGAGCAACTGATAAACTAGTACTGTGGTCAAAACCAGGCTAGGGAACATTATTACACCGTGCCCTGTTGTTTGTTTAGAATTATTTTTCAAATACGAGCTCTTTGGAAAAGTAATCCTCATCACTCTGCACCTCCATAAATTCATTATACAGGATTTCTATTTTCAGACCTGTCAGCTGGAGTCACCACCACATACACATTATTGGAGTGCAAACTAACTGCTGTTGTACATTAATAAACCACAATAATTTCCTTTTTCTCATAGTAATAGGGATTTTTTAGAGTTGAGTTTGTATTTCTATGCAATTAGAGCAAACTGCAAAATGATTTCATAGAGTAATTGTGACACAATGTAATTTTCTTTTTCTTAAAATGGATTTTATAAAACTGGTATTGAAAAAAGTATCATTCAGGTTCTGGTGATGAAGTCAAGGTATCTGTATTGGAACGTATACTCAGCCCTACTCGTGTCCAACAACTCAAATGATAAACTGAGTTATTAAAAAGAGCAAGTGCCAGCTTTAATTTGAATAAACAAAAGAGACTGACTTCCTACAGCCTGTTACACCAGTTTGGTGATAAAAATATCTCAGTGGCACACAGCCATCCTTTGAGGATAGTGTGTGATCCATTCAGGAACTATTATCATTGTACATGACACCTGATGAAATGATTATAACACGATCAAAGAGGTGCTCGTGACTGCTGGGATAAGTTCCCATCTACAGGTTTATACTGTCACAGTTTTTAAACAGTCAGCAGACAGGAGGCTAACGAGACTTTCCAGGAAATGAAGGCTCCTTCTCTCAATAAAAAGCGCCTATCATGCATTTGAAAGAAATGACAAGATATATAATACATGCACCAATAAATATAATACAACACAAGCCAATTTATGTGACTGCTTTGATTAAACATTTACAACAGTTTTATGTCAACAAAGCAGTATCCTGATGAGTAATTGTCCCTCACAACAAAGCAGATTGTTACTGATAAGATATCACTTCACATGTTTATAATGCGGTGTGAAATTATAAAACACCGCAACCAGACATGCAAGATCAAAACTTCACACCATCTCATATATTAAGTAATCGCAGCATTACACAGTGATAAGAAAACTTAGTGTACAAATATGCCTCAGGGTGTAATTATCTAAGCGAAACAAGCCATTGAGATTTATAGTTGTACATTAAAGGGTTATGGCGGCTACATGTGTAGTGACTGTGATATGAGTCATGACTTCCTCATCTCTGCACTGCAGTGCTTCATTTATAATGATATGTTGGGACATTTTACCTTCATCAAATGATTGCAGCTCCTGAAATTTGCACATGGCCATATTGCAGTTTTTACAATATTTCGATTACTTGTTTGGCCCTAATGTGTAGCCTCTGTAGCTGAAGTGCACCTCATTAAAAATGGAAATATACCATACGTCAGGGCTATGGTGGCTAGTTCTTGCACCGGAGTTGCTTGTTGCAACGATCTTTCACTTTGCCGTATCGTGTGACTTTGATGAATTCAAACTACTCTTTTAAAACACTAAAGCCACACAATAACACAAACAAACTAAGGGATCAAGGCAGCAGTAGACTGGCAACTTTGGTTGGTTTGGAGAGAGAGCGATATTTGGCTCGCTTAATAACGGTCTCCAATCAGAAAAGGTTGTCTGACAGAAAATGAAAGTAGTGAAAATATTTTAAATACAGTGTCCACTTAAAGTCCACAGCATACAACCCCACTTCAAATAACTTGAAATGACTTGAGTATTTATTTTGTGAAATGAAAACTTAAGTCTTTGCCAAATGAGAGCTCAACAGAGCTCTTTTAGAGAAGTAATACACAGTCAGTGTTTTCTAAACTGGCTGAATGAAGGCACAAAATGTCAAAAATAATACTGATACTAATGATAATACTAAATGATATCTAAGTATATTCTTACATTATAACAGATACAGTATATTTAGTTGTAAGAGTGTTGGATTCTGGTGCTCTGAGGATATTTTGTCCGTGTTTAGAGCTGTCAGTACAAGCTTGAAAACACATTTCAGGCTAACAAAACATTAGCGAGTTTTTATGAGCGATAAAAAGCACTGCTGAATAATTTTGACAGCGCTGAAAGAATTGTTTTTCTTTTGCCCCCCACCCCCTCCGCTGAATCATTCCCAAAGGTGACAGTGAAAATTCCCAGAATACCTTGGGAGTTAATCTCTTTGTTCGCCGGGAGGATCCCCACTTCCACCAAAACAGAGGGCGGCCATAATGCCACAGTGTTTCCAGTGGAATGTAACCGCTATTGTCGACCAGGATGACTCCCACTGGGAAGACACCCCCCCCCCCTCCTCACCCCCTCACCCCGTCACTGCCAACACAATACAATGTGTTGCATTCTACCTATGAAGGCATGCTACTGTTTTCGTAGCCTGTGACCCCGTGACCGCGAGCCGAGGCCAAGATAATGAAAAGGATGACACGGAAGTCATTAGTTAGTCCCACAGTTGGTACAGCTTCCTCTGGCCAACGACGGCTGGGAATCCTCACGTTTATTATTTCAACACAGAACTCTGCCTAAACATACCGGAGCGAGTATTTATTGGATTTAGGAGTAAAAATCTGAGATGAGATAATTTGTCCATGTTAACAAATGTCCATTACTCACTCTACTTGCACCCATTTGCTGTTTTAACGACTTCCTGAAGCTGTTGTAGTTTGCCGTATGAGGACGGGGAGTCTCTTTGTTGTCGTTCTTGGAGAATGGAAACTGCCCAAGTGTCTGTCGGGCTGTCGGTGTTGAAGGACACACCTCTCGGAGACCGTTTGAGCGTGAGGTTTGTGTTTGATAGTGTTTTTCCATGTATACATGCAAGGCTGGGTATTATAGCTTTTTCTATAGACAGACAGGTGCCAGTTGCATGGAGTATTTAAACCTTAGCAAAGCTGGAAGAAGAAGTCTGGTCAGACTTGTAATGTTGCGCCAGGTTTAAATTTACATTTTACATTATATTTAACCTTTCACAATTATGTTAAATAAAAAAGGGTTTCCACATGTTTATATTTCTCAAAGTAAGGGAATAAAAAACTCTTGGTTCTTATCTGCACTTGTATTTATTTAAAATAAAAAAAGAACTAGGCTTGTACCTAATGATTATTTTAAACAAAGGATTTATCTAACTTTTTTTTTTTTTTTTGAGTAGTTGGCTAATCTTAAGAGGTGTGTTTGCTGCTTGTCCTCCCGGGTTAATCCATGCTTTTACACAAATCAACGTATTTACGTCGCCATATCGCTGCAGCTCTAAGTTAAACCCAGCTCTTTGATTTTTGTTTTCTTAAGAGGACTACAAAGGTCAGCAGTTTTGTTCCCATTTTGTTTTAATCTAGAGACATAATGAGACTTTTTTAGGGCTCGTTTATTTATCTTCCGTGGTTCATGGTGTGTTGGCTGATTTTGGCGTGTCACCAGCTCTATCTGCTCCTCTCTCTCTTTGTTCTAATATTTCCTTGTTATTCACCCATGGGCATAAAATTAGACTTTCAAATTTGGGACTAAATTGGCATGTGGACTTCTTTGAGTGCTGTCAATGAGAAAGCCCGGGGCTGCAAACAGGGACGGAAGAAGAGAGGGGTTTCCTTTTGGAAGAGGTTTGAGCCTCATCGCTACTGTCACCCCCCTCCCCTCCCCCCCCAAAAAAGGACTCCTTCCTCACACTCACCTTTTTATCTCCCCTTCTCCCAGTGGAACAAATCATTTAGCTGCCACCCTAATGGGATTAGTCCTCACTCTCTGCCTCCCTCCCTCCCTTCCTTCCTCTCTTGTCTTCTTTCTTTTCTTTCACGAGTCCATCCTCGAGTTCGTCTCTTTTGGGGCGCTGCCTCTGGAAAAACACAAGTGGTTCATCTCAATGAAAAGCTTTGGAGAGGGAAAATTGTGAATTAATGAGGACTAAACACAGGATTTTAGGACTTCGGTCACCTCGTTTGGCCTCCTTGTGTTTGCTGAGTTTGTTACTGATAATTTTGTTTGTGTGATCTTATGGATAAAGCGACCTTTATCTGCGCTTAATGCAACATAAACTCCAAATAAACTCTTTGTTGCTGCAATTTGGTTGCTTTATCTCTACAAGGCGTTCCAGCGACTGAGCGGGGGATAGCAGCGAGTGCCCCAGATTAGCATGCTTGATATTCCTGATGACAAATGACATTGAAGCCCATTAATCAGGCCTAACCACTGATGTCACCACATTAAGCGGTACGGTCCTGACGTTGCTACGATAAACAATGAGGCCAGCTGAGAGCACGCTGAGAGGATCACAAAAGCCAGCCAGCCTCAGGGACAGCTGGGTACGAGGTGTTCAACAGATGGACATGAATATATTTTACATTACATTTAAATTAGATGTTTTTCCACTGAGGTTTTCTTTTAACGGACACCCTGTGATAAAAGCAGCAGCAGCAAAAAAAGAGTAACTACATAAAAAACAAAGGATAAAGGTCCAGTCATATCTGAAAGAGGCTCAATAAAGTTCATTTGTGGGTCTTTGTAAAAAAAAAGCGTTTTTGGTGAACTACTGTATTAGGTGAGCTTATAGCTAATACATGAGTAAGCCATAAACATGCTAGCACACTGTTTAGTGGGGCTGTCATGAATACTTACCTCAAACTACATTATTTACTCGTATATTTTGCTGTTACTAAAATTATCAGTCTAATGAGAGACCATAGCCGCCTCCAAAGCTCTTATATCACGTGCAGGCACCTGGTTTTTGTGTGTGTGGGTTTGGAGACCAGTTTAACACCTTTTTGAGCTCAATTTTTTGCTCTTTACTAGTGTTGTAGCCTCTTGTTTGATGCAGCCGACACAGTGTTGCCTTCGCCACTCCCAAAAAACCCCAAAGCAATTAGACACTGATTTAGGTTTCGATTACCATAGCGATGGTAGAAGCATCAAAGCATCGGCTCAGCCCTACTATTTAGTCACAGTAGCACTCTGAGATTCTTTTATCACAGTACTGTGCTGCTTTCCTCCCCCTAGGATATTGTTCTCGGTTTGCACATAGTTTCATTAAAGAAACTTGTTAACTAGTTAGCAGGTTTGTTACCTTGGTTGTCAGTTAATGAGATCTATTTTGCCATTGATTCCTGCCTCATGAGAGTCTGCAAACCAGTCCTGTTTAGCTGATCAGTTAAAACCCTGATAGAGGAGGGTTAAGTAGCTCATAAGCAACAATAATGTCCTCTATTTTGGCCTCAACAGCTCTTTTTGTCTCCTCAGAGGTCAACATTGTCACAAGGGCTTGCTGTTGGTGAATGTTGTAAATTCACAAAAGTTCTGTGAAAGTCATGCATGGATTTACTTTGCCCTCATGAGTGAATCCGCTGATTGTGCTAACTCAGTTAAAAAGAACCGATTCACTGTTTTAAATGCTGACATGACCTGCACTTAAGGCTGTTTTTTTCTGTCTTTTATTACCAACCAATGCCATGAAAAGACCAAAAACAAAAATAGATTTATGCTTCTAATGATTTTCCTGACAAAGAACAACAAGCAGGAGAACAGACATGATGTTGAACCTGTTTCATATCTTTATCTGCTCAAATTGTGATTTAGGATTGTTTTTAATGTGCTTGGTTCCCACACAGAAAGTCCTCAGTCACCTGTTGCTCACACAGTCGGTCGCTGTCTTCTCCTCGTCTTTCTGTGATCATGAGATTTCGATCAACTGAAATACCAGCTGCTTTTGGAAGCCAAGCGGTTTAACGGTTCAGATAAAATTTTCAGTGGAAAACATCTTATCTTTTGGAGGCTGTTTCATGCTCATCTTGTGGTTGAAAGCCTCCGAGCCTGGCAGGTCGTCGTTCCTGATGCTCGGCCATCTTTTGTTCCCAGGAGCTCGACCATGGCACAGCTGGGACTGCAGCCCTTAGAGATAAAAACTGGCTCCTGAGGGAGGGCTGATTGATTTTGAAAGAGAGCTCCATGAAAACATACTCTGGTTCTGCTAGGCTATGTTATTTGCAGAAGGAATGGTTTTATATGTTTGCGACGGTAAGTCTCCTTCATCATGAGAGATTGATGTCAGTTCTTCATTTTGACATAAAAATAAATGTAGAGAATTCTTACTCTTGTAATACTGCAGCTTTGTAGTCGAACCTAAGGAGCACATGTCGATCATCACTTTGTGATGGGTGGGGAAAACTGTATGAAAATTAACTAGTAACAAACATGATCAAAGTGAAAATAAGGGTCTGTGTGTGTGCGTTGTCCTGTTTCTGAAGTTACTTTGACCATGAAATCTGTCTAATCTTTTTTGCTCTGTAGTTTCTTTCATTTCTTTTCCAAAGAAACTCCATTGTAGCTTTAAAAGCTTTGACTCTGTTAACCTGAGCACATGAGCTCTGCACAAAAACACTCCTTGTTTTCTATGTGTTCCTGTACTGCATATTCACTCAGCAACATTTACAGAGTCTGAATCTATTTATGGTTGTCAAACGTTTGCAAAGTGGGGCAAAAAAAAAAAAGCTGTGTCCAGCGCACATACACTTGTTTTTTGCTATTTTTTTGCAATGCTTCTAATCCCTAACTGCAGGTGATGAGTGCAGATTTGATGCAAGCGCTGGTTTTCAGTGTAACATCTGTGAACGTCACTGTGGATCAGGTGGAGCTCGTTCTGGTACGTGCAAGATCAATGTGACTCATACAGCACATCACTGAAACTGTAAATTGTGTGTTTTTAGGCTTGTGCCAACTTAAATTAAATTTGTAGAAGGATTATAAAAATTTGTTTGACTGAATATTGTCACTATTAATCATTCATGTCTGGCTAAAAATGCAGTGTCACCAATTCTTGTTTTTGATTAAAAAGATTTGCAACATTCAGCCTCACTAGATTTCAGCAATACTGTTTGCTATGTAACTTAATCGTTATTCTTATTTGGTCAGTACTGACTAGTTTGACAGCAGCTCCCCACCCCCTCAACTTTACTGAGTAAAAGAAGTGTGCATTTCTTTTGGTCTGAGATACTTTGCTCTACTGCGACCTCTAGCAGCAGTGAATGTCACATACAGCTCCTTGTAATTTTTTAGAAAAAAAGAGTTTGTTTGAATTAACAACACGGTGGAATGTTTTAAAAGTACTGTCAGATTCTATTGCTTTGAAAATAATAATAGTGTCATGTATTCAGTTAAGGACTAACAATCCATAATCATAAGAATCATGAATCATAAAATCTTAACATGCAAAATAAGAATTTCACATGACAAATAAATGTAGCGAAATTTAAATTACACTAATTCACTCTGAAATGCACCGTTGTAAAAGTATGAAGTAGCAGAAAAGTTAAATACGCACTTAAATATTGAACTCTAGTACAGTGCTTGAGTAAATGTACTTACTAACTTTACTTTAAATTTACTGCTCACTCACAACTTCACTAATTTCTTGTCACTGACGGCTGCGTCCTCAGCTGCATGTACAACAGTATATGCTCACCTGATAAATTCTGACACATAATTATTGGCAGGATATCAGGTTGCACACTTGCGTGACAACTTGGAGCAAAAGGATGCGTCCCCTCCCCCATGTAAATGGCTTCCCCCTCCCATCATGTCTATGCAGCTTTTGATCATAATGGGTCCCACAGCAGCATCTTCATACATTAGTGTAACCCTCCCACTCTGTGTTCCCCCTGGCAGTAATCCAAGGCAGGGTGGCCCGTGACTCATTAACACCATAATTGGTCCAGCAGCTCAAGTGTTGATGGCGGGACGAACAAAAAAAGTCTAATCAAGACAGACGAGGGTTGTCCGACTCCAAAAACATTCCTGACATAGTTATCTGTTCGACCAGCAGGCCACCAGTGTTACAGACGCGTAACTGTCAATCACCACTGTTAAATACACTGTAAAAAATGTTTTAAATGTTTTGTTATAACTTCAAAAAAATTAAGTGTCCAGGTTGCCTTGAAATTTTAAGTTGGCTGACTTTGAAAAGACAAGTTGAGTTACTTTTGTTATGATTCAAAACAAAGTTTTGCAGTGAAATTGTTGAACCAACAAGTCTGCTGATATCCTGATCATGTTTCTTTAGAAACTTAATTAAATGAGTTGATTGAACTCATCTTTTCAAGTCAGAAGACTTAAGAACTTATAAACACAAGTGTTCTGAAAATAAATACTAGAAATGTTAACTTTAATTAACTAAAAAGAAAAGATGCATATTCATGTTAATGAGTAAAGATTAGTTAATTTCACTAAATTCCTGTATGACTTTTTCCAGTACACCTTTCTAACAGAATATAAGGTAAAAAAAGCAAAACTTATTTCACTTTGCAGAAATCAGTAGTTAATCCTCTGTTGCTCTGTGAGCCATTAGTTTAAATAAAATGTTTGTCAGTGTTGTGGGGGCTTTAGGCTCAGTTTGGTGAAAGAGTTTCCCTCCTTCATGCTGTCATCAGTTTAATTAGCTTGTTGTTCATTGTCTGGCTGCTGTCAGAGGAGAAGGGCAGCGGAGGACGCAGCGGTGGATCTCATTGGTCCGTCTCCAAAAGGTCAGCGGAGTGGGCTCACTTGGCACAAAAGCAAACATTGGAGCACTTAAGATGGGGAATTTCTCCCACAATGCCTCTTTGAGAGAGCTGACAACAGGAGCGAAAGCTTTGGGAGTGACAGTCTCAAACTGGAGCCGCAGACTTCATCTGGAGCTCTGAGGAGTTTTACAGACAAGTTATTATGTTTGAGATGAGGAACAGGTGATAACATTTCTTTTTTTATATATATTTCTGACTTGGCACAGCAAAAATGAGTGTTTCTTTTTCTCTTAAATTTGTTAAATTGCATCACTCATCAAAATTGGATTTGACAAAAAGTAAAAGCTGGCCTCTTCTTTAGTGGTGCCTTGTACGCAGGACGTCCTGCTGGACCTGATAAAGGTGAAGCTAATTTTAATTACCTCATGTACTTCTGGTTAGCTTAATAAATAATACATAATAATACATAAGTAAATAAGTTGTCTTCCTCTCACCTCATTAAACTGTCATGTAGGCTACAGTAGCTGGTGGTTGTATTTTCCCCTTGGGTCACATGTTAGAAGTTTACATCTGTTTTTGAGACTGATGTGAGTCACATCTGCTTCAGATTCAGATTACAAACCTGCAATTATATTGATGTCGACTTCAATAATAAGATTCCTCTGTTATGTATTACACAAGACAAATCTTAAACATGTAGGGCTGCACCTGACCCAGAATTCTGTCAGTTGAATTGGATTGAATTTGACTATTTGTTCCTTTTTTTGCTCCACACTAAACTCCTATATGAGCCTGCATGAGTCTCTTTAGCCTAATTCCCCTTTTAGTGCCTTTAATGCCCAGCATGTATATTGAGGGCTGTATTTGATTAACACCTCTGTGACAGTGTTAGAAAAACTGAGTGTTACAGGCATCATAAAAGTAGACTTTATGACAGTATATCCATTTTGCATTGCTTTAGATTGTACCTAATAAAGTGGCCATTGACAGTATGTTTGTATAACATGGCCCTTTGACCTTGTGCATTAAAAATCCACGTTTGGTCCATGTTTTAAAATTTTTAACTTTTGCAGGTGGAGGACAAATGGTGAAGCTGAGCATTTTTCTGATATATTCAAACCTTTTAAGTTTTGCGTCCTTTGATGTGATCATAGTTGAGTTCACCGTGACAAACCGCAGAGACATATCGAGTCTGGCTTTGCATGGTGCCCCATCGAGGAGGGTCCCCTGCACGGGGTGGTGAGTGGTAGTGGTGGTGGGTGGCGTTCACCAGCCCACGACTCCCCTCCTCCGCCTTAGTGACTCCACTCAAGAGCTAAACAAATATGTGGCTCCAGCCTGTCCTTGGTCAAGTGCAGGCCGGACAGAGGAGAGGAGGGGGGGAGGGGCAAGAGAGGGAGGTATGGGGGGGGACGATAAAGAGAGGGGGTGGCAGCACAGAGTGGAAAGTGGGGGGTCAAAGTGGCCCAAACCGGACTGAACAAGGATGATGGAGAGGCACAGGAATTAAGGAGATGAACTGATGGTTTAATCTCCAGAGGATGTTTGTTTCTGATTCTGATGTTTGGAAACCAGCTCAAAATTCAGCTGACTCGGTAAGAGAGGACGCTAAACTTACAGCGTGTCTTTTTAAAAGTTTTGAGCTCTTTGAAGGTGCACAAATCAGGAATTTTGATGTGGATTTAATTAGAGCTGCAATGATTATTAGTTAGTCGATTAGTCAGTTGAAAGAAAATGAGTTTCCACCTGTCTTGATAATTGAAAGTGTCAAATGTTTGCTGGTTCCAAGATCTTAAATGTGAGGAATTTTTCTTTTTTCATTTATGATAGTACGTTAGGCCTTTGTTTATTTTGTCCAATCAACAGTCTGAAAACCAATCTGAAGGTGTCATCTTGGGCTTTTTGAGCATTTTTTGACAATCTTTTGACATTTTATAGCCTAAACTGATTAATTGATAAGGGCGTTGCAGCCCTAGTTTTTATCTTCAGACGTGTATCGAGGGCAGAGAAAGTGAAATTGTTGAAAATGTTGAATTTCAGTTGTTTTCTCATCTGGATGAGCATCAATGACTGATCCATTAATTGACAAGTGCATTGACAGATAATTAATCAGCAACTATTTTAACAACCTCTTTATTATACCATAAAGTGATTTTGGCAAAATACCAAACATCTTTTAAAATTTCAAGTTATTTGATATTTCCACTTATTGACAAAACAGATTAATTAAATAAGAAAATTTGAAAATAATCTATAGCTGCAGACCTAGTCTTGACTTTTTCAGCATTATATCTTTTTTAAAATCAGTAAGCTTGTGAATGTGTGAAGAGTTTTCCCACTAAATGTGATCTTTAAAGAAAAACATACACTTCTATTCTCATTTTCCCACTTTTCTACAGTTGCCATTCTCTGGAGTGCAGTTTGAAGTTTTTAAAACAGTTCTGTTCTCTGAATCTGAAACATGTTTTCCCTCTAGGGGGCGTTGTTGTCAACAGAAGGAATGACTGTGTTAAGAGGAAAAAAGGATTCAGAAGAGTTGTGTGTCCTTAACAGAGTGAATGAAGTCCTAAATCACTGCTCAGGGCGACTTTACGCTGCAGTGAGCTGAATAGGCTGATTAACGATGTACCAAACTGTAAAGGCTAAAGTTAAAGTCACGCATTTGAAGAACAGTGAGGGAGAAAGTTGAAAACAATCGCTGGATGTCTTGATGATGATTGATAATTACCTCAATGACTGAACAGTAGGCAATCTTGCTTGAATTAAATTGTGAATTATATATTTTACATTTGTTTTGTGCACAGAGAAGGAGAAAATGATCCTTAAATCGCTCAGGAATTCAGCCTCCCAAAAAACTTTCTGATGCAGATAAATTGCACCTGTTTTGTTCTTTGCAAATTAAGTGTTATTATTTCAAATAAGCTGTAGGCTAAATCTAATTAAACTATTAAAAGGTGAGACAGACAATTTGAAACTTGGCAAAAACTTTCATTTCAGAAAAGGTACCCAGACGCAGCTGATTGGCTCTTATGCTTCAGGCAAAAAATAAAAAATAAATAAATAAAACATTAAATCTCACAGCAATAAATCGAAGGTGGAGCACAGTTCTGGAGCTTGTCTGCCAGATTTTAACCCACCATCCTCCTCAGGCTGTCATCCAGCAGAATAAATCATACGTCAGGGTAATCATAACCACATCTTCAAAGAGCTTGCGCAAAGATACTTTGGAATTTAGCACTGTGAGATACCGATGGTTTTAAAAAGTCTTTTTCCTTTGTTATTTTTTATTGTAGTCCATTAAGTCTCGGTTTCAGTTGTTCAGACGTTGATGATTAAAGTTGGAGGCTCAGTCCTGTTAAACTTGCAGATTAAAAGTTTTGTTTTTTTTTTGCATTTGACAGTCTTGCACCAAAACGGTTCTGAGAGGAAACTGAACCTCTGGAGAGCAGCTGTCAAGATAAATAGTTGAACCAGATAAAGCACATTCCTGAAATAGAGGCACAGCAATCAAACACACCTTTCTGTGGCCTTTACAAGTGGGTTGTTTTAGGGGAGGCTAACAGCAATGTTCATTGTTGTTGTTTGTTTCTACAGACATAACGGTTGACTGGTCTCTCTGTTAATAGACTGCTGCATATAATAGCATTCATAGCCTGCTCTTATTTGCAGCCTGTGTCTGCAGTATTTGGGCTCTCATATGTAAAACGACCACAGATGTGCCAGTGTTGCCAGCTGCAGGCCTTTGGTGAGATGTTTTGAAACCTATGGAGTGATAAAATGTACAGAACAAAGACAACAAGTCACCATAGAGACAGAAACAGATACAAAACAATAATTTTACAAGACAGAACATGAGCCATGCATTGCAGCATGAAACAGCGGAACATCAGTACAGTAACACAGCAACAACAAGCCAGTTTGGCACATATAGCCATGCAAACAACGTGAAGCAACAAAACACAGCCAAAAAATACTGACCGCAATAAACAGTAGACAATAGATAAAATACTATACACGTTATGTTGTTCATGATAAACATTTAAAGCGGCAGTTACAGTACCACAGGTGGTACACAAGTTCCCTCTAGTGGTACGCAAAGGAATTTCAGAAATGTTTTTTAAAAATGAAATGCATTTCCAATGAAAATACATAAGATATCAGATCACTGAAATGTTTCAATATCAGCCTGCTACGTAGTCATGATCATGCACATAGCATGCGCATGCATCCATCCAGTAATTATAAGACAGTGATGGCAGTATAGTTAGTGGAGATAAAATGAAGAGACCAAAAATTAATGTTCAGAAACACAGCAATGGTTGCTACAAAGGAGGACTGTTTTGAAGAAGAGTGCAGATCAGGAGGAGAACATTTCAAGCAGCTGTGTTGAACATGAAGTTGACGACGGTGAATCGAGCACAAGTAATTGTGGCTACTTAAGAAGCACCAGTGAGGTGCCCACTAAACCTGTTGGCACCAAACAGCACAAACCATAGCGATAGATGGTCAAATACTGCAACATTTGCATGGAAAGCGAAGAAATCGTTCATCTGAACTGCTGCAGAATTTTAAGAGTACAATAAGCTGTGGCCTTGGATTCAGCTGGCCTTGAACATCTGTACATGTGTCTCACAGATGGTCCAAACTGTTTCTCTGTAATTTTAAATCCTCCGTTCCAGAAGACTTTTTCATGCTCAGATACTCTGATTCTGAAGTTTGTTCCTATCTTGAAATAACAAGAATCCGTTTTCCTTTTTCCGGATACTCACTGTACAAGTTTTCTGACAGAGGTATAATGAGGTAGAAATGGTCAGACAGAGGAATGAACATAATGACGGGTGTGTGTGTATAATTTCTTTGATTTCCATAATTGAGCAAACGCTTGTCGTTCCCGGATGCTATGTTTATCCCCATGCACGAGGTCTGTGGCGGCACCAGAGGAAGAATAGCAGGGAGTTGAAAGTGATCGCACCAAAAATAACTTGATGTGTGATTATACAGCAACAGGACTGAAGGTTGACTCATCCTCTCACTTTATGGACCACTGTGCTGGTCTTGTTTTGTAGTCCTTGTGATTAAACGCTTGCTAGGTCAAGATTTGGGTCCAGATTATACTTTTGGAGAGCCGTTGGTTTGTTAGTTTTTAGTTTTCTGACAAGAGACCTGCTCGCTGAACCCTTTTGTAAAGGTACAGTGCCCATTTTCAACATTTTGAGTGCAAGATATTAACTTTTGGTGACTCAGTTACTGCAGATACGGGTCTTCTGTTTTGGAATTTGTACATTTCTGTTTGATGCAGTGTTGCAGAGTGGAGTAAGACTAGAGTTTCTCTATATAATGTGACAGTGGCATGTTCAGGAGGAAGTAGACTTGTGGAGAAACGACAACTGATATAGTCAGTGTTAGGATTGTTATCGTCCGTTGTGATGGCTGACAGGCATCGATTACAGAGCCCTCTACCATCATAACATCATTTAAAAGCCTTCTGTATTTGTACTATTGTGTCCCCTCAGAGTTGACTTTTCCTGTAGCTCTATCATGAGGTAGATTTTTGTGGTTTTGAGTGAAATGTCTTTTACAACTATTAGATTGCTTGCCGTGAAAGTTTCAGACAGACAGACATTTCACGTTCCCCTCAGGATGAATTGTTAAAACTTTAGTGGTACATCTAATGTTATCATCAGGTCAAAATTTTAATGTGTCTAGTATTTTAGTTTATGATCAGTTACCTGCAAAATGAATGACATTCCCCTCAGCCTCAGCTGTATTTTGTGTTTAGTGCTAATCGACACAAGTTAGCATGCAAACATGCCATTGTGAGCATGTTATCATGCTGATAGTAGCATTTACAGCCTCCCAAAGGTGCTAGCATGGCTGTAAACTCTTAGTATTGTTATTTATTGTCCATAAATGATTCTTTTTATGCCAAGAACGCCTTGGTGGAAACTTGGCACAAACATTCACTTGGACTCAACAATGAACTGATTAGATTTTGAGGTCAGAGGTCAAGGTGACTTTCTAAAACATTTTTGGCCATAACTCAAGAATTCATATGCTAATTATAGACAAAATGTCACACAAATGTCTAATAGGATAAAATGATGAGGTGATTATGATGCAGAAAGTCAACTTCATAGTGACATCATAATGTTCAGCTCGCTGTCAGTCCTCAGTACTCCTGTAAAAATAGTCTCCATAAGAAGACGGCATGTTTCTTGCTGGAAATTATTCAGTGGAATCACACATGTATAGTAAGAACTTCCAATTTGCCAAAAAACACGTAACACGCTGTATTATATTCCTTCAAACATGGATGTAAACTGGAACTTGAGTCTTTGGCAGCGGTTTCTTGAATTGCCTCAGTTTCTTTGGATTCATTGTCTACAAAGTGTAGAAGTTTTTCTTATTGACCTAAGATCTATTTGGCTTCAGAAAAACCTTGCTTATCCTCTTGAAGATGGGAAGTCTTAACTTTTAGCCACTTGGATGTAGCTGGAAGTGTTTTTTTTCCTCTGACCTTGTGGCAGTAGACCTATAAAGTAGGAGGCAAAATCCCTTCGGCTGACTTTTCATTCCTGTACGTTCCCTCCTCCTCGCCGGGATAATTGAAAGGCCCTGAGGCCAACTCTGCACAGTTGAGCTCAGCAGGCTCACGCAGGACATCAAAGGGAAACGCACCGCCGGACAGCACAAGCTGGGGTCAGTCCCGCGGCTACCCCTGCCAAACTGTAGTGAACGTCAGCAACGAGGCGTCCGGCCTCCTCGCCTGGCCCCGAGTCTTCTCCGTAGTCGGCACAGCAGCTTCTCCTGTAAAGCTTCAAAGGCATTTCCTAATGAGGGCCAGATGCAGAGCTGAGACGACAAGTAGCCACTGCTTGTTCTGCAATTATGCCGACACATACATGAGCACATTAACACTTGTCTTCTCCTGCCAGCACAGGAACATAAAGTATTGTGTGCAATCACAAGGAGCTTTGCTTGTCTTTTTCTGTTCTTACAGAGATCCTCCTGAAGAAGACAACTATGCACAGTCATGATAACCATGTATCCACAGAGAGATAAAATGCTCTCCATGCTGCTGCTGCACACGCAGTTGGTGTTTTCATGCTACTGAGCCCTTTGTGATCCTCTGAATAAATATATCCCAGTTTCTCTGGAGGCTTTTTCCCTCCATTAAAGCTGTAACCTCAGCTTTTATTAGGGGAAAAACAAGCCTGTTGAATATTCAGCGCAGCGGGTTTGCAACCTTTACAGCCCTCTCTTAACTTTTCGTGCTGTTTACTGTTGACACAAAGCTCGAAAACCTGAGCTTCCACTGTGGAAAATGTGAACTGTCACACCACATCCTCTCAAGACTTAAGTGTTTTCTCTTCAGTTGGTCACTTAATATGGTAAACAAATGGGTCGAGACGCAGTGCATGACTTTTAGACCCGCATGAATGTTTTGACAATGACGGTGCTGATCGTTTGAATCAGTAGCGGAATCATTTTTTACTTTTAAGAAATATTATTAAACTTTTGCAACATCTAGAATTTCACTTTTCCTTAGATTTTTCCTTTTTCCTTTCAGTATTTCCTGTATGAACACAATCTTTTTGTGGTTTAAAGTGAACATTTGAGATCGCAGTTATCCATCTTTAGCAACCAAAATTATAACAAGGGGCTTTTTTTAAAATTGTGTGGTAATCCAGTGTTTTTCTCATCGCTTTTTATACATTTTTCGGAAACGCTTTATGAAAAGTTGTTTTTCTTTTTCCACCCGAGTTATCTAACCCTAACCCCCACATGAGGACTTAGTTCACTTTAAAGCGTTTTGACTGTACAAAAACAAAGTATTTGCTTTTTTTTTTTCTTTTTGATAATTTAGTCCCTTGAATTAGTAATTTGTACTCTCAGGATTTCAAGTTGTGTTCACTTATTATTTGGGCTAGCTATCATTTAATAAATTGCAATAACAGTATCAATACCAGTACCCTTAAAGTGATACAGATCACAATAGAGTATTTCCTTTGATATCCATCATGTTAGTGGAAGCATTCCTGAAAAAAAATCCTGCATTTTCTGTATTTATGTTTTATCAGACACTACAGATGTGTAGTATAGTCATTCTGATGTTTGGGGGCATCTCGACTCACTGAACTCCTGATCTCTCTCTCCATGTTTGACTGGAGAGGTTATAATACTACTTGGTACTGGGTTATTTCAGTCGATACCTTAAAGTTATCAAGTTCTGATAACCAGCCCTGTTATTATACAATTGTAGAAATTAGTCATCTCTCTGATCAGGCATTCGCTTTCTTTCAGTATAGATCTGATCATTATTTTATTAATCATTTTGTCTATAAACTATCCCAAATGCCTGATAAAATGCTGATGTCGTACAGTTTTCCTACAACCCGAAGATGAAGTCTTCACATGGTTCTGTATGTTTGAAGAGTTACTTCAATTATTAATAGATTTTAAAAACAGTTGCCATTAATTTTCCTCCTATTGACTAATCAGTGAATGTACTTCATAACCTTGAAGTTGGCTTATATGTAAATCATTCAGAGATTTTTTTCCTCTTCTGTTGTTCACTTGGCTCTGTGATTTTCTTTGTTTTA
Organism: Lutjanus erythropterus; assembly: GCF_056507025.1. Lineage (NCBI taxonomy): Eukaryota > Metazoa > Chordata > Actinopteri > Lutjaniformes > Lutjanidae > Lutjanus > Lutjanus erythropterus. The sequence goes on along the minus strand of NC_139326.1, from coordinate 13,790,228 downwards.
CCATGGAAACCGAAACCCTGATATATGGCTGTATTTAATTACTTGTTAGCTTGCATCTGTTTTTGTTTGTCTTGCCTGTCGAGTCTCTCACATCGCAATAAATCATTGAGGCGGCTTGTCTTTTGAGCTCTGACACACGCCTCCCCCGTGAAGGGGAACCTGACCCGAGTCGCTGTAAATCAGTTGACGTGCAGTCGTGCACCTGCAGCTCCTGTCACACCTCTGCACTCTGAGAGCTGCATGTGCTTCGTGTGTCATATTTATGTAACAGCCTGGGAGGAACAAAACAAGTAGTTCTGGTTTGTGTTGTCTAACATCGTTGCTCTAAGTTTTTGTTTCACCTCGCCAGTCGTGTCACACTTATGACTCCTACTTGGATCAGATCAGGCTACTTAAAAATGTTTTTTTTTCCTGTTCAGTAAAGAGTGAAACATGGTGAGTCTTTTTAATCTTGTCTTTGAAAAATAAATTTAAAGACATTATCGACTGTATTGAACAGTAGTTAACAAATTGTACAAACTTGGCCATAGAGAAAATACTTAAATCATCTGACTATGACTTTAGTTATTTTTTTTAACAGTGAATAAAATGTGAGTTTTTATGTGTTTGTTGTCATCAGGGCGGCCTGTTGTTGTACCAGGTAGTAAAGACACTGTTGAGACATTGCTGATGATTTGATAAGTAGATATCGGTGATGTAGTTCTTGTTCTTCTTGGCATTACATAACATTACCTTTGGTTAAATAACATTTAGTGCATTTGCAGACATTGGTGTCACTTCATGTAGAGATTAATAAAAACCTCTAAAGCGTTTGATTCTGATAGATGATAGAGATTATGTTTTTCTGTATTTGATTACAGCGGAGCAAATCAAAATTCTTATTCAGCTAATATGATTAAGATGGGGACAAGGAAATCTGTTTGAATCATTGTAGGTAAGAAGTGATCGATTATCTGGCATTTTGACATAATCGGCGTCGCCCGATGCCTGCACTCATGAGGCCGATAAACACAAAATGTGTGCAGGCACCTCTTTGGGGAGCCTCATCAGTGTGGCTGCTGTGAAACAATGTTGGCACACCCCCCTGTGAGATTTGGGAAGATGGTGAAAAAGTTATTTTTGTGAAGCCCTGTTAGAGATGTTAATGATTAATTGATTAATCACTGATAAGAATTTAACCAGTGACACATTTATTAATTGTGTTTTGTGTACAGATTCTCCGGGGTTTAAATGTTGGTTGTGCTTTGTTGTTTGGTGAATATGAACAGGCGGACAAGAGCAGCTGTTTCGAGTGAGAGCCTTATTGTTTAATTATTCTGTATGTTTGAATTATTTGAGCTTCATTAATTAATATTTGTGCCACTAGAATTGTTAAAATATAAATATGCATTTTCTGAAAATGCACTGAGTCTGCAACCCTAAGCCATGTACTAAAAACATTTTCAGGTTTCCTCAGGCACCATTTATCAAAGAGTTTTCAGTCAAAAACCCCAAAATGTTCAATTTACAATTATCTAAAGTAGAGAAAAGCAGCAAAATCTCAGATGTTAAAGGCTGGAATCTGTTTTTGTTTGTTTGTTTGTTTGTTTGTTTGTTTGTTTGTTTTTTGGGATTGATTAAATGGCTGAAATGATTAATCAGTATTACCAGTCAACTAATTGTTGAAACTCTCATTCATTGTGCTCATTGATTATCAGTATCTAGATCCTAACATCTAAATGTATTCTTAAACTTTTACTTTAACACAAGTGCACAACACGTTTTTACTGTTATGTAGTTAAATGTGTAATCTTTCAGTTATATCGCCTGATACACCTGATCAATATGTCTTTTGTATTGAAAGCTGCGATCATGTGTGTGTGAGGTGATTACGGTGCATTGTTGACTCTCTGTCTTCACCTTAAGCTGCTGAGGACCGAAGTGTTGGTTAATGTGTAAACGTTGATGAAAAGGTTTTCCATTGCGTTCTATTGTCTCCCTCATCAGCTGCTTTTCAGCGAGGTGAAGGTCGGCACACGCTGAGGACTGACCGCAGGTTGTTAACCGCATTAACTCGCCATGCGCTTCACCTGGAGGCCCAGCGGAGGGGTCGCTTCTACCCAAACAGCCTAAAGTCCTGTTTCCTCTTATAGGACACAGATCGTTTGGCTGTCATCTGAGGAAGTCGTCTAATCTTAGCTGTGAAACTCAGCCCTCTCGCCCAGAGGACTGCTGGGTATAGGCTAGTTGTCGGGGGGCTGGTGGACTCAGTCGTGTTTGCTACCTGCGTGCGGTGGGAGGGAAGTTAGAATGAGAGTTACAGGTAAGCTGCATGAGCAGATTGTTAGAACAGCAGCAGATCTCAGTGATGATGAATGCTAACATGTAGCAACCAAACAAATATGTGACCACAGGACTGTTGTTGTGTGTGTGCGTGCCTGCTGTTAGTGTGACAGATTATACATCCTGCAGCATTACTCTGTTCAACAGACCACAATAAGGTCTGGTTGTCACTCTTTAACCTCACGTGATCCCAAGGACACAAATGCTGTAAAAACGTGGCTTGTTTGAGTCAATTCCTCAAACATCTGTTGGACAAAAAGTGCAGAAATGTAATGTGATAAGCCTCGATGCCTGTTTTAAACTAGGAGCTCATGCATGTGACACTGAAGTCTTAAAAAAAAAGTTGACTTTCAAGTCAGTCCACCCATTCTGGCTGCGTTGTTATGCAACTGGCTGAAAGTTCATGTCTTCAGGATACTCATGGAAATGCTGAAATAATAAAAGTCAGAGTTGTAAATTATGAGCAGAAATGGGAGTTCCTCAATATGTTGATAATTAACTGAAGGCCATGTTGTTGTGTTGCAGAAAAGAGACCAAAAGTGAAGACTAGTCTGCAAAAATTGAGTCGTTTAATCAGTTACTCGATTAAAAAAAAAAAAAAGTCAAACATTTGCAGGTTCCAGCTTTTTAAATGCAAAGATTTGCTGTTTTTCTTTGTCATTTGTAACAGTAAATATAGAGTCTTTGGGTTTGGGGAAATTGTGATGATCATTTTTCACATTTTTTCATTTTATAGACTAAACAATTAATTGATTAATCTTGAAAATAATTGTCAGGTTGATCAATACTGAAAATAATCTTTAGTTGCAACCTTAGGTCCGTAAAAATCTTAGCAGGGCAAAGAGTTTATTGTTCAGTTTCTAACATTTTTGTTCTAAAGTTCACCATTATTTATTCACCAAAATGTGCAGCTATCATACCTCCAGTATCATTACAGTCCAGTGATCACTCATGTAGCTTATAGATCATCATAGATTCGTTACAAAACACATTATAATGATCTTTTTAAAATGGCTTTTACAAAATAAAATATTTACTTCAAGAGATAGATCAAGAATAATAGAATGGTCATCAATGCAAAAACACAGTATCAGAGCAGGTTTGGCAGCCTTCATCTGTCAGCTTCTTCCAGACTTCCTGAATCAGTGAAGCTGGTTATGATGATAACAGACTCAAAGTTTGGCAGCTTTTTCTATTTTCTTTCCTTCTTGGTTTATCTGAGGATTTCCTGCTCCTTCCTTCAGGTTTGCTTTCTTGCAGCTCATGGAAACGGAAACTTGGGAGATGTTTGGTCAGTCTAATGCTTGTTTTTGTTTTGTTTGCTTGTTCATCATGTATTTGCATGAAATTGGCAAAGAGAGCTCGGATTTGGGGTTGAAGTTGACTTAATATGTTGTTAAAGGCTTTAAAGCTACACATGCACATCAACGCAGGGCGAGCATGAAATATTTTTGCCTGCTTTGTTAAAATGGGATTACACTTGTAGGTGAATGTGCACGGAGGCGTTCTGATTCTTTTAAGATGCTTTCCAAAATATTATTGCATTTGTAGTATCTCTCTCACTGTTTGTGTTTTTAAAAATAAAACTGTTAATTAGTATTTTACATGAACTTTATTTGTATCTAAGGGCTGCTTTAGTCAAAGGATTTCTTTCTTTTAAGTGCATTTGGTAATTTTACTCTTTCCTTTTTTGTATCCTAAAGCAGCAAATATTTCTCCTAATTACCTGATGGCGCAGTGTAAAATGCAGTCAAGAGTCTAGTAGTAAGGATGTGGTTATCAGACTGGATATTGTGATCTACTGTTACTCACAACATGCTGTAGTTCATTTTAAATGTGAGGACGAGTAGCTCAGAAGGGGAGGGACTTCAGGGTTTTGAGCGACGTGTCTACGATTACAGTCTATTTGGGTGCTGGACTGGTCCAGTGTGCTCTGTAATGGTCGGTTCACGTCTGTCCTCTGTATCAGATCTATAGTTGGTCCTGGGGATGACGGGCAGTCAGGATTTAGACACATCAGCTTAATGACATGGCTGCACTGCTTTATTTGGGTGCGTACTGTAAACAAGAAATTACATGTGCTGTAGATGAGTGAAAGCTCGCCTGCAGACTGACAGAGTGACCTTTCAGATGCTCACTCAGAGGACCGCTATTGATCTGAAGTCAGCTTGTGTCTCTCAGATAGGTTTGCGGTTCATACACAGGTATGCGACTTTTCAGCAGGTGGAGATGTTGCTATGCCATTTCTGCTCGGGCTGAACAATTTTGAAAAAAATTACACTAATCAATTGCAGAGGGAACAATCATTGAAAAACATATTCAAAAGGTTATGGTGTGATTTTTGTGTGGACATGTGCCATTGATATTTTCTTAAGTCTGTAGAATATGATGTGTAGGCGAGGACATCTCTGCAGGATGACAATATTTCATTTAAAATAGTATTTTCTACACACATTTTGCTTTCCACAAATATTGTACCTCCTGCAGACACAGACAAACTCTGGCTTTATACACCTTATTTCACCTTTTCATGAGTTTCGCTGCTACTGTAGTTTGTACTACATAGTTGGAAGGGGAAGGTGAGGCGAGTGGTATTCAGTTGGTTCTAGCCTACAACCTCACCACTAGATCATTGACAAGCTCATAAAAGAGATCCAGTAACAGAAAACAGGAAAATATTGGGAACATGCAAAGTAGCAGCAAATTTAGCAGATTGCCACAAAATAAATAAAAAGCAGTTAACAGTTAAAGTGCAATGTCTAAACTGCAGAATGACTTCTTTAACATTTTTAATAAAATATCACTCGTAGTGAAAATGAAGCCAGTCTTATTTTGCTGAAGACCCTTAAAGACTGTCTTGAAGGCCACTAGGGGGCCCAGATCCCACTTTAGGAGCCAGTGATCAACAGGGGACAGAGGCTCTGAGGTTAGTAGTGTTGCTGTTAAATAGAGTCTGAGGTCATAGAGTGTCTAAAAAGAGCCCGGGTCTATCTGAGCCAACCTTGCCTGCATCTTTACTCCTCCAGATGCTCTTTTAACAAACCAGCCCTCTATGAAGTCGACTTTTCCCCCTCGCGCTGGCTCCTTTTTATTAGAGCAGAATAGCTCTTTTGTTCCTGCTCATAATGTATCCATTGACGATGACCAGGCCGGTGCACACAGGACCTCTTATGTTCATAAATGTCAGACGCAAACACACCTGTGAAAAAGCAGAGGTCAGCGCCGTCGATCACGTTAAGTGGGCTTCAGCTTTCTCCAAAAAAGTCCTTTGTGTAAAGGGACATGAAATATATGTCGGACAGAGACCTAACGTGTACTTTTTTGGAAAGGTTCCTCTGTTATACTTAACGTTTTTAAGCTGTGCTTCCACTTACAAACCATAATGTGATGTGAACAGGTAAATGCCTATAAGGTTGCCATGCAAAGTTCAAGAACAAATAAGTTGTCAAAGTCATAAATCAGCAGTTTGACTGATAGGACTCAGCATTTTTGCTCTGAGCTTTCTTCAACTTTTTCTGATTTTTGTCTTGTTAGATAGTACGTTGAGGAGCCATTGCTTATTGCTGTGTACCTGTATTACCTGCATGTGTCTCTTGCAACTAACTTCATGTGAGTAAATGTTTTCCTTTTGTGTTTTTGTCTCAGTTCGCAGGTTGCATGGTAATCTGGACTTGATGCATGGCAGTTGCATGACGGCAGTAGGTCTTGTTGTGGGACTGAGAGCACACAGCTGCAGCCATGGCTCAAACCATGCACGTGAATGGCAATGGCCCAGGTAACCAACCCTTTTGTTACATTATTTTGTCACTGCATGCATTAGTGATGCTGTTGTGTGTGAAGTATTTTCATGCCTTGTTTAACAGACTGAATCATCGCCATCATATTGATGATAGTAGGATGGAGGTGGTTAAAGTTGGTCGCACCAGTGCGACAAAAGTTAGTTTCCTTTCATTCCCGGCAGCCTCATGAACAATATGTGCTCTGTCCTTACTAAAATAAACTTTAGCAGGATAAAGATACAAAGGGGCTAAATGTAGATTAGGTGTCCAGTTTCAGGCATGTATATTTAACCAGTCGGCTCTTGCATCACATCTGTCTCTGTCGTAACACTAAACATAAGTGAAAGCTATCCATTCTTTCATTAAGAAGAGATTACTTTGTAAGATAATATTTTTTACCTGAAGTCATTCTGTAACTTTTATCCAGGTGTCAATGTGTGAGTTTACATCAGTGAAAGTCAGAAAATCACTTAAAGCTTTGTAGCATCTTATTACTGTATCACTTAGCTATGTAGGACAATGGTTTATTTAATAATTTATCTATATCAGTTTGATAATTTTTGTGATTTTTACATACAATTGCCATACTATAGTAATATATATAATACTGCAAATGTATAAAATAATCAGATGTTACAGGTGCCTACCGTTAGCTAGTAGCGACCTTAAATGCTGTTAAAAAGTGTTTTACATTTACGTCTATATATTCAAGTAAACTTAAAACTGTTAACAGTGTATATATTGTTATGTTTAAAGTTTAAATTTTCCTTAGCAAAGAAAAAAAGCTGTTCTTTAATGTCGTCTAGGGTCTTACCAATACTGGATTTTTGGGGGGTTGATACAAATATTAGGGAGTAAAATAATTCTGATATCAATATATTGACAGATATTCTTTATACAGAATCTAATATACGGAATAAAATCATAAACACATTTTTTGCAATGATCCCTTAAAAGTGGTTAACACTTGTGACAATAAATTATATATAGACAGTGTACAGGAGTCCTTTTGCAACTTTTGGTCTACTCTCCTCTCTCCAGCGAACTTTTCTCATCTAATAGATGTGCAAAGTGTTTCCTTTTTTCTAAATCATAAATTTATGATAAACGTTCTTGTTTAAAAAGATATCAAGGAACTGAAACAGTAAACTGGTATTTTTTATATTTATGAATAACTAAAAATAAAAAATGAGCAAAATATGTGTATTTATTAAACCTGAATTAAGAAAATGGATCAACTATACATAAAATACTGACTATGAAACTAACAATCTGCTTTATGTTGTGTTTTAACAAAAAAAGTTTTTATGTAGTTGAATATCAAACAACATATATGCTGATACTGATATAGGCTGATACAGCTGTGATAAGCCAATATTGGGTTGATAACATTGGTTGACTGATTTATTGGTTGGACTCTAAAATTTTCAACTGTCAGTTTTTGCTTCTTTTGTTTTTTTAAGTATCAATTCAGGCATCGTTTAGGCACTGTTACCTTTTCTTTTATCTTCAAAGTATCATTTTAGCACCGATATTTGAAGAAAACCGAATGGGACCCAGCCTTCGTTGAAATAAAGTTCAAAATGTTTGCACTGAACAGTACTTTTAAACATTATCTTACATACATACATTGGACAAGCAAAATTTATTTTGCATAAACCAATTTGCTCCTCTCAGTTATATCTGCTCCTCTCATGCTTGTGAAGCACACTGAGGTTTGTCTTCGTTCACACGGTGCACACGTAGAGAAGATTTCCATGCTTCAGTGTGAAATAGCCGCTGTCAGCCGAGGCGTAGCCCTGAACACACACCTGCAGACAACTCACATTCCTGACCAGACTAACAGGAGAGAGTGAAGCGTCTTACTTCCAAATCCCTCCAGGAATGCACAGCACGCAGGACAGATGCTCTCTGGACACTTGCACACCGTCCTCAGCGTCAGTCTGCCACCACCACATACACGACTCGGAGATATGATGCCTTTTTTTAGTATTTAGATCAAGTGAACTGACTTCAGAGTCTACAACCCCAACAGAGTGTGTTGCATTGTCCATTTTTACAGAATGTGAAAAATGCTGAGGGCTGCTGTGCTAACACTGCTGACCTCCTCTCCCTGCAAACTGCAAAAATAGCCTCTGTGCAGTGTTGGCAGTTAACATGCCAATGTGGTCACCTGCTGCACTGAAAGAATTTCAAGAAGACAGCCAAACTTAACTTTTAGTGGTCCAGTGGCGTGACAAGTGCTCGGAAATGGACAATATTCACATTACATTAAGTTGGTGATCGGGTACTTGTTTTGTCTTGTTTGTCCAGTTCTTTTAAAGGGACATTTCACCAATTGAAGTTGAGTGAATCAGCTAAAATACATATGTTTGACTCACATCGATCTAATTTAAGTCACTCTAATGAGGTTTCATAATTATTTGAGTTATTGGTGTATATAATTTTGTTGGTGACATCTCTGCACAAACTTGCCACCGTCCATAAAACAACAATTAGTCCCCTAATCCAGAATTACAGATATATCTCCGTCACTCAGTTTTCAGTTAAGAAAAGGAAAGTTTATTTAATGAAACATGAACAAGAAGAGCAGGTAAACTTTATCTTCTTCTCAGTGGAGTATCTGCTTTAAAGGGACATGCAACCACAGATGAACTGTTATGTTAATATTAAGGGGAAAAGGGGGTAATACTCCATTTTTGGCCTCGGCATTGTTACAGACATGATTATCTGTGGTTTGAGCCTCCCCACAAGACAATACTATTGCCCTCCAGTAAGGCTTCTCTCAGATGAGAAAAATTGCCATTTGTGGGTTGTGGGACGCCTCAGTGCATTGAGCACATATTTCAAATAAAACCTCAGATGATCTCAATTTAAGTTGAGTAACGTTCACTGCATTCAGATGCAGGACTGATGCCATATTCTTAAAATAATATTCCCAAAACATTTGCTAAATGTGGTCCTCAAAACTTTTAATAGACATTCATAGTTGGAGGCAAACTGATTTACAAGCATCGAGTGGAGTATAAATTAAAAAAGTTCTGAACAGAATTAATAAATATCAGAGATCTTTATGCTAATATTCCTCCTGATGTTGACATTTTGCTGGGTAAATTTTTGTAAATGCGATTCAAATCACATAAACCTAAATGCCACAGGACCAAAACCATCGTCCCTCGCGCCATGAAGTCCTGGTTTGTCTAAAATAAGAGCCCTGCAGAGGCTGAGTCATTGCTCGCAGCAGATCATCATGGCTTTGGCCTGAGCTGAATGCCACCAGTCTGTTGTGGACAGAAAAACCCAGAGCGCAGCGGTCAGGGTCGGGCCGATGGGTCGAACCCCCCGCAGCTTATTCAGACCCACTGAAGTGGTTTTGTTTCTGACCCAGCTGCCACTTGAATACCCCGTGGTACTGTTTTCTCACTGTTCCCCATTAGTCGCTTTCCTATTGTGTTTGTGTGTGTTTATGTAAGTGCTGTGCGCTTAGAATAACGTGTGCCAAAGGGGCAGGACGCTGTGTCTTTGTAAACTAAACGGGATAATTGTTTGTTTTATTCACTGGTCCTGATGGCTCCGGACACTTAGTGTCTTTACACAACAGTGTCAGATGAATAGATGTGGAACTGGTTTGTTTAAGTGTGACTGTATCTCAGTTTGCATTAATCCTCTCATTGTCAGAGTCTGAAAGGTGTTTTCTGCTGCCAGCAGGGCTGAACAGTTTATTATTTTAGCATCAACAATGAATACAGTGCAAGAGACACAGTGTTGTGAGAAAAATTAGTCCTCCCATTGTACACTACATAAGCCATTTTATTACTTAATAGTAAATTAAAATGGTTCTTTGTTTAATTAGTCAACATTTCTGTTATTGAATGCAGCCTGCAGGACCAATGACAGTCACGCACAAAGAGGGCTGATTTGTCTGTCATGAAATTGGAGAAGGAAAAAAAAAAAAGAATTGTGTTTGGGTTTTTGCATGAAACAGCTGGTTCACCTAGCTTAGCATAAAAACTGGGAACATGGTGAAACAGCTAGCCTTGGATTCTTTCTTTATTCTTGACTGCACTGTAACAGCAGTGCAGCCCCACAAACACTGTTGTCTGTAGGTGAGTAGGTGAGTGATGAAGTATAACCACTGGTGTGGCTGGCAGAGTAAGAATTTACCCAGTGGCTAATTGGATAATATCTAGTCATTTGAGGATGCTTCCTGAGCAGCGAGTGGAGAAAGCAGTTCAGCTGCATCAGGAGCAGATGTGTGCTTCTGCATCCCCACTTTTTGACCATACTGTACAACTAAGCTATTTTCAACCATCAGAATTGAAAATAGTGATGTCTGGCCGTTGCAAAATATAGTAGTATATGCACTGAAAAAGTTTGTCCTTACCTAGCCTCTTGCAGCCAGAGAACTGCTGGAGAACCACAGAAGGCATGCCACTTACTTTACTGCATTCTCAGTAACTGCCTGGTTGGTTTTTGATAATTGTGCTGCAGTCACGTCTATAAAGTCCTTATAAAACTCAGTTGGAGCCGTCTTAAGTCAGTCTTTTTCTCCTCTTGATGTTCAGATAAATTCAAACGTGGTTAATATTATCTGAAGTTAGGTGCACTCTCTCTGGCATTAAAATAGAAAGCAGTAAACTGTGTAGTTCCTGTGGTAACAGACTGAAAAAAACTTCTCAAATACCGTCTCTCACACACACACACGATGAATTAACTGTGTGAATTAACTCTTAAACACCAAATATTTAGGTGAGAAATCTCAGTTCTTGACACAGTTCACCTCATTCCCACGGTCTTCTCTCACTAAAACATTGCAGCGAACCAACAGCTGAGTTTTGTAGAAATTTTGTTCTGAATGAAAGTTACATTTTGCAGGATTTTTTTTTTGTCAGCTTAAAGCCTCTGGCATCAGTACAACAGCACTGTTGTTATAGAAGCCAGTGACAGCCACACCTCATGACCATGACTATCTACAAAACTGATTGAATAGCCACATATAATGTGATGCACCTTGCGAATTCCATATTTCTTAATTGTTGGGCGATTTGTTTAATCATAGTGTTAATTTTTCTTATGTTGCCTATACGTTATCTAGAAACAAACCGGCCTGCACACTCACAGCATTTTTGACGTGTCTGATTGTTTTGCTTGACCATCTATGAGAAAAGGCCGAGGGGGCAACGTTTTTCAGACTGCCTTCATGTTTGCAGAGGAAGCCCAAACATTTCCTCTGGCCTGCATCATCATGTACAGAGTTAAGTTGTTGAATTTGGCAGCGGAGTCCGGCACGGCCCTGTGAGTTTCTAGGAGAAGCTAATAGATCACAGTCGGGGGCTCTGCTCGGTCTGTCCTGCCTGGCTTCAATTTGAAAAGAGCAGGAATGTGCAGCTTTAATGTACTTATTGTGGTTTTTGTTTTGTTTCCTGTTTTTTTTTATGTGAACGGATGTGTCTCGCTGTTCCTGGTGTTGAGCTGCTGCAGTATGAGGTGTTGATCAAACGTTGGCTCTACTTTACTTGTGAGTAATTATGCGTATAGAGCTCACAGGAAGAGCCAGGAAATACCAGGCTGTGTGTGTGTGTGTGTTAGTCCCCTCCACCCAGGCCCTTGCATCATGCTTTGCTTTCACTCAGTATAATGCAGCGAGTGTGAGCATTACACTGTATTATTCCTCTCTGCAGCTGCACATATGAGACCAGTGCAACTGTATAATGCCTGTTTTACTGGTTTGTGCTATTTTAAGGAAATATGTTGACATTTTCTGCTCAGAGGTGCAGTTTTCACTATTTACTGTTGTTATGGTGAGTTTCATGTCAACACAAAAGGCACAATAAGAGGAAAAGCAGCGAAGTGTCTCAGTAAGGTGTTGCCATCATGGACATCTTCAACTCCACCACCGTTTTTCCAAAAGATATTTGTTCATTTGCTGTTGTGATGATGTTGGAGTGCTCTGTCTAACATGCTGATCCAAAATGTCCTGCAGGTGTTCAGCTGGGTTGAGATCTGGTGACTGTGAAGGTCCTAACATATGATTCTCATCATGTTTTGAACTCATTAATCCATTCAGTGACCCCTTGTTCTCTGTATTGAAGCATCTGTGTTTGTTTCTGCACTCATTTATTCAGGTTTAACTTGTGTGTATGTTGTCAAGCAGGATAGTTTTACTTAAAAGTTATATGTAAAAACACAACAGAATGAATGTAGTTTTATTCCTGCACATCTGAAAGATTGCATCCACAGGGTGTTGGTAGAATTCAGGACAAATTGAAAATTTGGCTGCTGCCAATGATTATTTGTATTATTGCTGAAACTATCACCTAACTTATATCTTATTTTCCCAATAAATTATTACTTTTTTTTGTCTATAAAACTCCCAAATATACAGATAAATGCCAATCACAATATCCTTGAGCCTTGAAGGTCTTCATTATGATTTTTATCCTCAACCAGAAGTGCCAAACCCCAAAATATCAAATTTGCAATCATATAAAACAGAGAAAAACAGCAAAAACCTCACATCTGACAGGCTGGAACCAACTAGTTAAATGTTGCATTGATGGATTAAAGGATTAATCATTTTGGCAGTTATCAAAATGACACATTTTTTCAACACGGGATAAGGAAACCCAAAGAAGCTGAGGGGGAAAAACATCTTTCTCTCCAAAAGCCTCTCTCATCTTATGCAGAGAAAAAGAATAACTTTGAACAAATCTCATGTGAGGTGAGATCTAAACTTCTACAACCATATTATTAGGTAATATAAAAGACCCTTACATTACATACACATTAGACCACAGACTGCCAGTTTGAGAGGACTTTGTCTTAAGGAATCCCCTCTGAGTAATTTTTTATCAATCACTGATCAGATCACTATAAATTACAGTCAATCAAAACAGCCAACCCTTGTTAAAATATTCTATTCCACTCAAGGACCTCTGTTGTTATCTGAAGCCCACCTGTGCTAATTCAGCCATGATTACGTGTGCGGATAAAATGAACAAAAATACACAGAATTAATACATCAGTGAATTCAGACCGAGAGATTTCTCAGCACTGGTTGAATAACAAACAACTGGCAGACACATTTAGACCAGTAGCCTAATTTATTCTGCCTCGGAGGGCACTGTGGATGTGAAAAGGCTTTTGTCAGCTCTAAATTTAAACTTTTACAGAGCTGGTGCAAAATAAGCCAAGCCCTGCTTGTATTATTTTTCTCACAGATTAACATCAAGGCCTATGTTGGCCTTCTGTGCAATATTTAAAGAGCAAACAGAGAGTGAGAGTTCAGGGGCTGAGGCTGAAAAGTTTTCAGTTGGTGCAGCGTTTAAGATGAAATAAAGGTCCAGTGTGTGAGATTTCCTGGGGTTTATTGGCAGAATGTGGCAGAAATGGAATATAATATTCACAAGTATGTTTTCATTAGTTTACAGTCACCTGAAAAAAAAAAAAGAATTGTGTTTTTTTGACCTTCGAATGAGCCGTTGATAACTACAGGGGGTGCAGGTCCTCTTCCACGGAGGCCATGATGCACTGCTGTGTGTCTACAGTAGCCCAGAGTCACCAAACCAAACAGTGCCAAAAAACGGTACAAAAACAAAACAAAATGTCTTTATGGTTCAAGCACAGATAAGTTATGAGAAGCTCAGAAACTATTTAAACGGGTTTTATGCCGAGCACGTCTGTTAAAGTGGAAATGGCTAAAACATGTGTAACCCACCAGTGTCACATCAGCGTCTGTCTGTGAATTTAGCCACAAAGTGCGAGTAATTAGACTGTGGCTTCTTCTGATATCAATGTATTTTGACTGAATTTAAAGAACAACTGTGTGCAGTCAGCACATGGTTTCTGTTAGAGCTTCTGGCCTGGAAATCATCTGTGAAAGACACACGAGTAGCTCCTGGAAACAAGCGAGTGAGAACTTTTAACAGCCACTTTTTCTTGGCGGTCTTTTTAGAGCCCATACAGAATATGTTGTTGGACTGAATCTATAGCTAATGTTCGATAATTAGGCTGAAATATTTTAGTGTCCCAGCTGAGGCAAGAAGAGTATGGTTGGGGAGCTCTGTGCCAGCTCTCAATGCTATTTTTAAAATGTTCACTTGGCACTCACCTAATGTTTAGTTCAGTAAATTTAAAAAAAAACTCTGAGTTGGTCCTTTGCTTCAGCTCCTGCTGACCAAAAAAGGAAACTGATTATGTCGATTTTTGTATTCTATGATTGCAAATCATGATTATTCTGTTATCAGTACTGTAAACTCAAATACAGAATTCCTCATTTATTCCTCCTTCAGTATAAAATGGACTAAAAAGTGTCAGTGCTCCTACTGTTCAAACATTTTCCCACAATTTTAGTGCAAATCACAAAACTTCGATCTCTTGAATGAAAAAAGTTAATAATTTTTTTTACAAAGACGTCTTTATTTGCATTAAACTAAAGAATGGGTTCAGTTAAAGAATAATGTAGAGATTAGACGACACAATATTTTTGTTTTGATCCAAAATTTTGACATGCTAGACGTCACGAGGCGTCTCAGACACTGCGTAAGTTGTTAATGTAGCTATGTTATATCCCATGTGGCATGGTTCCTATGACACAGTATCATCACAGTTATCATGTCCAAAGCTTATTTTTGTTTCAGATGTGCCACATCTGTCAGGTTGGGTCATTGTCTTCTCACAGTTGTTTGTTATTACATCAGAAGATTTTAGCTCATCTGTTTTATTTGTTCTATTTAATTCAATTTTTTAGGCTGTTAGATGCAAGAGAGAAAGTCGTAATGTTGTTGAAGCGTATCTGAGAGAATGTGTGAAAGAAATTTTGTTAGAAATGAAGCAATTACATTTATCTCACTTGCTTGTTTTTCTCCCCTCTCTAAATGCCAGCAGTGCTTAGTCATGTTGGTGGAGCTCAATTTGGGAAAATAGGCTTGGGAACGTTTCAGGATATCGCCTCATTTACAAAAAATGTCCCATTTGTTGGTTGTGCAAACAGTTTCTGGGAGGCATGATTGTAGAAGAAAACTGGGACAGTGTTGAAAATATCACATCTCATGTTCAGCAGCAACAAATAATATTTTTCCTACGTTTAGCAGCCTTGAAAAGAGCAGTTCTTTAGTGCTGCTGCCTCACACTGCTGGCTGTCTAACTGTTGTGTAATCCCTGTCAAATTGACAATGTAACAGCTGTTGATAAGTGGAGCACACTCCTGGGCTCTCAGTGTCACTGTTGGCTCCCTGTCACTGAAGCGTGACCCCTTCAGTTGTCCCGTGTTGATGAGGTCATTGCTCAGCTGTTCGGGGTCTCTGCAGTACCAGAGGGCTGCCTGTCACTCCTCTGTGTGTGTGTGTGTGTGTGTGTGTGTGTGTGTGAGTCTGTCTGTGAGGCTGGTCAGCGCTCAGTAACTCGTGCCAGGAAGAGTCGTCAAAACCAGACAGCACAAGACCGTGACTGTGCTGCCTCACGCAGATTATTTATACCGGACAAAAAACAGGATGTGTTTATTTCAGGGCGGAGAAAACGCAACCCAAGTTTTGTCTCAGAAGTGCACTTGGTTGAATGCTTGATGCAAAGTTTGAGGGGATTTCCTTGAAAGTAAAGGAGGAAATCTTTATTTAAGTCTGAACTGGCACAAAAGTTGAAATAATTACTTTTTGGAGATTATTTTCTTGTTTTTTTCCTATAAAATGTCAGAAAATAGTGAAAATGGCCATTTTAATTTGCCAGACCCCACGGTGAATTCTTCAAAGCCTTTTTTTCCCTTTGGTCTGACCAGCAATAAGCTCATAATATTTGGGTTGAAACTATTGATAAATCCATCAGTAAATTATTATTTTTGTGAATGACAAATTGTTTCAGCCCTGCTTTTTGGAAACATCATAATGTGAAGCAAAACAGCACTTAAAATTGAATTTCAATAAATGATTATTGTTCTCTATTTATCAATAAAATAATGAATGAATGAATTTTTTTCACCTTCTTAAATGTGTGAATTTGATCAACTAACTAATTAATCAAATGATAGCTATTAAGAATTTAACGGATTAAACATGTAACTGATTGATCTGACCTACCTTGTTAGTCAAGAAATGGCAGTAACTGCATGGAGCCATTTGTTGAGGAAGAACAGGTGGACAACAGCAGCTGTTTGAGACTTATTGTCTGCTCTGTTCGTTTAAATTGTTTGTGCTTCATGAATTAATGTTTCACATAATCTGCTGCTAGAATTGTTTTACTGAGAAGAAGTGTGTTTTTTTTTAAATCTTATTAATGATTGATTGATTCTTGATTGTTAATCTGGTTGAATATCAGTTAAGGAAAATGCACACTGTTTGCATTTTCCATCTGTAATCATTCATCCGTGAACGCAGCGTGGGTGGAGCGTATCCCAGCTGATGTTGGGTGGGAGGCGGCGTACGCTCCGGACAGGTCGCCAGTTCGTCACAGGGCTGACAACACATACATACAATGCATATAGTGAAATGCATTCTCTGAGCTCTGACCCATCCTGTTAGGAGCAGTGTGGCCGTCACTGTGCAAACAGTTGTGAGCCAGCATCCTAGTCAAAGGCACTGAAAGGAGAAATTAACCTAACATATAGCTCAATACACAGCTGGAATAGATTTGAAAAATTACACTCTTATTTAGTTGAAAGTCTGTGCTGCAGAGTATAAAGCAGAGTCCTAAAGTTTGACATGTACAGTAGCTGAGCTATTCGTCTCGACAACAGGCTGTTATTGTCATGAGTTCACCTCCCCTCCTCTGAATAACAGGACTCTTATTTGGGTAGGGAAGCGCTGGGCTCACGGCCTCACAGGATTGGAGGAGGCAGCTGTCCAATAGTGCGCCAGAGCAGTGCTGTGCTTAGTTTACACCAATAGTGGAACTTTTTTTTTCCCCTTACGGAGAGAGGATTGAGAAAGAGTGCACAGAGTGAGGAGAAACAGCAGTTCTGCAGCTCAAACAGCCTGATCCTGTCCTCTAACACAGCCAGCAGAGAGAGAGGTACTGAAGAAGAAAAAGCAGAAATGGAGAGAGTGCTGCTGGTCTGAGGTGAGTGAAGCTCGAACAACAAGGTGGTGAGGTTTTAGCAGCAGGCTTAGCCTTGTAATTCCCTCCTCTTGTTTGAGCTGAATGGAAAGGATTGACGGGAGAAGTTGCCGAAGCTGGGTGGACTGGAAAGGAAGAGCAGGGGCTGTTTATTTCAAGCCTGTGTTTGCTTTAGTCGGTGAGAGTTCCAGGCATACCAAGAACAAGACGCTGTATTTAGCCAACACAGTGTGACTGTAGTGGAGTCTCCTAATGGCCTGGAAAACCGACTGGCTCTGCAGATCTCTCTGACAGGCTGCATTTTGAGCTGGATGTTTGGAGTTTGGACTTTGATTTAAGCAGCTTTGGTTGATCAGTACAAAGTGTATTATTTAAGAAATTCATTGTAGCTTGTCTTTTTATTGCTGTCTCTAGACAGTGTGCTCAAAATTTGATAGTTTTATGGTTCATTTGTCTGTGAAAAATCAAATGTTGACATGACAGCTGGATTTTGGACTAGAAAATATTGACATTGTCTGTTTTTCCTGTCCTCCCTGACCCCCTTTGGCTTTTGCTTTGTAAATAGCAGCCTGTATGTGTCACAAGCTTTGCACTTTGTACATTTTGATTTCCACAAACCTCACCAGAGTAAATCATACAAGAATACCCAACATTTGTTTTCATTTTGTTTACTACACTACTTATTATTTCATGTTGGCTTTGCATAGCTGGATTTCACATAGTTTTGGGCTGACTTAAACCACCCCTTGCCAAAATGATTATCACTCATGCTTCTCCTGCAGAGAGGTGAGAAACTTGAGACGTGTTTGTACTTGCACTGTCAAATTATGGCGATTGTGAGCGGCCGAGGAAACACTTAACACTTTACCTGACAGTCACACTCTTTCAGCGGCTGCAGAAGGGTCACTTTTGGCAAGAAAAAGTGATTCATTACAGGATATTATGTTACATTTATAGTCATGCAGCGAATAGAAATGACTATATGGCCAATTTTTTTGATTTTTGCAAAGGCACTAAAATCAGTAGTCAGATGATCATTTACCATTATTGATTTCTGTATAGTCATTCTTATTTCCTGCCACTGGGTCAGAATCACCTTGAATCTGTCCTTGATCAGATAAAGTGAGCCTGTGTTTACGTTTTCACAGCTGAAGTTGCAGTGAGTAGTATGTTAGCCAGTTAAAAATAAGTAGGAGGAGATTTTCATTTAGAACATTAGACATATTTTGTCGTTATTATGGTGGAAACACTACTGCTTTCATCCACAGGGACCTCCAAAATCAACAAAGTACGAAGGTTCCTTGATGTAGCTTTAAGTGATTAGTAGTTTGGTCCATAAAAAGTCTGAAAATGGTGACAAATGATGATCGCTGTTTTCCAGATCACAAGATGACAACCTCAAATGTCTTATTTTGTCCATAACCCAAAGAAATTCCATTTACTCTCATAGATGACTAAAGAAAAAGGGGAAATATTCACGTTAGAGAAAATGAAATCAGAGATTTGGGATTTTTTTCTTAAAAAATGACTCAAAGTTGGTGATAAATTTAACAGTTGACAATTTATTAAAGTTTGTAGCTCTGCTCCTAACTAATATTATGTCCTTGTGGTCTCTGTTTCAGAAAAAGGACAAATATGCCCAAGCACAGAAGACGAGAAGGACTCCGTGGCCCCCTACTATGTTGAAACTCCCTATGGTTATCAGTTAGACCTGGACTTCCTCAAGTATGTCGATGATATCGAGAGGGGCAACACCATCAAGAAGCTGAGTATCCAGAGGAAGCCCAAACTGGCCAAACCCTTGTCGGTGCCTCGGGGCAGCACTGGCGGGGGCAGCACTCATGCTGAATGGACCTCAACAGACTCCCTGTCCTCCTCCAACAGCGACGACAAACAGTCCCCGGTCTTTTTCAGCTCCAGGCCTCAGGTCTCTGCACCACAGACGCCCACCCTCTCCAGAGCAGCCTGTGAAGCCCCCCAGCAGCAGACCTACCTGAGCATCGCAGAGCAGAAACAGCTCCTGCCACCTCCATCGCCCAGGTTTGCCCCTCGTCACAACCCCCAAGTGGAGAGGACGCTCATGGAGACCCGTCTGAGGCTCGAACAGGAGCGTCTGCTCATGCAGCCGCACAGCGAGCCTCCAATGCCCCGCCGCCGTCTTGCCAGCTTCGGCGGCATGGGCTCCAGTAGCTCGCTGTCCTCTTACTCAGGCTCCATGGCCCCAAGCCAGATCTCTCCCAGCACCCATCAGCCTCTCCTAATCAACGGCAACCTCCCTAATGGAGAGTATAATCCCTACTACCCACCATCCATTGGCAGTTCCATCCGCCACAGCCCCATGAGCTCTGGCAGGGCCACGCCTGTGACAAACGTCAGCCCGTTACACCTTCAACAAATTCGTGAACAGATGGTTGTGGCCCTAAAGAAGTTGAAAGAGTTGGAGGAGCAGGTGAAAACCATTCCTATCTTACAGGTTAAGATTGCTGTTCTTCAGGAAGAGAAAAGACAGTTGGCTGCTCAGTCCAAAAATCAAGGTCTTGGTGGTTTCCGCAAGCGCTCCTACAGTGTAGGCAGTGCTGACCAAATGGAGAACCCGGGCCCCATCCAAAAGGAAACAGAGCTGCACATCATGGAGCCTGAGGCCCAGGAACAGAGCGCTCAGCGGCTGGAGGAGTTCAGACGTCTGGCAGCTGAGGTGCAAGCTCTGGAGAAGACCACCCTGGACAATAATTTAACTGAAATTCAACCTAATAAGCTCACACAAAACCAGGCCCACCAGAAATCCATTGGCATAGTTACTGATGAAAACATGAACAACCTTCCTGTCACTCAGAGGAAGCTGACAAATGAACATTGTCTCCGGGATGCAGGAGTATCGACAGAGCGGCGAGAAATGCGCAGCACTGCGGTCGGTGTGACCGAGGCCATGCTGGGCATGACCACTGAGGCTGAGAAAGAGATTGAGCTTCAGCAGCAGACCATCGAAGCACTGAAGGAGAAGATCTACCGCCTGGAGGTGCAGCTGAAAGAAACTACTCACGAAATAGAGATGGGAAAGCTAAAACTGGAGCTCCAAGCGGCTGGCGGGTCAAACAAGAAAAAATCAGACAAAGGTTTGATGGCCAGGCCTGAAATGTACAATGTCTGTGTGGAGGCCAAAGTCCAGATGCGCAGCCAGGGAGTGGGTGACCATCTGGAGTTCAACCATGCTAACACATCTAAAACTCAACAAAGCCACACTGTAGGAGTATCCTGTCAACCCAGTGTGCGGAGTGTTGCCACAGGACCGGAGATCCCTATGGACCGCTGGGTGGTGCATGAACGTGTGGAGGTAACTGACCAGTGTGTAGGTAGACGGGTAGAGACATGTGACCGGCAGGTTGGCGTGGAGCTGAATGTTTGCGAGGTTGGAGTTAACACAGAGGAATCAGTGGACAGCTTGGCTCTCTGCAAACCCATGACGGAGCTGATCAAAGAGTCAAGATCAGTCGGCTGTGGGGATTGTTCAGTGGACGTGATCGTCAGTCCAATCAAGACGTTGGTGTCACAAGGAACTGACCCAGATGTTGTCTGCAAAGTGGACTCTGGAGTCATGGCTGTTCCTGAGTCAGCAACTCAGCAGACCAACACTGAGATAGAGCTCGTGAGCAAATCCACCAACACCAAAACAGTTGTCCTGACAGACTCTTTTACTGATACGGCACTGGTCACTTGTGACAAGCAGACCAACACGGCTGTGATTGAGATGAGGACAGTCGCTGCTGGGGAAGGACTTGTCAAAGACGTTCACTCAACAGCAAAGATGCGTTCGATTGCTGTGGGAACCACCACAGACGTGGAGTCATTCCTTGGCAAATCGAGCTCGACTAAAACCAAAGAATGCGGGGTGGGACCGGTGAGCATCTATGAGAACTTCTTGGTTGGCTTAAAAACCAGAAACATAGCATGCGGCCCCTCCCAGCCAACTGAACCTGCCACAAGCAGCAGCTGCAAAAAGACTGTGGAGGTTAAGACTGAGGCTGCGCCACTGCAGGCTCAGGCCCAAGGGGGTGCTGGGCTGGACCATTACATCGAGAGGGTGCAGAAGCTGCTGCAGGAGCAACAGATGCTGCTAGCGGAGAACTACAGCGAGCTGGCAGAAGCTTTCGGTCAGCCCCAGTCCCAGTTTGGATCCATCAACAGTCAGCTGGTCAGCACGCTCTCGTCCATCAACTCCGTCATGAAGTACGGAAGCGCCGAGGACATCCTCAAGCTGCAGGCGGACTCTGTGATGTTAAACCAAGGTGAGAGGTTTATCACATCCAGCACTGAGGACGATCATGGTTCTATATGCTCACAAGTGTTGCAACAACAACGTTGGTTCTTGTGATAATTAGCTGAAAGTCATATAAGGTAATCAAAGCATAGTTTCAAGGGCAGACAATGTACACACAGACACACACATACACACACTGCCTGCTTGCCAGCTATTTTGCTTGAGCAAGATAGTTTTTTTTCTCTTCCACAGTGTATTGCACAACAGATTAAACTAGTTTCATATGTCTGTCTCCTATTACAGTCGTACAGTTTTAAAGTTTACAGTGGGTTAAGACACAAGAAGAATTATTCTGTATGAGTTAATACAAATCAAATGTTTTGGGGTTGTTTTATTTCAGTGCACACTGCCTTAGGGGCCAGAGCAACAATTACCTCTCTTTACTAACACTTCAATTACACTTTTACTAGCCTCATAAGTACCTCTTTAGACTTTTAAGAGTAGCAGCACTTTAAGTTTCCCTGTGGAGTTCCTGCATTTAATCTGATAACCATCTCCAATTTATTTGATTTAGGCTATTTGAGAACTGGGGAGCAAGATTCTATATTTGTATCATTGTAAAGAGGAAAGAGGGTAAGCGATCTAAATTTGAAGATTTTCCTGAGCTAACTTAATAGTTGATTAATCTGTCGATTATTCTTGATAAATCAAATTAGTTGATTGGGTCATAAAATGCCAGAAAATGGTGGAAAATGTTGATCAGTGTTTCCCATAGCCCAAGCTGAAGTCTACAAATGTTTGGTTTTGTCCACAACCCAAAGATATTCAGTTTACATAGAAGAGTAAAGAAACCAGAAAATATTCACATTTAAGAAGCTGGAATCAGAGAATTTGAACTTTTTTAAATGAAAATATGACTCAGAACGATGAATCGATTATCGCAATAGATTAATTTAGTAGTTGAATAATAATCAGTTAATCATTGCAACTCTAAAATTAATGTGTTACTATCCAGAGGTGGGTAGTAATGAGTTACATTTACTCTGATACATGTACTCAACTAACTTCTTTGAGAAAGTAGTTTTAATGCAGTATACTTTTTACTTTTGGATTGTTAGAGAAAAATCCTTACTTTTCTCCACTAGTTTGCGATGCATTCATTGTGTTACTTTTAATTATTATTTTCTGCATTCATGATCTGTTGACCCAGTTCAACTCAGTTCAAATGCAGCGTGCTCTGGTTTGAGGGACGTGAGATCATTAGGATTTTTTTCTCAATTCCTTTGAGAATGACTTATTGTGCCCACAACGTACAAAACATGAGATTATGAGTTGGCCTAAAACTTGTCATTTAATTGATCAATTATTTTATGAAATGTGAAATAAATTCATTACACTTTGTCAAGGCTGTTCAGAGGAAAACTGTAGGGATGATGTAGAGTTAATGTGGTGACCAAATAAAGATGTAGTTTAGGACTGAATGGCAACTCAGTCTCAGCTGCACTGTAGAGGATTTAATCTGGAGTGGGGTGAGTGGTTGGAGCGTTCACACACTGTTTAAAGAGAATCCTGATAGGATCGGACAGGCCAAAGTTATCTCTGACCCTGAAAAATGCAGCGGGGGCTTTGGACGTGAACCAACAATGAGCTCATTTCTTTTCGGGAACCAGTAACGTCGCACCGATCGGCAGCTTGTTGTTTTTGTGGGCCGCCCTGCCTTCACCAACACCTCAATGTTGATGCTGATTCATGGCTCCTTCTGAGTTACATAACACGCATTCATGCCGGCTGGCACATGAACGCAGGCTGATTGTCTGAGCTGTGTGCGAGCTTGTTTCTGGTCAGTTGCTGGCCTCTTTTGGAATGTAGGATCACTAACCAGACGTAGTTCCTGTTCACATTACTGATGTCAGTGTAATTACAGCCCCGAACATGAGAAGCTGAGTTTGAACAACCATAAAAAAGTGTCAGAGGAAGTGCTAAGATGCTGGTAGCGTTCTTCAAGTCACTTGGTTATAGTTATATACATTTTATTGTAGATCTGATGAGGCTGTTTTGTGTCAAGAACCTGAAAATGTAGCAGAGTTAAACACAGTATCATGCAAACATATCATTAAAGTTTAAGTCTGAAAGTTAGCCTTTTTTTGTTTTAAGCTATTTGTTGCTTTGGTATAACTGATTTGATATTTGTTTATACAGGAAGGCTAACTTAGTAGCTTTCTGAAACTTCCAGGGGCTTCAGGATTTGTCTTATAAATTTGCCAAGAATGGCTTATTTCTTATTCATGATTAAATAAGCAGCGATCCTTGGGTATTAACACTCAATGATCAGATAATCTTAATGTTTGGGTTTGGTTTAATCAAACTTGTTTGACAGACATTCAAACAAAGGCTCACCTGTCATCACATTTTGTTGCTGGTACACGGAATAACCTTTTTGCAGTTGAACACCGCCCTGTTAAAATCGATGACAAAAGAGGGGGAAAACACACACACACACACACACTTATGAAACAACCAAAACACGTACCGATACTTGTGTAAAAACACTCTGATAAAAAGTAGAAGTGCTAATGTAACTTCTTTACTTAAGTAAAAGTGAAAAACTGCAGGCTCTGCAATGTACTACATGTATAAATGTAAAAAGTCCCCCTCTAAAGGACATTTCTACCAGCTGTTTCTGTGCAAAGCTGACTGAACCTCATCTTTTCCCCTCAGTAGTGTCTCTCTCTCTCTCTCTCTCTCTCTGCTTCATTGTGTGTGATAATGCACTAATAGATACACCAAGGAATATTTTTTTTTTAAATACTCAAGACCTGAAAAATCCACCCTACCTGTGCATTTGGTCACTGACTTCTGTTTGCCTCTTCTCTTCTTTAGAGCACAGTCAGCAGGTCCGTAGCCAGTTGTTGTCTGTCCGGATGGAGCAGTCACAGATGGAGAAGACTTCATCAGGCCCGAGTCCTGCAGATAAACCTGCCAACACACCTGCACAGCAGCAGCAGATCAGTGCAGCGGAGCAGAAGAGCCGTATGGACCTACAGATGTCTACAGCACTACACGGTACAGATAGATATTTTTCTTACATTCTTGTTTGGCTACATCAGTTAGGTCCATTAAAGGGATATTTTGGATTAGTTTAAGTATGTATTGTATGAGGTACTTATCAATACCCCAAACCCTAGAATAAACAAATAAGAGATAATGTACATTGAGCGGATCATTGCTGAGAAACAAACCCTGACAGGCTGGTGCAGGACCCTGATCTGCATTATTACATAGCTGACACAGCTTACTTAAACAAATCAATCATTTTCCGCAAACCTCCATCCGATGGAAGAAGCTGAAATTCACTGCGCAAAGGGTGGAAGTCACTGAAATCAAGCTGGTTATCTGCTGTAACTGTCTGGTGTACAGAGATGCTGGGTTAAACTGTGACTCACCAATGAAGTTTTCCAAACCTTCACGCCGGAGTCATCATTTGTTTTTCTGTTTGGTGTCAAAGTCCCGATAGTTGCTGACCCATCTGCTCTGATATATTTGACCCACTGACATTATCAGAAATCAGAAAGGGAGCACACTTATTGATTTGGAGGCTTTAACAGTGCAAACAGACCAAGGTTTCTACACCACTGTGCCCTAATCAGTAAAAATGGACAAAGACAAGATAAGATAATCCCTTATTAATGTCGCAATGGGGAAATTTGCAGTATTACAGCTGCAAAGGGTTTCGCTCAATAGCAAGAAATATCAATAAAAAGATAAAGCTAATGAATAACAGGTTCAAGAACTGTATCCATGAAGTACAATCAATTAGACGAAACATGACAGTCTATCCTAGCTGATGCTGCCAGGCTTTTACTGCAGCCGTGTCTGCTTCACTGGGAGGATTTCTGCCTTCAGTCTGGTCCTCAGCAGGGAAACACATGGTCAGTTGGATGGAGATCAGCCGACTGATGTTTTTATGGTGCTTTTTGGCCATAAGAAACCACTCAAGGATAATCGTCCTGCTGTGTTATCATAAAATTGCTCATTATTAGATGTTTAAATCCAGTGTGCTGTTGTACAAAGCCCAAAAACTGAGTGACCTGGAGGGCAAAGTATGTTTATGTGTGAATGAGATGTTTTTACAGAGAGGTAGATCATGGTTGGCGTACTAAAAATACATTCTCTAAACACAAAATTGATATGCTTTTTCAGTGGGGAAATGATAATATTACAATTGGATTAGCAGCATATTGTCATAGCTATTTATATTTAGTAGGACTTAAAATTAAAATATGGCAGCTAAAAGAAGCTGTTGTCCTACTTCCTCGTTTATAAAAAAAGGCAACTGTGAAAACACGGCCAATAACATCATCATCAGCCTGGACTCCTCCTGACGAGCTCCTCATGCTCCCACCTGTCAAAACACAGGAAACGTGCTGAATGATTGTGATGCTACTGAGCGTGCACACGCCAGTGTATACATATGCAGCTGCATACATGTTGATACATGAACACACTCTCTCCCACACACACTCAGCTGTCCCCCGGAGCAGTGAAGGAGGCCCCTCGGTCGGGGCAGGTCTTGGCAGATGTGCTGAGTGTTCTGGCTATGGGCTGGTATTTTGGTTTTGAGGCCTGTATTTAACATGACTGAGATACTTCAGGGTTTGGAGAAGCTTCCAGCGTCTTGCTGACAGATCGCTCTGGAAACAACATGAGACGGACACTTAATGGCTACTTTCCTCTCTGCCAGAGCTCTTGATCATGTCAGAGAGCTTTAGTGGATCATTCAGGCCTTATCAGCAGTGCTGGAATGTAAAGTACTGTACTTAAGTCAAAGTACTCACGCTTTACTACTATTTATTTCCATTTTATGCATCTTAATGCTTCTTCTCCACTATATATCAGAGGCCAATATTGCACTTTTTACTCCACTACATTTGTCAGACAGTTTTAATTGCTGTTACATTTTTCCAATTTCCTGTCCGATGAACACAAGAATTAAATGTTACTTGATGAGCTGCACAAAGATGATAACAAGGCTGTTTTTCTGACACCGTGAAAAGCTTAATTTTGGACTTTTGGTAGCAAGTCATTGTTTTCTGTCAAGTAACATAATATGATATACTGTAATATAATAGACTGAGTCCCCTGTCCTAAACTTTCAAGTCCTAAACAAGTCATAATGCGCTCTTCACCAAATGCACAGCAATGTAATTTCAACAACAGAGCCTTGACCTACCGTTCAAATGTTGAACAAAGTTGGAATTTATTGCGTCTCTGTGTGTACATTTCGACCCACGCATTTTGCACTCTTTTGTAGACAAACAAAATTAACTCTGGTATTATTTTTTTCCCCAACTGCAGCTCAGTAACGTAACCTTAGTTCTTCATGGTTCTCCTCTGCACCTTGATTGGATGCTGTCAGACTGGGTTAAACAAAGCGGATCTTGGGAATTAATCCTGCATTCATGGTGGTGTCAGAATAATCAGAAAAATTAGTTCCTGACTGGGAAAATTCACAAAGTCAAATTTTATTACATGAGTTGCTGAGTTGATGTCATACGTGCAAAAACGTGATGGCCAAGAATAAATATTATGTTGCTAACTCTTTATCAATTCACAGATTACATATCGATTTTTTTGCTCACATGTTATTTGTAATATGTAAGGTTGTCACCACCACACAGCAGTAATATTATTCCAAAAACATCATATGTAATAGTGAAACACTGACTGGGACCATTTTACTACAGAACAAGTACTTTTACTTTTGATATATATGAAGTAAAGTTTTCAGGGATTCTTTAAGGACATTATGAGATATCTTAAAGTAAACTTAAGAACTGTCTTGGTTTTAGGATCCATGAACTCTTATACTTAGACAATGTGAATGATTGTGCTGTGCTCACTTCTGTCTCCTTCAGGGCAGCCGTGCAGCCAGAGCACCCTGAAATCCATCATGAAGAAGAAAGATGGCCGACCCGACTCCAACGGCACCAAGAAGAACCTGCAGTTTGTCGGGGTGAACGGAGGGTGAGCCACAAAATATATTCATAAGCTCTCCTGTTTATTTAATCACTGTCATGAATATTTAAGTAGATTATCTTTTACTTATCATCTTAAGATGCATGTAAGTTGTTCTTATCTTGGTGATTTTGTCTTGTATTAGTGCTTTCTAGTATCCTAAGTGAGGTTAAAGGTGCTGTGGTTTTATGTTTACAAGACTGTTGTGTTGATGTTCTTTCCTCTTAAACGTGAGCTTGTTAACATCCATCATGTGGTGGTCTGGAGGAGAACATGTTGCACCTGAGTCTTCATGCTCGTGTGCTTTTGTTGCCCCCTCGTGGCCCCAGGTATGAGACTACGTCGAGCGACGACTCCAGCTCAGAGGACAGCAGCTCCTCTGGATCGGACGAAGAGGAGGAGGATGAGGAGAAGGAGTTGGGAGGAAAGGAGGAATATAAGAACGTTGAGGGGAAGAGCACCAGGGAGGCATTCCAGCCCGAGGGAGCCGAGGATGTGGATAAGAAGGACGATGAGGAAAGTACAGAGAAGCAGGAGATGAGAGAGAGGTGAGTTAAAGAAAATTGATGTTAAATTTACTGTTTTAACTGTTTTAAAATGGATACAGATGTGTTTGTTCGAGCTATTTGTTCTTTGTTTTGATTCCTAAGAATCTGCAGTATTATAGGCACATCTGGTTTATACAGGTTGGTGGTAGGGCTGCACTGAATAGCTTTGTTCATGATGTTCTGTTTAAATTTGGTATTTCTGCACAGTTGCATATAACGTTAGACTAGAAACATATAACAGACAAAAGACTAGAGAAGAAATTAATGAAAAGAAAAAAAAACAATGCACATTGTTCTGTCATATATGGTTTTGCTTTAGCTTCTCTGAACGAGAGCCAGATTTGAAGAGGGAACAAACGTGCAGCCCCAACACATCAGTGTCGCACATCAGAGCAGAGCCTGAGAGTTAAACTAATAGCAGAGTGTGAGAAATTGACAATATATTGTTGTCACAGAAAGAAAACCCATGTGCAGCTGTTTTTTTGTTGTTGTTTTGTTTTGCTTCCCTGAGCCCACATAATGCTTTTCTGTCAGAGAAAAAAGGAAACAAACATGGACACAAATTCGTTACACATTTGGTGAAGTCATAGAATATGATGACAGACATTCAAAGCCTTGTTCGAAACCTCATTGGAGGCTTCAGATGTTAAAAAAAAAAAGTGGTATAGCAATATGTGGTAGGTATGGGATTAGCATTCATGAGGGGTGATGTGACACAGTAGATATGATGAAATGGTCATTTATGGGATGCCCCTGTAACTCAGTTGGTAGAGTGGTAGCCCCATGTACTGAGGCTATCAGTCCTCTGCAGCGGCTGATGGTTAGACTCCCGCCTGTGGCCCCTCTCTCTCTACCTCCTCTCCTGTCTGCTCTTCAACTGTCCTTTCAAAATAAAGGCAAAAAGCTCCCCAAATACAACCTCAAAAAAAAGATAATTTATACTTACAGGGTCTAAACAAGTTACAAACAGTTGCTTCAGATCTTAAAAGCATTTGGGACATTTGAACAGTCACATTGATCTGGGATGTAATAATATAAAATTTAGTAATATTCTTTGTAGACTGTTTTTGGATCAACATTTGAATTGTTCAGTTCAGACAATAACTTCTGATCATCTTTGACGTCTCTCCAAAGGTATGAGCTAAGTGAGAAGATGCTGGCTGCGTGTAACGTTCTCAAAACTCACCTCAGTGACCCGAAGGCTGTGAGCAGTAAAGACTTGGTGAGGAGTTTTTTTATGGTCTGATCATACACTTTTTTCTCAGTACTATAATCTACTGTGTTTTATACTTCATGAGGCTGAGGAGTAACATTTATACACAGATCCCTGCCACAAACCATCTGTAAGAGCTGTTGAAAAATGTTAATGTTGGCATTTCCTTCATTTTATTGCAAACCAACTCACTAGATTTTAAATTTATGTTCTGTGTTTTACAAAATACAGTCCATGAAGTTGAGAGTAAAATAAGGTAACCAGGGACATTACTTTTCATTTGTATGACATTTTATAACATACTTAAAAAATATATCAATATTTTGAACTTGAATACAGCATTTTTTAGCAACATACATGGACACGCATGTTATTTGCCGACTCTCTTGCACATAGCATCCACACATTACACTGTAATCACAAACGTGCCCCCTCCTCCCCCTCAGAGAGCCTGTCTGAACACGGTGCAGCACGAGTGGTTCCGTGTGTCCAGCCAGAAAGCGGCTGTGGCGGCCATGGTGGAGGACTACCTGGGGGCCTTCGGGGCCGTCTCGCCCGCCGTGCTGCGTCACATTGTCAACATGGCGGACGGCAATGGCAACACGGCGCTGCACTACAGCGTGTCGCACTCCAACTTTCAGGTGGTGAAGAAGCTGCTGGATGCAGGTGAGAGTCAGCAGATGTCCAGTTTGCAACAATATAGCATGAAAGTAAATTATTAGAAAATACAGTTTTCTTCATCTGAATGCTTGCTTGTGTTGCGTTCAGTGCATGATATCAAAACCTTCAGCGGACAGTTTCAGCCTTGTGTTGAATAATACTGTAAGCTGGAAGGAATCCCTGTTGTCCAGCGAATCTAAAATGATTCAAAGCCTTTCAAATGCATCAAAACCCTGAAATTATCTCTGTTTTGTTTAAAATGCAGCCAGTGTTTTGTTTTCCTCCCCTCTCTGCCTCATCAGACCAGCAGAAGCTTTTTGTGTTCCTGAACTGTGCACACTGCTCAGCCCTCACATCATCCTGCTTTCCATCCTTATCTTCCTCTTTAAGATATCAGGTTACTGCAGAAAGCCAACAGGATGCTTAAAGGCATATAACTACACTGATTTCCTCTCTGCCTCTGTTTGTCTTTGGCAGATCCTTATTGATTCAGAGTGCTGCAGCGCAGGTTGTTGTAATTTGTTCTCAAAAGCAACACGCATTCTGCCAGAATCAGCACAGCGCTTTCTTTATTGTAGTAACGTGTACCAAGGTAAACTGTAGTTGGCATGAATATGTTCTGAGTTTTGACACGACTTTTCCCCTAATGCTGGGAGTGTCTGATTTCTCAGCTGATTTACTAAGTGCATTTAGTCAATTACAGTACTTTAGTACAAATTTGAGGTACTTGTACTGTTTTCTTTTAATGCTATGTTCTGCTGCTACTACACTATAGGGAAATATTGTACATTTTGATGGTTGCAACTGAAATGTGAAGATGTGAAGACTGTGAAAGAGAAGATTTTTTTTGGTAATAATTTTGAGGTTTGTGCTGTTGGTTGGACAAAACAAACATGACGGTGTTAGTTTGGGCTCTAGATAATTTTGATGACTTTACTCAATAATTTCAGAATTTTTGATAAACCAAACAACCAAAGAAATTGGGAAAAAGATCAGCTGAGGAATCCATAAAGAAAATAATTGGTTGCACTTCTGTACAAGATAGTTCACAATAAGTTCCACCTCAACCAAGAACAGTAAAATCCTATTTTTACATGAATGCTGTGTGAAAATAATCTGTTAATATCATATAATAGTTTGACAGTCACAGGAACCATTTATCTACGTCGAGTACTTAATAATACTTTAAGTATTTTTCTATACTTTAACTTGACATTTTCAATGCAGGACTTTATCTTGTAACAGAGGTATTTTAAACATTTTGTTGATGTATTAGTACTTGTACTTAAGTGAAGGATCTGAATACTTCCTCCACCACCACCATGCATCGACCTCTCTGAAGGCTCAATAGACTGTGATGAGGTCCCGGCCACTTGCTGCTCTAAAAGCCTTTTGTCTCCTCGGCCTTTTGTGTCCTTGTGCCCTGTGACAGCACATCCACCCCCCTGTCCCCATTGTGGCCTTTGTCCTCACACCGTCCCGGTTCCTTAGACCTCTCCTCCCCTCAGTGACGGGGCAGCCACCCTCATAACCCGCCTCGCTCACTCCCATCCAGGCTCTGATGTTTCGTCTCTTTCAAAGGCTTCAGCTCTGAAAAGGCTGCTCGCAGAAAATGTAAAGACAAGTTCTTTAAGGTTCGTACGATGAATGATTTTGTCAACAAGGAGATGTGACACGAGTCCTGGTACATCAGTGTGTTGGTGACTGACAGGCAGCGACGGTGACAAGTCAATCGCATACGACGGTTTGATTTCCACAGAGACCACCCACTTTGACATGGTATTCCCTCAAGCTACTGCACAGCTTTTAACATGGTGAGTGTGTGTTTGTGTTGCAGATGTGTGTAACGTGAACCAGCAGAACAAGGCGGGATACACACCCATCATGCTGGCCGCGCTGGCCGCAGTGGAGACGCCCAAGGACATGCGGATCGTGGAAGAGCTCTTCAGCAAGGGCGACGTCAATGCTCGAGCCAGCCAGGTCAGTGAGTGGAGGTCAGAGGTCAGAGGGCAGCAGCAGGGCACCAACAGACACCACACACACACAGTTTAGGTTTCAAGAAGCAGGGAAATGAAGGTCGTGGTGACAAATGAAGGACTGACTCTTTGTTTTTAAACTAAGGAGGTTAAACTGATGTACCAATGTTACAAAAGGGTATTTAAAAGACTTATAACAATAAGGGATTTTTTCCCTTATTTTTTCTATTAAATCAGGACCACAGAAAAACAGTTCCTGCACAAAAGTCTCAGTTGAAAGTCTAACTGCAAAAGATTTTAGCAGAAAACTGAATGTCAGGAGTACCCCGTATTAAGATGAATTGTACTTTAGTGACACCAAGTGGTGAAGACGGGTAAATGTTTGGGTTTTTGGAAGTCGTACAGATACTGTACAACATGTCCAATGTCCTCACAAAAGGTTCGATGTTGGCTGCAATCAACCAGAAACTGTGAGACGTGGAGTAGGATGCAATACAGTGAATGCGTTCAAGTAAAATCTTAATTCTTAGATGGGTCAAAATTAGCTGGTAGGTTTGTATGTCTTATATATGTATTTTTATGATGATAAGAAGTTTTACATAAAAGCTAACATGTTTATGTTCATCATTGCCAGTGCTGATAAGTGCCAATTTTTCAAAATAAGAAATAAAAGTGCTATTTTGATTGACATTTAAATAATTTTGTTTTACATTTATTTTTTATCAAAACTTACATTTATATGGATTAGAGACAAATTATATTGTCTTGTATACAAGTGTACTAATACAGGGATCATGACATTTATGCGCAATAAAAAAATGTCTGATTTTCTGTTGTAAATTTTTAGTTAGGGTTACCCCTTTTTTCACAAAATGTCTGTACTCAAAAAGGCATGTTTGGTAGGATTATAGGTGATTTTCAAAACTTTCAGAACTTGGGACTTTTTTGTCTCTCATATAATATGTTGAGGACACACACTTTTGTGTAAAATGCCTGGACTAAAATGTGTCTCACACACACATACACACCATGATCTCCTCCAGGTTTACGCCTGATGTAGATAAGAGAATATACAACAATAATATTAGATAAAAACAATAGTAATAAAAGACATGACCTGCTTTTCTTAAAGTTTTTTTGAATGTCTGTAACTTAATCTTAACCCCAAACAAGCCACTTGAACATGTCCTCTCACCGTGCTGTTGTCTCTGTGTCAGGCTGGTCAGACGGGGCTGATGCTGGCGGTCAGTCACGGCAGGATGGACATGGTTCGGGCCCTGCTGGCTCATGGGGCCGACGTCAACGTCCAGGATGATGAGGGCTCCACGGCGCTGATGTGCGCCAGTGAACATGGACACGTCGAGATTGTCAAACTGCTGCTGGCTCAACCCGGCTGTGACGCCACGCTGAGTGACAGCGTGAGTAACACATGAAGGAGCGAAGGACACTTAAATACTTGTACTTTAAGCAAGTATTTGGTTTTCATGCCACTTGCTGCTTCTACTTCACCACATTTCACAGGGAGATATCATACTTATTTAATTTACAAAATAAGATTTTTGAATAAAACAAACATATGAAGAGATTATAAAATATGATGTTATGTAAACTTGAACAACCAACAGTTTATACACTTGCTAAAACCAGCTGCAACAATTAGTAGATTAATCAATCAATCAATTAGTCGATTGACAGAAAATTAACTGGCAACTACTTTGATTAATCACTTAAGTCCTTCATTTCAAACATTTGATTCCATAAACTTTACTGAATACTGACTGTTTTATGAGAGGGTTTATCTTCAATTTTTTTAAACTCTTCTTCTATGGTTTGTTGCTCCTTCATCTTCTATTTGTTGCTCTATCCTTGTAATCTTCTTTCCTCCCTTTCAGGATGAGAGTAATGCCCTGTCCATTGCTCTGGAAGCAGGACATAAGGATATTGCAGTGTTGCTTTATGCACATGTAAACTTCTCCAAAGCCCAGTCACCGGTACGTCCTCAACTCTCACCTGTTCTGCGAATCTCACTTCTCTTTACGCGTCACATTAAGCGTTTACACACGTTTGTTTATGTACATCTGTGTTCCAGGGGACCCCTCGACTCGGCAGAAAGACGTCACCAAGTCCCACTCGGAGGAGCATGTTTGATTAGAGGCCCCGCCTCTCCCCACAAACCCTGCGCTGCTATTGGTTCACGCTGAATGATGCCTTACCCACAGCTGGATGAGGGACTTTATCCCAAGCACCAACCAACCAACCAATGAGATTTCTGGAAATGTTTTTTTTTTTTTATTTATGTGCACACTTGCTTCCATGATGAGCCCAAAGTGCCCTTTGAATATGAATGTAACCATCTGGTGCCTCAAGTCCTGTCACATCTGGCTGAAATCCAGTCTCAAATACTCAGCAAACCAACATGACGACAAAGTCAACTACTAAATGCCATTTTTTTTTTCCTTTTTCCTTTTGTTTTTTCTTTTTTTTGCAATTTGACAGCCTTTTTTATTTCTAAAGCTCAATGTTGATCATTCAAGAGCACCAAACATCCTCATTTGTGATTTTTTTTTTCTTCTTTTGAGTGCATCAGAGTAGACAGATGGAGAATAATCCACCCACACGTTAGAGGAAGTATTTCCTGTATATATTGCTCGCCTCGACATCCCAGTCTCACACACGTGCGCCCAGCTCTACAGTACATGTACAACCCATGTGGGCGAATGCATCAATGAATAGACGTGACCTAGACTGGAGAAATTGTACTTTTATACAAATCCTTTGTATCTATTTAAAAAGAAGAATCACATTATTTTAAATATTTCCTATTACTACTTAACGACCCATGAAGTTATATATTTATCAAAGTATAGTTTTTAATGCAGATATATGTATTTCATTGTACATACGGTGGTCATTAGAGTTTAGTTATTCTCCTTTTTGTCTTCATGTCCAGTTTCTTTGTCTTTCATGTGTAATTATAAGCTGTCTGTCCTCCTAGTATTCATCAAGGTACTGACTTTCATCCTCAAATGAGAATTGAAGTGCCTGAGACTTTGCCATATAACATTAAACACCAATTAAAGAATATAGATCAGTGTCTCCTCTTCATTGATGACCCACAATGCTTAGGTAAATCAATATTAAGTTTAAGAGAAATTAAACCACAGCCTGATGGGAAAACATATCTGAAGGTTTTTAACTTACAACCCTGATTCCAAAAGTTAGGATGTGGTGTAAAACACAAATAAAAATAAAATGCAATATATTGCAAATCATTTTAGACCAATATTAAACTGAATAAAGTACAAAGGCAAGATATTTAATGTTCAAACTTATTAAGTTTATCGTATTTCATATATACATTCATTCTGAATTTGATGCCTGCAACACGTTTCAAAAAACCTGGTACAGGAGCATGTTTGCCACTGTGATACATCACATTTTCTTTTTAATAACACTCGTCCTGTTGAAATAAGCAAGTTGAGACATAACATACAAGTGTGAAAATGTTCAAAACACAGATGTGAGAGAGAAGACGACAGAAACAGGCTAAAGAACATAAACCAAAGCAGAATGACCTGAAACATCATCAACTACAAGACTGCACTCAGTCAGACCTCCTTCTCCGGCCTCCATCATTTGTTGTGTTTTTTGTCGCTCTCTCCGCCGTGCTATGGCTTGTCTTTGTAAATCTCGACGACGTTCAGCAGCCTCCGGTGTTTCTTGCGCTCTGCGCCGCGCCATGGCCTGTCTTCCTAAGGCTCGACGACGCTCTGCCGCCTCCGGTGTTTCTTTCGCTCTGCGCCGCGCCATCTGTTGTCTCAGCAAGGCTCGACGACGCTCTGCGTCTTCTGGTGTCTCGTTGGCTTGTTGGATGCGCTTCCTTATTCTCCCAAGCTCCAGGCGACGCTCGGTTTGTTCTGGTGTTTCTCTCATGCGGGCGAGTCTCTTTCTCTCCTTATCCTTTTTTCGGCGCTTTCTATGATTTGATTTGTAGCGCCGGGGCATGGTAATAGTCTATTTCTAATACAAATTATGTACTTTTACTGCATGAAGGTGCAGCTGTCGAGCAGCCAAGCAGTGCCTCAGGTTGGTCACAAACCTGTAAAAAGAGAAATGGTGATACATAAAAGTAAGAGCAAATGGACACAAGTGTGTTATTACAAAAGTAACACTATCGCCACGCATAGGTGAAGTACTGGGAGTGTGACAGCAACTGGAAAGCAACAATATCGTGGTAAATTGTGACCACCAAGATACAGACTTACAGTGCTGCATCACCATGTGTTTTGAAGTCGATTAGGAAGAATAAAGATTAAAATATAAATGCTCAATGGACATTAACTAATGGAAATGATATAAACGCATGATCGATCTGTAAAAAGTGCTGCAGGGATGCTGGATGGGACCCTGATATTACAACAGCATGTCCTGTGTTATTCAGACAGTATAAACTTTGTTTAAAGATTGTTATTTATTTATAACATGTTGCTGTAACACACCACACCAAATAAAACCCCTCCATGGTAGTTGAAGCTCACAGAATTGTCCCTCCCGGTTCCCTTATGGACAAGATTTCGGCGAAGCTAACAAAAATGTGTATTTATTCATCTGTGATTGTGTCTAGCTGGAGTGAATCATGTCATATCAGGTATGCAAGTAATCAGCAGATGCTCCGGTTTAAAATGAGACCAAACTTTATATTGGTGTCACTTGTTAAACCACGAAAAAGACCAACACGTGCCCTGGAAGTCTTTTGTTTTTAGCCTAGCCGATTGCTTGAAATACGTTTTACGGTGTCGTAATGCATATCGTAAAACGGCAAATAGTGTTGAAAAGTGTAACAGCAGAGCTTTACGATATTGGGGATTTTATCGATATTTATTTGAATTCATAACGTAACCCGATCCTCGAAATCTGACATTGATCGATTTAACGTGACAAGGAGCTAGTCGGCAGCACTGACGTAATTATATCGCGACTCAGCACTGCTTCTATTAAAGGTAGAGATTTTGTGCTGAATATACAAAGGCATTCAGTGTACGTTAATCTGTTAGTAAATCCATTGTCCTCTCATACTGTCCTCGGTGTATTGCCACCATCAGTGATGATCGATCAGTTAAGGGACAAAGGTATATCAGCAGCTGTCTAACATGAATGTTTTTAAACGAGCACATCTGTAATGTTGGAGTAAGCAAACACAAACCGCAGCTGTCCTACCTTGCCGTGCAAATTTGGAACAATTCCAAAATACCAGCGATGTAAAATACCAATCTCTAAGGGAAAATGCCATCGACGATTCCACTGAAGCTGTTGTTAATCTTCTTCTCGTTCGTAAGCGTTTACTGGTGGTTGGAAAAACAGCTTAAAGGCGCATTACCGCCTCCAAATGGACTGGAGTGTGAATCAAGCGTTAATGCAATGAAGTCTGTTTGCTTACAGTGTGTTTGCATTTTTCGGTCGAGTACTTGCCTGTTTTATATAATGTAAGGTTGAAGCGTGTCTGACCTACAATTGAATTTCTTCCCTTTGTTTCCAGCCAGTCCTACCAGCACCAGCATGTCTTTTATATTATATAGGTGTCTTCCAGTTTCATTATCATCCCAATACTGGTTGTGCATATGTTCTAAATAATGTTTTAAATCAATCATTAGCAATTATAGAGGAAGAAATACATATTTTATTAAATCCATATTGAATTTGAGCAAAATAAAGGTCAGCCCAATACCACCAGTAAACTCCTATTTAATTTCCATACATAAAATAAGCAATGTTTAATAAAGAGGAAGAAAAAAGCCAGATACTTTAAAGCGTCCATTATTTTATTTATTTGTAGGTTTTTATATCATTGTGTAGCTTCCAAAAAGTGTTTCTATTATGGTATTCAAATGTGAATATTCAAATTTTGGTTGAAGTAGGTATGTTTTATCATAAAAATGCTATGTTCCCAAGCCCTTATAAAGATATTTTTCCACGGGAACTGACGTAGGTTTCTGCATGATGATGATGATGATGCTACATATAAACCCCCTATGTTGAGAGAGAGAGGTGGGCATCAGCACTCTAACCTGTATCATTGCTTTTAACAAACAGCTGAGTGTGAGTTTCCATTTGAAAAGCCTGCAAAAGAAGGTTGATCTGACCTTTAACAAAGATATTTATAGCACAAAATAAGTAATTTGAATTTGGTACAGAAGGTAAATAGTTAACAGGATTGAACTCTGTTTTAAGACATGAAGGGTTTTCTACAGAATGAGTTCTGTAACTGTTATTTGGGTTTAGTGAACAAGTTTCTGGAGGTCAGGAATCTTAAAGTTGAATCAGTCAGGTTAACGGAGCCAGCTGTTTTCTGACTGGAAGGCTTCCTAAGGGATGATAAGAACAACAAAAGAAAAAAGTGTAGAGTTATATTAAAAAGTACATTTCCTCCGCAACAAACATAATCACCTACAATTACAGTGGCATCTATTCTTGCAAAACGTGTTACTTTTTTGTTTTGTTTTGTTTTTTTTAACTGAGAGTCCTTACATATCCAAAGTATAGCTTCTATTAATTTAGACTGATTGACTGATGCATTTGTGTAATGTTTTCTAGTATATATGTAATCTGTAAAACAAATCCAAAATTTAACACAAAGGTAATATTCTTTCAGGAAACAGAAACAGGACTTCCAGATACAACACTGCCCCCTGCAGACCCAGTAGGTGACTTTCAAGGTCTGAAACAAACCTGTGCAGATGCACGAAGGTGCTGCTGGACGCTGCTCCGGTCCCTAAGTGTTTGTGCTTCAGTGTGGGAGGGGGCACTGCTCTGTGAAGACACCAGAAACAAGATTATGGTGACAAAGCAAAAACTTCTCTTTCAAGATCGGTCATGAACAGAACTGTACTGTTCTGATAATTAGCCTTATTGGCATTATCTGAGACTTAATTCTTTGTTGTGACTAGGTCATCAACACTTCTTTTGAAGAAATACACTTAAACATGCCAACAAGTATATTAAGACCATCGATTATTTCCATGGATACTTTAGTCACACAATGTGGTGCACAATGCAGTTCAAAGAGTCACTTACAGACCTTCAAAACAGCCAACAACAAAAAAAATGTGGTTCAAATGCACAACAACAGTGCAAGAGGGATCTTATGACCTGGCTGCTGCAGGGTCAGAGGTCTGCAGCTCATTCAGCTGGCTGCTCTCAGAGGCGGAGTTGGTGAGTTGGTCCAAGACCACCAGCAGCTTCTGCATCAGCTGCTTCCACTGGAGGACAGAATCCACATCCAAGTTCTGCCCTGTAGGTGCCTCCTGCACAGAACAGAACTAACATCAGGGTTCAAGTCATGAAAAAGAGGCAGAAACAATCTCACTTAGTGTGTTTTCATGTTACTATTAACAGTAATGTTGCTAAATTGCTGAAATTGTTTAGTGCATTATTAGTATACTAAAATTCAAAGTAGTGTGGCAGCAACTTAACATATTAATATAGGATTAACAACCATCAACATACACATATGTGTCTGTGAGGCAATGATTCCCCGACCTGTTCTGTCTTATTTACTCTTACATTTCTACTTTTTAGTTCAAGTTCAAGTTAAGTTAAAGTGGTGAATCAGGGAAATTAGCCATTTTAATTAATGACAGTAGAAGGTCAGCTAGGTTTTCATTTTGCTTACAAAAAGGGTTAAATAGGCTGATTAGCCAACCTGGATAACTGCCTTATTGATATAGAGAATTTTTAACCTCTCCACTTTTAGATTACAGACAGCTAATTTAGTAACCAGGCTTAAATTAGACTAGTTTGTCCTAAAAAGATATGTACTTGACTTTCTTTGTTCTGATATGGGGTATTTAGGGCAAGGATTTTTTTTTTTTTTTCATTTTTACCATCAGAACTAGTTTGAGAGTGATGGCTGCGTCCTGCATGATGTTCTTTATCCTGCTCCTCCTCCGTCTTTCCTCCTGGATCTCTGCCTCCAGTCGAGTCACCTCTGTTCTGTTAGTACTGCACTGCTCAGTCAGTGAGGCCCGGCCCTGTCTGAGA
Source organism: Lutjanus erythropterus (assembly GCF_056507025.1). Taxonomy (NCBI): domain Eukaryota; kingdom Metazoa; phylum Chordata; class Actinopteri; order Lutjaniformes; family Lutjanidae; genus Lutjanus; species Lutjanus erythropterus. The sequence goes on along the minus strand of NC_139326.1, from coordinate 13,750,377 downwards.
ACAACACAACACTGACAGTGATGAAGTATTCATCACATGTCAGCAGTTGACTGCACATCAAGAGGTCAAATACAGATGCTCCCCAGAGATTAGAACTCTAATCTTCAGCTATGAGTTTAGTTTTCTTATCTGTCACTTTAAGTTCAAGTTAAGTTTCTTTTCCAGAAACTTTGGGAATTTTCTGTAAAGAATACTGAGATATTCACTACTTGCTCTTAACACTGAAATGAATGCAAAATTGTATAAAATATGGGTCAGTGGAATGGACGTCAGAAATAAAGTAAACATTGACCTGAGTGCTTCCATCTCTGCCATGACTCCTCTGTGTTTGGACTGAAGCTGCTCAAGTTCTTGTCTACTGTCTTTCAGCTCCGCCTGCAGCTGCTGACACTTTTCTGTAAGCTGCTCCACCACCTGATGGAGAGAAGATGTCAAAAGTCAATTGTTGTCAAGGAATAATCCTCTGGGGCCAGTATTTCAAAACTTTTAATACAGCTCACAATGATCCGGATAGGATTAAATCTTAAATTTGGGTATTTCAAAACCAGGATATGTGATCCTGATCCAACAAAACTTGGATACGGAATTGATAATCCAATCCTACCCAGAATCCAGATCAAATGTTATTTTGGGTATATCAATGCTCTAAGGTGCAGATTATGATAGTTTTGATGCTAAAAATCATATCCTGATCCCACCAGTAGGGTGGACTTTAGAATCATGTAAGGCTGATGGGATGTATCTGATCATTCTTTTATTAAGTTCTTTTACATTAAAGTAACACAGATCATGCCAAAACAATATCCATTCTATCTTAAACAATTAAGAAACAAACAAATATGTCCAATTAGAACACCATAAACGCTCAAACTGTCATGTAAAAATGGGTTGGCACAAAAACTAAAATTTAACATTTTTTCCTCCAAATGTGCAATGTGCATCAGAATTCCCACAAGGAATTATGGAGGGATTGTGAAAAGCTTTATTATCCAGATAGTCTTTCTCCTACCTTCTTGCGGACGCAGCTCTGGCGGGACATCTCTTTGAGCATTTGCTCCAGGATGTCCACATCTACACTGAGCCGACTCTTACGGTCCCGCAGGACGGAGTTCTCCCCCATCAGGACCTGTGTGTGCTCCGACAGCTGGGTGAGGTGAGCCTTAACCTCTGCGTTCTCCTGAAGGGCCCACCTGGTTGTTTCTGGAACCTTCTGGTCCACCTGGTGCTGCACCTCTGCCGCCATAGCTGCGACGTGGCTCTCCATCTCCTTCTCCAGCCTTTTGTCATTGAACAGGAGAGAAGAAAGAGTGAATAATTTAGGCATCGTATATTTAATAATACTGAAGGTAAGTTTAATTTTTTTCAAGCAACTTTGACACTTCAATTAAAAGTACTGCCTTGAATTAAAGCTATTAGCTCACATTTCTGCCATATTTGTCTTTTTAAAAAAATGATTTCATAGCTTGGACGGGCTGTAATCATAGGTTAAAATTGCAATTGTAATTCTGTCAGTAAACTAGACACTTTAACCTCTTCTGTTCCAGCAGTGCTTTCATCTCCAGGCTGTGGACGGCAGCTTTGTGTTTCTCCTTTTGACTGGCCAGTTGCTTCTCCAAAGACTCCATGTTGGACATCAGCTGATCCTTCTGCTTCTGAAACTCCTCCAGACCAGCAAGCTTTTCCGCTTCAAGGAAGAGAGAGCAAAGGAGAGAGTTAAAGAAACCAGTGAGTTTCCACATGCTACAGTCAGAGCTGAAGTCAACCCACAGAGATATTTGGCCTTACAGAGTATGGTGTTTTCTGCAGTGACTTTTTCAGTTACATCTTGAAGCTCTTGCCTCAGCTGACTGTGCTGCAGCTGCAGGGCATCTCTATCTTTCTCGGCTGCCTCCCGCTGACTCTCCAGGCGCTCTTTCAGCTCGTCCACCTCCTCCTCCTTTTCCAGCACAGATCGAGTCAGATACTCAACAATGTCCTTCTTCTCCTTTTCCAGTGCACTGTACTGAGAGCTTAAGTCATTCTTCTGTCTCTCTAGTTGATCACATTTCACCTGATATCTGGGGGAAGAAGAGGGTCATGAACTCCCCAAGGTCCCCAAGTAAAAATTCTCTGATTCCAGCTTTTTCAATGTGAGTATTTTCTAGTTTCTTTACTTCTCTGTGACAGTAAACAGAATATCTTTGGGTTGTGGACAAAACAATTTTCTTTTGCTTATTGACATTTTTCACCATTTTCTGACATTTTACAGACAACTAATTAATTAATCGAGACAAATAATTGATCATGAAAGTTATCATTAGCATCATTAGCTGCAGCTTTTATCTCAGTAAGAGCAAGAACTATATGTCCTCAAAAACTTTAAAAACAACTCACTGAAATCATTATGACTTTAGTTTAGTTATGTGCAATGGAAGAAGAAGTATTCGGAGCCTGTTAAAATAGCAAAACCACAATGAAAAAAATAGTCCATTACAAGTGAAAGTCCTGCATTAAAAAACTTACTCAAGTAAAAGCAAAGATGTATTGACACCTAAATATGGTGCATCTTAAAATCTAAAAGTAAAAGTACTCATAATGCAGGTATTGCATTAATAAACAGATCAATCAATGATGAAAATAATCGTTAGCTGCAGCCCTACACTAGGGTCCCGTTCCATTTAGTGTAGCAGTGCTTTTCCTGTGAACCAACTTGCACCATAGCAGTACCCTGACTCAGTGTTTGACTTGAATGAACTGAACCCCAACTAGAATCACAGTAAACTCCTGTGTGTACTCTACGATTTCAAAGAAAAAGAGGGATAACTTCGCTAGCAAGGGACAAGCTAACGTAACATAGATTACGAACGCGCGAAAACGATTTGTGAATGAAGTTTGAAGGAAAAAAATGACAACAAAATGTATCTAAAAATCGATTATTCGCACGAACCATACGATACGTTACTCTTAACTTATCATTAAACTGACTTAGCTAATTCCCTAAATAGAGAAGCGCCATTGTCGTGTAAAACAGCCTCACCTGTCCGACTGCTCGGTCAAATATCGTATTTGATTCAGGTATAAATCCCTCTCTTTGTCGTCAGAAGCCGTTTTGTCTGTAGGAGTCGCGGAACTGTTCCCTTTTGCTGTTTTCTTGTCTTCAACTGGTTTGACGCCACTTTTCTTATCCTTCTTTTTGGGCATTGTGTCAGAGAAAGTTGGCTAAAAGTTTAGTTACGCTGGGAGCCAGCAGACAAACCAAACTACGTTGTTGCTAGGCAATGCTGCCTTCAGGAACACCTCGAAAACTTTTCACTATTCACGCGGATACTTTGTGCTGCAAGAGGTCAAAAATGTTATAAAGCTGATCGGGCGTTCATACTTTTATTTGTCTTTTCACAGATATAGGCTTGCGAAAATCTGTATTTCAGTTGTAGTGTTTAATGTAATTGTTTAAACCACATTTTTAGAGTCATCAAGGTGTTACAGTTAATTTTATCTGATACTTATTAAAACTGGCAAGAACTATTATACAAAATTACACAAAACAAACCAATGTTTCATAGGCTACAGTTGAAAGGTTTGTTGGTAACATAATTTCTTGGTTGTGTGTATTGAAAGTATTCAAAAAAAAAAAAATAGATATTGAATAACTGCTCATTTTATTCTCAAAACACAGCACATAACTATCTCCTTATGTCTTACTATCACTGGTAATATAGTACAAAATAAAGTTTTGCCTGTTATTTTATCACAATTAATTAATTACAGAGTTAATCTACTTATAAAATCAACTTGATCCACTCACCCACCCAGCGGTGATGGGGTAGTAGCAATGCCCGACTCAGTGGCTCCCTTGGGTGGTGTGAGCCAGTACTGCATGTCAAATTGCTTAGTTTCATGATACAGTGCACTGTGCATACAGGCAAAACAACACAGTGTTTCTTGTGTGAAAATTTTCCATTTCATTGGGTACACTGATCTCACTTCTGCTTTACTCTACAGTCTGTTACTGGCAAAGAGAGCCATCATAATAACAGAAAGGTTAAATATGTTAAATCACAGACTTCATTACTGCATTATAATCTATCATCATTACCTTATGCTATAGAGGCCATTAAACTCAGTGTAGCCACCCTGCTTTCAGTTACCTTACAGCACCAGGACGTAAGCCAATGAAGTGTAGCAGTTATTTATCTTGAGCAGGTGATTCAGCGCTGTGTAAATGCTTGCTTTTTAATTGGTAACTTTTCATCCCCCCTCCATTTGGCAGCACTGGGATTTTAATTGGGTGCCTGTATATTTCAGCTCACCTCACTCCCTGCCTATAAATCCACTTGGCTGACTGACTGACCAGTGTGGAGGTTAATTCAGTTTCAGCTCAGTCAAGCCTAGTAAATTAATAAGAGAGTATTAACACACCACGTGGCATATCAGCCACCATGTAAAAAGAGCTACAGTAAATATATTTAGTAAAATGATACTCTGATATTACAATATAATTACAAGCCCAGGGGAAATATCACAGTATACTAGTAGCTATTATAACCCAAGTACAATAGACACAATACAAGCTGCTGTAGGGAGGTAAAGAGATATTTAATTGGGGGAACTAATCAGCATCAGTTTCATTTAAGTTAAACAAAACAAATTAAATAAGATATTTAGTCAGGAATGAATCACAGCAGCCATGGACACACGTATTTGTGTTTTCAGTTTTTGAGTTAGGAGGATACAATTAAATTTGACTTTGTTTGCTGGGATTCACTGTATAAACGCACGCGAATCCTGTAAGATTTAATGGGATCTGTAAAGACTTGCATGACAAACCTCCCTGGGACACCTAAGACCCAGCAAACACCACATCAGGCAAACACTAAATGGAAGTTTTTTCTTACCACTGTCATCTTAGTGCTTGTTCTTGGCAAAGTAGCTCAGGTACTTCCTAAAATTAGACAAGATGGTGTGTGCAAATGCCAGGATTAATCTCAAATCCTGAGTCAAAGAGACTCTTTGTATTAACTAGAAGATCTTCACAAGGTTATAGATTGAGAACTCAAATCAGATAAAGTAGCATAAATTAAGTAGTTAAGGTCCTCAACTTTTTCCAGCTGCAACTTTTAATGTTGACATTTATGCATCAGTATTAGACCTTTTGTCACAGCAGCAATTTTGACATGAAATAGTATGGTAAACACAGGCCTTATCAGTGTCTTATAGAATGCACTACTTTTACTCATAACAGAGTATTCCTTCACTGTGGCATTATTACTTGAGGTACACAAGCATGAGTTTATATGGAAGTATGGGCCTGCAGTCATTACTAATTGAAGTGTGAACCAGGGTGCAGCAGACGGATGCCACTGCTCTGTCAGGTCTCTCCCGCGCTTTCAGCTTGTTTCCTCCCACAAGTCACAGCAGCAGAAACCAGCAGCAGGGCGGGGAAGGACGGGTGACCTTATAGCCTCCAGCCTGGCACCAGTGTGGGCTTTTACCAGCCGAGTCTACAGCCGATTGCTGGCACGAACTCCAACATCGTTGCAACAGTCTGACTGTGGTCGTCCAGAGCTTCTAGCAGCCATGAGCAAGTACAAGAAGAGCGAGCAGGTGCCCGAGTCCACCGGACCTCTGTCCCCACCCAAAGGCCCGAAACCCCCGAGGATGCCCAAATGCTCCCGCTGTAGGAACCACGGCTATGTGTCTCCTCTGAAGGGACACAAGCGCTTCTGCAACTGGAGGGACTGCCAGTGTCCCAAATGTAAACTGATTGCTGAGAGACAGAGAGTCATGGCGGCTCAGGTAACCGTTAACCTTAATTTACTGGCGGCTCGCGCCACCCGCGAAGAGCTTGAACGGAGCCGAAAAGTCTCTAAACACATAAAATGATATTTGTAAACATTTCAACCACTCTGAGCAAATTTACTTTAGTTTTTCTTAGTTTTCTTTCGTGTACTAACATGTAGCTAGCTTCGTCTGTACACAGCTAGCATACAGAACTTTATAAAGCCTGTTTTTTGAGTAATGTTACTATGTATTCGTACACTTACTTACAGCAGACAGTTTATAAATAGGAGTTAATACACAGGTCACAGTATATAGAGTAGCTCGTTTTCCATTGAGGTCACTTACTTTGTAGCTTTGTGCTTTTAGCTTTTTGAAACTGCCATTTAACTAGTTTCATTGATTGTTATATTTTGAGTTAAAGAAAGGCTACCCATACATTTTAACTAAAACTAGCTAGATAGACAGAGTACTTAATTTATCTTAGTAGAAATATGACAGCAGCCAAGTCAATCAAAAGAAAACCCCAAAAAACAAACAAACAAACAAATGAATAAAATAAAATCTGTCTCCAAAAAGTTAACTAAACAACGATCTAACCAGGGTTGGATTATATGCGCTATTTTCTGTCAGTTCTTCAGTCTATAAAGTATCAGAAAACTGCTTATCACAAGCAGCCAAAACCCAGTGTCACACATTCAGATTGCTTGTATTGTTCAATTGATAGTGCCAAACCAAAAGAGGTTCAGTTTATAATGATATAAATTAGTTGAAAAGCATAAAAAGCTAAATTTAAGATGCTGGTATCAGAAAATGTTTGAAGAATTTTGCTTGAAAAGTGACGATTATTTGATAATTCAAATATTTGCTGAAAAACTCTGTTGATTAACTAATTGTTTAATACTTTGACCTCTAGATCTAACTTTGTAACTAACTCATATTGGTAAACACAACAACATCATAACATGAATATGGCATCAGTCGTATCCATTTAATACATACACTGCTTTTTAAAAATTAGTAGCTAAAGACAAGGACTAGATTATTATTCTTATTGTTATTCTTATTATTTATTTCTTGTTCTTCTTAATATTATTATTATCATCATCATCATTATTTTGTAGCTCTGTCTTTCCATTATCAAGCAAATATTGAGCCTAATCTGCAATTCAGTAAATAATGTTTTGTCTTTTTTCCTTTCCCTGCCTCTAGGTCGCTCTGAGACGGCAGCAGGCTCAGGAGGAAGAGCTTGGGATTTGTAGTCCGGTGTCTCTGTCTGGCCTTGAGGTGATCGTGAAGAACGAAGCCGCAGCAGACTGCTTGTCCTCTGTGGAGGGGAGATCTGCAACACCTATCAGTGCGTCCACTTCTTCTCTTGCTGCCACGGGTGAGATATTGCCGAACGTTATTCATTTACTGTCCTGCCTTGCCGTCTCACAACCAACCCATGTGTCACACTACTAATGTAGCTGATTATACCACTCTACAGGTGAGTCATTGTATTCAAACAACAGCTCCGGAAAGTATTATTATATTAGTTTATTTATGTATTATTATATTATTAACAATTATGTGGTGATGCCAAACATAACTCAGTTGTAACATCTCAGCTGTGATGATTTTCCTTACTGTATATGATAATAAAATCTGTGTTGGCTGTACAAAATAAGCACTTTGATGATACCACCTTGGACTGTAGGAAAGTGTACTGGGAGTTTTTCTCTGACATTTTATAGACCAGCGAATAATTGTTCAATTGAGAAAACCCTAATTATAAGCCCTAATTTTCACTTTTCAAAATGTTTACATTTAGACAAACAATATGCATTTATACAACTGTGGACTGTGTCTTTAAACAGCAGTGTGTAGGATCTGGTGGCATCAAGCAGTGAGCTTGCAGATTGCAAAAATCCCTGCCTCACCCTCCCCTTCTATGTACGTGGAGAGCCTATGGTAACTGTGAAACTTTAGATACTAATTTTCAGGTGATTATAACATATGTTTTAATAATATAATACATTTCTGGAATCACTGGACATTTAAAATGTGCTCATTGGCTGACCAAGTTCATGAAACCCTAATGTTATGGATAATGACTGTATACTACATGCAGAGTTTTCTTGTTGACTAAAGATGATAATGGTGGGTCTTTATTTAAAGAAGTAAAATCAGATCAACAGCTGCCGTAAGACATGCTTGCCTGACATGCTTACCACTTATCTTTACAAAGATGTTGCATAATTTCACTTTGTCCTATGAATTCTCTTTCTGAGCTACAAACGCTTTGAAGTCTATAAAACTGACTTATCAACAAACTTGTCTTAAGAGCAGGGAGATGACAACAAAATTTTAATGACTGCACACTAAATTTCATTTATTTATTTATTTTGTTAAACATTACCATCAGTCAGTAAGTGGAAATTAAAGCTAGACTGGTGGAGGCAGCATGAAAGGTATCTGTCTTCTGGGTGGTAGGGAGGCTGACATAGATATCATGTTCCCTATCAGCCTGATAGTGACTTTTAGGAGTTGGCATATGAGTGGTCAAGGCTGCTCATGTCCTGCTCTGATTTTGCCGTGTGTTTCCGTGAGGATGGACTTCGGGCCCCTGGCTTGGCAACGGAGAGGAGACACTGAGGTGTAAAAAGGAGTTGAGCACACTGTGGAGGGACAACAACAAATGTAATTATCTTTGGTTTCAGTGATGCATAGAGTCTTCATTGTGTAATACAGAAAGCTCGGAGTGTGCCTGAGAGGAATGTGGCCTTGTTGATAAGAAAAGAACGCTTGGCCGCCACAAGCCAGTTATCCCTGTGATAACTTTTCTGACAACTCCTGCTTAAAACCCAAAAAGTGAGAAGGATCGTGAGGCCCCGCTTTCACGGTCTGTATTCACAAAGAATACAGCACAAAGATAAAGCAATTTCTGAGGAAATTGCAGGTGTGAATGCTGCAAGCTGAAGCCAAACTGCAGTGCTGCCTTGAATAAAATGCATGACTTGATTGTCGTATTTGTCCTGCTAAGGCAACCCACACTTACTGTATTAGTGTTGTGTTAGGTCTGCTAATTTGACATCAAAAACACCTGTCACCTGCAGATGGTGCTGTTGATAGCAATTTGAGCTAGTGGTGGAATGACCAGAAAAATCTCAAGTAAGGTTCAAGTAAGGTGCTCTTTCCCTATTAAATCATAAATTAAAATATCTACTGCAAGTCAGAATCTGTATCATTTGAGTAGATCTCATCATTCATTCAGTCAGTCGCTTTCTGTATCAACAAAGATTCAATTGGGGGAAAAAAAACTAGAAGTCTGCTTGAGGTCTGCATAAGTCATACAAACATTTAGTTTTACAAATTGACATTTCAAGTCAAGTTAAAAAAAACAACAGCAACTAAAACTTGTACAAAAGTGCAATCTTCAGGTTCATATTTCAAATGCAGTAATGATCTGAACATACTAAAATCCAGCAACAAATATCATATTTTAGTCTGAACCAATCTTATTTGTTGTCTGCTGGCTGTGTGCGTTTGTCCAGGGAGTCGCTCGGCTTCGTCCTCCAGCCTGTCAGCTGGTGTCCGGGCTCATACTGAGGCACCGTCGGACCTGCTGCTGGAAACCTCCTATTACAACTTCTACCAGCCTTCATGCTACCCCACCTGCTACAGCAACCTCTACAACTACCAGCAGTACCAGGTGACTAACAACAATCACACCATTTACTTCTTATTTGAAGCCTTTTTTTAAGGGTTAATGTGACCGCTCCCTCCTCTTAACAGCAGACTAATGTTGTTGTTGAAGTTATTGATGCTGTGTTTAACCTCCTAAAATTTTTGTTTATTTTATTTAAAGAAAAAAAGCCAGTAAAACATTTTATTGTCATAGTGGAAAAGCTTTTGGAGCAGCATTTAGACCATTATGAATGGCATTATGGTACATGAATGCCATATGAATTGGCATATAGTACAACATTTCAAGGAAAACATAATTTACAAAAACATTATTGGGCATTAACCTGAAAGATCAGATCTACAGAAAAAAATAAAAGTTTTCTGAAACATTTTCATTCTGTTTTTCCATGGCAGTTGACAGTAAGGTAGATCGATAGATAGTAAGGTTGATTGGTAGATATTTGATAAAACCCAAACCCAGCTATCCTGACCAGCCAGCACTGGAAGTTGCTAAAATTGTACAAAAAAAGTTTTTAGTTTTATATTTGTTAAGCTACTTCTGGCAATATAAAACATTATAAGCAGAATGCTGAATTTTGATCTGTTTAACATTATCTTTTGTGCCTCAGAGTGATAGTACAGTACTGTTTATGGACTGATTGTAGCAGCAAACGTGATCACTCTGAGGTATGTTAATGATTTATCATTAATCGATTAATCACTGTTAAGAACTTAACCGATTAAAATGTATTTGATAAGCAATCGATTGTGTAGAAAAGGCAGTAATTGCACCTCATTTGAATTTGTTTTGTCTGGTGGAGCCATTTGTTTAAATAAGGAAACTTAAAATTAAAATGAGAAAAAAAGGAAAATGAGCAAAAAATTAAATATGTCATTATTTCATACTATTAATATCATTAACTAGTAATAGATTTATTGATGATTAGCATTTTCAACTATCAGTCAAAGAAAGTGCAAGAGGTCGGGAATTTTGAAAAGAAGAGCTGAGAGTTTTTATTCTCTGTGTTAAAAGAGATGGATTAAGTGTACAGGAAGTAATGGACTGGTGTCATGTGCGTACCTTTAAGTGTGTGTTTATTTGTACATTTGTATGTGTATGTTGGAGGGGGAACTTCACATCTAAGCTGCTTCATGCCACAGGAACAGGAGATTAGCTGCTTAGCTACGAATCATTTCAGCATGAACAAGGCTTACTTACTATTATCTCATCACATAACTGTCACAGTAATATGAAACCCACGTCAGTCAGTCAGTCAGTCAGTGTGCTTAACTGTGTGAATGCACAGCTGGATGGGAGGAAAGTAGCACCAAATCTTCTTCTTCTTTTTTTTTTAAAAGATTATTTTTTGGGCTTTTACTTTTATTTTGATAGTTACAGCTGAAGATATGACAGGAAAGGGGGCAGAGAAAGGGGGAATGACATGCAGCAAATGGGTCACAGGTGGGAATCAAACCAGCGACCACTGCAGAGGACCAACAGCCTCAGTACATGGGGCAAATGCTCTACCAAGTGAGCTATGGGAGCATCCTCTGCACCAAATCTTCTATCTTGAATGATTATTTCATATGAAAGCAAATTAGTTCATGTGCCTTTGAAATGGAGTATCCTTCCATCTTTGTAAAGTTACAGAAGCAGGCTTGGTACCTCAAGAGTGTCGTTTAACGAACCTGGATCAAATATATGGGCATTGTCATCTGCCTCAGCAATAAGTGCTGAAGTGTCCATTGTCATGCTCGGACTGCACAGTGTTATCACAATTGCAGTATGACCAAGTGGAATATCTGAACTGCAGAAGCTGGAAATTTTTGACAAAACAGCATTATTAGTACTGTACATGAAGTACTGTAGTGTTGCAGAGATGCCTGGTCTACAAAGCTTGTTTGATACCAACAAATGTCAAATGTCACATTGTCATGATTTTAACAGGTTTTTTTTTCAATGAAAATTAAAGTTGTGATGCCAAAATGATCATTCCCATTACATATCACAGTTGTAATATCTGTCCAGAATAATCACAAAATTATTTTTTTACCATATCATGCATACAGTACAGTAGTACTCACACAGAAGACCATTAAAATGATTAGGACACCTCAATTATCCAAATACTTCTTCTCGATGCTGCAAACCAGTTAAGTCCTTGGTGCCCGTGTGACCTAGTGGTCTAAGCCCATTGCATGTATGTAATTTCAGTGTCACTGGTTTGACTGGGTACTTCTGTTGTATCTCACCCCCATGTTTGCTGTCTGTGTCTGCTGGACACTATTAAATGAAGGCAAAAATGTAAAAAGATGATCTGAACACAGGTAGGGTTGCAAATAGCAAGTATTTCCAATTAATCTATTATTTTCTCGATTCCCTCATTAATCAACTATTACAAGTTAAGAAAAGTAAAAACATCGTGAACAACACCTATCACAAGTTCCCAGAATCCAGAATATTTCTTGAGATATAAAACAGAAAAACAATTGACTGATTATCAAAATTGATTGATTTTCTGTCAGATAAATTAAATTACAGTCGTTTCAGCAGTGACAAAAGGCAAATAACAGACTTTACAGAATACAACTATAAAGGACAAAAAACACATGATAGAAAGTTTATGTTGTCCCGTCGTTGCACTGAATCCAAGAATAGGAACATTTTTTTTTTTTTTTTTTTCAAGGGAGGAAGAGTCTCTTTGATATGACAGTGATGTAACACTAAGCATGTGGAGGCAACCTTGTGGACATTAGAAGTTAATTTATTTGGATCTGGTTGTGATTTATTCAAACTTTTATTTCTTTGTTTTCCTTTGAGATGGATGAGAGTGTCTGCTTTAATGTCGGCACTTACGCCATAACGTAGGACACATCGGGGAGACAGTACCTAACATCCCACCACTGCACACACACAACACAACACACACACACACACACTTGGTCCCTCATTCACCCATCTCTATATTCACACTGATTTATGCTTAAATGTATCTCTATTGTGTCCAATGAAATGAGCTTGTGTGTGAAACAAATTAGATCTATAACTCTCCGGTGATCTCAGATGAGGTGGTTTGCTTTTTATGAAGAACATTTGTCCATTCCTGCTCTTCCGCTCTCCACTCCCTCCCCACCGCCACCGTTCCCCCAATAGCAACATCTAGTTTTGGGGTCACTGCCTCCGCTAACCTGCCAGCGCACAGCAGAGCCTGAATTGCAAAGGTTAATGGTATTGTCTGTCGGCAGAGGAACAAACCGCTATGCCTCAGTGCTCGAAGGAGAAAGTGAGCACATTAATGCTAATCAGTTAGCACTCTTTAGCATAATTTAGCCATCCTCCTTTGTGATTTATGATATTTTCAGTGAAGTTGTCAGATTGAGAGGGCTACGTGCTATGGTTATTCAAATTCAGGGGCCACTTTTTTTGTATTTGCATGAAAAGCTGATAATTTGAAAATGAGTTTCAGTGCCACAAACACACAGTAGCACAATTTGTAACTAGAAAAATATAATCAAATAAAAAATGGAATATTTAGTCAGAAATAAAAGAAGCAGTTAATCTTAGTTTTTTTATCATCTGAACTGGAATAATTATCATGCCTTCACTGCTTAAAAAACAGGCTTTTCTCCTGTGCCTCCTCTGTCTCCTTTACCTGTCCTAAACCTCCACAGTTTAATGGGTTATACTGCAATTTTAGCATCCCCAAGTGATTATCCTTGAGTTACTCAATTTTGATTTTGTCTCCATATCTACTGTGAAGCACTTATCGCTGTGGTCTTTCTGCACTATCCAGAGAGCACTTGTCAGTCAAACAGAGTTGGGCTGTGACGTCCTCTCTCATTGACTTTCTGTTCATTCTGTTCTGATGGTCTCTTTCTTTTCTCCATCATTACATTGAGTAAATGTGTGCTTTACACCAGAGGTTCCTAATATTTGTAACTTGAGCCCCACTTCTGATTGTTAAGAAATTTCAGAGGGCCACTTACCCAATTAAATGAGAAAAAAATTACTTAAAATAATGGAGAAAAAATGAAGGGGCTGCGACAGGATTTCACATTTACATTCACTTTGCTTTCAGCATCACTGCCTGTCATTATGAATTCAAGTTTAATGTAGTCAGGGTCCATATTATATTTCTGTACCACATGCTTTCAAACTTTTACTGAATTGGACAAAGGAATTGAACTTACAGTGGAAATGAACCTGGGCCACTGCGGTAAAAACTTGATACATGGTGCGTTCTCTACCAGGTGACCTTTATACCAGAGCGCCCCCTCAGTTCTGTCTTTGTATTTTTCACACCATAGCATAAGCACATATTAGACATGACACCTTTTAAAAATTCACTTTATTTTTGCAGTAAGTGCAGAACATTTCGTTAAGTAGTTTATTTTCTTCGCCAACCACAAGTGCAAATGTCATTCTCAACTGCAAAAGATAATCTAACAATAATGATTGTCACAATATAGTGATATATTTGTCTTCAGCTCTTCCCACTATTAAACCGCACTCCATAAGGACACACTGTGGTCTTTATCAGTGTAAGACCATCTACCTTGTCCTCTCCTCTCCTCTCCCGTGCACTCAGTGGTGCTTGGCTGTCATGCAGGTGGATGATGATAATATAAGGGTGGCGTGGAGCTTCCAGACAGGTGATGGTGCCAGATAAGAAGGCAGGTCCTCTCAGGGTGGTGAGGAAGCCCCCCCAGGAGTCAGCAAGTTAGCCAGCGAGTGTAGAGGAATTACTGTGGATGTGGATTATAACTTATTCTATAATGTAATGCAATGTAATGTTGTGCACACAAGTTATTCTTACTTAAATATTATCTCTCATTGCAGATACTGAGTTGTTTCTAATCTCATGTAGCTAATAATGATTGTGTGTACAACCCACAGCTATCCATTCATCTATGTCAAAATGAGTGTACCAACTAATGCTCAGTGCCATGAAAATGCATTTAAAAACAGGCTCTGGATATGTCACTTTTATGAAGTTATCATCAGGTCATCTGTGATTCTACAGCCAGAGTGTTGCCTGTGCAGAACGCTACTTTGAATTTATCTCAGTGGGGGAAAAAAAAAGAAGTTGTTGATACTCTGTCAGATAGGCTGTTTCTGCCTTGATGGGACGAGTGCAGAAAGAGGGTGAACCCTGACTGTATAAAAAAGCACAAGTTACACACTACACACTTTACCACCAGCTCTGCTGATACTAGGTGTGTAACAGTACACAAAATGTATGGTCCAGTGCGGTTGTGGGGTCACTGTTCAGTATGATTTTTGCACAATGGGGGAAACATAAGATTGAATTTTATTTTATTTCCATTCTTTTGAAAACCACTAAACAGTGGCTCATAGGTCGTTCGCGGTGTAAAAATTAAGGCACTGAATCAATTGTTTAAGGTCAAGAAGTAACCTAAAAGAAAACAAAAGGCAATATGTCAACAAAACTATACACACAACATCATTGTGGAGCTCAAGCACTGACAGAATGTTATTTTTAAGTCTCATAGTTTCTGAGTCTCAGTGAGTATTGTAGCACATCTCAAGTGATGAACACTCCTAGAGAACTGGTTATTGGTTTGACCTTTGCCTGCTTGATCACAGGCACGCCAGGCTGCTTTAAACAACCTCTAGTCATAGACACAGTTCAAAGCTATTTCCACAGCTAATGTTGCTTGACTTTACTCTTTGTTCAGCGTTGCTGTGATTGAAAAAGCATGACCCACCCAAATAGAGAACCTAAGTCACACCCCTTCTGGTGTGTCCCATTGAACCTAAATTGGGAAAAAATATGACTGGTAGTCTATGGCGAGAGACAAATTATTTTTTGATTCCATTGGAACTGTGCCATGAATTACACATATGTTGTTTGTCAATTTAAAACATAATTTTGCAAGTAAAGAAAGTCTCACTTTGTGATATGTTTGTCATAGTTTAGTGTAGTTTCATGTGAAACTGCTTCATGAACATTTCTCATCTTGCATCTCATCACCCACACCAATCTCATTGCCCCTTGTAGCATTGTCTTACCAAAAATGTTTATCCAGCGCGGCTCCTGGTGCTTTTGTCAGCCATGAAGAGAAAGAATGAGTAAGACCCGCTGTTGTGTGACTACACTGTGGTATGAAAACACAGGCATTGTAGCTTCAGCAGCCAACTTTAGCTCTGGAGGGAGAAAATCACTTATTTCTGGGTGTGTAGTTGTTCTAATTACTTTTCTTCACAGTCTGATACTTCAGTTTTATGAAAAAAAAAAAGTTTAAAAATGATCTTTTAAACAGACAGACATCACATGTGTGAATCCTGGCAAAATTCAAATGGGATCAAAAACTTACTTGTCTCTCATCATTGTTACGACAGTTTATATATATATTTTTTTTTCCAAAGTTTGGTCCCGTGGTGCATTCAGTAGGGGGTAATGTAAGAGGTTCCTTTAGGTTTGACCCCAGCAATATTTTCCAGGTCCTCCCAGGGGACCCCGAGGTTTCAGTCCAAATGAGATATATAACGTCTTTTCAGTTTGTTCTATGTCTGGTCTGGCTTCTCCTATCAGTTTGACATGCCTGGGAAACCTCCAAAGGCGAGGGCATCCATGAAGTATCCAGATCAGATCCCTAAACTACCTTTCGATGTGCAACAGCTCTGCTCTGACCTCTAAGGCTGAGCCGAGCCACCCAGTGGAAGAAACTCATTTTGGGCTCTTGTATCTGCAGCCACATTCTTTCAGTCACTACCCAAACGGTTGAAACTTAGACTGACTAATGAGGGTATGGAAAAAAATCGATACAGACTAATATTGCACTGTTTGGCCTAGTAATATTGGATTGATACATGGATGCCAAGTATTGATCTTTTATTGTATAAATGATTGATATTGTAAATTTGAATTAAACCTTTTGGTGCTAGACTGATGAAATCAATCGCTTTATCAGTCCACTAGATGGTGCTGAGATTTCTTCTGCTCAGGTCAGCAGAGGTCACGGTCAGCTGTGGTGGGTTTTTATGACAGTGTTGGTTAGTCTGCTTGACAATCCCATTTTGTGATGTGAAGTGACTGTGGATTGACTGGTTAGATAAGTCAGACTAAGAATGGGTTTAGACTGCAAAAATGCACCTTTTAATGAAAATATGTTCACTGCTCCAGTACACATTGAGAAAGATTCATAAAGTATTTATATACACGCATGGACAGTGTGACTGAGTCACTCTGGGTGGATTTGCCTCTGACTACAGGATGCAGAACTTCTCTGTGAGCACAACGAAACTTGCCTTTTGGGAGCAATGTTCACCAAGACAGTTTTGTTTGGTGCTGCATGTGTCCTGCAAACCGTAAGCTTAGTGCACTTTCAAGATTCCAGTCCAATCTCTATTGTATTTTTCACAGCCTAATACAAGAGCTGAGTGTTGCTTAAATAACAGTTTATAAAGCTGTCGGAGAATTGATGGTGTGGACAATACGGGTGACATATTACAGGCTGACAGAAATCAAATTCCATAAAAGTGAAATTGAAAACCCTCCGTGAGGCGGCCTTGCTGCTGAGTAGACAGCTCGTTTTAAAGTTTTCAGAGGACTAGAGAAAGCCAGCGCTGCGTGTTGCAGCCCATTTTTAGAACAGGCTACGGACCCATGAATTCAAACACTACTAATTCTCTGTCATATATTATTTTATCTCTAGATTTCCCCCTGTCAGATTAGGTTGTTAAAGTGTTCTTGTGAATATGTTATGGCTGATTTGGAGGATTGTACAATCAAACATATGTGAATGGTGGCATAGAACAATTTGTTCTATATCTGTTATATTGTTTGAAATTCTATGTGGTTGTTTTAAAAAGAAAACAGGAATAAATAAGCAATATTTTATTTGTTGCTAAAAAAAACATTCAAGGACATAGTATTTTTTCGATTTTGCCTTGAGTGTATTACAGAGAAAAAATGTAGCCTTTTTTATCAACAGTAAAAGACAAAGTTACAGAAAGCAAAGACCTTTGAAAGCCAGCATGTGGGAAAGTTTTGGCTCCAGCATTTGTCACTAATTTTCATCTGTTGTCCATCTTAAAATGCCATCTGACCTGTAGCAGCAGTACTGTATAAGGATATTACTAAAACAGCTGATTTTTGATCTGAAAAAATAATGGAGTTGTTGAGGACATTTGTGAACTGGTCTTGCGTGATTCCTAAGCCTTGCTCTTTTCTTCACATTTTTGTCTGCTGCAATTATTTTTGTACCTCCTTGTGACCACAAGCATCACTTCATGGCCATATGACACACAACACCAGCACATGATCAAACACAGCAGGACACTACGATAGCATTTTAAGCAAATAGAGGGCTTTTGGCACAAATCTAGATTGTCATAGGTATGGACTAGCAGACTATTTTATTTTACATCTGAGACGGGTAATGGATTGACAGAAATTAATTGGCATCTAAGTATTTTTAAGCCCAAATGCCAAACATTCATCTAGCTTCACAAATGCAAAGATTTGCTGCTTTACTCTCTGCTTTTCTCTGTTTATTTGAAATTGAAGATCATGCTCAAGGGACCTTGGGCATGATATTGATAAAAATCATTCTTTGGTGGAATTAAGTAGGTTTGCTGGAGCTCAGATTTCCTGGTATGCTGTCTATGAAATACAACATAGTAAGACAAGTCCCACCCCTTTCCATTCTGTGCTCCAATAACAGTTAAGCAAGCTTGCTACCTCGGTCAGTATCCCCATTTCCTGTTTCCTATACGCTATACTAGGTGCTAGGCTCATCTATGTTGGAAAGAAAAACAAACTTTAAAGATGGTTGTAAGATTTTGCTTTGAGACTTGTAAAAGTGACATATATTTACATTTTAAGTCAGCTGATGTTTCCAAAACACTAGCTAACTAGCTTAACTTAAGTGTTCACCCACCAGTTGCTTTTACAAGAAAAGGTGAACACTGACTGAGGTAGCAAGTTTGCTCAACTGTTCTTGGAGCACAGAGCAAAAAGGGGCGGGATTTAAGAAGGGTCAGTTCACTCTCCGTCTTGTGTAAAACTGCCTGTTTTTATGTTTTGTTGTGTGAAGCAGAGGCCCCACGGTGATGGCCGCCTGTCAAGCCACAACATGTCCTCTCAGTACCATATGCATTCCTACTACCCAGCAGCCACCTACCGGACTCAGAGCCTGGGCTCCACCACCTGTGTGCCACCTCTCTTCAGCCTGGAGGACAATAACAACAACAACAACAACAACAACAACAACAACAACAACAACAACAACAACAACCACTGCTCTGAGACCATGACAGGCTGTAAGTGGCACACAAAACCACTCACTCACACATACACACACAAACACACTTCTCAGGCCCCATAAAGTTTTACCCAGACTTTATCCACAGTGTGGTTAAGTACATCCAAGGGAGGATTGCACTCAAGTCAAGAGTGCCATAAAATTTATAAGATGAAATTAGTCTAAAGTGAAGCTTTTTTACTTTTACTATATTTACTTTTTTACTTTACTTTAAATGCACAACTGTGTATGATGACAGAAAGTTCAATAAAGTTATGCTCAGCTAGTCAGTAATAAAAACACACATCTATTGACTATAATTCACAGCCATCACAGAGAAAGTAATCAATTTTAAAACAACCACAAAACAATCAAAGACATGACAGTGCAGCTCTGTTTCTTTTCGTCATGTGCAAAGATCTGATCTCTAAATGGTGGCATTTTATGCCACCAATCTCAGATAGGAATCTCAGCTGAGCATGGCTGCTGACTGTGGTTGCACAGATTTTCTGCCTTTCTCACTACCTGTGAATGTGGGTAAATCAGATTGTGCGTATTGCTTAATATGTGCAGTGTAGTATTTGTGGAACTTTGCAAGGAATGCATGTAAGTGCACGATGAGAGTGAGATAAAGAGGGAAGATTCAGCACAATGCAGTGGAGAGAGAGAGTTGTTTTACTGTGCTTCAGGAAAGATAAATAAGCTTTAAACCTCTCCAATGTGTTATGCAAAAACAAATCACAAATGTTGGTGCCCTGTTTCACAAATGATTGTCACTCATAGTAGTTCATTAGTCATAGAGGGTTTTGCTGGACATTTGCTTTAATAAGTAATTGTCAAAATTAATGCAGGAGGAAATGATCCAATGCTGGAAATTGGAGCTTGCATGCTCAAAATTTGATGGAACAGAGTGACTGAGATTGTTGATTAAGTTTATAAAGTCTGTAGGTGGCGCTCTTTTCTTCGTCTGTGCAGTACAGTCTGTACAGTCTTGGGTTTTTGTATTGATGTTGTTTTAGTGCTCTATTCATGTAAGATGAAATCTTAAGATTTCTGTTTAGATGAAGATTTACAGTGTCTGTATTTCCTTGTGATGTTTCATTATATTTTAAGAGTATTGTGAATTCCCAATCACCTGCATGTCTGCATATTTAAATTGATGTAATTTTTGTGGTCCTCTGATTGGTTAGTATCTATTAATATTTAAAAAAAAAATGTTGTGACCATTGCTCATACACCTGAAGGTCATATAGATTGAACTGCTGTAGATCACATGTGTCAAACTCAAGGCCCGCGGGCCAAATGTGGCCCGCCATGTCATTTTATGTGGCCCGCGAGAGTTTAAAAGGTCTGATTGTCTTATAATAAATAAATCAACAGAGTGCATTGACCATAAACTACATTTCCCATAATGCATGCCAATTATGTGAAGGCATCCCACCAATAGATTGCAGTGTTTCCACATCAATGTCATTTTCTGAACAAGTGGAACTGAGAAATACAAACAATGATCCCAAAATATCCAGGAAGAGAAAAATTGATGCAGATGGAAGGCTGTTTCAAGAAAGATGGGAAGGTGAATATCATGTCATAACTTGTTATTTTTCCTTATTCACTTGGATAGTTTGATCGTTGATTGATGGAGTAATGTGGGTTTCATAACCTGACAAATTAAAAGGATTTATGTAATAACAGAGCAACAAGCAAACAACATTTTTTTTTACAGCTATGCATATCTGTAATATTTGTAAGTTGAATAAGTAAAAAAATTCAGAGTTATTTAACATTCAGGAGTAGTTGCATTTATTTTACATTACATTTAGTTAAATTTAGCTACATTTATACTGTCTTACAGTTACATCTGGCCCTTTGAGGGCGACCATTATGCTGATGTGGCCCTCGGTGAAAATTAGTTTGACACCCCTGCTGTAGATGAATATACCAGCACCTAGCAAAACACTATGCTGGATATGTTTTTTCACTTTTACTCAAATTGTGCTGCTCTCTGACACACCTGTCACACATTCATGTGTGCACAGATTTTCAGGTTCTGTTAGTTGTTATGTGTCTCTGTTTTGTTTGGAATTGAATTGCAGTGAAGAAGCCTAAGAGGTTTAATAATTACTATTATCTTTCATGATGGTGCAAAAACTTCAATCACTGCTGTATTTTACTTCAAAGGCAGCAGTTTGTTTAATAATCTAACCACCCAGTGCAGCTCCATTACGTGTGTGACTAGAACAAAAAAGATCATATTCTTTTCAGGAATTAAAAGATGGAGTAGATTTGTTATACCACAGTGCTATTGTATATTATTACTCATTTATAAAGGACATAGGGGAAGAGTGTCATAACTCCAACGTCAACATCCTTCTTTTAGTGAAATTGCTGACACCACCAGCATCTCAAAATTAAAGACCCCCGCATCTTCTCCTTGTACCTGTATTTGTTTATGACTTTCACCTGTCCGTTTCCTGTGAGGGTCCTATGTCAGCCTCCTGCTGTGAATCGCCATGCTCCATTACAATATAACAACACTCTCAGTGGGTGGTCTCACAGTTGATGTCAACTCCCAACACCAGAGAAACAAACTGCGTTAATCTGCGTAAATCAACATTAATGTTTGTTTTTTTTTTCACTTGCCTGGTTGGGTAAATGGTCAGTAATCTACTTGCCCAAAGTCATTTTTACCAGCCCCTGCATAAATTGTTTTATGTATTATTGTTTAACCTACACCAAAATCTTAGGGGTTTATCATTTCTTTTCTTGCTCTACTATGTCTTATATTATCATAAAGTGGTGGAGGGATCAGGTGTAGGGTCTGCTAAAGGATGACATTCTGATAAAACAAGTTTGTTTTAGGTTTGATTTGGTCTAAGTCTGTGCCTGCTTGGCACAACCACTGCCAAATCTAGTGTGTGGGTGTGTGTCAGTTAGTGTATCTAAACAGAAGGCTTTCACTGAATGAAGGACTGATGATGAACTCTGTTACTGTAGCGGAGGCTTTCTGTAAGAGTCTTCTACCATTGTGTGTGTGTGCGTGTGTGTGCAAGTTTTGGACTGTCCTTGATGTTGCTCCAAGGCTAATTCATATCTTATCAGGTGGGTGTAAATCACTCTGCAGGGTTACAAGCATGTTGTTCTTGTGAGCATCACGTAATGAACTTTTTATCTTACGTATGGGGCTGCAAAATGGTTTCTCTGTTTCTGTTTCTTTTTCTTTTCTTTTCTTTTCTTTAACTAACTTTCCTATTTGCTTATTTTAATAGTATGATTGGCTGTTTTTCCACATAGTGTTTAGCTGTTCTTGACATGAAGTTTTATTTACAAATGAGCTGAAATGATAAGTGAAGTGTGTAAGTGAAGGGTCAAGTTTATGCTCTGTGTTATGGCCTAGGTCATAACACAAGCAACAGAAAATTTATAAAAGATCTGTCTACTAATTTTTACACAAAATTACCAATCATTTTCTGTGTCTAGCCACTCAAGTACCAAATACCTTTGAGGATGTTGCACTAGGACTGCATCTAACAATTATTTGCATCATTTATGAATTAATTGATACTTTCCTTCATTTATGGAAATTATGTGAAAATCATAATGAAAATGTACATCAAAAGTTCGCAGAGCCTGCAGTGTTGTCTTGAGATTTCTTGTTTTGTCTGATTCAAAGTCCAATACACAATAAATATTCAGTTTGCTGTCAATATTCAGTTTACTATCAAAGTCCTGTCCTTAGCATAGCATCCAGATGACATCAACACACAAAGCCTGAAGTGAAGGATCTTGTGTGGATCTTGTGTGTTTATTCTGCATGTGTTATTTAGCATTAAAAAATGAAAATGAAAATGTTTCAATAAAATAGCATTATCTGGGAGGATACTGTGGACAATGGCTGTATTACCTGCCTCATCATTACAGTCTGATTGTTTACAATGGCATGTAATTCAACTGACATGTGATATGTGTTTTCAAGCATGTTAATATGGACAGAGGTTTTTTTCTGAAACAGAGCCAAAAGACCTGTCTGGACAGAGATAATTTTGATTTTAGAAATCTGCTTTCATATTTGAGATTCATGTTTTGGTAGTTTTAGTTAAAAAACAATGCTTTAATAATTAATCGATTATCGAAATAGTTTCTGATTAATTTTCAGTTGATCGCCTAACCAGTAATTCTAACCACTAATTATTTCAGCAGTGTTTTGGACAAAACAAGACATTTGAAGATATCACCTTGAACTCTGCATGGGATATTGTGGTGAACTTTTTGACTATTTTCTGGCCTTATCAAGACTGAATGACTGATCAATTAATCCTCAGAATAATGGGCAGATTAACTGATTATGAAAAGTTGGAGCCTAATTTGCCAAAACTGTTTAAATCAAGAAGATTTGCTAATAAACACAATATTGTCCTGTTGACTTAATCTGACATTTGATGAATCAAAATTCAGCCACGTCTACTTTTAATCCTTGAATTGTTTCGTTTTGACCGAACATGTTGTCTGCCTCCGGATCCGTCCATGAGGAGGAAATAGCGGTGAGCTCTGAGCCTACCTGCCCTCCCCTTCTACCTGGCTGCCAAACAGCGGCCCGTCAGATTTATCTCCCTCCCAGGAAAGGGCTAATCAGTTGGCCAAATACAGAGATCCAAATAACCTTCAGGAGTGCCACGCTGTCCTTTCCCCCTCCCCTCCTTGCCTCCTCCTCCTCCTCTTCCTCACCCCCTCTCCACCCTCCCCCTCCGCAGGCCCCGCTGTCTCCGCAAAATTGCCTTCTGGAGTTAGTGAGCGGGAACAGTTAAGATTTACAAACAATGATGAAGCTTGTCATGCGTCTTTCTCCATCCGTCACGGCGGGCTGGGCGGAGCTGTGGGTAGAGCCGTCCTGGTGTTCTTCATAAAAGCCAGCTCTCTGTGAAATACGCCCCCGGCCAGCCTGTTTACTGCCCCGCGCTCGTCAGCAGCCCCGCCGCCGTAAATCGCCGAGCGGGAGGTGACAGCGCAGTCCATCAAACTCCCACCCCACCTCGCTGCCCTCCCAACATCTCACCTCACACTGCCGCCGCCCCCCCACCCTTTCTGTATATACACTACACACACAGACACACGCACACTCACACTGTTTCTCCACAAACACACGCCCCACTTCTTCACTAAGATCTAACCGGGGAGGCTCAGATGAGCTGCCCCAAAAGAGTTATGGCTGTTTCAGTCTTACAGGAGACAGCTTCAGGCCGAGTCCCTCTGTGTTTATGTTCTTTCTTTTTTGTCCTTGTCGAGACTTTTTCAAAATTCAGAACTGCTCAAAGTTTGCAAGCTGTCAGCACAGCAACTTTCCTTACTTCTTACTTCTTTTGAAAACAAGATTTATACTAAAGTCAGACCTCAAAATCGAGCGCCGCTATGCTGGCTATACGTTTGTCTGTTTTGTTATATTGGTGTCAGCACAGAGCGTACAGTAATTTAAATGCAAATCAGATTGTTGAGGTATTGCAGATGTTAATCCTGCTAATCGATAGACCTGTGTGAGCCCATTAAGTTAGAAATCCATTACTATCTTTCTAGATGATATTTTATTGATTTTTCTTGCTTCAATCTATACTGTACTGTACACCAAAGTGAGTTACTGCGTATAAAGTCTGTCGTTTCAGGTTCTCTGCCTCCTCTGAGAAAAAAAACGACAGAGAGATTGGCGTCAGTAAGTTTCTTTGTTTCGTGTATAAAGTGGGCTTTACCTGGTTTCAGATCAGATTACTTCAAACTTGCACTTGCTCACACCTACGCACTTTCTCTCTCTCTCTCTCTCTCTCTCTCACACACACACACACACATACACACACACACACACACACACACACACACACACACACACACACACACACACACACACACACACACAAACAGTTAAGGAATTCCCTTCAAACACACACACCCACCGCATGTACTCACACGCACACTCACACTTATTCTGGAGATGTCAAAAAGGCCTCTCACTCTTTTGGATTTATTAAACTCGAAACAAATCTGTACTTCCAACCCAAGAGGTGACCTTTTCAAAGAAGTGCTGTTTCATGTCATGTAGCAGCAAGAGTTCATTTCCTTGGTCACCGACATGCTGAGAACATCACTCATGTACATGTACTCTGTGTTGTGTCACTACCTGAGAAAAATGAAGGCTAGAAGAAGACTATTGGATTGGATTGTGGCATAATGTTTTAATCTTGAAAGATGAATACAGTTTCAACACATTCTAAGTACCTCAAGTATCCCATTAGATATTGGGTTTGATTACAAGTTTAAAATTGGGCTTTGATCGAGGAATTAAAGTTCTGCATGTCAGTGTTTAATTTAATAGAATTATGGAATTCCCACATATAGTTAGCTTCAGATTTGAACACGTTAATTTGAACGCTATTGAAACAATGATTTTATGTAATCTAGTCATCTAAAAAAAAAAGCAGGTTTTAATCTAAACCTGTTTACTGGGATTGTTCATATGACATTTTATGGCTTTTAAAAGTTTACTCTTTAACAGAGGTGTAAGAAAATATTGATACGCTTGAGTAATGCAATATTATGTTATGTATACTGTATTGATTCTAAAAAAGACACTGTATTGATATTGTGACAGATGTTAAGTTTTGTGGCAGTAGTTTGTTTTGTGATGTGTTTAAACACCAACCCAGAGATAGCAGCAATTGCAGAAAAAAGCTTAGTGTTGCAGTATATTGCAATATATCAAATCATAACGTGTTTTAAACAGCCCCATGCTTTAATGAAATGCCTGCTTATTGTTGATTATGATGTTATTTTTTTGATGTTTTTTATTATGCAGTTAAACAGTATAGGTTCTCAAAGCAAAACTGTACACTGTAATCAAAAATGATTTATTGCAATGCAACGATTTATTTGTGATTAAAATGTATTAAAAACTTTTGGTAGCTAATCTAAACAGTCAACAGAGATACGCTGAAAGATTCAAAACACATCTCTATTGGCCACTCTCAACTGGAGCAACAGCTTAGTAACATCGTTCAGCTTCATAGATGTTAGATAGGAAACAGAAAATATGCACATGGTAAATATCTTTCTGCCATAAACAACTCAAACTCAAATCATTGTTCTTTTGACTTTCTCACTGCATCTAGGACAAAATAATCTGCTTGAACATGCTTATAAATGACAAAGTCTCACAAAAGTCTCTTATTGATAACAAAGATGAGACAATATGGCTATAAACAGAAGTGATGCACCTTGCACAGTGACATTTTTTTTATTACTTTATATCACCTTTTCAGTTCAGTCAATACCTCTGACTTAAAAAAAGAAAATTTACTTCTTTCTAAACTTAAAGTAGATTTATATTTCTCCCATAGGCAAATTAACTTCGACACTACACAAGTATCAGACAGTGATACTCAGTACCTCTTTCAATGTGCTAAAAAGAAAAAAAAAGTCCTAGGCACACAAAATACAATAATTATTTTCCTATTTTCCTCAACCTGCACACAGTGCTGATACAGAAAAAGTCACAGAACACTGCCTGGTTTTGCTGCAAGCCAATTTTCAGGCAAGATAATAAAGACTAAACTGAACTGAGATCTTAAATGATCACTTAGACCCCCCCCCCCCCAGTATTGATACTTTTGGCAACCTGACCCTAAATATCCAAATTACCTTGCAATATTTTAGAATTTCGGAAAATGAATGTATTTCAGCTGAGGTGATGACTTGATTCAGTCTGTAAGTAAGAGCCAGCAGAAGAGAAAGTGACCGTGCTATGGTCCATCAGGCCCTGGAGGGACGGACTAAATGTATGGCTGATTTAATGTCTCTCCTGGCTGTTGGTTACAGTGGAAAAGTCCTGTGTGGTCTGTCAGAGAGTCTTCCCCACCCTGCTGTGCTGCTAAGTGCCCTGATAGCCTCTGGGCCGGTGTGGATGGGTTAAATACCGGTGTAATTGTCTGCTTGGGGCACAAGCACCGTTGTAATGTGTTGTACAACACCACCATTAACACAGGCCTGGGGCTGTGGAGACATTAAATGGCCAGGGCTGTGTAGTTTATGTCCTCTTCCTCTCACTCTCTATTTCTCTCTCACACTTACACACACACACACACACACACAAACACACATTCTCTCACTGTCAAGCATTGAGGGACTTGAAAGGAAATGAAATGAGATGTGATTCTATTGACTTCTGTTTTTATCTTATGCTGTTTTTCGTGCAGCAATATTCAATCATCGAAGGTAGTGCGAGTTATTTCAGCCAGAGGTCCTGTGTCTACAAATGTCAGTATGTCTGTTTCTGTAAATGCAGTAAGTGCAGAGTGAATTACTGAAGTTATTATGTATCTTTAGACTTTGCTCGAAAAATATATCTCCGGCTTAAATGTCTAAACTGTCTTACTGTCCTGAAACTAATCCAGAACAGAGAAAAGTTCATAGAAATGCTGATATGCTTATTTAGGTAGCCTCTAACCATTCCTGTGTCTTCACAGAAACAAAAAGCAGCAGCAGTTAGTGTGTTACTGTTTTTTTTTTTTTTTTTTTTTTTTTTTTGGTTGAGCTTTTTGGGGGCTGAAACTTACTGGGACCTGGTCTTTATAGTTTTTGGAGATTTTTTTTCAGAATGCTATGTTAGGCAAGAACATTTTTGATTAGCGATTAATAATTTATGTAATTCCTCATGCATAAATGGCAGAAAATGCTGTTTTCAGTCTGTCAAAAATGAAAATTTCACCACTTTTTTGTTTATTATGACATTAAACTGAATATTTTTGGTTTTTGGATTGATGATAAATGTTTAATTTATCAATTAATCAGGGAAAAAGTGGGCAGGTTAAATAATATTGAAAATAATCATCAGTTGTAGCACTATTTGATACATGAGAACTTTAGTCTTTATTGTTATTTGATAACTGCCCCCAAACAAGTGAAAATAAAAGATTGAATACTGCATTTTTCCTCCCTGACATGCCACAAATGTGAAGCCTGCATGTAAACAAAGAAATCATTGAATGAAATTGACATGTTAACCAAAGTCATATCTATATCTTGAGAGGTAGTCTGGGTTTAAAAGCTCAGTTAGACAACTTTCTGCCCAAACTATGATATAACATTTCTATTTGAAAACTGACGTAGCTCATGTTTACACTACATGTATTCAAATATAATCGGCATAGAAAATACTTAATACACCAGATATTACATAAAGTTGTTTTCCTGATTTCTCTGTCTAAAACAAACTTGTTCAGTAATAATCATGCTCTTGTAGTCACTTTCCTTGCATTGTTTTGTGCAGCGGCGGTGGCTCAGCGTGGATTGATAAATGATGTTGCCTTGGCAGCTCTCTGAAACAGCTGAACGACTTGGATAAACACATATGGCAGCTTTAGCACCCGCGGGAGGCGTCCTTCTTTCCATAGCAATATATTTCACTCTTCCTGTGTCCTTTACTTTGGCATTTTTCTTACCCTGTCGACTCACAATGAATCTCTTGTTTAAAATGTAATGATAGAAAAGTCCCGCAAATATTGATCGGCCTCCTCAGCTCATTATTGCATATCCATAACTTTTCGACGGATCACGTCAGAAAGCCCAACGATAGACTGACAGGCCATTTTGTGAGTTGATGGGGCACAGTAGCCGAAATGGAGATTTAGCATAGGGACGAGGGTCGTGTCACGCCTCTCCGGCAGTCATCTTCACCAGGGACAGATTGGTTAACAATGCAGGAGCAAAGGTTGCTCTCTGCTTAATTAGCCTTTGACCCCGACACTGATGCCTTCTGTCAGCCTGCATTGGCCCTTCAGCTCCATAGCAAGCCAATAATGAGCATATAAGTGTTTTTTTGACCCCCTGTAATGGCTGCATAAGAGACTGCATCCCTTTGAACAATTGTCTCAACAGCGCTTCATTTGGGAGAAGAGAGTGAGAAATATGTGTAAGATTTAACTGCTCACACAATAAAATGAATAGTCCTTATTCACGATAATGCAAAAGCTATTATTTGAGTCTTTATTTAGTTCTCTGATTAAGGTGTTTGATGTGGCTTGAAATTAGTAGTAGCTCAGGCTTCACTTCAGGCTCAATGTAAGAGCTGTAGTCACAGTTCAGTGTCGGCACTTGTGGCATTTGCTTTACCAACACCAGCAATATTTCAGAAGCCGTAACTCTTTAGTGAAAAATGTATTTAGTTGGTTTTAGTAAAACCTCAGTGGGTGCCAAAATGGATCAAACCAAATGAGAAAAAAAAGTTACAACGGGCTCTTTGTATATGTCTCATATGAATAAAAAATATTATCATATGTTAAAAAAAAGGGAAAAAAATCATCTGAATTTCCCAGAGACCACATCAAAGTCGTAAAAGTGCAATAAAGCACTTGTTTTAGTTAATAGTGAAATATTGAAAACACAAAACACAGAACAGGACATACCTACTTTTGCAATGTAAAAGCAAGCAGAGAGCTTTGATGCAAGGTACAAGGTTTGAGTCCTGCAAATTGGTTTGATTTTAAAGGGACAGTTCACCCCCAAAATCAAAAATACATATTTTTTCTCTTACCTGTAGTGGTAACTTTCTAGTAGAAAGAAAATAGTTTTTGTAGATTCTACCATAGAAACAAAATAATAGTAAACAAGTGCTTTATTGCCTCAGCTTTACCCATAAAAACAATCAGTTAAAGTTAAATGTTTTGCAGACATGTTCTTGTGTAACTGGGTCATTATTTCTGGAAAGAGACATTGCTGCTGAGTTTGTCAAATGTCCTTTTAGTAGTATATAAATGTAACTTCTACAAGATGTGTTGCAGCTGCAGCGTTGTGTAGTTGAGTGTTTTTAGTTTTTAGTACTTTGACTAGGCATCGTAAGCATTGCTGTGAGTTCCTATTGTTATCAGACACTGGTTACATCATGAGAATTAGGGAGTTATTCAAAAAAGTCAGATATGAGCAGCGATTTGAAACTGAGGGTGAAGGTCTGTGATGTGAACATCAACTGAGTGGCATGAGCCTCCACTGTTCAGTGCTCAGTATTTAAAGCCTGCCTGCCTGCCTGCCTGACTGACTGTCTGCTCTTTGACTGAGTTTTCTGGGCCATTAAGTCCTGCTGTTGGTCTGATGATGAGAAGCCAGACGCCCATATCGTTTCTAGAGAGAGAGGAGTGTCCATCTCTACAAGGGTCGTCCTCAGTTGGACACCGATGGGACCCTCTCAAGCTGGCCAGGGACGTTTTTGTTTAGACACAGCTCGTATCATTTTAATGGGAGCCATTTAATCCCAGGTCAACCTTGTCATATGACAGGCAACTCTTCACTCTTAAGATTGAATTTTTGTTCCCTTGATGATAGCCTTCACTAAGTGCTCTTGTCCCTGGATAGCACTGACAAATTCAGACAGCGGATGTTGTTGATTGCTGTCTTTTGGTAACTTGGGTTGGGTATTGTTTGGATTTTTTCCAACGCCAATTCTTTTAAAATGACACCGAATAGTACTTGAAAAAAACAAAAGAAGCACAAAGTGGCAATAACTAACATGAAAGACCAGCATTTTTACCTTAAAATTGAACAAAATACTGTCACAGTTTTTCATTTTGCTTTGCTCTGATGCTTTACCAACCTGTCTTCTGAGATGATAAGCAGAAACAATGCATTGATTAATTGATTACTATTTTGATAATAATTTAATCATTTTAGTTATTGTCAAAGCAAAAATGCCAAGTTCCAGCTTCTTGAATGTGTGGATTTGCAGCTTTTTTTCTTCTCTGTATCATTGCAAAAAATATTTTCAGATTTTATACTATTGGTTAGACAAAATAAGACATTTCAATGTCTCAGTTTCAGGAAATTGTGTCATTCTGTAGATAAAACAATAAATCGATTAACTGATGAAATAGTCTGCAGTAAAAATAATCATAGCTGCTTCCCTAAATGAGTATAATGACAAGACGTTACAGTCAGACACAGTACTTTATCATGTCACTTTTATTTTAAATTTGTGAAATTGTGAATGCTTTCTAGATTTTGAATTTTGACAAGCAAACTGAAAAGTCATTACTGCATTCATGGAAAATTATTATCACTGCAATTTTTCCTCTTAATTGATGTTTTTATCTCGTTTAAACATTGAGATATTTGCAGTTGTTTCATATTGCTGCTCTTCCTGATACCTCAGTAAATCACTTACATCTCTACAGTTTGTTTTAGAATGTGTGTGTGTGTCTGTGCACGCCTATCTGTGTGTGTGTGTTTACTTAAATGTTATCTACCCCTATGACCCTTGTGTACGGTGGATGAGTGTAGAGTATGAAACCCACAGAGAGAGCTTATCCTCACTGGATCAGACTGAATTACCATCTCCTCTCACATCTGGGCTTTTGTTCCCCTCTTTGGCAGCCGCAGAAATGATTGCACCTTCATTCACTCCCTCCCTCCCTCTCTTAACAGGACAAGTGGGAGGTTAAAAAAGCTTCCTTTTGTTATTCCACACAAAGACTGTTTAATAGTTTGGAAATCTTATATTGAGCGCTGAGTGACTGAGAAAAGGGCAAAAGTTCATTCAATAGAGTAAACTCTCTTTCAACATCACCAACAGGTAAAGCTTTCTTACAAGCAGTTTTTTTTTGTGCACAGCCTGATCCTCAAATATACTCTTAACATAAGAGCTTTCTTTTCATGGTTCACAAACAGATATGTAGCGAGTGCAGTTATTGCCTCTTACAACTGTAACACGGTATCAGGAGAATTTTCCCGTCACAGAAAACTTAAAGATCTCATATTCAACATTTAGATTGATGTCGGAAGTTGTTAGGTGTCTATACATAAATTAAAAATAAAAGTTTTGACATGGACACATGGTTGTTAGAGTTTTTTGCTGCAGAAAAAAGAAGGTCAACAAAAAAACAACTACAACAACAACAAAAAAACAACAGCTGCATACTGTGAGTGGCTTGTCCATTGTCGCTAAATTAAGTGTCATTGGAAGAACTGTTGTAAAGTTTGTCATAGATGCAACCACATGATAGTCACAGACCTTCGTGAACACATGCCATTGTAATACAATAAGCAGCATCTGTATACTGTATATCTAACAGAGGGGAATCAAATCTCTAAGTCAAATTACATACATAAAAACAATAATCAACACATTCCATTGTCAGGTCTGGGTACTTAACAATAGTTCTGGTACTGATACCAAAAAGATTTTTTGATAGCTTACTTTGAGGAATATAAACGTTTTTCTTCAAAATCTTTTTTCACTTAAAGCATCTCTAATCATTGTCCTTTATAGTCCATGTGTATGTGACATCTTGGATGTGAAAGGGGGCACTTGTAATAATGAATTCACAGAGAATTACCATCTCACTTTCCAACTCCCCTCTACTCAGTGGTGTTTTTTTTTTTTTTTTTTTTTTTAGCTCATTGTTTTTCGGCCCACAGCTTTACTGTCTTTATTCACTGTCATCAATGTTGATTTACACTGCTGCTGTTTTCAGTGGAAAAGCTGTGAAAAACATCAACAATAACAACAGTACACAAAGTATTTTTTCCCTCCACAGATGGTAGAGATCAAAGCAGAGCTAAAAGAGAATGAATACTTCATCAGCCACAAACACAACTCCAAATTAATCATAATGTTGCTCTATAAGTGCTGTATGTGTAAATTAGCAACTATTTGCTAACAATTCACCAAATCAATTTATAATGATCATATGTTAATGTTATGTTCACAACTTGTTTCTGCTGCCCCCAAGTGGCCAAAACTGCTATTCGGTTAAATCAGTAATGGTTTGATCAAAGAATGAGTAAAAATAATACCAGTTGTTCAATTTTGACACTGAGCAGTTTCTGTTACTACTCATAGTCCTCCTAATTCTCATTTTGGTCGGTACCGTACACACTGTACTGATGTTCAATGCATAACCTAATAAAATTAGAAATGTTTAATATAAAAATGGCAATCGTTTTGTGGTTTAAAAGGGTTCTCAGTTTTTTCTTCTTTTTCTATAATTTTAATTACATTTTTTGGATCAAATAAGCAATTACAAGATGTCATTTTAGGATCTGAAAACTCTTTTTACAGTTTACGGACATTTTGGCCCAATGACTCATTGATAAATCAAACAAGCAATAGAAAATGTAATTGCCAATGAAAAGTATTTGTTAACTGTTTAATTAGTAGCATCCCTAGTGTCATTAACAGGTGCTTGACAGCTAATTGAGAACAAGGCTTTCTGGTGTTTCAGCAACATTAATCTGTATTAAACAGGAGCTCAGAGGACAGTCAGATGCAGCAGAGAACATGTGTACAGCAGTGTGTCGTGATTTAACATCTCCAGTGAAACTAACACGTCCAGTTGCTTTCAGCCTTTAATTACATCATAGATTTCCTGCTGATGAACAGGCAGAGAATTAACAGTGAACGGGCTAATTCACAGCTGCTCTCCCCCACCCACATGCTGTTATTGCTGTACAAGTAGACCACTGAGGGATAAAAAAGAGCAGGGTGCACTTAGCTACACAAACATTAGTATTAACGATTGGGCTGCCAGTTTGGAATTGGTGACAAACTGCAGACGGGCAAAAATTGGAGTCCGAAACCAATCAGGAAGTTAATGAGGAGAAAAATTACTCCTCTTTTCCCCTCCCACCACTGCTGAGGAGGAGAGACAGAGAGAGATGGTGGATGGTGAGGGATGAGGAAGCATGAGGGTGGCCAATCAAGAAGTCAGAGGATTCTGGGAAACACATCAGCTTGTTTATGTTCAGGGCTGCAACTAACATTTACTTTCATCATCGACTAATCTGTCGGTTATTTTCTCGATTAATCGATTAGTTGTTTGGTCTGTAAAATGTCAGAAAATGGTGAAAAATGACATTCAGTTTACTGTCTTAGATTACATTTTACAAAATTAAATCTGTGGATTTGGACATTTTTTCTTTAAAAAAAATCGTTGCAGCTCTATTTATGTTGAAGTTATCCTAACCTGAAGGTTATTCTGAGTGAATATGTGACAGTCCATCATAATCAGAAAATTTAAAAGGCTTTGAAGGAATTGTACTTCTCTTCAACCATAGTCTATTTAAACTTCATTAGGCATCATCTTACTTGGGTAAGCCTAATATCAGCTAAGTCTACTCAAAGCATTAAAATTACTGCGTGTAAAATGGTCTCTGTCAGTGTTTTAGTATTATATCTGATGTTTTTGGATTAATATCACTGCTGTTTCATTTTGTTTAAGGCTGAGCTGATTTTAACTGTTGGGTAAATTTGTCATATTCTATAAGATCATCAATACTTAATTCTACACTTAAAAATCACGTGTGAAAAATGTAATCTGAAAAGTAACTAGTAACTAAAGCTGTCACAGACAAATGCAGTGTAAGGAAAAGTGCAGTATTTGTCTCTGCGATGCAGCGAAGTAACAGAAGATGCTACTAAATGGAAATACTAAAGAATAATGAAGTTACATATATATACCTCAAATTTGTCCTTAACTACTGTGTACTAAAATAATGCACCACTTGTCACAAGATCCCTGAGCACCATGTGACATCATCTCAATTTGTTTTATTTTATTTTTTTTCAAACTTGAGAAGCTGGAACTGGTTAATGTTATATGTAATTGTTGTGAAATGTTGACTCAGTTTGCTCATCAGTCAGTTGACCAATTGTCTGAACACAGCACCAAAAACAAAGTTGTCAGTCTGTTCTTAAGTATATACATAACAGACAGGCGAATGCCGTGTAATACGGCTTGATCGAGTTTAAAATGAGGATAAAACCATGAAAAAAGGTCCACAATGGTTCTGAAATGTTAGTAACATTTGACCATATAAACAGAGCAGATTGCTGTTAACCAGCCCGATGTCTGCTGGCCTCACAGTGTTATTAGTGGGTGCAGCAGCTGAAGACAAGTGTTAAAATGGGTGGATGCACATAGCTCTCATGTTAACTGTAAAAGATCTGATGCTTTTGCTTTGTGCTCAGTGTCTTCCCTTTTTGCTGACTGATTCAATTTGCTATAAATCCTGAGCTTTGCTAAGAATCACTTTACTGTACAGTCATATTTATATCAGGCGAATACAGCACTAACAGAGAGGACCATTTATTCTGCAGTGCTGATGATACCACTCTGCGGTTTTGTCTGTCTCACTATAGTATTTCTGTTCTCCTTTTTATTTACTCGCCTTACACCAGGCAGACATTTTTTATTTTATGTGCGCTGCTGTTCTGAGGCAATATGAATTTATCATATTAATGACTTTGAGGAGTATCCAAGAAAAAAAGATTTGTAGCTCAATACCTGAAGTGAAAGATTTGAGGTTTATATATTTTTTGAATGTATATACATACTTTACCATGGTGACACAACACTTAATTTTTTTTCTGCCTTTATTAGGCTTTAATTATTTTTTTATGAAAATAATGAGTATATAAATGCTTGTGTTTTGTTAGCACAGTTCTGACATGGCTATTTATTAAATTAGATACAAACTCTAATCGTAAGTTCATGTGAAAGGTTAAAATCAAGCCAGCGATTTGAAATCTACAACCACAAGAAAACAACTTTATTACCAAATGTCAGGGTCATGTCGTTATACTTGATTTTTACGTTTTTTAGTAACTTAAGTACCACATGTAGGATAAGTACACATTATCCTAGCACTGGTATTTCGCCCAAACATATTTTGATTTTCATACTATGGCCCAGTTTGTGGAGATGCTGTTAATTACATTGATTTCACACAACTACATGTAACATATTCCAGTATTTTCACAACAAATAACTCTACTATTGCACCACTGTGATGTACGTTTTCATCCCTCATCACTCCTAATACCAGATCAGCTCTCAGTTCAGGTGTTTTTATTTGCTTCCTCCACCTGATTTGATTTGTCACTACCCATGCTGGTGCATGATACAGTGTGTCCTATCACATCAAAATTCAACACCAGTTGAGACATTTAACCTGCCAGGGACTTCTGACCGGGTGGAAGCAATGAACAAACTCAGGTGCATCAATACCAAGAGGCTGATCAACTAGAACTAACTCAAAATGTAAGAAGTAGCATCGTGCTGTGTGGGAACTTGGGCTCTGCTTCAGCTCTGTTAGGGAGGAGTTCATCGTAGCAGAGACACACACATTCACATTTTTTACCTTCGCAATTCAATGAAATTCATTTTTTTAAGCACCTGAAGATCCAATCATCATTAAAAAGCATATGTCATGCAAGAGAGACATTAAAAACAAATGAATGGTCAGTCATATTGACATTTCAGCTTTGCCCATTGATTCACAACATTAACTCATGAACTGAGTAACATGCAAGAAAACAGCCCACCTTAAACGTTGCCGGTGGCTCAGGCCTTTTGAGGTAAACAATTTTTTTTCTCCTGTAGCTAGCTATGGCTAGCTAGATAGAAAAACATTATTTTAATTGTAATTCACTCTTCTGGTGGTTACTTTATTTGTGATGCATTTGCAAAGAAACACGACACTGCCTGTTTAACTTGACCAGCCTGTGCTGCATCTACAATACCTTAAAACCTACTGTATCCATGGAATCATCTAAACGTGATGTTTGGCTGTTTGGTCACTTGTAGTTAATTAATGTGTGTTAACTTGAGACCCTATGAACAGTGGTTACATAACCTTCGAAACAAACTACAATTGCACGCATATATGCTTGTCATAGGTGCACTCTGGTACTCAAACAAATAGCACTACACCTTTGCTTGACTGTTCACATGAATATTGACAGAAGTAGTTGTGTGTGAAGAATGGAAAAAAAGAGGGTCAATCACTGCCTTCTTTCACACCTTCACACATCTGTCTAGATATTGTGTGAAGTAACTGCAACTGTTGGAAGTAACAAAAATTAGACAATTTGACAAGCACTTTGTTTGAAGCTTGTTGAGATCTTAAGTGTATCAGCTGACCTCCTCAGTGGATCTCTGATCAGGACTCTCTGTCTGTCTGTCTCGTCTCTGCAGCCTTCTCACCAGTCAGCATCCCGTCTGGTCATGAGGCGGCCATGACCTGCAGGTCCATCGGCTCCCTGGTTAACTCTGATGTCCATGCAGAGTGCGAGGCCACCAGCGAGACGCCAAACTTCACCATCAACTCCATCATTGATGGTGACGCCACCAAATAAGAGAGACTAAGGATAACATTATGTGACAAAAGCATTATGAGGTCAGTTGAGCAAAAAAGTTGATGTTCTCGCAAAACAGTTTCATAGTTCACCATTGCTACAAGTTCCTCTGTTTCTGTCCAAGAGCTGCAGTAACGTATATTCCACACTGTATTTGAGAATACAGGTCATTTTCATATTTTTAGTTTAATTTTTAGCCTCAAAGCTGTTTTGTTGAAGGCAGTTCACCGGCATAGAATGCGATTGGAAAGTTAAACAAAATCGAACAAATTCAGCTGTAATCAAGATTAGACCAAGATTCATAGTAGACAGTGACTTGTTATGTGTTTGTAAAGTTGTACACATTAACAAAACAACTGTTATTTGTATGTTTTTTTTTTATTATCCAAAAGTTAAGTGACACAACATGCAGAGTAATGATATCAAAATTCTTTCTCATGTACAGTTAATTTGACGAGTGTAGTTTTCACACGGTATCAGTCAAAGTGTTTCTGTCGACAGTGAACAAGCAGCAGTGATTAGTTAGATATTAGTGGAATATCATCTGCATACAGGCTTACTGTTTGCTAGGATTTACTTCTTGAGCTGAAAATCTGGAATCACCGACGCTGTACATCTCAAGCACTTT
This sequence comes from Lutjanus erythropterus, assembly GCF_056507025.1. Lineage (NCBI taxonomy): Eukaryota > Metazoa > Chordata > Actinopteri > Lutjaniformes > Lutjanidae > Lutjanus > Lutjanus erythropterus. The sequence goes on along the minus strand of NC_139326.1, from coordinate 13,712,890 downwards.
CTTAGAAAATATTTTTAAAAACGTTTCCCAAATGCAGTTTTTCTGCTTAATTGGTGGTTTGACATAACAGTACTTTGTGTAGTATTTGTATTAGTTTTTAGTCATTTGTCAGCTTTTAACATCTGATTTTAGTTCAGTAAACTAATAAGACAAAGTTGATCCCAAGCACTGATTTTACTTATTTTAAATTGGGCAATGAATATGTTTAAAGGTTTTGTTTAGATGTGCAGGTTGGATAGTGTAACTACTGTCTATATTTAAGTTACTATATTTCAATATGTACGAGAGGCTCATGCTCAAGACAGCACAGGATGTAAACACTGATAGCATCCTCTTTGGCTGAGCTGTAATATTTGAACAACTGAGCTAGCTAGCGTGGTGATATGCTTGCTGGGTGTAGTACTGGAGAAACAAAAAAGCTCCTAAAGATTATTTGCCTGCTGATTATTTTCAGAATTAATAGATTAATTGCTTAATCTATAAAATGTCAAACGTGAAAAATGGTCATCACTATTTCCAGGAGCCCAAAGTGACATCTTCAAACTGCTTCTTCTGTCCAACCAGCAGTCCAAAACCCAAAGACTCATCATTTACTACGATAAATGACAAAGAAAAGCAGCAAATCCTTAGATGGAAGACGGGAAAACAGAAAATGTTTGATATTTTTGCTTGAAAAATGACTGAAACTATTAATTGATTGATGAATTTTCTTTGGATCGACTAATCATTGCAGTTGTAGTTCCTACAAGAAACGTGGATTATCTTGAGTAACCGGGTCTTTTGAGTTTTTCAAATGTATGTTTTTTTGGTACTTTGAGCATCACAAGCTGAGTGCCATCACTTTACATTATATTAGGGAGAAGGCAGACAACTCTACGGCCGATATCTGCAAAACTTGGCAACTCACACCAAAACTATATGGATGAATAAACAGCGCTGTAGGTAAGAGGAATAGTATATATTTTTGATTTTGGGGTGAACTGTACCTTAAAATATAGAGCATTTGCTGTTGGAAATAGTGTCTCTTGCTCTGCTTTTTTCCCCCTGAAGGTTAGTGCCTAATTTCATTAAAGTGTAGTAATTTGTATTGTTATTTAACCTGCAATACAGTGTACATTTACACGGTACATCACAGGAATAATAACAGTATTAATCCTGAAAAACAATTCAAAGTCAGTGGACTCAAAACATGGTGTGCATTCCTGTTTCCCGGTTTAAACGAATGTTTCATTGAAAGTTGAGAGCGGAGAACACCTGAGACTTCCTCCTGCAGGACGATGTGCAACTCAAGTGGGAAAGAGACAAACAGGCGGGTTAGACATGAATCATGTTTCCCTCCGTTGTGTTGGCATGTGATGAGCACAGGCTGCTTATTTATGGCATGGATCCAGCAGTGTCGTTTATGCCAGAGAATTTGCATGTCTATTGTATATTTAACCCCTTCAGGCCCGGAGTTTTGCTATGCACACGGGTTACTGTTTACAACTGTTTACACACTTGGGTCTGGCCATGTAGATACAGCGGAGGCTGAGGTGCTGAATTTCTAGCAGTGATGTGTAGAACTGAAACAGTTAGTTGGTAATTGACTTGTGGATCCAGAAAATTAATTACACACTATTTTGAATAATTTGTTTATCATTTGAAGACATTTTTTCAAGCATAAATGTTGAACTTTTTATAGTTTCAGCTTCTCAAATGTTAGGATTTGCTGCTTTCTTGGTTTATATTAAAGGGAAAAGCATATTTTTGGCTTTTTGGACTGTTAGGATGTTAACTTTGAATATTGGAAATTGCAGTTACCATTTTCGGATGCTTTATAGACTAAATAACCAATTATAAATCCAAAAAGTGATCAGCAGATTAATTGATAATAGAAATAAAGCTCATTTGTGTTTTGTAGCAGATAAAAGACCTGGCCACATTTTCTTGTGCAAGTTATTACCCCTAAACAAACTAAAATTGTTTTCCACTTTATGAATTAATGAATCTAATCTCTTGTTGGCCACTTTTGAGTTGTGTTGTGTATGTTTTAATTAAAAAAACAACTCAGATGAGATTTTGCCAACTTTTCTGCCTTTGCAAAGCCGACTCATACACGACTGTACTGTATATTGTTTATGTGTTTTGTGTTTTATGGAGACTCATTTCCAACTGCATGCTTTGAAAGTGTTTATTTGTGTTTGTGTTTGAATAAGACAGCAACAAAAGTAATTTGGAGTCTTGGAGTTTATGTCGTTACAAGTTTTCGGGAAATAAAAATGCTCTTAGTGATGGAGTGTAAATGTGATGGTGTGCTGGAAACAACAATATAAAACAGACAAAGAAAATTACTTGTATTTTCTTTCTGCTGCGCTGTGGGAACATTCATTGGATTCTGACCCATCTGTTGTAATCAATAACGTGACCATCTTGTTTTTTTATGAAACGCACTTACTCTTAATTTCATCCACCAGTGGTTTTAGAGAGAAGAATGTGGAGTTACCTATAAGACTTTGACATTATAAATCACCTCTTGAGACCAGATTGTACAGCAGTATCGATTGATCCTGATATATCACAGAAATTTACTGTCACTTCTGTTTTCAATTAAAGATACAATCAGTCAGATAATGACTTAATTGGATTTTACAGAAGATTGAGTTTTATTGCCCCGTGCTTTACGAGTTTAGTTAAGGAAGGCCATTTTATCACGGTTGTCAGGGGCGACCGGCTGCCGCTGCCTTGTCCTTCTGTAGCTGCTGCTGCCCTGTGTACAGCTCAGGGGAGAAAGTGTCACAGGATTGGTTTTCCTTGAGCTGCCTCTGCCTCCATGAATCACGCCCTCCCATAATAGATAAAATCCTCACGGATCCCACCGTGACACCTCCGGGTGGAGTGATGGCCGCTCGATACAGACAGGTAGCGTGGAAGAGGACGCTGTGAGCTCAGAGGTGGAGAGGGAAACTTAAATCTGGTTAGACGTACTCATACCTGAGGATGTATAATAAATTAATTCGATTGGATCAGTGTTTGTGTTGCAGACCCGACTGGAGAGTAAAATGTGTTCTTCATATTTGTGTTTCAGCTCTACAAACAGTTCTCAGAGGCACACCTGCTCAGGTGCCACAGATGATCTGATGTGTGATATATGTTACACGTCAATGGGTAAATCCAAGAAATCACAGTTTTTAGGAAAAAAGTCATCCAAGGCTGGGCTGCAAGGATTAATTTTTAATCTGATTATATCATGGTTTTACTTTTAATTACTTTTTAATTACTAATTAACTCTTGACATTTTAAAGAACTTCATTTTGAAATATCATATTGTTTTTATATATCATATTACACTCAAACCTGAGGAGATTTGTACTTTGAAGTATGTGATGATACCTACTAATGTTGACAGAAACCTTCTTTTCAAATATTTCTTACATTATTTTATGTTTATGTTTCAAATAGTTGTCCAACTTGGTCTCCTTTTTTAGTCTTTACAAAAAAAACTTCAAAACGGTCATCATAACATTCACATTTCCCTCGACATAGTCTGACAGTCAGGATCTGTGGTGATTGAACTAGGAGAGTTGTGTGGGTTGAAACAAAACTTTCCTGAAAAGTATTAGTTTTTCATGATAGATCTACTAGTGGATTTTGGCAGGATTGAAGAGTTAAAATTATCTAATATATACAATTGCGCCACAAAGACACAGATTAACATGTAGGATTTCTGAAATGTTCAGCGTTCAGATACACAGGTGATTATTTATAGACAACATGTGTGTCCTGGCGCTTTCCTCAGTGACCCAGGTGTTCACCAATCACCCATTAAGAGGTGATAAAAGAGGGTGACTTTCACTTCATCTTGCATGTTGGAGTTAATTTTGGAAAGATTCCTGTCAGGTCAAGACTAAGAATATGTTTTATTTGTGAACACGAATATTTTTGTCCTGATTTTAAACATCAAATCACTTTAGAGTTGAACAGTAAAATCTGGGACTGCTTGTCAAAATGAAATCATATGGTGTACAAACTTTTCACGAACCCAGGAAATTTTCAAATGAAAGACCCAGTTTTTTATTGTTTCAGAAACCAATAAAACGGTGACAGACTCAGCTTAAATCTGGGTGTAAAAACAAACATGAATATTTATGGCCACTGCAGGACAAACATTTCTGCCTTCAAACACTAATCATCTCTTCACACTTTCTTCAGCTGCTGCAGGTCCTCATTCCTCATCAACTTTGTTGACCAGTTAAATATTTTACACGTTATCAGAGGCTTGATTCTTAACTTAAGTTTTATTTTGACATTCATGGCCAGAAAATGCTTTTTAGAAACAGACCTCACCAGCAAAATGCTGTCTTGAATTTGGTGCTATCCGTCTTTAATCAGAAAAAAGCAAATAACAAGGCTGTTCATGTCCTGTAAGGCTGTGGAGTGAATTGTTATGTGGACCATGTTTGAAGTCAGACATCTCAGAATCACACACGTTGTTATTCACTACATTACTTGTTGAGGTATTAAAATCTGGAAGAAAAAAAAAGTTCCACACTCCTCCATTCTGTGAAGTGAAGTTTCAAATATGAGATTTATTGCTGCAAACATAATATTGTAGGACAGCCAAAGACATTATGAGTAGTTACATTACATCTTAAATGTAAACTGAAAACAGCTGCATGCGATCATGGTTCATCTACACAGGTGTTCCCACTTACTGTGCTTGTGGGTGTGTGTGCAGACATGCATTTAACATCTCTCTCAATCTTCTGTTAGTTTTGTGTCACCCAGAGAAAGACAGCGTACACTTTACCAACTTTATTGATATGATGAGTTCGGTGACATCATGTAACTTGCAGGTCAAGCCAACTTGAACCTGAGCCACAACAATTGATTTCTGAAATGTAAGAATTAATGACATCAAATCTGAAAGTGTGTATTAGGGGTGGAGGAAGTAGTAAGATCTTACAAGTACAAGTATTACATATAACACTGAATATTCATCACATCTGCTTTAACATGTAAGCAGCATTTCGGTGTTGGTGAGTCAAGGTGGAGTTGATCTTAACTTTTATATGATCGTATAGAACATTTTTATTTCAGTCCTTTCCAACAGAAAACAACTGTGAGAATCGTAAGAATTTTCTGGAATAAAGCTAATTTTTTCTTAAGCAGTGTTTCAAGAGAAATGCCCTTTTATTTATGAAAACTAAAAAAAATGACTCTTTAAAATAGGTTTAAATTATCAATGGCTGGTTTTTTTTGTCTCACTTGTTTTAAGAAAATCCAAGTTATTTACTTGGCAATCAGTTAAATTTAGTGGAGTAAAAAGTTCAGTATTGCTTTCTGAAATGTAGTGGTGTAGTAAAATAGTACAATGGTTGAGTTAATGTACTTAGTTACTTTCCACCACTGCTGTAAATGTCTTAACAAGTAGATTTGGTCATTTCAGCAAAAATAAATAAATAAATAATAATATGAAACAAATTAAAATAACTATCAGCAACCATAGAAAATGCATGACAACTTTTAAGATCATAGATTGGCTTTATTAAACTGAATCACAAAAAGACATCTTTTTCATACTGAGATGCTTATTTGTACATGTTTTTTAGGCAAAATTAAAGTCTTGTGGGGTAACATGGGGAAATTGAGAATTAAAAAGCGTTTGAGATATGAGGTAAAGCAGAAGAAACACCAGGCCTGAAATGAGAACCATTTCCAGGTGTGTGACCACAGCTGAATCATGGTAGTTTTGTCACTTATTCTTCACCAAAGAACGTCAAAAAGATCTCAATAAATGTCTTTTCAGAACCCTGTGAGGACACTTTTCTGCCTAGGAGAGGTGATGATTCTAACTCGGACTATCTCTTAAATATTTTAAATGCTAATATCCATGTCTGTACTTCCAGTTGATAATCCGTCTCTCTGTGTGTTTGCTGACCAATGGTGGAGGATCACAGTGCTGTTTGAAGGACAGACAGGAGCTCCGGTCATAAACGTCCAGCCCTGAGAGCCAAGCACCAATAAACAGGCTGAACTAGACAGACTAAACCAACTTAACAGGCCGCTGTGACGCTGTGCATCCACAGCTAATCTGAGGACGTTATCCATCATTTGTCTTTACACCAGGTCGGCCTCATCTGAGAAACAGCAGGCCTTCACTTTCCCCCACAAGTGGCTCAGAGGCATAAATTAAGATGTTATTCACAAAAAAACAACTTCACATCTGCATTTCTCAGGCTCAAACTAACAGTATAGTTGGGGAAAAGGAATAATCCACCCTTCTATAAGACGTAGACATTTTTTTTTTCCACAAAGACCCCTCAAGAAGGTAGATGGACTGAGTTGCACATAAATAAAATTTGTATACAATAACTTGTTTTAAAATCCATCCATCAATTTTTCTGCCACTTCTCCAAGTAATGCTAATTGATTATATTTCTAGGAATTGTTGTTTCATACAGCTAGGAAGTATTGACAAATATAATAAATATCAATAAATTCATCTAATTGATAAATATTACAGGCCTTTGTTTCTCTGACAATTCCAGCACTGCATAAAATATGTGAGGGATGGTTTTTAATTAAAAAAAAATTACACTGCAGTATTGAATATTCAACATCAAAACTTGCACTAAATGCTTTACATATATTCTTTCTGATCACATGTTAAATATGTTAATATATGTTAACATTAACATATGCTGAACAAAAAGTGAAGACCTGCCGATCATAAGTGTGTATAATGTGGTAAATTCAAAAGTATATTAATAGAATACTGATTTTTTTAATATAATGCTCATGGTTGCTTCACATAATTTTTAGTATTTTGTATCAGTTCACAAGTAAAACATTTTTGCAGTAGCCTAGAAAAAACAGACTTCCCTTTTTCCCTAGAGACTTATCTGTCAGCAGAGCGATGATCAGTGCTTTCTAAAAACGTCTCACTAATTCAGATGTTTGGCTAATTCCTCTGTAGGAGCGTAGTGTCCCGCCTCCCGTGGGAGACTTAAATCAGCGTTTCTGTGACAGGACTTCTGAGTGGCAGCAACGCCCCCAATCAGCACCTAATAATAACCCCACTCAGCAGAGGTCAGCTCCTCCTCCTCCTGCTCCTCCTGCTCCGGCTCTGAGGGGGCCCTGCTGAGTTTCCTCTGCTATTATAAACATGGGCTCCAAGATGCAGAGTGAATTAACACATCATAAGTTGACTTTGCGTCACTTGAAATCTAGTGAAATCTGGTTTTAACCTTTTATACTAAAAACGTCCTTGTTAACAAGTCAATATGAAGACGAGCCACTGTTCAAGAAAGATGCAAATAAACTACAAAAACACATTGAGAATTGTTGTAATGCTGCGTTGAGTTTTTACTTTTCTTATCTAGAGTTTTCCATCATCCATCTTTGAATACTGTATGTGGTTCAAACATAGACCATAGACAGTAGAATAGATTGATGGAGCCACCGTGACATCACCCACTGGTTTGTGGACTACTGTTTTAAAGCCGTGAGTTTGGTATTATGGGAAATGCCATCTCATTTTTTGCGACCAGAGCAACGAGAACATGGAGTGGATAGGTGACAAACCGCAACATGGGCAGAACTTAGATTTGGCGTCTCCATTCAGAAGGAAATAATGATGTCTTGCCTTGTTGCGACCTTTTTTGTATTACAAATAAAATAGGTTTTTGAAAACATTTTAGGCAGTGACAAAATATTGTTCCATGTTTGATCAGCACAGTTCAGCCCGTTCTAAACTGGAAACACGATGGCTGCCACCTCGTTGCAATCTTTCTTGTATTACAGCTAAACAGTACACTTAAACATGTTTCCAAAGGCATTTTAAATGAGAAATAGGCAGCAGTAACAAAACCTTGCTCTATATTTGATCAGCACTGTCTAGTTTGACAGTTTGATCTGGGTTTTGTGAGCCCTGTGTGCTGCACACTCATTAGGAAACTGTTGACCGAGGTCATAAATCGGACTTGGACTTATTTTTGTAACCAGTGGAGTCTGCCCCTGCTGGCCATGAGAAAGATTGTAGGTTTAAGACAACTTCACTTTGGCTTCATTTTTCAGACCCAGCATGAAAATCCACCCATCCATTTTCGTCCACTTATCCAGGGTGTGGTTTCCTTGACAGAACGCTTTCCAGCTCTGTTCCCAGGCCACATGAGATACGTACTCCTTCCAGCAAGTTGTGCATCTACTCTGGAATCTACAGCATGAATCCACAATCTTATTCTTATACTCACTACCCATAGGTGAGGGTCGACTGGTAAATCAAAAGCTTTGCCTTCCGGCTCAGCGCCTTCTTCACCATAACAGTTGGGTACGATGCCCGCATTACCGCAGATGCTGCACCAATGCCCTGTCCATCATACCCTCCAGTTTACCATCACTTGTGAACAAGATCATGAGATACTTGCACTTTTGATAGGGGCAGAAGCTGACTTCATCCCTCTTGGTTTGCCATTTCCAATGGGCCATCATTTCAAAGGTGTAAATAACCTTTGCTGAAATAAAATGCTGCAAGTACTCGACCAATGAGGACTGTTAAGGATGGCATGCCCCACCCCCAAAGTTCCTATGTTTTTGGAAAGTAGTACTGCTGGAGCAGGGACTTTTTGGGGAGTAAAATAAAGACCCATGAATTTAATTTGGACCCTGGTCCCTGCAGTGGAAACACTGAGTTCATAAAAAGGTTTGTAGTCCTTGTTCCTGCAGAAGAAACGCAGTTTAAGAAATATGTAATCCACCTGGTTTTTAAACTGTAGCCTATAAACAGTCTCTGAGGTGCACAAATTTTGTATACAGTGCTACAAATACAATTGGCCACCTCCTCTGCAGAATTCAGAGCAGATGTGGACAGTGAGCAACCTCAAGCCAAATATACGTTTCAATTCTTCATGGTCGTTCTTCATTGCTGAAGCTCTTCTTTTTAATGGTGTATCTCTTAGGCCCTCTGCAAAGTCATGATAGATTTTTAGGTCCATTACTTCTTTAAATGATGCTTGATTTCTTTTTTTGTTTGTTTGTTTTGTCTTTTTTTCCCTTAGCTTCTTTCTCTTTACTTCTAACAGTGTAACCTATGCACAACCTTATACAAGCTTCTCTTATTTAGTGGTTAAATGTTTGGCTTGATGAACTCAGCTGATTTGTACCAGTTAGACTCGGCTCATCAGCCCCGTACAGCAGAATTTGCACCTGCTTGCAGGTGTGTGTTTAGCTGATATGAGCTCCTCTTGAGTCGAACCGCTTTAAAATGGTGGCACATTTAATTTCCTATAAATTCTTCACAATAAAAGTCCCCTGTCATTTGATATCTAAAGGCTTTTATTATGAAGCAGCAAAATCAGGAAATCTTGGGTTTTCATTAGCAGTAACTAAACATAACTACAAACCATGATGCAGGAGAGAAAGTAAACTTTTAAAACTTTTAAAAAATGAATTTTGCTGTGCTCTCCAAAGTCATGTCTGACAAGCATCTTTATTTATTTATTTATTTTTTTAGCCTACATTACTGTCAGGTTAATCTGACCTTTTGTTTGGCAGGATGTGTAGTCAAAGGTTGTGTCTTATTAGACTTAGTTTTATTAGGGGGGTTAAATGTCAAAAATACTGCAGTCATTTTAATTTATACTGTATGTGTTATGTTATTGTTCTCATAAATGCCAGCAAGTCCTTAATTTTTACCCTTCCAGGTGAAATGGTTTTAACCTGTCACACAGCCTTTTTGCCATTTCCTGGGGAGGCATGTTTGGGTAAAGGCCACCTGCAGGACTCTGTTTTTTTTGTTCTTTTGTTTTACTTTATTTACTGAACATTTTCTATAATTTTATGTGTAATTATGTTTCTTTATTATATGTTTTAGAAACCAGCTCTAGTACTTGAAAGACTTAAGTTACGTGATAATTGTATTTTTTAACATGGCCTACAGGATCACTGTATCAAGCCTAATACAGATCATGTATTTCTCATCAATTAAAATCTATTGTGTGTTTTGAACTAAATGCACCTCTCCATAAAATGTTTACACAACAGTTTCTCTGCATCTTCAACTTGCAGTGCATCAAAATGAAATAATAAAAAAAATAAAATAAAATCAAGCCTCATGCCAATTACACTGCATCCTGCGGTATAAACTTTTATTCCGGTTTGTGTTTTACTCTTTATCCACGAACAACATGAATAAATTTATTGTGCGTTGTGGTGTAGGCGTGCCCCCGCCGCCTCCCACTCCCACAAATCTACTCGGCCGGCACAAACTGCAAAGCCACTCTAGTCACCTTGAAATTTCCTCTGCTATTTTCCAATTAAAAGCTTAATAGCCCTGGAGACGGGCTTCATGTGGGGAAGTTTACCGTGCTCTTATTCTCTGTAAGCAGCGCAGCCTCGGATCCCATTATTTGCTTGAATAAACCTTTTTTACGGTCAGAAATGGGCCCCGGCTTTGTCCGGTGTTATGTTTCAATGCCCTCTATTAGTCCAGCAGAAGGGACATATCAGCATCCTCGACATAGTTCCCAAAGGGCTTTTATACATGTAGAGACCTAATCATCTAAGTTATGTACGATTGTGTAAAAGGTGCGAGAGGCTGCGAGCGATTTGTCCGAATTAAGTCCTCCAGCCTGTGGGCCTGCAGGCAACAGAGAGGGCAAAATATGGACAAGTGTCCTGACTTTTGAAATTAAATAATGCATGATTTTTGAATGCATTTTGCCCTTGTTATTTCCTTAAAAAAGCAAACGCTTCTGGGATACACTTTATCGAAACAGATCCGAGTTTCGACAGCTGGGTTTTAAGATTTTTGATCTTCAGTAAAAGTTGAGTGAAACACTATAGGCTTAGACAAAAGGTTCACACATCTTTTTAAATATTTATGGTACCATTTTCAGTTTAAATACCATTTCTTTTACACTGAATTATTAAAATATGAATTGCATGTCATATTTTCAAACAAATCTACAAACTAATGTGTTTATTTAGTCTTTAATGTCCTATAAGTATTTAATTGTTTGGTTGTTTCGACATTAGGAGCACTACTCCTGATCAGTGCAATAAGAAAAGGGACACACACACACACACACACACACACACACACACACACACACACACACACACACACACACACACACACACACACAAAATAATAATAATAATAAATAATAAAAAAAATATATAATTTGCTACAATATGTGAATTGCTGCACAAGAGTAGTATGGATGTAACTGTATACAAAGTCTCATTGTTGACAGCTGGGATGTCAAATTTGATAATCAATTGATTTTGGACTTGGCAGTGCTATCATTGTGCCATATCTGATCAAATATCAGTGTTTTTCTATGTTGATTTGCTAAAAGAATAAATGTGTGCCTCATTTGAAATATCTACAAATGCGTGCCAAAAGATCACTTAGTAGTGCAGTTTGCCTTTTAAATTTTATTTTTAACTTGACAGATGTTTAAATGATCATCTGTTCCATGCATACAGTCTATAAAATGTCTCAGTTTTGACAGCTGGTATGTCATACTTTTGAAATTCAGATGACATTTGAGTTTGGATTTAAAACAATTGGCTTACATTTGTCTTTTCCTGTATTTATGATGCTAATTTCCATTTAAATGTGATATTTTGTTGCATTGATAAATCGTTAAAATGTGTTTTATGCTACAAATGCGTGGCAATATATTCTCTTGCACTTCGTCTTATAGCTTATACATGTTTGAATGTTTTCATGCAGAGACTCAGTTGTCCTGCATACAATTAAAATATCTCATTAGACTGCTGAGTTGTCCAAATGATTGATATTCAGATCAACTGAACTTGGCATATTTTTAAAAATGTACAAATGACTGGCAACAGATATCAATATAACTGGTTTATAAATATATTAAAGGTTGTTTGTTTCATGCAGGGATACATTTTCCCTGCATACAATCAAATAAAAAGGTTTTATCCCAGGCCTGTCCTGCACTTTGCCCTTTTCAGGGACCATTTCTGGACATAATGTTGCAGCTTCCCACTAAAGCTATCAACATTTGATTTCTGCACTGACATGGAGAGCCGTTTGTTTCGACTGCAAACCACAATGTTTCCAGTCTTCCTGAATCCTGAAGTGTTTCCCTGATCCTAAAGGAAACTCTACAGACGTGTGAACCTCACAGGGAAACGTGGGGTTATCTGATCCTCACTGACTGGACATTTTTTGCAGCGTGCAGGCGCCCTGACGCGAGTGACAGCGTTTGGTTACTCGTCTCCATAAGTGCGTGTCAGCCTGATGCATATCTGTGCTGTCAGCCAGAGGAAAGGTGGATCCTCCACAACAAGCCAACACCTCTCATCCTCCTCCTGTCATGCGTGTGGCAGCGGAGCAGCTCCATCCAGCTCCTCCATCTCTCGGACGACAACACTCGCGCCCCGCCTCGCCTCTCCGCACACGCACTTGTGCGTCCTGGAAAACACCCCGCTGCTTATGACACGATGAACGGCTACGGGTCCCCGTACCTGTACATGGGGGCTCCGGTGTCTCAGCCCCGGGCCCCGCTCCAGAGGACCCCCAAGTGCGCGCGGTGCCGGAACCACGGCGTGCTGTCGTGGCTCAAAGGTCACAAACGCTACTGCCGCTTCAAGGACTGCACCTGCGAGAAGTGCATCCTCATCATCGAGCGCCAGCGCGTCATGGCGGCGCAGGTGGCGCTCCGCAGGCAGCAGGCCAACGAGAGTCTGGAGAGCCTCATCCCGGAGTCCCTCAGAGTGCTGCCCGGCATCGGCATGTCCGGAGCTGGTGAGGGGAACCAGACAGCCACGCCGAGGACAGAGGAGCTGGAGCTGAGGTGGAGCAGCGCCGAGCAGGCGCAGGCCGGAGCACAAACATGCACAGGTAGGAGAATAAACAGAGAGAGAGTTCATGTTTACGTTTCTAAAAAGTCATCAGAAACAAGTAATAATATATTATAATTCCTACTTTTATTTGTTGGATTGAACATAATGGGAAATTACAAAATGGCACAAATTATTGAATTGATTTTTATTTTTATTTTATTTTTTTTTTTTGTTTGTTTGCTTACTTTTCAGTAGAAAATATGTAGGCAACAAATAATGAAAAATAAATAACAAATGATTTTAATGATACCACTACCATACCAGTACTTTACCAGTACTTAGGCTATCAGTGGATCAGGGGAATTGTTTAAGTTTCACACACAAACTTGCAAAATTCTGTCAAAAATAATCTTAATTGAAAATATGCAAAGTTTCATTACTAAATAAGTAAATGCAAAAAAAAAGTGCCGAAGATTGAGATTGACATGTTTTGTTGATTTTATCTTCATGTGACGCCTGATGTACAAACAGTTTATGGGTGGTCTTTACGGTCAAGCTCAGTCTTCAATTTCCGTGCAGTTTTAGGTACACAAAAGTGAGCCTAACACAGTGTCCTATAAATACTGTGTACTTTTGGAATGATACTTTTGTTAATGTGAAAGAGTTCATTCAGACTTGTTCTTTTGAAATATTCAAGTTTTCATTGATTGCCACCACAATATGTTAGGTTTTTCTATAGTTGTCTATAATAAGCCTCATCATTTTATTATTACACGTAGGCTTGTATTTTATTTCTTTAAAATATATTCTTACATACATGAGCGTTTTTAAATAAAAATTATTTACAAACATAATCAAGATGAGACAAGAGTTTCTTGATTGTCAGTGTTGCAGCACATAGCAGTAACTAATAAAACATATTGTCATTGTTATATTAAAATTTTGTCAATGTGCTGTTTTGTCTTTAAAAAAAACGCAAACACACGTGAGACTAAGAAATCAAATATTTGTGCTGAAGGTAAAATAAAATGTTTTTTTTTTTCATGACATTTTTACAACATATTTTGATCTTAACAGCAGCAAAAACCCTCATTTATATTTTTGAATTATTAATAGGCTAAGGATGAACATCTATTCGTTGTAATATTTGTAATAATTTGCTCTTTAATTTATTTTCTACTAATTCGTGAAACAGTCCAGATATCGAATATTCTGTCTTTATTTATTTGTTTATTCATTTATTGATTTTTTTTATTCCAATCATCATTTTTTATCATGTATACATTTTTTTAAAATCAATTTAAAAAAAAAATAGGAAATGTGGTAATTCGGAGGCTATGAAACCTTTTTTTTTATTTATTATTTATTTCAATATTTTGTTGTTGATTTTGGCTTTTACGCGCAATATTCCTCCCACATACCGGCGTTATAGTGACTGAATTATTGAATATTTCACAGCTCTGGTTTAGGTTGTTTTTCTACATTCACCTGACTCCACCTGATTGCTTGTGAGAGTCAAACATGTGGACACAGCAGCAGCTCTCAGCTGCCTCCTGACAGACGGAGCTGAGAGCTTTAAACGATGACAGTAATCAGCGGCGGACAGGACCAGATCGAATGTAATCGCCATATTTCTCGCAGGAGGTCAACTTCAGATGAAATGTTACCGAGAAACAAGCGATCTGTTTACAAAATGTGGTCAAAAGGCATCGACAGCAGATTCCTCACTGGCACACAGTCAGCAGTTTGTGTTCACAGCTCCGGAGGAGAGAAAATAAAGTAAATCCACGTGAATCTTCACGTTGGGGGCCAGTTGACAAGCGAGTAATTGCGTGTTACGTTTCTTCCAGAGAAGAGAGTGGAGTTTGTATTCAAGCGATTACACAAAGTTTTTAACTGGTTATGAAAACATTTAATACTGATGCCTGTAAATGGGCCCTGGGCCTCCAAAATCAACAAATATGAGAATTCCTTGTACTGTAAGAACGGCTCTTGAAGTCAGATTAATTAATTTGATACTCAGCAGATGTGTGCAAATGTGTGCGCCTTTTTTTTTTTTTTTTTTTTTTTTTTTAAAGTCGAGTGTCTTGTGCTTCCTGCCCAAACTTGTCTGTCTGTCTCACAGAGCCCTCAGAGGACGGTCCTGAGGAGGTGTCAGGAGGTGAGAACGGGGGCAGCTCCAGTGAAAAGGAGCAGGACCCAGTCAGCTCACCTGAGGGCTCCAAACCGAACTCCTGCTACACCCCGGAGCCCCCGGAGACCCCCTCCCACCAGGAGGAGAGCCGCTACAGCCTCCCTAAAGCCAGCAGCGCTGAGAAGGAGGCCAAACCCGAGAGTCCTCAGAAGTATCCCGTCAGCCCCTCGGAGCAGAGCGTGCTGATCGAGGGCCTCGCAGGCTCCATCAACCTGCCCTTCAGCCTGCGGGCCAACCGGCCCCCTCTGGAGGTCCTCAAGAAGATCTTCCCCGCTCACAAGCCTCCCGTGCTGGAGCTCATCCTCAGGGGCTGCGGGGGGGACCTAGTGGGGGCCATCGAGGTGCTGCTGTCCAGCCGGAGTCCTGATGGGAGCGCGCACACGCACGCAGACCCACACGGGGACGCGATGGTGCTGCCGCCAAACGGACATCTGTTCGAGCACACGCTGGGCTCCTACCACCCGGTGTCCTCCTCCGCCAAGTGGTCGGTGGGCTCAGCGTTCCGGGTGCCCGACTCCCTCCGCTTCACGTCCGACTCGGCGTCGGGCCCGCTGGGTGTCCCTCTGCAGCACCCGTCCTTCCCGCAGCCCACGCGTTACCCGCTCATGCTGCGCAACTCTCTGACGCGCAGCCAGGCCAGCCCTTTCGTGCACAACGACATGACTCTGTGGAATACCATGGCCCTACAGCAGCAGTACCAGCTCCGCTCCGCCGCACAATACGTGTCTCCTTTCTCCCCCGCAGCTCCCGCCGGCCCCGGCGGCTCCGTGTTCCGCAGCTCCCCCATCCTCCCCTCCAGAGCCTCCGAGGAGCAGCGCCTCAGCATCCAGGAGGAGAGCTGCACGCTGGGGCCCAAACCCGGCCTCTACTCCCCTGATGAGGAGTACGAGGAGCGCTCCGACTCCGCAGACTCCCGCATCCTGAACTCCTCCACCTAGAACACACACTGCTGAT
Source organism: Lutjanus erythropterus (assembly GCF_056507025.1). Taxonomy (NCBI): domain Eukaryota; kingdom Metazoa; phylum Chordata; class Actinopteri; order Lutjaniformes; family Lutjanidae; genus Lutjanus; species Lutjanus erythropterus. The sequence continues at coordinate 13,696,941 of NC_139326.1, read as the reverse complement.
GGACTGAGACAGCAGGGGACACCAAAAAATGTGTTATTGTGAAGGGGCATCCAGTGTTTCAATTGAACTGTGTGAAGCAATCACCCTGTGATGATGAGGCGATGTTAACCCTAACATCATGCTTTAAAGATGTCACGTGACCACGGCCAAAACGGATGAATGTAACAGACTCACTTTGTTTTGAAAATCTCTCAACTATTTCCTGTCAGCATGTTTAGTACTGTGAAGAGTTTCGATGTCATCAATGCATGTGAAGAGTATGCCAAATAAATCTGAGTTTCCCAAATGGAGCCGAGTGTTGTCTTCAGCGTTACTCGTGATTTTCTCTCCAGGTCTGAATTTAAAAGTTATGTCATTTATGTTATTAACTGAGACGTTTTGTTGTTTGGTTTTGTTCAAAAATCATCCACTATTTCAAATTAAATTCAACATCAGAGGAGTGTTATGTTCAATGCAGTATGTTTCTTAATCTTGCATTTATTGTAGCAGTTGTATGAATATTTAACTGATCTTACGCCCTTCAGTGACATCAGGTGTAGAGACTAGACAGAAATATGACGTAATATCATATATCAAAGTACAGGATAACCTTGATTTTGTAATGTAATGTGTGTGCGTGTGTGTAATGTTCCCAAGGCTGCAACTAATAATTGTTTTCATTATCAATTAGTCACCCGATTAATATCACAGTTCATTATTTATTTTATAAAATGTCAAGATGGTGGAAAAATACCTATCACAATTTTTCAGAGCAAAAATTGACATCTTCTATTGTATCTTCTGTCCAACCAACAGTCTAAAATTCAAAGACACTTCATTTACTATCAGAAGTGACAAAACCCCCCAGCAAATCCTCACATTTAGTGTCAAATGTCTGACATTTGGCAAATCAGATTAGTTGGCTAATTTTTTCAATCAGCTGATTGATCACTAATCATTGCAGCTTTACCCAGTTTAAACATAAAAATTCATTAATATCAGGATAAACCCAAACAAGTGTTGACAGAGCCCTATATGTCAGATTGTCGTTTCCATCAACTCTGCATAAAAGAAACATGTATGTATGTATGCTGCTGCAAGTATGAAAAAATCAACTTAAAATGTCAAAAGTAAAAGCAGCAGCAGATTAATATTACTGCTTAAAAATTGTTTGGGAGTTTATACAGCAATGTAATATTCTGTAAAATCATATGTTTGTACTGTTGCTTTTTAAAAATACATGGTTTTCACTGGACAGGAAGGGTATGAAACATTGTAATCTGAGAAGTAACTAGTAACTAAAGCGGTCAGATAAATTTCGAGCATAGTAAAGAGTACAATATTCGCCACTGAGATGTAATTGAGTACCTCAGATTTGTACTTGATTGAGTAAATGTACTTATTATACATGCCCCTGATGTTCAGTATTGATTGGTCCAATCTAGAAGAGTGTATTAGATAAAATCAATAGTATGGACACCAGTGTGCATCTTGGTTGAAACCTTGATTAAAGAAATTAACAGTGCAGAGAGACACAGGTTGATTTCTTTGACAGTCAGCAGCTCTGATCATAAAATCCTAAACTCCTGACAACACACTGTTGAAGACACACAGACACACAAAACTCTGCTGTGATCTGACCACAGATGACTTTTACTATTAAATGAGCAGCAGGGGGCTAATTTTATATTTAATACCAATTTTATACACAAAATATTTCAGCATGTGGATTCCTTTAGTGCACAGAAACAGAAAGGGCTGCATCTTTTATTTTGACAAAGCTAGACTATCAACATAGTTTACATTGTAAATGAATGTGTTTTTTTTTTTTTTTTTTTTTTTTACACAATCCTGCTGATTCATTAAACCAAGCTTCATCATTTTCCCCATTTACTGCTGCAAATGCCCAAGGTCTTGTGGCTTGTAGATATTAATTGTGTGGCTATTTAACTTCTTACCTAAAACACACATTTGTACCACCATTAAAATACAAAAACTGCAGTTTGAACTTACTGTTCACCTGTGTCAGGGACCGAGCATGAGGCAAAGAGGAGAACAGGAATTTGTTGAGAAAGAGGGTTTTTATTTACCCAAAAAAATGCCAAACAATATAAACCAGGAACTTAATAACTGGGCCTATAAAAAATGTCAACAGAATATGACTGTACTCAAAATAACAGCAACAAAACAAGGTCTTACCTGAACAAACTGACCTAACAAAATGAAACATGAGGGAACATATATACTGGCGTGGCCAAACCAACTAACACAAAAGGGGAAAACAAAATGGATATCCACTAAAACTAATACACAGGAAAAACTAACTAAACCCAAACCCCCCTCTAACATGGCTGGAGATGGTATGGCCTGATGAGCTGGCCACAGGATTTAACAGGATCCACACCTTGGCCACACCTTTTGCCTGTCCAGGAGGAAACCACCCCCACCAGCATGGTAACTGAAAAAAAAAAAGAAAAAAAGATTAATACAACAGAAAATTACTAAATTTAACCTTACAGTGTGGAAATGTGTGCACTCCATTTAAACAGTGTAAAGCTAAAGGAAAATAAAGAAATTATAACTCAAATAAACAGTAGTGTGGTCCTCAATTGTTTGGGGTGTGGCTGACTGCAAATTAAAGTCCACGCTCAAGCGCTGATGCCTCCGCCTACAACAGTTTCATACAACTGTGACTTTTTGTGTTCCCTACACCTGATTGAAACCATTGATTAATTATAAATCTTATTTGCAAGTGTCTCAGGAGTTTGAGAATTATGGTTCTATTGATACAGTAAATGAGAAAAGATTGCAAGAAAAGAGCTATTACCTTTATTACCTAATGGTATCCAACATAGTTATTCAAAAATATATCAAAGTCAATAATCAGTTCATGTACCTGTTATAGAGTGTTAACACAAGATTTGGTGCAAATCCGTCCACCCGTTCAAAAGTTATCGCGCAAACAAAAATCTGTGACGGACGGACGGACGCACGGACTCACGTACGGCCGGACATTGAACAAAGAAGTGAGGTGAGTGTGTGCGTGGTTTTACCCTCAACTGTCCATTTGTGTGGCCTTGGCCATCGCAACCTGCTTTAAATAATGATTCAGTCACTTTGCATCACAACATTATGAGACATTTTCTCAGTCGGTCAGTCAAATTCAAAGGCTGATTTTTATGCGTATGTGCGGAAGAAGTACTTCCATCTTTTGCTTAAGTAAAGTTATAAATACCACAATGTAGAAATACTCTGTTACATGTAAATTCCTGCAATCAAAATTATACTCGAATAAAAGTACAGTATAGAATAATTAGCATCACCATGTATTTAAAGTACCAAAAGTAAAAGTACTCATGCAGAATGGCCTATTTCAGAGTAATGTATATTATATTATTGGATTATAAATTATTGAAACATTACTACGACATGAACATTATCATAACTGCAACATGAAAGTACATTTTCATGTTGTAGCAGGTAAAGGTGTTGCTTATTTTAATAACTTTATATTGCTGAGGATCAGTAAAGTCTTATCTTAATCTAGAACACACCAGAATTTATTTGCTGATATTTTCCATTAGTAAACTGAATCTGCTAAGTAAGTAAGATATCAAAGTAATATAGTGGTGTAAAAAACTATTTGCCTCTGAATTATAGAGGAATAGAAGTACACACTCAGAGAACTGAAATATTCAAGTAAAGTAAAAGTGTGTGTCAGTGGAAAAGCACAATTTAAAAATAGTAAAATAAAGTGTAATTGTATGTGTAGTACTGTTACTATTTGGTTTGGCATTTCTTAATCTGTTCTCATGTTTCTTGGGGAATTTACAGTTTCAGACTCTCTTGGTCATCCTTTGGTTTAAACCTGTCACATGCTGCCACCTAGTGGTGAATTCTAGTTACATTGTGTTGATGTCACAAGTCAAATCTGTGTGATTGTGTCCAATCTCAAACAAAACCATAGTAAATTAAGTTATTAAAATAGCAAAATAAAGTATGCCTTCTTTTCAACGGAGCAAAATAGCCAAAGAAAAACAAACAAACAAACAAACAAACAAACAAACAAACAAACAAACAAAAACCCCTATAAAGATATCTCTATGACTATTATTATTTTATTTGGATAGGAACTGAGAAGCTGGGAAGGGAGAGTTATTTTTTATCAATGAGATAATTTATTTTATCACTGTTTATACTGTTTTCAAATCAGGCCAATGAACTGTTTCTTATTTACTTTCTAAGTACAATTTGTAAATAGTTTTACTTTCTGTTTTAAGGCTGTTTTCATCACAAATCAGACCTTAAGCAGGTAACACTGACCCTGTTTAGCTGCTCCAGTCTGCCGCCCAGTGGACAAAATTAGTATTTTTTACTATGACATTTTGGGGCCTACAGTCAGTATTCAGTACCACTGGGATTAATGTTGACACGGCATCATTTATTTCTAAAAAGTATTTTATTACATATATGTAACAGCAGCCTGTAAGATTTAATTAAATGAAGCAGAAATGTCATGAGGAGAAAATTGTCAATTTGAATGTAGGTATATAAGTATAACACATTTTGTATTGGTTTGACGAGAATTTTCATTTTATAAGATGTATTTGTTGCAGGTCTCACAATGATGTAATTAAATTAGAATAATTTGGGGATTTATAGGACAAAAACCTAAAGTAATTTGTTCCACTTATGATCCACGAGAAATGATTGGTGGTGTCTGTATCTGCAGAGACCCTGTTGTCATCCTGTATTTCCTTCTGTTTCTCATTATTTTGCTTCGACATCCTGGGTGATGTTTCTGAACAGCTCAGGTAAATCCTACTGATTCTACCCTTAAGTCAAGGTTACGTTTAGAAACTGGAATACGTTTACTCAAGTACTGTACATAAGTACAAAAAAAAAAAAAAAAAAAAAAAACTTAAATACAAATATCCAAAATTTTGCACCTTTTACTTCGCTACATTTGTCTGACAGCTTTAGTTAGACAGCTTGACATATTAACATTTTTGCATACACAACTTATGACATATGTGCTTCATAATAAATAAACTACTAGTAAAAAAAAAAAGCACAGCTGGTTGGTTAACTGATTGACAGAAAAGTAACTGTCATTAATTCATTAATCATCATTGGTAAATTTCATGGGTCCATCTTCACAAATGTGCCAATTTACTGCTTTTCATTTTGATTATTTAAACCATTTGGTTAAAAATAATTATGAGGTTTGGACTGTTGGTTATACAAAAGCAAACATTGTGAAAGTGAAATTTTGAGGTCAAACAAACAATTGAATTGATTACTCAAGACAACAATCAGCAGATTAATACATAGGGAAAATCTTCTACAAAACATCCTGTACCAAATAGTTAAAAATGTGCACAGCCTCAACAAACTACACCTGTAAAAGCCTGCTTTTATATTAATACATGAGTAATAATAATCAAATGATCAAACAGTAACAGTCACATTTTTCTGTATTTGGTACTTTTACTTTAGGTACATTTCTCTGATAATGCTTAAAAACTTTTACTTAGTAACATTTTCAGTGCAGGATTTTTACTTGTAACAGAGTATTTTTTTTTCAACAGTGTGGTATTTGCACTTTTACTTGAGTCAAACTTCCTCCAGCACAGTCCACAGCTGAAGGACACGTCCTCCTGTTTGTTGCACATTAGCCATGAGAGGTCGAGGTGTCAGACCCCTTCAGACAGAGACAAATGCCGTCCCGCCTGGTTTTGCATTCAGCCGCATGTGTTGTTGGTCCATCAGAGGCTAATTAACATAACAGGATCCCCAGTGATCCCACTCTGTTCTTCTGTCTATACACAGCTCCTGTTACACTTTACGGCCTGCACAGCGGGACACTTCCAACAAGATGCTGTTGTTTCAATCAACCCCAAAAGTAAACTGGACAGCGTGTGAGAAAGTGTCATTATGTGTCTGTGTCTTTCAGCAGGCTGCGCCCATTAAAAACACATCATCAGTTAAAGGCGGTGTATTGAGTCATTTCCATAGACACACACCCTAAATAAACATTAAGATAAAGAGCAAGTATAACTACATTTTAGACAGATATATCATTGTTTTAGAAATACAAACGGAAGGGTGTAGCCAGGCTGACAAAGCAAACTTCATAAAGCTGTTTTTAAAAGTTGCTTTAAAGGCATATGAAGCAACTTTTTTCCTAAAAACGATGTATAGACTTTTTTTTTAGAGACTCTGCCGTCTGCCTATATTTCTGTTTGTTCTCATTATTTTTTTGCTGTGCTCGGAACATTTTACCAACCCAAAATGTCAGTATTTGACAATCCTGGGAATGACTAATAAATCCTACTGAGTCTACCCTAAATCGTAGCAAAACATGACAACAAGATCGCTATAAATTCTCAAAATGTCGTGTTTAACGTAGTCACATTATTTACATCACCATGCCTGGGATCTTTTCCAGGATCTGTGCAAATTCTGAACAGATCCCCACACCCCTACCTTGAAATTTCTTCAGTAATGTCTGGAACCCCTTGAAAGAACTGTGTAAAAGATACCTGAACCCCAGCAAGTAAACACCTGGAATCTATTCAAGGATGGAAAGACTCATGCAACGACTCTTGAAACTCCTTCACTGACAGCTGAATCATTTCACTGATCCATGAAACACTGCAAAGATCCCAGAACTCCTTCTAAATTCCCTAATAGTCTCCTAGTAATGTCTGATAACTCCTCAAGGATTTATAGACCCCTGCAACTCCTTTAAAATATCTGGAATTCAAAGGGTTCTTGAAGCCTCCTCAAGAACCCCAAAAACTCTCCAAAAGATCTCCAAATCACTGCAACAATTCCTGGGATTCCTTCAATAATAACTGGAAACACCTCAAGGATTCCCTCACTCCTAAAGATGCAATGAATTTCTTTAGCAATGCCAGAAGTCCCTTCGGGGATTCCTGGAAGCTCTTTGGAATTCCCCTTTAATCCTGTTAAGACCAGAAACCGATTCATTTATGCCTGGAATTTATTCAAGGACCCAAGGGGAATCTGTTGAGGATTCCTGGATTCTAGAACTCTCAGGGGACCCTGGAAGTTTCAGGAAATTCCTAGCTGTCTGAGCCTAGAATCCCCTTAAGAATCCCTTTAAGAATCCCTGGATCTCCCTCAAGGATTCTGTAACATCTTCAAGGACCCTGGAAAGTTTAAAAGAGGTGTCAAGATGGTTGGAAAGATGTCTAGGCCTCTGAGATTCATTCAGTAATTAGTAGAATCCATTCAAGCATCCCTGGGAACTCCTCAAGGATTCCTGAACCTCCTGCAAAGGGCCCTGGAATCCCCTCAAAAGAATTTCCAGTGATCCCCTGTTGGAATCACTGGAAACTCTTCAAGGATCCAGGGCCCACTGACATACCACTGGAAGATTGTAAACGACCCCTGGAAATCCATTCAAGGACCTTGGAACCTTCTCAAGGACCCGTAGAACCACCTTAAATACTCACAGCCACCTTAAAGTCATCTTGAACCTCTTCCAGATTTTACATGACTCCCTGACATATCCTTTGAAGATCATAAAAGACCCCTGGAAACCCATTCAAGGCCCTTGGAACCTTCTCAAGGATCCGTAGAACCACCTTAAATACTCACAGCCACCTTAAATTCATCTTGAACCTCTTCCAGATTTTACATGACTCCCTGACATATCCCTTGAAGATAATAAAAGACCCCTGGAAACCCATTCAAGGACCTCGGAACCGTCTCAAGGACTTTTAAAACCAACTTAAAGCTTCATAGTCACCTTAAAATCACCTTGAACCTCTTCTAGATTCCACATGACTCTCTGACAATCCCCTGGAAGAAATAAGTTTGGAAAACTCGTTCAAGGGCCCCACGCTGCTGAGTCATAACGAGCCAGCGGACACAGACAACACTTTTCACCTGGAGGGTCCAGCTCTGCTCGGATCCTCCTGTCCCACCGTCCAGCCCGCTCTCGACATCAAAGCATTCCTGATGTGGAAACGGCAGCCCGGGGTGGCCGGTCGTAACCTTCGTAATAAATTAAGACGAAGTGGCAAATAAAGCTGCACCTGCAGGCCTGACGTCTTCACCTCCAACACATGGAGGAACAGTTAGGAGGCTGCACTGTCCTCATCTGGAGGAGCATGGAAAACACACAGGGGCGATTTTTAAAAGGCAGAAGTAATACTTTTCTATATGTAATTAAAGTCTAAAAGTCTGTTTTCTAGACGTCTTGAGCTAAAATAATGTACACAACTTAGATAAAAGTTAGAAGTGTCTTTTTTAACCAGCATCACTTACTTTTATTATCCCTCTTTATGTTTTATGTGTGAGACATATGATGCTTGTTTGTTAAATACTGTGCCCTGCCATGTACGTCTATAATGTATTTCTCATACACTTCAAAGAAGTTGAAAAAATAGACAGCTTAACTAAGCAAATTAGTTAAACTACAGTCTAATATAGCCTGTTAAAAAATTATCGAATAAAAGCAATGAAAAAAAAAAACAATCCAATAAACTATAAGTCCTTAGGTTTCATTATTTTCTTTATGGAGATACAATAATAAAAAAAAAGTCATTCAAGAAGACCTCACTTTGAATATTATAACGAACATTACTGGAGGCCATTAGATACAAAGACAAAACAAAACAAAACGATTGTAAGCTTACAGTAACTTAAATATAATCAAGATAGACCAAGATGTACTGTTCCCAGGATTAATATGTATGAATGAATTTTCATCGTCTTTGATATAAAAAGAAATATAAAGCATTATTAAGAAAATAAAAATTACTCATTCTTAAATGGTAAAATATCACAAAAGACTCAGTCACTAAAGCTTTAATATTAATCTAATGCCCATAGACAGCTGGCAGTTCACTATTAAATTAAGATTTTTAACGTCTATAACTAATGTCAATGCAAGCCGGATATTTACCCTTTAAAAAAATTTGAATATGCATATATCCTGCTTTAAACGTCGCTCTGTTCATTATTTTCACATTACAAGATGATCGGACAAAAGGTTAAAGACAACAGGGTATTTTCACGCTACACCAGCGTCTGTGGACGTCTGTATTGTCCTGTTGTCAGTTCCCATGGAAGTCACTTGGCACTGAGTAAATGCCGCGATGTCTCTTTTTCTTCTGTAAATCGGGCTTTCAGTCAGCAAGCTGCAAACAGAGAGCCAAATATAGAAAGCTGTCGACATTCTTGTTTTAAATTCAGGAGGCTTCGGTCACACCCTGCTATGCTGTGGTAAAAAAGAAAAGAAAAAGAAAAAAGGGTGAACTTTTGTTCTACAATAATCGAAATATGACACACACACACACACACACACACACACACACACACACACACACACACACACACTTACAAACTCGACTTTAATCTGACTTTTATTTAACTTTTTAATATTATTCTGAGAAAGTTAATTATAAGTAATAATGAAAATCTTGTGTTTTTATTCTGTTTGATCAAAATGTCCTCACGTGAAAATCTTCGGTCTCATATATCTTTTATTGGGTTTATTTTGAAATGTTAGTTTTAAAAATAGGATTTTGTGTATTAAGTATTAAAGAACAAGGTGATATGTAGGCTTAATAATCTATATAGGAATGAAAGGGCTAAAGTTTATTAAAATTGCAAGAAGTTCGAGTGAGATTAGGGCCATGGTTGGAAATAATTTTAAGAAGGGAAGTGTTGAAATTTGGGATCAGTCAAAGGTTAGGTATATTTTAGGTTGGGTTTTACTTTATCTGTTGTTGTAGGACTCTGCATGCTGACATGGTGTTTTTTTTCTTCAGGTCTGATTGTTGTGAAAACAGTGAAATCATCCTCAGTTACTTCTGGCGCTGGGACAGACTGTAACAACCTGCAGGACACATTTATCACCTGTTTACCTGCCCTGTGGCAGGTCAGTTAAAACTGTGATCTGTGTAAATACACCTACTGGCAGAGATCCAACACTCTAATGTGCATATTGTCACTGTAATATCCTAAAAGGAATTTACAATTTCCCTCAGATATATAATGAGCTTGCTATTTTTTCCTCCAAATTTGGTATGACTAATCCCCAATAACAGACCAGTTTTCAAAGGATTTGCACTACATTTTTTTTTTTTTTTTTTTTTTTTTAAATCTGTGGCTTTAAAGAGTTTTTTTTTTTTTTTTTAGATTTTCAATAATTCTGAATTAATTCCAGGTTGACTAATGAACTAAATAATAATATGCTTCTGAAAACTAATTTGAAAAGGGTAGTATATGCTTTCCCCCCCTTCAGTTGAAAGATTAGTTGTGGCATATAATTTGGCTGACAGTTTGAGAAGGCCAGCCTTTGGCCTGTCCTACCATACATCTTTAGAGCTATGTAAGTCAACTGTGAGATTTTAAGGTATGGATTCCTTGCTTTGACATATGATATTATTAGTCATTTTAATTTAACATTTCTTTTAACTTTGATTATATAGCTGGCAGTCTATTGATTACAGGTGGTTTGTCACCTGTTTGTCATATAGGCTTTCTTGAGTGTTATATAGGCTAATAATTTATAGTTTATAAACTGTCTGGTTGTTCAGAATTAAGCTAAAATAGCAAATTTAATAACAAAAGAAAACAAAATAAGGGGAAAATTCCTCTCTTTTAACAAATAATTTTTTTCTGTAGTTTCTTCACGGTATAATAGGGTTGAATTACAGAAAAATTAAAGTAATCTATTTGCTGTTTACCGTTACTAGGCGAACTCCACTGCCCCGCCCGCATAACTGCTCGCAATCTTAGTGGTGGGCGCTTGTTTAGAAGCAGCCAATCAGAGGGCAGAGAGCGCAGACTGAAGCGGTTCATAGGAGTGGCGCTCCGCGTCTCTGCCTCACAGGAAAGTTGGGTCTGTTCAGAGCGTGACACACATTCATCCACTCAATTAACAGCTAATTACAAGCCTGTTCTGGATTCTGGACCGCGTGTGTGTGTGTGTGCATGTGTGATTCATCACAGTCCAAACGACGTGAACACCACGTTCACTTTCCACACTGCTGTCAAACCCCGGACAAGACCGCTGAATCAACTGCTGGAGGTGAGCCGCTCAAGTCTTCTCTGGTGTTTTTTGTTAATTTACAGGAGAGTAAGAGAAGTGTTGGGGAGATTTTTTTTTCGTAAATAAACTATTCGCTACTATGCGCTACTAAACTCTGCGAGGTGACGCCAAAACGCTGCATGAAATAACCAATTAAATACCAACAACTCAGCCCGAGTATAGGTGAAATTTTTGCGCACATACAGGAACGATGACCACAGTGGTACTATAAGCTGATGTAAAAGGGTAAATGTCATCATAATGGGCTTTTTTTTTCTGCTATTCATTTTATATAATAGATTTTCATATTTGTCGTCTAATTTTTGCCTGTGATTTGTTGACTACAAAATAAGCTCATTATCTTCTTACATATATAAATCTATATATATATACTAAATATTAGAAATCTGTCTTTAGTAGAGTACTTTTTTCTGCTGACCACTTGACTTTAAGGAAGATTTTTCCTGTTTCTGTTTTTTTCACTTTTACAACCGTGTGTTGTATAATAAATAAACGGCCTTAAGCCTTAATACCATGGTATTTTATTTAGAGTACAGTTTGCAGATTAATAAATGAAAATTAGGCATGTATCGTTTTCTCCTAAACTGGTTTGTTTAGTTTTTATTTTGGCTTTTATTTTGGAGATATTCAATGAAATGGCTCACTGTTTGGACTGTTGTTTATGTTGAGTGATTATTTAAATACTATATCAACGGTCGTCCACAGGTCTAAAAATAATTCATATTTGTCTCCAGACATAAACTGGGTGTGAGGACAGCCGGCGAGGACTCGGACAGACATGTCAGACAGCGCCGGTTGCGAGTTTGAAATCGACGTGGAGGGCCTGGAGACGGAGAGCGACGACCTGGCGGACTCCTCCAGCCGGCCCGGCTCGGCCCCGCTCGGCCCCGCCGCCTCCGAGGACGACGCGGACGGCAGCAAGGGCGACGACAAGCCGGGCCCCAGCGGCCTGTGTCCGGGGGACCAGAGGAAGCTGAGCCGAACACCGAAATGCGCCCGCTGCCGCAACCACGGCGTGGTGTCCTGCCTGAAGGGACACAAGCGCTTCTGCCGCTGGAGGGACTGCCAGTGCGCCAACTGCCTGCTGGTGGTGGAGAGACAGCGGGTGATGGCGGCGCAGGTGGCCCTGAGGAGGCAGCAAGCCACGGAGGTGAGCCCGGAGAGTGTGTGTGGGTGTAGGTGTGTGTGTTTGTATGTGTGTGTGTACGCAGGTGAATTTGTGCGTCCATGACCTGCTGCCTTCATAAACTGTGATGCGTTCAATTTCTTTTATTTAACAAAACCTCAAATCCAGTTAAGTGTACTCAAATTTGAGTACACTTAACTGTCCTTGAAAGCAGCTGTAAGGATTTCAGACATGTTGATCTTGGTTCTCATGAATCTGCTTTATTTATTTTGTAAATCCAGTGGCTCAGTCGCTGCTATTTATACACACTGTACCACGTGTCTAACGCCTCCTAACGCTACTAGAGAGTAAAATCCATGTTAAAATGTAAAGTTGTCGTTAAAACATAGCAACAGAGGACTAAAATAGATATACGTTAAACACACACCATCATCAAATGGCATGACAGTATAGGCCCATTGTCATTATTGCATACATATGCGTAAACGTGTAGTATTTCTAACAGCACTTGGTGTGTTTGGCAGTTCTTCTGGTTTCCCTGTTTCACAATCACTCTTGGCCAGTGAACTGTGGTAAAATATGATTTAATTTAAGGTCGCTCCTCAAAAAATCATTCCCTGAAAATAATCTTCATAATACACCAATTCTTCACATTCCAGTCAAACTTATTTTTAATTTCTTTTTAAAATTTATTTGAGCTGCAGTGCAACATCAACGGCACATTTTGTGACAATAGTAGGCCCAGAAAGGGAAACACTTTTTCTGATAAATGAGCAGAAAAACAATTCCTGTCTCAAAAACTGGCATCTGTAGGCAAACGATGAAACAAAGAAATCAAAGAGCCTGAGTGTATTGCAGTGATTTGTCGCTGATATCATTTATGAGTCGAGTGCACATAAATTATCAAACACTAAACACAACTGTGAAGGTCTCCATGAGACATGTAGCATTTCTTCAAACATCACAACCAGTACTTTATTTTTTTTTAAAATTTCACTCTGTTAAATGACATTTGTTTTTGAATGCCTTTCATTATTTTTCTCTCTTCTTTTTGGCTACATCGAAGTCACTGTAATGATTTGTCAACGTCAAGCAAGTGGCACTAAAAAAAAATAATGCTGTTTTATTTTTCCACCCAAAATTAAACTTCCAATTTTGTCAGCAGGGTTTCGTTTAGTTAGAACTATAATTTTGGGCATGTAGTGGATGAGATTAAGGTCCAGGGTTTGGCAGTGGATGTATTTATTTAATGTGTACTACTTATAAATCTCGTTGTTTGAATGCACATGGATCTCAATCAGTGGTTCTCAAAGTGGCCTCTCAGGTTCTCTGAGGGCTTCTTAATGTTGTCTCAGCTAATAAACATTTATTATTCAGTAAAAATGAAAGCTTATATACACAGCTTAATTAGAAAATGTGCAACGTGTAAAAAGAAATGTTCATATCGTCTTCTTGTTGTCTTACTCTTTTTGCAACTTGAAATGAAACTGTACTAATTTGGGGACTGTAATCATATTATGTGCATTTTTACTGCGGTGACATTCAAATATTTAAGAATGTCTGTGGAAAAATAAAAATAATGAACCGTGTCATCTATGGTATTTTAAAGATGGCACCAGATGGACATTTTCTGTTTGACTGTAGTGTGTGCAGGGTGTGTTAGCTACTGCGTGTGTTTGTTTCTTGGCTTGTTAAGCTAAATGTATTTTTATACACAGTCCTGTGAAAATATTGCAGGCTCAAGTAATGCAGTCAGGTTTAGTTGCAAGACTGTTGAAAATTTATTGTCACTTTTATCCTTTCAGTATCTTTAGCAATTGAATGCAACTGTAAGAAAAACAGAATTATTATTATATTATATTATATATATATATATATATATATATATATATATATATATATATATATATATATATATATATATATATATATATATATGTATGTATGTATGTATATATATATATATATATATATATATATATATATATATATATATATATGTATATATATATGTATTATATAATTATATTATCCAAACACACGTGACTTTAGCTGTGACAAATCAGGTTTTTTAAAAGGGTCATGAAAAACCCCCTGAAAGCACATCTTTACTCATTTTTGTTTTCTCAATTTATCAGGATAAAAAAGGAATATCTGGGAAACAAATTCCAGCAGAGAGGAGGACGATATATCAGCGACATATTCGGCCGTCCACCATGCTCGCCAAAAGCATCTTGGAAGGTAACGCGGCAGCAGATCTGACAAAAAGAAACACATTTTATGTCTTTGCATTAGATGCTTCTGCTCTTTTTTGTTTCTCTTGGCTCAGCCTCTGCCTCTGTTTAACTCTGATACAACCTCTGTTTCTCCTGTAGCTTGACTTACATTTCTCTTTTTCCATTAACAACACGAAAACGCTGATAAGGACTTGTTTACATCTGTAAGCAGCAACTTGATGAACTTTTTTGGCATGTAATAAGTTCACTAATTAAGATCTACAGCACTGTCACAACATCCAAATATGTACAGCTGCAACAATTAGCCGATTAATTGATTAGTTATCATCTGTTAATTAATCATCAGTTATTCTAAAAATCGATTAATCATTTTGAGTCATTAAAAAAAAAAAACAAGGTACAAATTCTCTGATTTCAGCTTCTCAAATGTGAATATTTTCTGGTTTATTTACTCCTCGCTGAATGTCTTTGGGTTGTGGACAAAACAAGACATTTGAGGACGTCACCTTGGGCGTTGTGAAGCTGTGATCAACATTTTTCACCACTTTCTGACATTTTCTGTATCAAACAACTAATCGATTAATTTTGAAAATGATCAGCAGATTAAGTGATAATAAAAATAATTGTTAGTTGCACCCTGCAAAGATGATTTGATTATTGACCATGATTTATATTTAAAGTGAAACTTCTCCTTTGTTGTGGTTTTGCATGTTTTCCAGTGTTGTGAACATTTCTGCATGCATGCTTGACATCTGCTGCAATCTATCACACACACATTGACTTTTATAAACACATTTGAATTAAATGAGGGTTCTTTTGATGACAGGATACCGTCCGGTGCAGGCTGATCCATTCCTGACGGCCAACCCGTCCCTGCCCCCGCCGCTGAGCGATCGCATGAGGAAAAGACGGGCCTTCGCCGACAAGGAGCTTGAAACCATCATGCTGGAGCGGGAGTATAAAGAGCGAGAGCTGATGGAAAACAACCAGGCAGCCACGGCTTCGCTCCTCTTCCCTAACAACATGGTCCACCACACAGCCGCAGAGTACAACTACAAGACGGCCTACTCGCCGGCGGCTCAAGTCGAGCCGCAGCCCAAGGACCTGTGCAACTTCCTGGGCCCTAACTGCCTGGATCTGTCCATGCAGTACCCTGCCGGCTCTGCCAACGTTGAGCTCATCTCCTCCAACGTCAGTGTGGCCACCACCTACCGCCACTACCCACTGCAGCCATCACGAGGCGGCTTCATGATGTGGCCCCGCGGTGCAGCCAACCTGGGTGATGCTCTGCTCTACCAGCAGTGTCTGTTCAACGCCACAGCAGTGCAGAACATGAAGCCGGGTGCTGTGTGGGAGCCCAAGCTGATGCCTGCTGAGAGCCAGCCGCCAGAGCAGGAGGCTGCAGCCGCTCTCGCTGCCAAACTGGAGGGATCCCGAGCGGCTGCGCTGCAGGACTCGTCAGACCCTCAACGGGCTGATCCCAAACCTCCCGGTGTCACCCAGGGGGGGCAGAGGGAGTGCTCAGCCTTCTCTCCACTTAGGAGGGGCTTCGGACAATCCTTCCCCAACAACTCTCATTCCCAGAACTCCAGCCAAGTCCTGAACAAGCTGAGCAAGGACGGTGCTAAGCTCTCCATGAAACTCAACTCCTTTCACTCCCTCATCCAGCACTCGCTGGGTGAAAAAAGCAGCGGGCCGGAGCTCAGGGCTCCGTACTGCAAAGAGCTCTTAGAGGAGGCGGCCCGCAAGTTCAGGGAGGGCTCCGCCAAGGACATTCAGGCCGTGAAAATCACCGACAGGTACGCCAAAGACTTTCTGTCCAAACCTGTGGGGACCAAGATGGCGCCCAGTGAGTCTTTGTCCTTCTCTGTGGAGGCCATACTGAAGAGACCCACACCTGCCATGAGTCGAGCATTCCATTAATTTCCATCTATTCTTGCACTATAAGCGTCAGGTTTGTCTCAGTTAGACGGCATCTCCAGTCGTGGTTTTGGGGTCAAACAAAATCTTAAACACACAGGCACTGCATCAGAAATTAGACCAGCTAGAAATTATTATTTTTTTGTCCCAATGTAATATTTATGTACAGTATATTATATTTTACTTGTGCATGTTTAATAACTTTATTGTGTAGAGTATTTAAACATTATCCCAATGTTTTCCTCATGTCAATAAACTTTATAAGACTGAACTCTTTCCATAAAAAGTCTTGTATTTCATTTTATGCCCAAGTTATGACACGTTTAACTGTGAACAGGTTTTTGTTTAGGTCAGAAGTTAGTCTGCACCCGCTTATACATCACAATGGTTTTTACATTTATTCTTAGCAAAGCAGTTCACACCAAACTGGGGATATTAGACTATTAAAAATTAGTTGTTTCAAATCAGACTAATCTTGCACCTACAAATATCACCAGATAGAGAACAGTTTATTATATTACTATATATTCATTTATCTCTGAGTTTTGTAAGAACAAATGTTTTTTTTATGGTAAATTGATAATTAAATGAGTTTGTTTTTGTATTTTTGAGATTCTGTTTAGCAAGATAGAGGATAAATTAAGCATCATTTGTTGACAGGATCTTATTTTGAAATCTTGAATTGTGACACATTATGTAAGATTTTCAAAATAAGGTCAAATATTCAGTTTGCATGTGTGTTGTTGGAAAAAAAAATCCCACAAAAGCTGACACGTTTAACTCCTGTTGCTCATTAGGAAATTCTGAAAAAAAAAACAAAACAAAAAAAAAACAGAAACACAACAATCATAGATTATTGCACACAAAACTAAATTTAGATTACAAAATAAAGGTCAAAGGTCAAATTGATTTTCTATTTTTGTTTTGGGGCTCAGTTTACTGTAGCTATATGTTAAAACTTGAAATATTTTATATAAAAAATATAGGAGACGTCTTTGTAAATTTGGTTATAATATTCAAAATAAGAGCTGCTCTGAAACACACTTTACAGACTCGGATCTTTATTTTCTTCTTATTGGGACATTAAATTAAGTTAGAATATTTTTATGTAACGCTCAATAAAACATAGATGTTCCTCATAAATTTGACAGCAAATATTTAACTTTCTGTAACTAAAGAACCCAAACCTATAAACTCACCCTCAGAGAGTCATTAAAGGAATATTGTTGTTTTGATATTGTGTATTTGCATAAACACCAATCACACAAACTTCACACATAAATGGAGTGTGGATGTGACAGAGTGGATGTGGACTAACTGTGTTCTCCAGGGATTGAAACATGATATTGGCCTCATAAATCTGTGGGCAGCATCATCTCATCTGTTCAACATGCATTTCTCCACTCATTCCTTTCCAGTTACGGGCTCTCAGTGTGTGTGTGTGTGTGTGTGTGGACGCTGAAAGACAGCTCCAAACATGGGTTTCACATGAGCTGCAGAACACTGATCCGTGCAATAATGAACAAGACAAGAGGTTAAAAAAAATCACTAATCTCTTCTTTCTGGCACCAACCTTTCATTTCATTGGCATGAATCTGCAGCCAAACCGCTCGACTCTTTGACAAAAGCTCAATTTTCTTGTCACTTTATTTTTTTGTCTTCGTTCTTTAAATCCACTGAGAAATCTCATGTCAGGCGGGGGATTGTGGATGTGTGATTGTTTCAAAGAGTCCTGTTGTTACTGCTGTAATTGGATTTGGCCTGATGATGACATTTTGTGTCACCAGCATGAGCTGACATCATCTTAAGTGGCCTGTGGTATCAAATTTTTTACAGCGTGTGTGTGTGTGTGAGAGAGAGGGAGAGAGAAAGAGAAGAAAATGTGCAATTATAGTTGGTTTAATATCAGACCAGAAATGACAGAGAAGAAAAATACTTGTCAGCTTAATATGAGGAGTTTAACATTTTATTTATTGTGTGTTTTTTTTTTTTTTTTCATATTTTCCACTGATTTGACTTTTTCCTGAACTACATAGTAGGCATGTTTAAAAATGTGTATTTCTGGAACATGCACTGAATAACTTTCTTGTGGAGAGAGTTAGGTGAAAACATTGATTTCACTCTTAGTTGCATTTTCTAGCATTGACATTTCAGGCAGTTCACACTATTACTAGTGTGCACACTGTAAATAGCTTAACATTTATGCCTACATTTACTGTTTGTTCCCTGAGTCTTCAATACAAGATCTGCAGCCCCTAGGGGGTCCATAGAATCACTGCAGGGGGGTCTCCAATTTATTGTTTGTTTATTTATTTATTTATTTTTTTTGTATTTCTGAAAATACACATTAACATAAGTCTAGCACATTATTAGCAAAGATCATTCTGCCCTTTCTAAACAACAAAATACAACGAATAAAAAACACCCCAAACGATTTAAGGCAGATGCTATTTGCACTTGAGGTTGAATAGCTATTTCTTTGTGTAGCCTAGCATGGCAGAGGCAAGCACCCAGGAGGCCGTAGCCAACAATGCTATTTGCAACCAGGGTGTGAATAACCAATGGGACTATTTACACCTGCATGCCAGAGAAAAAACATGATCTTTTCCTAAACCTACTCAGGTAGTTTAGAAAACTGAAAATAATAATTTAAAAACTGTGAAGAATAAGTCAATTAAAATGTAGTTAACACTGAATTCTAAAACTTCTACTCCCCAAGTACAGGACTTAAACCCTTCTTTCCTTTGGGAGAATCCTGTGCCTAACCAATTTTCCCACTAAAGTCATACATTCATAGCAAATTTGCTATTTATAACAAGATGAAGGATGTCAGGTGTTACTGAACTTCAGTAAAAAACAGTGTGTCATAAAAGAATCTAAATGCATCGACCACGGCACATGCAATGCATCACCTGAACTCAACCATGAAACATTCAAGGGTTTTATTAAGTAAGTGTAAAATGTACTGTGCAAAATGAATAAAACATTGAACTACATACATAAGGTGCAGAAAGCAAGTTTAAACTCTAAACAAAATGTGAAGAGAAGGTTTCACAGGGTGTGGTATTTCAGTGCACATCTGCCAGTGGCTTTGGCAAACATCTGCATGCTGGACTTGAACATCTGACTGAAGGCCTCTGTCTCTCTCCCTCGCTTTCGCTGTGCCATCCGTGCCTTCAGTCGGTCTCCCAGCCACGCAGCTTCTCAGGCTTTGGTATTTGTGTCTGAAGCAGCTCTGCAAAGTGCCTGTCGATCTGTTGGTAGATCTCCTTCACCTCATGATTCGTCTGACTGACATTCCTCTTTCCTGCAAGGAGATGTAGCATATTGTCAAACCATGCTCGATTTTCTGTTTTCAACCATACACATGCTACTACTGCAACTACTATTAGACATTAACTTACTCCAGGGCCTGGATCTGTTTAAGCTCAGCGTACAGGCATATGCTAAGATAGATGGAAACCCT
The DNA here is from genome assembly GCF_056507025.1 of Lutjanus erythropterus. NCBI lineage: Eukaryota > Metazoa > Chordata > Actinopteri > Lutjaniformes > Lutjanidae > Lutjanus > Lutjanus erythropterus. The sequence continues at coordinate 13,677,118 of NC_139326.1, read as the reverse complement.
CCAATTTTACTGAAGTCTGCAGAGGAGCTGAGCAGCGCCGAGGTGGCAGAGACGGGACAGAGCCAGACAGCAGATGCTCATATGAAGGGTTGGCACAGCCGACATCCTCTTCCTCAGATGTCGTTATATGGCCGCTGCTGAAGGCTGGCTCCTCTTGCAAATCAACAACTGACAACACGATAAATATAGATTAGATTCTGGCATTGAAAGCACAGCACCCTTTTGCTACCTAGTTAATGCACTGACAATAGAGTTTGCTGCATACTAATGATATAACACTGTAGCATTGATTTATCTGACAGAAAATAAACAGTGTAAGGAAATTCTGCCTATAGTTATAGCATTAACTTCCAAATGAGACAATCAACCAACTTGTTAGTGAGAAAACTTTAGGCTGTGTTAATGTACAGTAGCATTTGTCAGCTTGGTAATGTACAAGGCTGTACACATGTTAGTAGTTGGTACTCAACCAAACCATTTATTAAGACACAACTTTCTTGTACTTTTTTTCTTTGCTTTTCTGACATGCGGTTGAACTTTGCTGCCTATAGCCTTGGAGGCTGTTTAAACAGTGTTCACACAATTATCAAAAAAACTGGACTTTGAGGTCAAATGTACTTTCGCACATGTGCAGTAGATAACCGTCTGCAGAGGCCTCACAGACTAGTACACAAATGAGTCTGTGTGCTCCATGCGTACACCCTTTAATGACAGAATTTACATCAAACAGACCCTAGTGGACCCTCCCGCACTTGCGGACAAAGGAATAATTTCAGCTTAAGTAACATAGACTGTCTACCAGTGGTGGAAGAAGTATTCAGATTTACTTAAGTAAAAGTGACAATAGCAGAGTGTAAAAATACTCTGTTAAAGGTAAAAGTCCTGCGTTCAACAACTTTCTTGATTAAAAGCACATAAATATTCACATCAAAATATACTTAATGTAATAAAGGTAAATGTATTATATGTAGAGTGGCCCCTTTCAGAGTGTGAAATTATGGAGCCTTCAAGGTAATTAAAGACAACATACTGTTTTATCTTACACCTAATCTATAACAATACACCGTAATTAAATAAATTGTTGTTTTGTATGTTAAATAAAAAGTAATTTGAAACTAAAGCAGCTAGTGTAAAGTGTAGTGAGTACAAGTATAAAATGAAAGAAAAGTATCTCAAAAGTACATGTATTTTCCACCACTGCTGCCCACATGTTATTATTGGAAAGGTGGAAATTATTATTCCTTCCCCAACCCATCTTAAACATTTACTGCCCTGAAGTATCAAACTTTGAGATATAACAAGAGCACAAAGAGGACATTGTTTTGTCTGTGACTTAATGTGTGTGTGCATGAATACATCTTATTGTGTGTGAGAATGTGTGTGTGCGTCCATGCACGGGCGCTGTGACAGCAGTTGGCTGCTGTGCAGAAGGTGACAGTGTTTGTCTGCACTAACCGCCACTGATAAGTATCTGCTGAAGTCCTTACGCTCTCATTCCCAAAGTGTGAGATTTAACATGTCAGCAGACTGAACTGGGTTTGTTGACTCACCACCTCCCCCTCCCATCCTCCCCCGTCCTCCTTCTCCTCTTATCAGCAGTTGTAGTTCACACAGTAGCATTTTGTTTGGGGGTACGCAGGTGTCATTTACCATTTAGAGACTTCAATGACTTTCCTTCATGCTGTGATGTTGGGAAAGGAAAAACAAAAAACACACACATGCACGCACACACCCACACGGTCTGGGAATTTTCTCTTTCGTGGCTCCTGTTTCAAGGTTCAATTTGTCTGCTTACACAGACTAATGTGATGGTGTTAAATGTCACGAAGATGTCCCATTTCGTACAAATTCAAGATTGGCAGGAAAACCCAGAGCTTTATTGTCATACACACAGAGGACAGAAAAAAACCCAAAACAAGGACAGCGTAGGCTTTCACCAAGACCAATAGTTATGTTAGCCCACAATAACCTTTAAAGCTATTTAATATGTAAAATATTCTCATACTTAAAATGCTAGACATATGTTTGTTGAGTTGTGTACTTACCTTATACCAAATTTTTACAACAATGGTCAAACACAGATGCAACAGTTTTATTATATTCTGTCCTGTTATGAAGGCATGTAAACAGCAAAGTCACACACTCAAAGAAGAGAAAAAGAAGCTGTGGCTACTATAGCAGAAATCCAACAGAAGTGTCACATGAACAAAAACAGCTTATATGATAATATAATACAGAATAATTTGTTTCCTTAAATTGAAAGCATGTCATGAAGCTGAAAGAGTCATCTGTTATGTCATTTTGTCAGTTATTTAAGTTTTAATGCAAAGTTGACATTGTTTGAGATGTCTTGGTGATGACAATTTGACATTACCAAACTTAAAGAAACTTTTTAGTTTTACGTTCTTAACATTACATTATACTGTCATATGTGGTTGGTTTTGGCACTGGCAGTCATGAGACCATATAATTTGTGTCAAGACTGTTGTCCTTGACCTAAAGTAAAGTGGTATTAAAATTGTAAGGCCAGTAACAGTGATTTACAGAGTTGCCTTATGGATAGATAGCAGTTAGGTAGTTTACTTGTTGCTAAAGTAGGCTAGCCACAATCTGCTGTGAACTGTAGTTAGCTTAGCTACCTGTACAGCCAATCATCCTAGTAAGCTAGCTGTCTCAGCCCCAGGGTGCTAGAAGCCAAAGCCAGCAAGAAAACCACCTCGGTGCTGTATTCCCTGTCATCAAAGTGGCCACCGTCACTAGTCCAACTCAGCTAAGCCCACATTGCTAGCATGGCAGCATTGGAATGGGATGATCGGTACTGCGCTCGTGCAAATCTCAACAGACATGAGAATTAGGTGAAATGTCTCATTTGTAAGCTACTTTAATAATCAAAAAAAATGATGGAAAAAAATGTGTTTAATTCAGAATGTTATTAAGACTTTTTAAAAACAGACTACAAGAAAAGAGTCGATCCTCAGTTGTACTTTGTGTTGTATAGGGCTAATTAGCAAATATTAGCATGCTAACGCGCTAAACTAAGACCATGAGTATGATAAACAATAAGCCTGCCATACATCAAGATGATAGCATTATCACTGTGAACACATTAGCATGCCAACATTCGCATTTAGCTCAAAATCTTCTGTACCACCAAGTAAAGCCTCACAGAACTGCTAGCATGGCTGTAGAGTCCTAGTCTTGTTAATACATGTATGCAGAGACCTATCAGCCTGGACGATAGTTCAATAGTCAATCATATGTATCAGTTTCTTGGAACAGTCCAAGAAAATGAAAATAAAATGGTGTGATTAGCAAGCAGATGAAATATGTAGTGTGGACTTCCCCTGCGATGATACAACAGCTCCATTCTTCTCCTGCCCATATAACACTTGGCTGCCCTGCCAGTGACTGTGTGGCTGGTTTATTGCTTTATCACTGCCCGAGTCACCTCAGCCTGTAACACACACACACACAGACACACACACACACACAGACACACACACACACACACACACACACACACACACACACCTAGGAACCCTCTTCCAGGTGTTGAAGCAAGCCATCCATCCCACTGTTGCTGTTGTCACGCCAGTAACTCCGAGCCCATCTGATACGCTACAATCCTTTGCACATTAAGAATCTATTAAGCACCTCAAACTCAAACACACATTCACAGAAAAATCACACGCCAGGTTATTTTGACTCTAGAAATAAATGGCACATGCTGTATTTTGCATTGGCGATCAGCGGGCGTGAAGAAAAGGGTAGGATCCCTATTCATTGTCAGCCGTGTTGTTTCTCTCGGCCTCTACCAGCAGCAGGGTGACGAACACCGGCTGGCTCATGCATTCCTTCCCAGCACCTTGTAATCCAATAAGAAATGTGTAGCACTGCAGCTTTTTGACAAGTAGCTCCCACTTAATTACCATGTTGTTGGGGTTGACAGGCCTGGGGGCCGATAGGGGCAAAAGGCTGGTGGTTTGAGGCTGAAGGAGGTCTGCAAATAACCTAAAAACACACACACACATACACGCAATTGAAATCTATTAACTGGAATTATACATGTAGTTGTTTGAGCATTTCTTGGTCTCACTGTGGAGGCGGAAAATTATCTCGTGGGCTGACTGTAACCTTTAGCTAACCTGAAAATCTGAAAGTACAAAGTAGAGAGATAACAGCAAGGTGGGTTTTGTTGTTCAGACATGCGGAAAATGATCTAGACAATTTGATACAGGTGGCAGCTCTGCGGATGAAGGCAACATGAAAAAGACATTTTCACAGGCTGGTTTATGCAAAAAAAAAAAAAGCACCATAAGTGTCCTGTTGGATGCCCGTATGGCAGACAAAACATGATCAAGTGTCCTCTTTGGTGGCCCAAAATGCAACAAAAGGTGATGAACGTCTCCTCCAGGCTCCTACCTGTGTGCTTTCCAAACAGAGGTGTAGCAGTTACACTTTAGATCTGAATCACAAAATAACCTACTACCACGGTTTGGAACTGTTTCACCATAAATGCATCGCGACTTTCTGCAGTGCCGCTGTTTTTTTTTGGCCCTCAGACTTTCTGAGTCTGCCACTGCTGTGAGGCCACAGTTGAAATTGCAGTTCATGTGACACCCACTGACTCAGCCATACACTTTGGTTCGTCATGGTATCAGAATATGATCCAGTAGGTCCAATAAACAGACAGAGTCTGCTATAACCCTATCAAGCAGTCCAATCCCAAGCAGCAACTCCTCCAGTGTTCACGTCCTTTCCTTCGCCGTCAAGCCAACTCAGCCTTACACGACTCCCACGCCGACCCCGAAGTGCTCCAACCGTCAGACCTGCAGAAGAGCAGATACACCTGGCGAGCAGTGTGTTCCTCCACGGCTACCCTAGCTTCAATCACTGCAACCCAGGTAAAATCATATAAAAACACACAACATAAAACAGCACACCAATAAAAACATGAAAATAAATAACAGAAAAACAACAACCTCTCACACCTGAGTGACAGTTGTTGGTGGTAATGCACCTCCAAGCTGGTTTGCCAACTATTGCGGTAGAAGAGAGTGACAAGAAAACATGGAGGAAGAGAGAGAGAGAGAAAATGTAAATAAATACCAGCCTGTTTGAGATAACATTAAACACATTTGAAACGATTGTTCTCTTTTGGAAACGTAAAGCTTCCATTGAGAAAAAAAAAAATCATATTTTATGAAGTATGGTACTGTATGGTTATATTTCAATTTTCTCAATTGAATTTAAAGAACAATTACTGTATTGTTTTATAGACTATACTGTAACCTTGATATAAAATTAGCTAGCTGACAGGCTTAAATGCAGCTCATTGTATTACTGATTTACTGACATTGTCACTGTAACAGTATATAATGACTGCAGCTTTTATCTGTTTATATATATTCGTAGCAGTTAACAGTATTGAAAGTTTAAGGTTTGGTTTTGAGCTGAAGGTCTGTTGAGTCAGTGCGTCGCTCTCATTTTCAGTGTGCTTATCAGTATATTTTATGAGGCTACTGTTTGTGCTGGACAGCGTCTGCTAGTTGACAATAAACCCTCGTAAAACCAGTAGTTAGGTTGTATATTTATAATAACCTTCCTTTCATGTGACCGCATACAGTTTTTCTGCACCGCCACAGTTACACAGTACAACTTCACCAGAACACAGACAATAAAACTTACCACCAACTGGTGGTAAGAAATACACAAATACCTTCAAAGGTAAAATATGATGCTTTTTATCAGCTGGCAGATTGTTTTCCCCTCAAGTTCCTTTGAGTTGCAGAAATGCTATCATAAAACCCTTTAATCGATGCTAAGAGTTGTTAGGAGTGAATATTGTAGAGAAAACTAATTTCAAATATTGACAATGACAGTTAATATGAACATTTATCCTTACCAGAAAAAAAGATGTCATTTTGTCCAAAATTTACTAGATCCACTAAATTGTAAGTAACACGATTGGATCTTTGTGATCTTTAGTCAGGAATGTTGCCTCTTTTATTCCCGGTACAACAATCAGAGATGATTTATTGATATTTCATAATATCCTGAATGAGAAAATAACCAGATGTTCTGCAGAAATGGGACTGACTTCCACAGAAAAAGTTGTTTTGTTTTAGAGGTAATTTTAAATACTGATATGATTTTTCCTCCAAAGCGGCTTTACCATCCAAACCATTTTTCTTTTTTTATCTAAACCTTCAATCTGCTGTTTACACATACGCTCTCCACAGGTCAACATGAACACAGTCTGTCCATTGTACAGAGTCCTGTTACCTCCTGAGGGTTGAGAACATTTTATTTCTACCACCGGCACCTGTGCTCTTGTTTTTGTTGTTTCAGTAGCCTCTAGTGTCACCCTGTACTTCTGCTCACAGTGGGAAAAGACGTCTTTGCAACACAAACTGACATTTGGAGCACCAAAGAAGACAACTGAACAGTCCGTCTGTGGCTAAAAGTAAACAATGAACCTTCCCTTCAGGTCAATAAAGCCATTAGGCCTGAGGGACAAGAAACAACAAAAGAGATTTCTGTTCTTTGCGAGGAGAGGTTATACCTCCTCTGTATATTTGCTGAGTTCCACTGAGCCTATTTGTGTCCATGTTGATTTGCAAGTTGAAGCTACTTGAAGGTGTGTCTCGTCCTCTCTGGAATAATTTTGAAACATTCACGTAAGGATCAAGGAGAAAGGCAAATTCAGCCACTTCAAATCCAGATGATAGCCACATTTGCAAGTTTATGCAAACAGTTGTAAATCTTTGAGCAGCCGATGTTTGAAAAGGAGAACCTTGAGAGAATGAGGAGACAAACACAATCATCTTAAGCTTCATTTGGTGTCTGTTTCACCTACAGTCTGTACAATTTAATGACACAGGTCTCTTTTTTTCTGTTTCCAAGATATTTTGACAGATTCATTTGATTTTCCCATTTTAAAAATATGTCTTTATTTTGAGACAAACACAAACATGAACATCTGCTCCACCTGCTGAGGGAATTTGCTAGTCTAAACATCCATGTAAATGCTATGGAAAAATGCTTTGTGTTGCATTGTCACCCAAAGAAAATATCATGATCCTCTGCAAAGTATACTGTCACACTGGGCTGTGCACACTCATTACAAATGTTTTTTCTGTCAGGCCTGTTGTCTTTGCTGCCTCGTGTCTCTTTGCTCGTATTCACTGCAGGTTTGTAGCCATACAGTATCTGAATGGAAAAAGAGATCAGTGGCGGTTGTTGCTTCTTGAGCACCACTGCATATGGAGGACGGTGGCACAGATGGCGCAGCTGTAATTCTACTAACACAGTGATAAATCACCACCGCACCTGGCTTACGCTAACTAGAGTAAACAGCACGATTGCCAAGGTTAACACTTAAAAGCTCTGATTTGCATAGACCTCTAAAAGTGTATTCAAATGTACACTCCCTTATATACAGCCTCCCTCCAGGCAAACAGATGCCTATATTTAGGATAAAGCAGGTACTTGCTGGCTCTTACTGCTGGGAAAAACTGATAACACACACAAAAAAAGACATTTTAATGACTCCGGTAACTATTCTTTTTTATTTCTATAGAATGTGGTTACAGTTTCACTCCATTTATAGGAACAAAAGATGGAAAATGTACAGAAAACTGCAGTACTGACACTTTATACTAAGTGTACATAGATTGTTTAGGTGTTTAGTTTCTTTGTCCCTCTTTATTCACGTGTAAATGCCTTTGGGTAATGAGAGAGGTAGGAAAGTGTTTTTTTAAAACTCTCATAACAAGAGCAACACTGGCAAGTTCCTGTCACGTCTTCCCACCTCTACTGTAACCTGAATAGCTACGTTTGTAATGTCAATTTCATGGGAAAACTCAATGAATGTTGCCGCTCCACTGGCTTCCTGTATTAAATATAAAATATCAACATTAACATAAAAGCACAGTGCTACAGTATTGATTATTTGCGCTAACAGTTGATTATCTGTGTTTCTGTTGGAAATGTCTCTGCGTACTTGAAAAGAAAGGGCTAGCGACCAGTAAGCCAAATTCAACGCTTGATAATTTATATATATACTGTATATGAATAATAATGTTTTTGTAAATAAAATGTAAAAAGTCAAATTAAGTGATAGTGTTAGTGTGCTGTATACTGTGACACAGCTATAGTGTGAATCATCGGTGTCATTTTGATGACCGAGCTTTCATAATGACTCTGTTTCCTGTTGAACCAGACTGCAGGTTGTGCACAGAGATGTCTCATCATGTCATGCAGGCAGCTGACTTTGCAGTTTGTGTTTCCACACTGAAAGATGGATTTAATAATCTGTCCTCAAACCAGCAGTCAAACTCCAGACTGGAACTTCCTGTGTCTGCATGGACAGAGTGGGACACTTTTACTGGTCCATCAAAGTCAGCTCATCTGGATGAGCTGATGGTGCTCATGTGTGAATGAGGGGTTGACACTGGCGGTTTAATGCAGGTTATACGCTGCTATCAACACTATAGGTGCGTCTTTTCGGTGAGCAGTAGATCAATGTTAAAGATGACAGATGTGTGGCTCTGCTTCAGTACGTGATGATAAGCATGCGTGCTGATGTTTACAGCCAATTTAGGATTAAGTGTTCTGTTTATGTAGTGTGGCAGAAAATAAGGGTTTGAAGCAACACGTTTGGATTTGACGTCAGAGACCGAGGTCCATGTCTGGTCTCAGAAAAACTATTTATGTTGCCTTTTTCTTTTCTATTATTTTCAAATCAACAACAAACAACATAAACTGCCTAAATTATATAATATTTGGCAGAAATATATTCTATTTTATGTAAGACATGGCGATTATATAAAAATGAGCCCGGCTCTACAGTCCCCCTCAGATGTGCAGAGCTTTATAGCTTCTTTCAGCTTGTTGTTTTGGTTTTCCAGTCTGTGACTTTGCTGTTTTATCTTAGCATGTAACTAATTAGTTTTCCAAATTAAAAACAATTACAATCAATGTAATTTAAATAGGCTCGTCACTCATTACTTTTGTCTTTCCTGAAACTGCAGAATATAGCAGACGTAGCAGACACACACAGATTACTACTACTGTAGTAATGCTTGGACTTGTATGTCCAACACTTTCTGTGATCGTCTTCTAAACCTGCCATCTGAAACATAGGCAAGACAATTCTAGTTTACAGGTAGGAGCGGTAGTTGTTGCTGCCCTCTGATGGTCAGAAGTATTAATAACTCCTATTGACTGGACTCTGTACAGTACATTCATTCAACTCATGATTTCAAGTCAGAGTTAGAAGAACTCTTAATATGTTCTGAAAGGTTCTGAAAATAAATAGAAATTTTAAGTTTAATAAACTTGAATTAATAAACGTCAGAACAAAATAGTTTTAACAGACCTTTGTCACAGCAGCCGTAATTAAGGTGTCGCTCCTTTTAGTGTATCAGAGCTTTTCTGGTGAGCAGCACCCTGACTGTGTTTGACCTGAATGCTACTGAACATTAATTAGTATCACTGGTAACACCTATGTTTATTCTTCAATTTCATGTCAGAATGGCCACTATGATAAAGGTCTGTTGCCTCAGCTTCACCATATATTTTCTCACACAGGTGTTTTCATTTATTTTGCCTGATTCGACTGTGCGTACACAATCTGTCCTTGACTTGTTGCACCTGTCGAGGTGTGAAAACTTGCACTTTTTATTGTTCTTATTGCTGCGTTGAGTTTGGTGAGTTTGGTGAGTGCACCGTCTAGATTCCAGCATAACTCAGCCCAACTTTAAACCCAGATAGAGGTCTGCTCAGCCACAATAATGAAAAACACCCGTTGGGTATTATTATGTAACTGTCTTGCCAGGATGCTGTAAAAACAAAAATAAAAACATGGGCACTGAGTGTTCAAATATGTAATTATTGAATGTAATCCAGGGTTTTGTTCTGCTGTTTGCTGCAAAGGTTGCTAAAAGTGATTCTATCCTTATATTTAACCCAGTTAACAGATTTAGAGCAGCTTCCTCCTGTCCTCCAGGTTTTCAGTGTGGATGGATGTTACCTAAATAACATTTTACGTCAGTGGAAACCTACTGACCCCTGATGGTACTGAGCGAGGCTTTAACCTTGGAGTTGGTCTGACAAAACCTGTTGCCACTGTGACACTTTGGCTCTGTTTAGTCAACACAGGCTGTGCTATTCTCTCTGTTTTCACATCAACACATTTTGTTTCCTGTACAATACAGTGTGAAGAAACTGGTTTCCATTTCTTATCTGCCCGGCTGTTTTAAGAGGCTGTTTACGCCACCGCTCATGGATTTTATGTCAATCTTTTGCTGTGACGGTCAGACTTTAGTACTTGTGACGTTGGATTGCTCTTATCTGATAAATCTATTTGTCATTTTGCTGTTGTGCTTTTGCTTATCTGATACTGGAATAAGACAGAATCTGCTTTCCACCAAACTTTGTGTGAATACTGGAAACAGTTAAGGATGCTATTTCTACTTGAGATCTATGATCTCTTACATAAACATGACCTCTATAAGAATTACATTAAGTTCCAGAGATCAGGGGTCATAAATATGTATTACTTACTAAAAAGAAAATGTATTTGTATGGTTTCCTATTTTGAAGCAAATTATCAAGTTATATTTTCTATTAATAAAACATTTTTAAGATTTAGGTCCTGTTGGGAACCTTGTTCTCATCTTCATCTCTCCCATCTGTTTCTGTCATTCCCGAACTAATAATAAAGACCTACATGTTTAAAAATGTACTGCAAGAGTCACTTGCTCCCTTGCTACCTATTTTTGCATGTTTTTGGAAAAATAATAAATCAGTTTTCCTTATAAGGTAGGCGCATGTTTTTTTGTTCAGTTTCCAGAAAAGCCATCGGCATCTTTCGTCTTCTGGGACCTTTTTGTTACGACGCCTGTCAAGCTCTGTGCTCTCAGATTTAGCTCTCAAAATTATTAGTTATTTTTGAGACAATGGGCCCCTGATTTCAGACATACTGACAAAAACAGGCTTCTCATTTCTAATCAGTGGCAATTGATTTTATTGGCTAAAATGATGACTGGCAGATTTTATCAGCTGTAGCCAGTTAAGCTAATGGTAGCTCAAAGAATTGGTTGAAAACACTGTCTCCAGCTGAGATTCTAAAGTGCAACTTCACCCTCAGGTCTGAGCCTAACTCCTACTGCATAACTTTAAAAAATCCTACAAAAAAGGATAGGGATCTTAGAGGGGTGTCTAGATGGGGGCTGAGGAGTGACATAGGTCACCTTCCTCTGATTAGAGGGTGTTAACATTTCTTTAATATAAATTTCAGGTTTTCCATTGGGACTTTTGGCCACACTGTGCAAACTGTGCCTCACTGATTTGCATTTCTCGCTGATTTGACGACCCCCCACCCCTTTTCCCCCTTAAACAAGAATCTTGTGAGACTCAGCTGATGTATGTGAGAGCAGAGAAAAAGGCGTTCTCTGTACTTTTGTAGATTTGAAATTAATCTCTGCTGTTTGAAGTTTCTCTCTTGTGTCGCTGTTTGTATTTTCAGGTATCTGCTTTATTTTACTGTTTCATGCTCGTTTCAGCTGGATAGAAGTCATATTAAGTTAGTACTGATGAAAACCCCAAATCCTCTGATTCTGCTGCCTCATAATTAAAGCTTTTAAATAACAAAATAACAGAGGACTTCCATGGTGAAAAATTCATAGGAAATGAAGTGTTTATACACCGTTTTACAGCCACTCCATATGAACGTGTATCAGTGAAAACACCCACTTTATCCCTGTTGTAATGAAGATGTAAATCACTGTTATGCTGGGCTGATGCACAAACCAAGTCAAACCGAGTCAAGTCAAGCCAGCACATGGAAAAGCTGTATATATGTCAGCATTGGCCTCGCAAGGTTCAGGATGATTTAAAACAGTAGATGGTACCAATGTGCATTAATGTGTTTCATCACAGTACAGTCATATAATTTAGTTAATATCTCAAAAAACATATTTAAGTGTGCAGAACCTCTTTAATGATTACTATCTTAAGCATTTTAAAATGAGAACCCCGTAAAAGGGAAGGGGTCTCAAACATGCAAAACACAGCTACATACATAGAAAATATAGAAAATAGTAAGTGATTAGTTGAACGTTAACCAGGACGTCTTACTCTTCCACATACAAACTGTAAAACTTATAAGTGTTGTTTTGAAATGAAATAAAAAAAAACAAAACAAAAAATACAAGGTATCTTGAAGTGTGATCCCACCAGGCTAAAGACAGTGTGTTACCGGTCATGGAAATGAAGTATTACATAGTTTACAGTAGGAATTCTCATCAGTGATATCTGTCCCAGTAGGAGAAACTGAGCAAATCAGTGTTGAGGTCAAAAATGAAACCCAAAGCCTGTAGATGAAAAATAAAACCCCCGTATTTGACTCCACCTTTAAATTTTTACAGGACTTTTCTTTTTTTTTTTTTTTACGGTGCTACATGAAAGTGTTTTATGGGGAACCTGCGTGACACAGGGGGATACCACCTCTGAAGTATAGTTTAGACACTCGACTCATCCAATACATCACCTGTAAGTCTATCTTTGGGAAAGACAGCCAAGCTGCCTTTGATCAGGGCGATTGCAGAGTTGTCAGTGCCTTCAGTTTCAGGGGGATGGGGTGTAGGTTATACTTCCATACTGTAGTACTGTACAACACAAATCACATATGCCACATGTTAGCCAAAGTATGGCCATGCTGTACAGAAATAGATGGCTATAAACCTCCTGAATGGTGGTCAAATGTTAAATTTTCACATCTAAGGAGCTCTTAATCTTCAGGGCACTGACAAGACATGACAAGCATTTTGAGGGTTTTGAAGGAAAGATGCATCTGACAAATGAAAAAATAAAAAAAAATTCTGTTTCCCCACATCTTCAGTTTAAATTACTCCCAGTTCCTGTGCTGTTCTGCTCAGTGGTCACAGTTACTTCTCCAAACCTGGGCCTCTTGCAGAGTTTTTTTTTTATGTCACCTGTATGTCATGGTTTTCATTGGCACATTTGTGATGAGGTATCCCTATTGGCTACAAAAATGCAGATTTAAGGTTTGGATATTAATTCAAATTATAGGCCTATTCAGTACTTAATTATGATTTTGAAAGTAACTAAGTAGATTACATAGTGTAGTGCATACTTAAGAACAAGTAAAATACAGACTTGAATTACTCAAAGTACAAGTACCCCAAAAGTGCCTTTACATTACAGTAATTTGAGTAGCTGTAATTCATGACTTCCACTCCTGCTGAACTGTCACTAAAAGTGTCGTTAAATATTTCTAGGACTGTCCCCAACAGTTGAATCTGAATTTTTCCGGTACAGTGCATCAGCCGACATGATTATGTTTTTCCAGTAAGACCCATGTTTTAATGCCTTTCTCGTTGTACTTTCTCTCCCGCTGTCCACCATCACCATGCTGTGAAGTGGGGGTTTAATTTGACCAAACTGGAGTTGGAGATTGTTGGAACAATGGAAAGATGAAACAAGATGTTTGTGGTGAGTTTGAATGACGCTGATGATGGCGTTGTACAAAAAGAAACAGTTAGTTTGGTGAAAACAATTAAACAGCTGTTTCTGGTTAAACAAAACGTGTCTTACTCTCTAAATAAGGTCTCTCTCTGTAGCAGTCCATCCCTTAATGTTGTCAGACACTTTGAATGACAACTTGAGCATGTCAGTGATAAAAACAAGCACAAACGACGAGTGTTACCTGCCCTATGCGCTCCGAACCGTGCGCTCTGGTAATGTGACTGACAGCGACCCATTTTTATCACGCCATCACTTTTTGTTTTGTGGTTTGTGGTGATTTTTTATACTTGGTTTTTAAAATTTACAGTCTGTCTTCCTGGTGTGCATGTTGTCAGACGATTTAATATAAAAAAAAAAAAATTATAATTCCTCGTTGAAATATTCTCCCTGTACATTTTGTAAGCTTCTGTTTTATCCATTTTATCTATAATGCCTGCTGACTGACAAAGGAATAAAAAAACGACTTCTGAACTGGAAGAACCTCAGTCGACTGAGAGTTTTAATTGCTGTTTTTCGGGGGGAGGCCAAAATATAATACTTTAAGGCTCAAGCAAAACACCAGATAAAGAAAAGAGAAGAAACAGAAAGTCATCCACGTTCTCTGACTCTGATTTCTGCCTCACACAGCACAGACACGCCATCTCAGCCCTGCATTAAACAGTCACCACAGCGCAGAATATTAACACTGAAACAGGATCTTCAGTTTCCTGTCCAGCAAGACGTTTAACAGGGGGTTTGATGTGGCCTCCGATAGAATTTATACTGCAGAACTCATTATCAAGAACCAATGAGGCTTAAAATATTCTCACCTGTATGAAAAATAGATCCAACTTAGACTAGAGTTGTTTTCCTGCAGTACAAGAGGCTTGAACCTTTTCTTCCATCTGAGTGAAGCCCATGTGAGAATGATCAACGAATGTACAGAGAAAGAAAGAAACTAACAAGGAAATGGACATTATTTGCCCTCAAATATGGTGGGGTCAAACATGAACAGAGGTCAGGGTAAACATCAGGTTTATGTTTGCTCTGTAAAATACCATACACTGTACATTTGTGCATCTGCTCCACCTGTAGGAAATTTATCAAGAGGGTCTTTGGAAGACAGCAGGAGGTCCTTTAACATGTGCTACTCAGCTGCTCGCCTTATAGCCCGGCTCTGTTTTTCAGAGGAAAACCTGCACACGTTACAATAATGGAAGGCAAGATTTACACCCCTGCTCTAAAAAAAAAAAAAAAAAAAAAAAAAAAAAAGAAATCTCTCTCCAAGCCACATCTCCTACGGGGTGATTATTGCTCTGATTCAAGGGAGGGTATTATATTCAATGATGTAACAGTATATATCTGTGATACTAATGACTCCTGTGGTTTGCATGTGGAACAACTTCCCAAAGTCCTAAACTTCTCAGGTAGCGTCTCTCAGAAACCTGCTGCTGCGGTGCAATAATAGCTCTGCTCCGCTTGTCCTGCATCATAAGTAATGTGTGTAAAGAATGACCCAAGTGGTCGAACAAACCACGGCAGGAAAAATATCCGCTTCCTTTGGGCCTGAGAGGAAAGCGCCGACAGCTGAAGCCTCCACAGTCTTCGTGTGAACAGACGTTTTCACTGCTTTTACTTCTTGAGTGGACAAGACGTCCTCAAGGTAAAATATGTACGATAAAAAATGCTATTAGAATTTCCAGGTGACTGCGTGTTGATACGCTTAATAACTCATCGTCATTTAGATTGTTTTAGAAAGGTCCTGAATAAAAATGAAGAATCTGAAACAGCAAAAATTAAATGATGTGGAAAAGGTCAGTTATAAGCCTACAGCAGTGGTTGGTTGAATAAAAAAATACACACTATAGTAAAAATGCAATTACTCCTATAACAAACAAAAACACTTCTTGTAATTTACTTGTAATATGTTACTATCCACCTTTGCTCTATAGGGTTGCAGTTACTGATTATTTTCAGTATGAAATATTCTAGTGCTTACTCTGATGATTAATAAAGTAATCAGATAAGCACAATTTTAGTATTTTTCAAAGAGTAAACTGCAACATACGTCCTATCTTGGGAGTGAACAAGATGAAACCAATAGTGAAAGAAACACTCAGATTGTAGCCAGTTAGTGAAATGTTTTTTTTTTATTTCCAAATCTTTTATTTTTAAGATTACAAGATGGAAGAGGTGGTGGCTGGAGATATGGCTGACGTGAGGGAATTGGTGTCCGATACTGTAGACGGATGTCAGTCCAGGACAGGGAGAGCTGGCCGGCAGGCTTGGAAAACTGGCTAGGCGCACTGGCAGAAATGCTGAAGATGGGAAACAGGTGTGAGTTGGCGGACAAGCAAGCAAACAAACTGTCAAGCAGATAAACAAACTAATAAACTGAGTTGGAAGAACGGCACACGGCAATGATCCAACAGGGACTGGCTGTTCAATCAGGAGAGACAAGTGAAGACAATTAAATATACAGATGAAATGTGATAATTAGTGTTGACAGACAGTCAAATGGAAATAAGGAGTGAAAATGAGTGAGAGGAATGAAAGGCAGGATGGTAAAAGAAATTAAGCACAGACCCAAACATGCAAAACGATAACCTTCCTGACTGAAGTTATATGCCTTAATTTGGTACAGAGTGTAGTGAGGAGGTGACGGCCTGATGACAGACAGGTGTGCTTGATTAGAGATGGCAGTCAGGTGTGCAAAGAGTGAGAGCGAGTGAGAAAAGGGGAGGAGAAACTAGCAAACAGACAGAAACAAAACACACCTCACTAATAACTAGGTGGAAACAAGGCACACACACAGGCAGGAGTGACAGAGGAGAGACCAACCTGGGGATACACCTGAATCTGAATTTGGGAAAGCACAAATAATGCAGTGCAAACAGATATTTCTTCTTCCCCAATTTGTTAATTATTATTTGGGGAAAAATAATCTCCAGAACGTAACGCAATAACATCCAGAGTACTACTCTTTACTTTTATTTAAGTAATAACATCTGAGTGCTGTTTGAGAAGGCTAATGGCCAACATGTTCATGTTCACAAGTTACTGCATGTTCTGCTGGCAGAAAAAATGTTATTCACCTTTACATATCAACCCTTGTAGTCACCTGTCATTGAATGCTTATACATTTGTAGTGGCTAAACCTGCAGATCTAGCCATTGCTAATACTAACCAGGTGATCCCTTGGCTAGCTCTGCCTCCTAGTGCAGCTTCATGGCCACTTTCAAACTGAAATGTTCCCAAAACCTCAACAGTTTGTACTGATTTAACTACTTCTGTCTTTTTTTTCAAAGACATAAGCAATACAGAGCATGGCTGTATTAGGAGACATGGATACCAGGCTCTCAAAAACCATTCATTCTAATGAAAGCTGCTCACCCATCATGCCAGAGAAGTGTTTTCTGTCTGGAGAGTTTGTTTCCAACATTGTGCGGCACACTGTACAAAGACGTTAGTGTCTCTTACTCTGTCCCAGCTTGTCCCATGGACTTTGTGTTGAGATGATGTCACACAAGTAACAGCTGTGTTCCCAGGGTCTTTGTTTTAAGGCTTTTAATGCTAATAACTAAAATAAAGTGCAGTAATTGACTTTGTTTGCTGTTTAAAGCTACTACAAGGATTTTTAACTGATTTTTAAACAGTCTCAGTTTAATACCGGTGCCTCTCTATAACCTATGTAAGCAAAGAAGAACGGTTATTTCTTTATAGTTATTCTTAATGCCTGCCACAAGATCGGATTCCCCTTGAACTCAAATGAGATGATTTACAGCATGCAGACTGGAAGAGCCTGATTACATTTTCCCAGGCAAAAGAAGGGGGAGGACATTTCTTTAGATAATTATAGTTTTGATGATATATTTTGTGGTTATTACAGTGGAAACACTACCACTTTTGTCCAAAAAGGCCTCCAAAATCAGCAAAATATGAAAGTTCATGGTAGGTGGCCTACGGGGAAAATGCTTTTTGGCCATGCGGGGGATTTTATTGTGTTGCAGTGCCATGTTTGGCTACTGACATATGTAGTGAAACATCCAGATCAGCTCCTGTTGCACCAGTGATTACTCTGTGCACTTTTCTAAGAGGTCCATAATGAAATGAGGCTTTGGGGCAGAGAATTAGAACTGAAGATTTTTACTACTCAAATTACTCGAGTTCCTTGAAATATGTTTTCAGTCTGTAGGCTGATTTCTTATCTTTGTCCGTATGCACCTGTTCCATTTACTAAAACTTCCCATGTTTCCATGCTATATGAGACTGGAAATGTTTAATATAATTTAGCAACAAGGCTCCATTTGGACCAGTATGAGCGGCTGAACAGGCAGCAGCTCTGATTTCCACTTTCAGCTTTACTCCTCTATAAAGATCTATTATTACCTTATTGCCTCCATTTTTCCTTCTGAAGCACAGGTGAGCTGAGCTCGGCTCTACAGCCATGTCCCGCTTCTGCTGCACACTCACAACAGCTGCAGGTTTCATATATGAACACTTGATATGAAAAAGGAAATAATCTGATCTGACCACCATCAGCAAAATCCCCATCAGTGCAATAAAGACTCACAATGTGGAACCACAGAGATTTATCTGGATTAGGAGTGAGCTGTAATGGTATTAATATTAGTCTACAGTAGCACATGCTGTGTTGTGTCAGTCAGTGTTTTCAGATGGCCATTAAAGATAAATAATAGACCATATGCTTAATTATTTATGGATGACTTTATTCTAACCAGAGCAACAATTTGGGATTGTCTCATGAACAAAGTTGTAGTGTTGCTAAGAAAGTCTCTGTATAAAAGATTTGTATGCAGAAATAATCTTGTTTTGTTCACTTTTATGTACTAAAAGTGCTGGTTTTGCAGTAAAATGTCTCATGTGACTGATGTATTACTAAGTTTGACATTGTTAGATTGATCATATTGATGCATCATGTGCACAACATTTTGGTCCAGTGGTTCCCAGCATAGAGGCTGACTCACAAATCTTAGAGGATGATTAATGGGAAAGAAAAAAAAGAAACAAAAAACAACAAGAAAGTGCTGCCTAAATTTTTTTTTTCTTCTTTTTTGGACTTGGAATTGGAATGAAACCCTGTGAAATATTCAGAGGAAAAATATATCTTTGTCTTTCTGTTCACAGTTCTATTCGATGCTCACAAATCCAAATGCATAAATAAAAAGATGCTCAAAAAATCTATCCACAGCTATTTAACAGACACTTCTTTCACAATGTACATCTATGGGAAAAAACTCTTCGGGACACTATGCATCATGTGATGCTGTAATTACACAGTTTGGCCACTAGGCCAGATTGTCTTCAAACAATCAAAAATAAAATGACTAAATGTGCTCAAAAAGCAATTAAATACATATTTTAAGAATAAAATTGAAATACTGTTCATCTCTGCTGATAGATCTCTGCAATGTGACGAGGAGCCACAAAATGCAATGTTTCCCTCTGAACGGTAGAGGAGTAGACGCTACAGAAAATATTCAAATAGAACCTCAGAATTGTACTTAAGTATAGTACTTGAGTTAATGCATGCAGTTACTTTTCACCACTGAGATTTGAGTGCTTCTTCCACCTCTGTCATAAAGTTATTGCAGGACTGGATGGACTTGGAGCCACCTGAGCTGAGTCTGGCCTGTCCGCAGGATTGATGGGAAAGCCAGACAGCATGTGCGGTGTTTTACAGTGGGCTGCTCTTCTGTTTTCTTGCTGGAAAAAACCTCACATCCATGAAACACACGTTTGAGCCGCCTGGCCGAACAGGAAAGGGGACTATATAGGCTATAGCATGACATGTGTAAGCAGATCTCGCTGCATTTGAAGTTTTAAAAGCTTCTGCCTGAAAGATTTAGTATTAAGAGGGGGGACTGTATACGACACCCTTGCAGGACCCCTTATAAATTGGAATCAATTTTTCAAAGGAAATCATAAAAGCCCTTTCCTTTTCCCCTCTTGCCGTGCCATGCTGATGGCTCCATTTAAAGTGGGCCTATCCACATTCTTTCACCATTACTGCTAAGTATCCGCCTCGAGCATTACCTTCACTGACAGAGGGTTTGGGCTGAGGTTAGAGCATTTAATGGCCCAATTTGAGCCATTTTTACATTACATCAGGATATGTTGTGGTATTGTTTGGAAAAAGGCAAAGAATAATACTGGGCCAGGGAGAATGACAAAGCCAGTCACTTCCTACAAATTGACCCAGCTGATGAGAAAAGCAAAGCGCGTGTAACGGCTTGGACCGCTCCTAAAAGGCCCCATATGTTTAAAGGGGATGGTTAAGCGTTTCTAGTCCCGTCACGCTTCACTTGGAGAGCTTGTAACAAAAGGGGGGACTCTCCGGAGGTATTGCTGACGCAAGTAGGGGATGGAAGGCTCCCGTTCGCGCTTCATCCCCGGTCATCACCGCTTTCATCAAGATCCACAGAGTTCGTCCAATAACGGCCTAATAACGTTTATCGCTTCAGTTTATTGTTTCGCTATTCCTTGTTGAGAAAATGTCCCAGGCTGTGTAAAACCTCAGATGAAAGCGAGGTTTTGGGAGCACAGATGACCTCTTAATGTGCTTCAGTTTCAGTGAACTGCAGACTGTTCGCTCAGCTCCCTCGTTGAATGTGTGAAACACTCATTCATGTAGTGTACACTCTTGGTTGTGATGTCTTGTAACCACAAGTGTCACAGGCTGGATCCATAAGTGTGTTAATACACATCAAAGTGCTTTTGAGACACTGAACACCAACCAACTTTAGAGGAACAGTTATAATGATTGAGTGATTAAAATAACACATTCACAGCATTTTGTAGGATGTTTTAAACTTTATGTCAGTGATGTAGTACTCCATCTCAAGATCTCTTCTCGTGTTAGAATTGATGGCAATTTTTACTCTGCTTTGTCTTGGTCTCTGTGACAGGATGTAAAACTTCCTCTGGCTGTCTGGGAGGAGTTGTCTGCAACATCTTCTTTAATAAAACTGTCTTCCTCAGATACAAGGAGTTCATCACCAAAACAATTTGACAATTTTTACAATTTTAAAATACATTTTTACCAATGCGCAGTGTGCACATGTTACCTATTTCACAAGTCCCACAACACCACTCTGGTCTGAGTGAAACCAAATCTTACAGTTGCCATTTCATTTTCATGACCTCTGGTGAAATTCTGTTCAGCTTATTTCAGATTTTGGACCTAATCCAAATTTCATCTGCTGTAAACTACCCAAACCTGACATGTATCCATTAATTTAAAAAAAGAGACATGATTTAATAGAAACTTGAGGACAGTCAGATCCAGTTTGACACAGACCAAGATGATAACTGGAAGCACCAAGATGCACCGCTAATTACCAAACCTACCACAGGTAAGAAAGAGCATCAACATGTCATTTTCCTGCAGCTCACAGTTCATACTATCTTTCTGCCTCAAAGAACTCATTTTACCTGTGATGGTTATGATTAGATCTACTGATACTGAGGAATCAGACATATTGACAGACCTGAGACCTGCAGCAGTAGCAGGGGACCCTTCTCCACCCCACTGAATCTCATTTGGACCAGGCCTGATTATCTTTTATCAGTGACTGATCTTGCAATTTCAACATGTGGAATGGGTCAGAAGCCTTTGGCGACAGCGCCGTCTGACTTGATTAACAGCTCTTATTAGTCTTTTCATAAAGTTTTCCTTTTATTCTTCCACAATGGGCTGAAAAACTAGTTTAAGCCAGAGCAAAACTTTCACCCCCTACGTGGATTTTTATCAGATATATTTCAAATTTGCATTGTGAGCAGATGACGGTTTTACAGTGGCATGAAAATTGCTGACTAGTTTGTCTTTATTGGATAACAAATAGTTGGTTGCATTAATACCAAACTGTACCAACAGTCTTTATGCTCATTTCACACAACTATGCAACAATGTGTGGTCTAATTACAGGGTGCATCTTACGGTGGCTTCAGTACGTGGAAAAAAAGATTCCTCTGTGCCCGCCTCCTGCGTGCTGCTCCTCATTTCCCTCCTCCTCTCGTTCCCACAGGGATGCAGTGGTTAAATGAGGCAGACGATGAGCTTCACCTCCTGTAAAGTGTGTTAGTGAGATGACTTGATAGTGCAGCGGCAGGGTGGTCTCTGGAGGGCCGAGTCCTTGTAAAGACGAGGACCTCCCCATCTGTATGCCGCCCTCTCTGGGTCTGGTGGGGCCCGGCTCTTTCAGCCTGATGACCCACCCAGCTGGAGCTCCGACTCCCAAAAGTCACTGTGTTAACATTTACTTCCATGGAAAGTCAAGAGAGTGAATATTCACTTTTACAGTGCTGTGTTGCCTCAGGTGCTCACAAACTGGAAGATCCAGATTTGCACAAGTTTTTTTTTTCTGCTGTAACAATTCTTATTAAAGTGACTGGTGACTTAAGAAAGCACCAGAAAGAACAAGCAGCACAGCTTCAAGCAATTTTCTACGCAATTAGTTGTCAATTTCAAGTTCACAGTGGGCGCAGATCCAGACCAACTTTTAAAAATGTTTATTTCAAATTAAATTCAATTTATAAATTCAAATTATATAATTGAAAATAGATATTTAATAGAAACCAACTCCACTTAATTCACAAATGAACAACTCTTTTTGAGGATTCTGGTCCTGCCGTCCCTCTTACTGTCTCACTGAGTGAATGACATGTGTGTCGATTGTGCCTGTAGATCACAGTGAATCAGAAAAGAGTCCTTGTGTTGGTGTGATTAAAGTTTTCACTGTGGAAAAAAACTTTCCCCACCATAAAACACCTGCTTTTAGAATGGAGTTTAGTTTAACAGTTTGTCCAATTGAAAGACTGCTGGGAGCAGAGGGTACTTTAATGTTAATAATTCACAGAATTGAGCTGGCCTATCCTCTACTTATGAAACTAAAATAAAATCCATATCTATACAAACAATTCTATGTATATGTATGTATCTTATATACTTATGACAGTTGTCATATGAAAACCACAGCCCTCAGAAATCTGCACTCTCACTCTCTCACTTCTCTCAGACTCACATACTTTCCAGAGTGACTCCCTGTGGTACCCAGCAGGGTTCCTTACACACACACACACACACACACACACACACACACACACACACACACACACACACACACATTTGACCAATATGGGCTAATGGTAACCAGACTGTCCTCTTTCAATTCTGCTCATCTTTAGTCTTTCTGTCTTCTGTCCCCTCTCTCTCTACATTCACTTGAAGTTCCAGTGTGTAAGATTTACAGGCATTTATATATAAATAACATTCATAAGTATGTTTTCATTGGTGTATAATCACCTTAAAATAAGAATTGTGTTTCCGTTAGAATGAGCTGTTTATATCCATGGACGTCACAGGTCCTCTTCCATGGAGGCTGGTTTCCATGTTGCACCGCCATGTTACCTACAAGTGTTTATTT
Source organism: Lutjanus erythropterus (assembly GCF_056507025.1). NCBI lineage: Eukaryota > Metazoa > Chordata > Actinopteri > Lutjaniformes > Lutjanidae > Lutjanus > Lutjanus erythropterus. The sequence continues at coordinate 13,654,139 of NC_139326.1, read as the reverse complement.
ATCGGTATGATAAAATTAAGTAAGTATTATATGGACAAGATTTAGTGCCAGTGAAAAAGGTTTGGCTTTAAGTTAAAATATATTGTAAAACCCAGTATCTGTCTTTCTTTCTTTCTTTTTAAATATGTTTTGGGCATTTTATGCCTTTAATGACAGGACAGCTGAAGATGTGACAGGAAATGGGGAGAGAGAGTGGGGGAATGACATGCAGCAAAGGGCCACAGTCGCTACAGAGGACTCACAGCCTCCGTACATGGGGCGCACGCTCTACCAACTGAGCCTCCAAGCACCTTGGTATGTGTCTTTCTAAGTTGTAAACAGTGACAAAGCTTTTGATTTTTTTTTCCCCTTTAGTTATCCTCAGAATTGTCTGGTCATGCAGATAGTTTAGTTTTTATTTGCTGAGGCGTTTGTCCATTGCTGAAACCACTGTGACCACCCCATACTTTTGGGAACCACTGACATATGTAATGGTTGCTTGGGCTGGGGAAAGAGAAAATGATGATTAGCGATCACATTTTTTTTCACTTTCATTTCACTTAATTCAAAACTGTTAATACAAAGCCAAAGTCTTGGATGAGGTCATATTTGCATTACATTACAGCCACATTATTTCTGCATCTATTGGACATGATCTATGTTTGTGTCCCCAAATTTGACTCGTCCACACAAATCCCACTCAACCCTCTACAGGTTTGGTGAACCTGCTGAGACCATTGTTTGTCCCACGGGAAATCTTTCCACATTTGAAACCTGAGGTCGTCCACTGAGCGCCGGCGACCTTAAACCTCCTAAAACATTTTGCCATCTAATTTTACTTGTTCCTTAAGTCTGTGCTGGCCGAGCGAGGTAATCCGCCAGGAGCCAACGTGAGAGGGCCTGAAATGGAGAGGAGGACACAAACTTGAACGACCTAAACTGCAGGGATTATCAAACCTCTGGGCTGTGTGTTACTCAATACTGTAGTAGCAGAGATATGGAGACCAATCAGGGACCAGTCGGAGGTAAAACATCAAAGTATGATGCTGAGATTAAGGTCTGTGTGTTTGTGTGCGGGTGTGTGTTGTTCAAGCATTTTCATGACTCGATTATTACTTTTAGGGGGAACTGGTAGCCGAGAGTCTATCCCAGCATACACTGGGCTGAGAGCAGCAAATGACCTCGGCCTTACTGCAGGTTCATTTCTTATACTGTAGTCACATCATTTTGGAGCAGCTGGAAATAACAAGACTTCATGAGGAAATCACATTCACAGAAGTTTCAAGGTGGCAGTTGGAGAGGCAGAAAACATGTATGCTACATGATGTATATGAGGTTAATGCTCCAGTCAGTGCCCCTTTCTTTTAAAATTTGGTAGAGGCCAAAAACAGAGCTAAAAGAGTGAATATTGTACTCGTATTCACCAAGTGACCAGAAAAACAACCCCAAATGAAAGCTAATGTTAATCTGTAACTGCTGGATTCTGAGCGAGTGAGCGGGCATGTTGCCGATGTTGCACTGTGTATAATGTTCTCTGTGAGTGAAAGTCTGCAGATGGCTGATTTGTTTCAGTTGGCATTGCAGCATCCGCTATCTGCATTTTCAAATTCCTCTGGAAGCAATAAAAACCTCCAAGCTGCAACCTACATGCTGAAAATGTCAAATTAGCACCTGGGATGCTAATGGTATAAACGTAAACAAGCTCACAGCTGTTATCTTTTCTTTTGCAGTGATATAGTGTAAGTGTTTGCTTTTTGTAGTATACAAATAAGACTATTTTTTATGAATTATATCAGAATGAAATAAATCATGACTGCAATAAAAGCAAAACTACATAAACCTAAAACTGTAAACTAAATCTAAGTGAAGATGGAAATCAGACACATAAAAGTGGAGTGAAATTCTAAGATGTAAGTAACGCTGTCCCTGTGTAACCCTTTGGCCTGGCAGTTTTCTTTTACCCACCATCCTCCACTTCAGTGTGGTGTTGTGTATCGCTCACCCTCTGAGCCTGTGTGTGTGTGTGTGTGTGTGTGTGTGTGTGTGTGTGTGTGCAGCTCCCTGGTGTGCAGCTGGTTGTCTCAGCACCCTGCAGCTCTGCTGGAGAGGGGAAGACGTCCTCCTCTCTTAGTCAGAAATCTTCCTGCTCATCTGTTACTCTGCAGCTCCTTCATGCTGCGTCCATGAGCTGCTGAGTAAACACGGCTGACCAAGACACATGCAGGCTCGGTGGGTCACTGAATCACTCACAGGCCGCTGGGCGGGCAGCCTGCCGGGAAACTGACCACATATTACTGCAGAGGGCTGCTGCTGTGACTCCTTTTGCAGAGGTTACGAAGGTTAAGAAAAAGGAGGCATTTCTGGAGAGGAAGACATGTCATCTTTCACACTTGCAGCTCTTTATAACCCATAATGATTTAAGATAGGATAGGAAAAGATAAAACTTTACTGATTTTCTGAGGAAAGTTCAGGTGTTGCAGCACAAGGACAGAAATGAGTACAAATAGAAAGAGAAGTTAAAGAGCATACCAGAATAGTATAATATGATTATGTAATTAAACTTAGTGTTTGTCTGTATTAATATAGAAATATAATGTAGAACATTATGTAATAAAACAATATAACTTATCAACATTATAATATTAATATGGTATAAAATAGTTTAACACATTTTTTCTTAACAAGCAGCCCAGAATTCTTACTTCACAGAAAGACAGAAGAGGAAAGAACTATGACCTAAGAGCTGACCTGAAGTTTTGCCAGTAAAGATAAATTTATGCTAAACCATATCAGTCTCTCAAGAGGAGAATCAGGTCTGAGCTTGAAGAGGACAGGATGGAGGACACAGATTTTTGTCCATGGTAAGCAGAAGCATGATTGGCCAGGTATGAAAACAGAGAGGTCTGTGTATGTCAGCTGTCCAGATATTAATGCTGCCTCTGGTTAGATTCAGCACCACATCTGCGGTCTGTGGAACAGCAACAGAGCTAATGTTTTTAGCTGGGAGAAAGCAGGATAAAACAGTCCTGGATTCTCTGACCACAGTGGCAACAGTCAGAGAGCAGAATAAAAACTGAAAACCATCCTTAGAATAATAAAACATAAAACAGCAATTGTTAAAATAATCTAAATGAATCGTGCCAGGAGCCGAGCAGCAGCAGGGAAAACAGACCGGAGGTGACCAAACAAGATACATTTCCATCTGACACATGTGTCCCTTCAACCCTACATAAAAGAAAGGTGTAAGTCAATGTGCATGACCTTGCATAAACACTTGCCATAAAAGTTAACACAGAGGATTTGGAGTGCTTCAGCTCCTTGATGTGGGCTCGCTGATGACCTGCCCAGATCTGGTCCTTTTGGCAGAGGCCAGCTGCTCCTACGACTACTTCAAATCACTGGCCTCGGCAACTATGACGCAGCTATTTCCGTGCGAGCAGGTTACAATAGGAACAGGAATGCTCGCAAAGCCGTAAAAAAAAAAAGAAACGGAATCTGGAATCTAGATTGGAACATATAAAGCAGTGCATTAATCTCTGCTGGAGGTTTTCCTCTTGTGTCTTTTTTTCCGCAGAATGACGGCCGGCGATGACCTCTGCATCTGTCCAACTCGAGGTTTAACGAGCTGCCTCGACCCCTCGCCTCCTCTCATTGGCTCTTTGGGTAAATGTGAGGAGTCCAGTCCACTGGTGGAAGACATACGCAGATCCTTTACTTAAGTAAATGTAAACTGAAAACCTTGTACCTCCATATTTCTTCATTTTTGTGTGTCATGTATGTCTGTCAGTGGAATATTTAGCCACTGAAACATATTAAAGAGAGCATGTGACTAAACCTCTTAACTCCACTGGATCCTCAAACTGTCAGCAAACTCCATCTGTGCTGTACACAAGGGGAAAAGTAGCCTTCGGCCGAAAGCTCTCTGCTTCAATCATTTAAAAAAAAAAAAAAAATCGTTTTGGACAAAAGCAACAGCAATGTTATTTAAAATCCAACCTAAGTAGAAGTACAAAGTATCATCAGCAAAATATATAATATAGGATATATAATATAAGATGAAGCAGGTGTTGCTTCTAAAGCTAGCTTTAATTACTTTATATACAGTTTTTTTCAGTGCCATGGATTCTTCCTGTGACTCTTTGCAAGGAACCACTGCATAATGTTAAAGCTAGCTTGAGGAGCTAGTTCATCTGAGGGGTCAAGTGATAATTACCAGGAAGAATGAAACAATGTTCTGCTACAAAACTGCGATGTGGAAATATATTTCATAATTAATCATATAATTATTTAATATCAACACAATTCTCTGAAGGCACAACAATTATTTTGCCAATATATTGTATATTAGATTAAAAAATAAAACAGTCTAATTAATGTGACTTTTGGTATAAAAGCCCACTTCTGGTCTTCTATCTGAATACAGATACAGAGACAGATAATTCTGTTGGTTGAACAGATACAGATATAAATAGTGTTGTCTCTGTGCACCTACAAGACAATAAGTGTTACTGCATGAATAAATCAGGGTTTATTTGGAAAAAAAAAACTTATGTCATATTTCCATCACGTTTTCCACATCGTTTTCTTTCATTTGAGATTTTACTGGTGCTCATTTATGTATTTCATGTTGTTGTGTCCTCTTCTTCTGCAATGGATTGAATGCACCTGACTGTAGAATCACCATCACCATCTCCTAAGGTTTGCATTCTGGATTGATAAATTTGGATGGATTATGAGAGCCCTGAAACATAGTTATAAATAGCCAAAAACAAAAAACACAAGTACAAGTATCACAGAATTGTACTTAAGTACAGTACTTGAGTAAACTTTCTATCCCTGGTCCAGAGGCAGAACGGGCCGGGATGAAAATCTATAAAGGATGTAGGGTGATGTGATCTACTGAACTAATCTTGTTCTCGGATACACAAGCCCTGAAGCTTTGAATAAATCAGAAGACTCCCCTCTGCCTTCCCCTCCCTCTAAAGGTTTTTTTTCGTCCTCTCTTTTTATTCCACATGTGCCCAATATATCACTTAGACTGTATCACCTTCTCCCTTTGTTTATCATCTCCTTGGATAACCATGTGGAATCCCCATCTCATCCCCTTTGCCTTGTCTCCAGGATTTCCAAACGTATTTTACAAGCCACCAGTTACTGAGCCTAATGGTTTGCAGCAGCAGAGCTGGTAGCACACATGATATCTTGAATGTAACAATCAAAGAGGCATGCAAGATTTTGGTATTTCCGCTGGCTTACAGATGTGCCGCAGCTTCCAGCTCCAGAAGCTGTAATCTAAGTTAAAGACATGGAGGGAGAGAAAAAAAATACTTCAAACACGAACATCTTATTGCCATGTGTCACTATCAGAGATAAACAGGAGAATAAGAGATAATATCCTAAATTTCAGTCGATCTTCACCTGTTGATTGATGTTTAATAAAGAAAATACATCAGTCATAAGACACCACAGGTCTATGGAAAAACAATATGTCACTCATGATTAAATGGTCAGATATTTCCATCAGGAGTTGGTGGAGACCAAAGACAGAGCAAAAAGAGAGACTATTGGACTTAAATTCACCAAGTGGCCAGAAACAGCTCCAATTAAACGACAATGTTAATCTGCAATCTGCTGAATGTGTAAATAAGCAAATGTTTGCTAATAACTTCATGATGATATGTCGGTGTTGTGTTCCCAACTTATTTATGTTTCTCTCAAGTGGCAAAAAAATCAGTTGTGGCAGGTTTAAGTTAAAGGTGACTCATGAAATTGATTGTAAACAAACAAAATTTCAGTTTACATTCTTTTTTTTTTTTTAAACAGAAAGTATCACAAGTTCCACTGAGGTCTCACAAACACGTTTCCCAGCCTCATAAAATATTTCCAAACCAAACTAAATTATTTATTTTACTCACATATTTTGCTATAGAGGGCCCCCTGCTGTCAGTGCCTGGTGCTGCACTGACTAAACATATGTCTTTGATGTGAGCACACTGTATCCTATGTGCTGATTTCTTTCATATGGTTCTGCAGTTTCTGAATGATACAAAACAGGTGGCAGAGGTTTTACTTTTTTTTTTTATTTAAGTCACACTGAAGTGAAAAATCAATCTTGAGATTAACCTTCCAATAATCCTATACATGTATTTTTAACAAAATCTTCTTCAAAACTTGTATTTTAACATTGAACAAATCCTGTTAGTCATTAAAACATCACAGATTTCACTCTTCCCACCAAATAAACTGACTTTTGCTCTCAAACACAGCTTGCCTTTGGGAATAATCACTTTGAATGTCTCACCCAAATGTCCAGTTTCAACAGAAAATTAATTAATTAATTAACTTAGTGACCATTTTTGCTCCTTCATTCATGCACTGCACAGATTTGATAATTAAGTTTTGGGATAAAGGACCTTATGTCGATTTAGTCCTCCAGCTTTCAGTGAAGGAAAACAGTTTGCACATCACACTTAGAAAACTGACAGTTTGACGATGATAAAACAAGCTGAACAACAAACCCTGAGTTAACCGCTTGTTTGAGGGTGAGACCAGAAATGTTACATTTTTCCATTGTGCTGTAAAACTACAGTAAGTGCAGAAAGTCAAAAGTAAACCAGGAAGTCTGGCTGTAATCTAATGGAGAGTAATTTTAATATTTGCATTTGTTTTCTACAGCTGATCATAACTGATAAGGTCAATGGCCCAAACTACAAAAAATAAGATCCATGTTGTAAAAAAAAAAAGAGAGAGAGAGAGAAAGAACAGGATGGTGCATAATCTTTCAAGTAAAAGATGGCAGAGGAAGTCATCTCACCTTTGCCACAGCAGCCCGACGAGGATCCAAGCAGAGAAATCGGTGTAGTAAAGAACCATCATTTCTGTCCGTAAATCATGGAGCTCAAAGGGAAGCTGGATCGGAGTTTGGCCTCATCTCAGATGCTCAGTGGAAACCTGAGGGTCAGTTTGACTCTCTGCCAGCCCTGACAGATAAATATGCTTTGTGCTTCCAACATCTCTTCTACATAAAGAGATCTCTCACCGCTCTATGAATCTTTAATGCTCTTCTCAAAACCTTAAGTAAGTTACATTCTGCTGGGTGGAAAACAGGTTGTCTTGTGCCTGTGGCTGCATTACTACAACCTGAAACGTTCCACGGTAAGAAACTAAAGCAGCTTCACGGGATCAGAGGTGAACCAACCAATGACAGAAAGGGGTTAGAAAACATACATTTAGTCGTAACATCTGATAGTTTCTAACTCTATTTGTGAAGCACCTTTCACACAGGGTAGTGATTTACAGATGACTGACAGTCTGAGGTGGGAAGTACAAACACTTTCACTACTTTACTTCAGCTGGCAACTTTTTACTTTTACTCCTTACATTTTAACAGAAATATCTATACTCTCTATTCCTTACGTTTTCAAAACAGGCTTGTTTTAATGCATTTGATGGGAATGATTGATTATTTTACATTATACATTGCGTGCTGCTTTCACAACATCAAGACCGATTTAAACCTACATGGATGGGACAATAACACACAGAAAAGATAATGCATGCGTTGCTGCATCATTGCATATCATGCACGACATACATGACAAGACGAAAACAGGAGAAGGAGACCCTGCTGCAGGTTCAGTTGCAGCTTTGACAGAAACAACTGATATCAATGTCCTTCATAGGGCTACGTTTTACTTTTATACATTGATTACATTTCATTTCACATTTTAGTTTTTCATTTTTAATTGAGTAAAGAAGTTGATTCAGTACTTCTACTTGAGTAAGCGTGTGTACTTCTGCCACCTTTGGTTGAAAAGTAATTAGACTAATAGACATAGAAATAAAAATGATTCAAGCAGTGGATTAAAATAAAGGCGCATCAGTTGACACATTAAGCAATAAGAGGTTTCATTATCAGTTATCAGTCATTTCTGTTCTGTGTCGGAGAAATGCAAGTGTTACCACAGACATCAGCAGAAAACATCATCAGTCAAAAAACAAATTGGTTAGATAGTAGTTGCGGTTATAACTCTTTTTCTTAAAGAGAAAGTCAGGAGACTGGTAAAACCTACTATCTGATTGTATAATCTGAGGTATAATAACAGGGTCAAAGTAGGAACGTAGGGCGTTGATTGTGGTTTCAGATGTTAACTAAAGTGTTTCTTTTTTAGTCAGACTGCTGGTGACTCACAAATTCTTTTAAATCTATCTAGATTTTTTTTTATCCATAGTTAAGCAATGACATTTAAACAAAACTTCAGTGGAAAATAATTCCACCTGATACTTTAATAGACCTTTTTACAGCAGCTGTATTGATATGAACTAGTAGGGTAAACACAGGTGTTAACAGTGATACTGTATGTCGTGAAGACAGGAGGTGAAGGAGAAAGTAAAAGAAGAAAGAAAGGAGGTCACAGTCTCTGGCAAAATATGGACGTGTGCTAATGGAAGCAGGAAATGCATATTAATTTTAATACTTCACACACAAATACTTCTGTACTCTCCCACCGGCTCATGTTACTCAACGCTCAGAAGACAAAAAGCCAAGCGCTTCTCATGTTTCTGACCCCAGCAGACCCTCTCTAGTGTGAGTCCAGCTTCTCTCCTGCTTGAAGGGAGCGAAAGTCTCGCTGTGATTGGTTAATACCTCAGTGTACTGCTCCCAGGGGAAGACTTCAGCTCTGACTTTATTGAGATGGAGAGATCTGGGCGACTTCTTCTCGCGAGAGTGAAGCGGCTCGCCTTCATGCACTTTTTGTTTTGCAGTCGTCATCTTTCATGTTTTGGGAGAAAACAGAAGGTGATGGCGGGTGCTGTGCAGCCCGGAGCAGAGGCGGCCCGTGGGGACTTTCCATGAATTTGGCTACTTTCAGACTTGTTCCATGAGACAGTGGAAAAAATGATAAGCTGTGTTGGTATTTCAAACATCATGTGTCATATTAGATGAGGCCACTATGATGAATGTGTGGCTGGTTGCTTGACTGCAGAATTTATTTACAAAGCATCTTTACTGAACCTGCAGGGCTAGAAAGTGGAATTTTATAGCACAGTATAATAATGAAGCATTACTTTAACCTTTTTTTGTAATCGAGAAAATCAAAGTTAGTCTTGATTTGCACATATAAACAGTTTATAAAAGGAGCATTTAAATAGAAAGATATAAGAAAATAAACAAAACAAATAAAATAAGTAGATGAACAAATAGAAGACTAATTTGACACTGATATTTACATCATATATGTTTATTAAAATACATGTTCATGATGGAACATGTATGGAACATGATGGAAACTTGCTGTGTGTCTCGTTAAGATTTTTTTCACACTAATGAAAACATTGCAAAACTGATGAAGTATTGAATTTTTAAAATGTGATAAATTCACTGGGAGCAGTTTCACATGTTGTCTTTGTGTCAATCCTGGAGAAAAGGAGCTGTGAGTTTTTGTTATGAAGAACTGACTCTTCAAACTGAGAAAATGTGAAGGAAATCAAATTTGTTTGTAATATTCAGTGTGACTGAAGAACATATTGAACATGTTTTCTCAAGTACAACTGAATTAATTTAAATCATTACATACTAAACTTTTACAAGTATGTGTAGTGACAGTATATAAAGAAAAACACTACTGACGATGGCCTTCCTCTTCTCTGCTCTCCACAGTCTCCTGGGCGGTCTGACTTTTTCTTTATTGCTCAGTAAAGTGCCGCTCAGTACAGAAAACAACTTTATTATTCTGAGCTTTTCCCCTCTGAAGAGTCAGTTCACATCCAGAACGAATCAGACGAGGCCAGAGAGCGGCTCGCACATGAGGAGAAACAAGAGAGAAAGATGGCTCGGAATCAAAAAACATAAGAAAAACGTGTATTTACATTTGGTATATTTTTATTCTTATTATAAACATCTTTAGTAATTAATTGTCAGAACTGAGTGGCCAAAGTAGTCATGTTTTCATTTTTCATATGCATTGTGATAGAGGCCACAAAATATGTCACTGGCATTATCGAAAAATAGATCAGCAAAACGGAAACCTGGTTGTGTTGCACATTATATTTACAAACACTCTCCCAGTGCTCTAAACTGCAGGTCCAGTCAACTTACCTACAGGGCTAACTGAGCTAACGGGAGCTAGTACACTAGCTACAGCTACAGCCAAGATAGTTACAGCAAAAATGTTACGTGCCACAGTGTCTGTGTGGTGTTGTGCTCTCCTGTGCCCAGGTTCTGCCCCTCCCCCCTTGCAGGTTGCAGTGATTGGCATCAGGTGCAGCTGCTCTGCAATCAGGACCTGGTGCTTAAAAACCCGGAGAATGTAGCCATTCAGGGCCAGTGGGCCATTTGGTGGACGGAAGTCCACATGTCAGGGCCGGAGGGCCATTCGGCAGACTAAAGTCTGCAGCAGCAGGTTAGACTACTCGTGGCGGTCGGCAGGTGCTTCGCTAGCACTTTCAGCTAGTGAAGCCACTTGCCTTTGTGTTTCCTGTGCCTTGTTACCTCCATGGTTGGCAAGGGCACTTGTCTGGGTGCCTCCATGTGCTTTGCTAGTCCCGCCAGCTAGCAAAGGCACTCTGTGTTGTTTGTATTGTGTTCTTGTTAGCCTCCCTGGCTAGCATGGACACTTGTCTTTTGTGTGTGCATTTGTTGTTTAATTTAGTAGGTTAAGTTAACCTGTTTTTATTAAATTAGTTAACTTAATTTGACACACATTTGTTAATAAAATAACTTTTGTTTACATTTTTGTCTCAGTTCTCCTTCCTTCCTTTTTCTCCTGGGTAAATTTATTTAATGTTGCACCCCTCATCCCCTAGCCCAACTTGGGGTCGTAACATTTTGGGTGCTCGTCCAGGATCTGAAACCTGTTTGGTTAGGAAAAAGAATCCAACCTCTGACTATCTGAGGAAGTCGTATACACCAAATACACAAAGTCTTTTTGGCTTTGAGAGCAGCAGTTAGCAGTTACTTTGCTAAAATGCTGACCCCCATTTGTTGCAGTTATTTTCGAATGGTGGCCAGTGACATCAGAAACTTGAAGGAGAAAACACAAGCAGCCCAAGCTGACCAATCACAGTTCATTAGCCACTGTAGAGTTGCTGTGTAGTTAAATGTTTCTGGGGAAATATATGTCATCTTTAATGCAAAATCCAGCTTCAGACAGAGAAGCTGGCTATTTAATAGCAGTTTAACTGGAGTTTTGAAGCAAAGCTCAGGCTCAGAGAAGCTGATTCACATTCAAACTTTACTGAGTGGCTCTACTTTTCTTGCAGTAAATGATTGGACACTTCAACACATGCTGAAATCGTTCGTGTTGACTTCCACTGCGTCTGAGAGCTGAATCAAAGAGATGCTGACAGTCCTCATATAACTTAATCTTGAGCAGGAGGAAATAAAACAGCTCTGTGGTTTGAGAGCAGTTGGTAGAGAGGAGTGACCCAACCTGGTCAAGTGTAACTGAGAAGGCCATGTCTGGTAACCCCAGGTGCAACAGAGGCGTTAAATGATGTGAGGAAATAAGCAATAACTGGGGACTGTGTGTGTGTATGGGTGTGTGTGCGTACTCTTTCAAAAGCGGTGTCAGGGTCGATAAGTGTCCCGCGGCGGCAGCGACCAGCTGGAAACACAGAGGAGCTCTGACTCTCAAAGCAGCGCTGCGAAATCTGTTTCACATGCAGCAGGTTCAAGATATAACCTGCAAAAGTCTGTGTTTTTTATTTTTTCTGCTGCTAACCACAGATCAAACAGTGTGTGCGTGCTGTGGAAATTAAAACGGCATTCATTTTTGTGCATCAGATAATTTTAAAAGGATGTATCAGAAAAGCAAATGTGATGAATAAATCTTGTTCCTTCAGTCAGTTGCAGGTAAACGATAAAACCCTGGGATAAAGATTTGATAATATAAGTAGTTTTAAGGGTAAAGACTCCATAAGTAATTTTTGGGGTGAAACAACTCTCTTCAACCATAGATCATACATTAAATAGGATTTCAACCTATTTATTAAACAATCTATGTCACTAACTTGCTATTTGGACTGCAGTTCAAATAGCAATTGCTATGTATTGCTCCTTTAAAGACACCTTATAAAAAGGGGCCCCGGCTAAGACGTAATGCAATTTTTTTTTAGGCCTCGGCACGGAAAAGTTTTGGAAATCCTGGTTTAGTGTATTGAATGGCCTGCCAGTTGATTTGAAAATGTTAAAAGGAAACCAACCTGTGGTCTTTGTATTTAAAAAATGTTGCTGATTGTCCCTTTAAAAAACTGTCCACACCCATTCTATACTTTCCATCATATCTCTTTATATTACAAATGCTGACATTGCTGAATTGCCCTTAGAATACAGGGTCAAATTTGCATACACTTTGCATACACAGGGGGTAGACAAAATATCAGGAACACACTGAAGGTGCTCTTTTACTTTCCCTGCTGGATTTATACTCACAGTCTAGTCACTGAAGCAGTTATTTTCTTCAAGGCCAAAAATAAATCAGATTTACAATGATGTATATGTTGTGTGTCAGTGTGTAGTCAGTGTTTAGTATAATTGTTTTCAGATTTATGACAAAGCATCTGTGCTAATTATCAAGTTTTGAAAAGATTGCGTCTCTCTGTCATTACGTCTCACATCGGTTTGGTCCACTGCCTACAAAGCCACATGTCTCTTTTTTGTGCCAAAATATTGAATATATGAATTAAGTGAATATTTAAGTAAGAATTAATCTAGTTACTCAGACCATCAGGGGGAAAGTGAGAAATATTCAAAGATCTATTATTTTGTAATTTATCCCCATGCATGCTGTAATCTCAGTCAGCACCTGTCTTGACAGCAGCACAACATCTTCTCTGTGTTTATTGTTTATTATTTACAGATTTATTGTCCCTACTATCGGTTGCATTAAATATTGACCCTTGTCCTGTGGGACAAAAAATCAATATAATGGACAACCCATGCACGGACAGAAAGGACAGAGGTGTTTGTTATTTTGTCCACCACCTGTTCCTGCATGTAAATGGCTACGTAAGACTGAATCACAGAGATCAAGCTGCTCACTGAAGCATCAGCTGACACGTTAGTAACTTCCACGCTGACGCTATTGTTTCATTTGATACTTGGACTCATGAAACAGATGAAATCATTGTTGGAAGTGTGCCTCCTGAATCTTTATTTCATGTTTTCACATGGTTTTCCCAGGCGGAGATGGACCTGAAAGAGCACACTTAATGGTGTTGTTACAACTGAAACAAGTGAACTGAATCTCAGAACAAAATGGTTTCTTTGTTTAAATGAGAATCAACAAAATCCTCTTCATAATTGTTCAGTGTAAAGCTACAGTGCATCAGTCACACATGACTGTGAATGACGGTCAAATGAAGGAAGTAAAGAAATACTTTCACTCTTGTCGCAATACACTATACTGCTCTGAATAGTTTGGAGGAGGTGTCTTCTTTTTGGCCTTTCCACAACTGAAATACAAGCAAAAGCATAAAAGGTTCTCCACACAAGGATCTATAACGATAACTACAAACATATTGCTTTAAATATTAATAATATTGCTCAAGTGGATGAGGGAGTCCAGACTGCTACGTCATAATTGTGGTGTGGAGCCCACCATTAAGGATTGGATTAAACCACTTCAATGTACAGTAAAGCACAGTCGTTATGGTTAAGTTGAAATGGCCTGTAGCTCATCCTTGCATCCAGTGACATCACTGTGACATCACTGGTTGCAGGAAGAAGAAGTCAGTCTTCTCTGTCAATGTAGCACTCACCGGGGTTTCCCACCAACACTGACTGAACATCAGCATGAAAAGTGACATTTTCTATAATTTCGTGAAAATTGGCCTGGGTCAAAGTCACTAATGTCTGAGCTAACACTCTTGGGTCTTGAGGAGTTACTAAACTGTGCACTCACTTCACAACTTTGTTCACTCTCCTTTTCTTTTTCTGTTACGGTACAGTTAGGGTAGCAGGGGAAGGGATGCTTTAAAAACAATACAATGGCTTGCAACAGAAAACAGGATCAAATTTTGTAGAAATGTAACCCGATGCCGTGTTGCGGTAGCCAATCAGGGACGACAAGGAGCTTCCTTTGGTTTTCATCCATTTGTTTGTTTTCCTGATTGTTTCAGAGCAGTTGTTTTCTAGGAACAAATAAACACTCTTGCCTGATTCTGCATGAATGTGGCCTTAAGAAATAGCAGCACCGTTTGTCCAGTATTTTATCAATATTTCAGATTTATCAATCAGGAACTGGTACATATTTAGTAATGGCTCTCAATACCCATCCCTACTCATTATATTCATTATAATCGATCAGGAAAAAAGTGTGATCTCAAGATAGCCCAATTTTACAATTGTGAAAATGTTACACAGCCATGCTTTTCTTTTCTTTGGTTGTTTTTTTTTTTATCACAGTTACAGACTATATCTGTAAGGCTGTAGGCTACAGGCAACATAAATAGTAGATCTAGATCTAAAAATCGAATGCCCCCCTTCCCAATAATCCTGGCGCCAGGTCTGTAGTAACTTGAGAAGAAGCACCATCCTCGTCCAGCTCCTCGAAAGGCAGTGAGAACATTTCCCATCAAGATCTGACACACATGTCATAACTTGATTGAAACGTAACATTTCCTTCCCGACCTCCCAAGTTTTAAATGATGTCTAACGCTCCCTTGGTTTTCACACTCTTGCATTTTTTTATTCGACTCTAATTTTCACGGCTTTGAACTCGCTCTGTGAATGTGTTCCTACAGACTGAGTAATGATTTTGGAGATGGAGTCCAGTCTCAAAAGGCAGGCAACTATGAAACTTCACGAACTTCACTTCATGAAAACCTCACGCTCTCTTTGATATAAAAAAGCTGCTGTCTGTATTGACCCCGAGTAAAATATTCAGATTGGTAAAGATCAGCAAAGTGCCTCAGAGAGCGGATGTGAAAATGGAACATGAGCCCTATTCTGCAAAAATACAATATTACACTTTTATGAGCCAATAGCATTTAATGACTTCCTAAGTGGTGAAGCCATAGTAACAGATTAACTCAATATGAAGACACCTTTTATGACCATTGATGTCATTTTGCAGAAACTAGTACTGCAAACTGGCAAAGGCTTTTACATTGCGGATAAAACATGAGATTTGCACAGATTTTTTTATCCAAAGTCGTAGCATGTAAAGAATCCCTGAGTGGTTCCAATGAGCTTTATTATATATGAAGATGGCGGTTACACCAGCACTGCCACTCCAGATATAGACTCTTAACAGTCAACTGCATCAATTTTATAAGCTTCACAAAGCTATAAAATGTTACCATGGTGGTGTTTTTAGTGCTTCATATAACCATTACACAAGAAGAGACTCAATTTGGTTTGAAATATTACTAAAGGGTGATTGGAAAAACATGACTGAACCATCGATTGTAGAAGGAGACACAATTTGGGTCTACCCATTACTCTCACTGCCATCTTTGTCAGTTTATAGAGCCTTAAAATCTAGTGCTGTATTTGCACTGCATGGTGTAGCTTGCTTAAATCCACTCTACTCTCTTTTTTGGTGTTCCATTGTCAAAAGTTGTGGATACCTGACATCTGACGATGGAGAGACCACATCACAGACCACTGATTAGTCACAGAAAAGTCTGAAAGAATCATAATGAGACATGTAGCAACCAAAGTTGTTCTTTCAACAGTCTTTTGTCTTTTTTTTTTTTTTTTTTTTTTTAAAAAAGCTTATCTCCTTTCTGTGACAACCAGTCATCCCTTCAAAATCTTCCATTGTTCCTGTTTTTGTGGCACATAGGAGAAGTTTTCTGCCAGAGACCCCTTTCTGTCAAACCCCAGTCTCCTGCCTGGAGTCCTTTGCCCAACCCATCCATTCGCCACAACCTGTTCCTGGTGTGAACTTTGTTGCTTTTTATACTATGTCATCTGAATTCCTGAAGCCTTTCTGCCAGACAGCTTTCTGATCAACTAATCAGTGAACTATGCCTAAAAAGTCTACTGGGTGAAAGTCTTGTATTTGACCCATTTATCAACCATCTGGCTCTTAACACTACGTCACCTGACTTCCTGAAGCATGCAGTTTCAAAAATAAATGTTGATGTGACGTGACTGTGGCGTTTGTAGACACAAAAGCCTTTTGGCAGATGTATCACAAAGAGAAAGCATATACTTTCCCCCCTGCAGATGGAGAAAACATAGGAAGCAATTAAAAGCTTAAGGTCGTCCGTCGCAAAGAGGTTTCTCGCCCTGACGCTCCCGACACTTCAGGAGCAGGAGGACGCCTGCTAAACAGATAAAGCTTCTCTTTTTTCAGCTTCTGTTACGCACAGACCCCTCCACCCCACCCAACCCTGCGGCCCTCCAGGCTATTTATTTGCTTACACAGCTTTCCAATGACCCACTCATCCTCCAAATGTCAATAACCAAGCAACACCTGTCTCAGTCAACACTAATTGGAACAAAGTCTGCTTCTCTGTGTGGGGACACAATTATTTTACCTGCTGCACTGACTTCTTCTTCTGCAGTCAAACACAGGCACACACTCAACCTGTCTGCTTCTGTGCAGTATTTATGGTGAGATGAGGTGGGTAGACACTTGGGAACCCGACACCACATTTACTGCCAATTGCTGTGGAATGATGAAGTGGCCCATTTGGTTCAGATGCACTATTTGTCCGAGGCGGGCTTTGTTCTGTTGGCCCTCCATCATGTACAACAGTCAGCGGGACGTCGGTGCACCTCAACTCATGACGACACATAATGATGATATTTATCAGCAGAGACCACCTGTAATCAACCAAAACAGTGTACGCTATTTATGTTTATTTACTGGGTGTTAATTAAGTTGTGTTTGGGGTTAAAACCTAATTTCAATAAATTCACAGGTTCAGGTGCGGGTAAAAAAAACCTAAATGTAAGTGGGCATAAATGAAGTTTCTAAAGAAACCTGATCAACATATTAACTTCCCAGCATTCATTGCTTATTGAAGTTTTTTTTTTCAAACACAGCTGAAGTGATATTAAATTTATGTCACTAAAAAGTTTTTTTTTTGATTAATTAAAAAAATACTTCAAATTGTTTTTGCAGATTTTTTAAATTTTAAGGCTACCCAGAGACTGACTGGTGTGAGATGATTTCTGTGATTCAGTTCTTTAATGAACCTTGAGACAAGACAGAAAAATGAAGATACATTTTGGAAATAACACTGATAATTCCAAAGTATTATGAAAAAAAGTATTATATGAGTAAAAGACAGAAAACATTTGTTGGTTTGGAGATGTGACAACAATTCTATGCGACAAATTCAAACTGCAGTCATATATTCTTTTAATTGCATTTTGCTCTTTTGAACAGTTGCACAGAGAGCAAATGCCAGAAATCTGTTTTCCTTTCATGTTTTGTTTTGGCTTGCATATGAATAACTTTTTTTTTTTTTTTTTTTAAGCATCCTTCAGCAGCGCATTATGTTGTGCACCGAGAAGCGTAATGACGTCTAAATCAACAGGACTGCAGCGACTGCAGTTGTTTTAACTTCTGCTTCTGGTTTTACTGCCAGACAGATTTTGGCTCTCGTCTTCCCTCTACTGAGGCCTACAATCCGCACCAAATGTTTCACATTACCCAGTGTGAAAACCCTCCTATTCCTCAGATTCTTTTTTACAAGTCCATACATCCGTGGAAACTTGATATTTCATATTTCATTCTGGTTTGTGGATGTCATTGCAAGTGGACGCCGGTTCACATGCAACTGCCCGACCGCTGCCTTTGATCAGCCTGACCACGACTAATTGTGGATGGAGAACAAATGAAAGAAATATCGGGAGATTTCATGGGAATTGCCACTATGGCCTGAGATGCCTGGTGCTGTTATTAGCAGTTAAAATAGCCGGTGAGCACTTGGAGAATTAGCCTGTTTCCTCTTATGGTTACACAAAGATAACTTTGGTTTGGAGGAGGGGAGTTGAAGCACCAACAAAAGCCCTTCACGCAGCAGCGTTTGGTTGTGTTTGTGGCTTAGAGGAGCGCTGAGATTTAAAGTTTTGAAGCCATAACTCCTTGTTCACTTCTAAACAGCACATGGAAACATAACATTTACACTGCACCCCTTTAAAAAGCTTTAACAGCGTGAGCACAAGTCATCTCTGCGCTGAAGTGACCTATTTCATGTGTCCTCTTTGAGTCTGTAATAAATTGCATCTAGAAACATAATACCACAACCACAAAATCCCCATATGTACTTAAAAGGTATTCACAATAGAGAGCAGGATTGTTCTGGCAAACAAAATTCATTCGACGGGCCAAATATCAAGGGGAAGATGTTTTAAAAAAAGGAAATTTAAAGCAGCATAAATGTTCCAAATGTTTAAGAGTGGCCAGGGAATCCCATGGGGCTCGTTCGGTATCGCTCTTTGTTCCTTGTACAGGATGTAACTTTGCAAGCTGGTTTTCATTCAATCTTGAGCTCCAACAAACCCAACAGCTCACTCTCTTTAACAGTCTCAGCTCAGATTTGCATGCAACAAAAACATCTTTCTCACTTTAGCAAGACAAAACAATTTCCGCCCGCTGTTTGGCTGCACAAACATGTCAAAAAGTTAAGGTATGTGTCTGTCCAAGTAGCATGTTGACCTGCGCGGCTTCAGGGAGCGTTTGTAAAAAGGCGGCTGATTTTCCGGTTAGGAGGGCAGGTTAGCCACGGTCTCAGCAGCAGGTGACTGGAATGAGGTCATTATGTGGTCATGGGAGGGGGGACAGCAGGCCTGAGTGTGTGTTTGAGTGTGTGTTTGTGCGTTGAAACCTCTGAACAACTGCTGTGAGGGAGGTGAAACACATCAGAGGCCGAGCTGCAGTGTTTTTCCCCCTCAGCTCAAGGTGTCGTTTCACACCGCCGAGCCCGTCTGCTGTGGAATCCTCAAGATGACAGCGGCGGATTGATTTGCTTATCCATGAAAGAGATGGACTGCTACTACGAGCCCCAGGAGATAACAGGGTAGAGGACCACAGCACACACCGTGGAGAAACACTCCGAGCCACCTGTGTTGCATTTAGAGCACTTTATCTTATATCTCGCCTTTCTCTAAATGGTTTTGCAGAACATCTTCGTTCCTTAATTCAGTGGCAGTACTCAGCATCACCCACTGACATAATGCACTGATTCTTCATGTTATAAATACGTCATAAAAGATTTTACATCTATTTGTTTTGAAAACTTTCATGTACCACAAATCATGGGCTCAATCCTATAAATCCCATGTTTCAAATATTGCGCATTCACTGTAAAAAAATTAATGCAGGAATTAAGTGGAATCAACTAATCTTTTCTAAATAATTCAATGTAAATACACAAGATTTATTTATCAATGTTAATTAAACGTTTGATTAAAATTTGTAGTATTTCTTTTCAAAACACTTCAGAACACTGTAAAAAAAAAAATCTTGAGACGGCTCAAATTTTCAAGGCCACTTATTATAATAGATTTTTGAATTTTGAGCCAAACCCAGCATGCCTGATATTAATGAAATGTTTTTCATTGAAAATATTAAAATATTAACAATTATGCACTTTGACTTCAGTCGGTTTGCTCAATCATTTTTGAAATACATTTATACAGGTTCAAATTTATCTAAAAAAAAAAGTGATTATGCCATTATTATGCAGATCACACCTTTCAAAACTCAGAAATCTATTGCAGTAAGTTGCCTTGAAATTTTGAGTTGTCTCATCTCCTTTGTTTATACAGTTCTTCTAAATTGAAGTCTTTTAACTTGAAATGATGATTTGAATGAATGTGCTGTAAAGATTTCAATCAACTGATTGAATTAAGTGTAAAATAAACTTGATCAGCATATTAAAAGACTTCACTGTGTGAATTAAAACTGTTTTTTTTTCTTGTTTATAGTTTGAAGAGAACATATGATGAGAACTTGCTGTGTTTCTAATACACATTAAGATAAGTCATGATTGTTTTCATAATAATGAAAACACTGTGAAAAATTTTAAAAATTTTTAAAATGTAATTATCTCAGCGGGAGCAGTTTCACATGTTGTCTTTGTACTGATGAACTGAATAAAGTAGGTCCAACAGGAGCTGCTGCAGCTTTGCGTGAAATGAAGACGCTGTGATGTGATGTGACAGGAAATCAAATTTGTTTGTGATGTTTATTAGTTTGACTGAACAGTTGTTGGTTCAACTTGAGCTTACTGAACATACAGGATTTTCTCATTTGAATGACAATCAGGCCCATTTGACTAGAAATGAGTATTTGTTTTGAAAGTGCAGTTTCAGGTGCTTCAGGAATCTTCTTTTTTCAAATGGAGTAGAGGCAAGACTCATGATCCACAAATATTCTTGAAACAATCTGATTTCTGCTGGACCTGATGAGACTGACTTGCTGTAAGCACATAGCGTCTCAGTGGGTCATCAAGGCCAGACACATCTCAAAAGGACAGAGGACAGGAAGTCTTTTCCTTCCCAAAATTTGAGGAAACAAAATAGTTTGCAGCACTCGGTCCCCCACTGTTAGCTGGTCAGTTGTTTAATGGAGCGTTCAGATGCTCCTCGTAAAAATGTCAATTTGGAAAATATCACGTGACCACATTATGTTTCCCATGTATTTGGACTCAGTCAGTGGTGGATACAGTGTAACATCTGGACAGATTAAAACACAGAGGTTTGTAAAAAAAAAAAAAGAGACCTTTATCTTTGGCTTCTTTCATCAAGCTGCAGGATTCTAAGGCATGCTGACTGAATAACGCTAAAATGCAACAGAAGAAAAGAGCAATTAGCGAACACATGTGCAGTAGAACTGGTTATTATACTTAATACCTTATACCACCAATCACGCACCTTCCGAATTTGCATACTCCAACTTGAAAGATATCTTGATTGGCCACTATGATGTTGGATGTCGGATGACAATGACGATGCTGACAGCAACAACGACAACAACGCTTGTTCATTAGTGCTCTCCTCTCTGCAGCCTCAGTCCTCCTCTCCTGGGTCTCTGCAATTTTTATTTTATTTCTAAAACTCAAAGATTCAAGTACATTTTCTCAACAAAAGATTATAGGTCAGCAAAACTTTTTAAAAGATCAAATAAAAATGTAAGAGTTTGAGTTTGATTCAAAACTAAAAATGTTAGTGAAGCAATTGCCTTGAAGTTATGAGTTTCCTTAACCTTGTTACAATGATGAAAATAGGTCAAAAATGTTACTTTCAGTTCAAAGCCACTTACACATAAAATATCAAGTAATCAATCACAACTGGGCTCATTTAACTTTGGTCATATCCCGAGCTCATCCATCTCCTGTCAGCTGTTAAGTGCTCTGAGTAAACACACTCGTCTTTCATCTGTTGCCTGAAGCCACACACTGTACAGCAGAGGCAGTTTGGGCCACTCGCTGACTTCACTGGCATCCAGACAGCTTGGCATGTTTTGGCAAGTTTTCTGCAAGATATTGTCTTCAGTGAGGTATCGCCTTTCACTCTTTTCCTTCCCGTCCCATTTGCTGTGCGGCGAGGGCGACAAAGGGACATAAATCTCCTGAACTACCTGTTTGATAGTCGGCCAGAGGCATCCGCTCGCCGCTGCCAAACTGAAGAGGGGAACTGGTGGGGGGGCTGGTTCTCAGTTTAGCTCATAATGAGGCTTAAACAAACCTCATGTCCCTAAAGAGTGAAAGGTAATTACGGAGAAGTCCTAAATCTGCTTTAATTCTCAGTGGCCTCCAGTTGCAACCTGTTATCTGATATGATTCATAGAGTGCGTTAAGAAAGATGAGTGAGTGTGAAATTTTCTCTGCTTGGCGTTCTCGGCCCTCACATCCGACAAGATGAATGAGCTTGATGAGTTCTTCAGTTTCCATCTCAGCCTACTCGCATTTGGCCTTCACGGTTTCTTTCTCTCCCTCGCCACAGAGCCATTTTACGGGAGTCATGAGAAATGCCGCCATCAAAGAATGACTTTGTTAGGATATTATGAGCTGATGTGGAGTAAGAGAGGGAAAAAAAGAAAACATTGGTAATGGATCATAAATTACACTTTTTATGGAACAATGTGATTTGATCTGGGTGTCAGCCCTTCTGAACTGATCGGAGCGAGCAGAGCCAATAGGTTTCCTCAGGCTGTTTTTGCTCCAGATGATGTTAAAAGTGAGAAGAAGGAGGACAGTTAGGCCGAAACAATTAGTCTCCACAGACCAATAGGCTGCATCGTGCCAAAGCTCGAGCAAAAAATGAGAAAGTCAGATGTTGACTTAATGTCAAGTCAGATTGACTCATTTGTGGATCTGGTTCAAATGTGTACGCATCTCTGTCTGGGAAGAGCTCTAACTCAGTAAAAGAAGTCCCTCATGTCTCCCCAGTATCTAATGGTGTCCAACGGGAAACTGATTAGATGATTCACCACAAACTTAAAGGGGGAGAACAAGTCGAGCCCAGAGAGTCACCCCACTGAGAAACTGTAAAACAAGTGCAGAAATATCCTCCTTTAGTTTTTAAAATATAGTGCTGTTATTATATGTATAGAGGTTAGACGTTATCCTACATTGTTTCCATGTGTCTTATGAAGAATTACAATTTCTTCCTTGTAAAGCAATATGAGAATAACATGTCGTTCTTGACCTTGGATAGTAATAAAAATATATTCAAGGTCCACACTTTTTTAGAGCATTTTCTAAAGCTCTCCACTGCATCACATCTTTGAACCATCTCTTAAAAAATCCTTGACTCATATACGACCAAAGTTCCACCGAGCTCACGAGACAACCAGACAAACATCATCCACAGATGAGGACCACTAGATACAGTGAAATAAATATATTCTATCTTTATATGTACAAAAACAACAAAAATATAAACCCAACATGTTTGTTTTTGGTCCCGTTGTTCATGAGAAGAAACAGAAAATCTAAGACCTCTTAAATCTGCAGTTCTCCTTTGCCAAGACAATCCATCCATATGACAGGTGTGTCTTGGACTGGTCACAATAAAAGGTCACTCTAAAATGTGCCAGTTCTTTGTTTTTTTTTTGGAAAAAAAATAATTCGTTTGGCAGGTAACACATTTGGAGTTATGTCATTAAAGCAACTGACAACAGGAAAGTCACATTACGAAAGTTACGTGACACACAAACCTAGTCTACTGTGTTTGTTTTAGCTACACATCCAAATGGAGGTTTTCCAAAAGGAGATTTATTCACTAGATAGAAAACAGTACAGAAGCCAATTTCCTCCTTTCGAAACATCAAGCTGAGAGTCGTGTGAAACATTTGTATGTTCTGGAGTTTTGTTACACTGAAGAAAATTTATGTGTTTTTGTTGTGTTAAATACCTGGCTTGGATACTTTGAGTTGGAGTTGGAGTTTTTTCCCTGCCAAAAACCTACCATCTGAAAGTGAAAATTTGTATTTTCTAACTTTGCTGTACCTTAACCCAGAAGTTTTATTTTTTTTGCGTTCTCTGAATTTGCCAGCTAAGCTTTTTGTGTGACCAACAGGTGAAAATGCCGTGCCCAGTCTGTTGTATTTTCACATAACATAAGTTGAAGCGGAGGAATGTAATTTCCACATAATTTGTGTCCGTATTAAATAATAATTTTCTGTCTGTGCTCATTTTTCAAACTGTTACGACCTCATTGTAGCGAAACCCTCCATGACGAGGGTATCGTATCGCCCTGAAGTGAAGAACAAAACATCAGACGGCTCAAGAAGAGTCTCAGCAAGTGCAGCCGCCACATACCACACTTTAACAAGTATCTTACCACACTCACGCTGTAACCAAGTCAAACCATATGGACAGAAGAAAGGGTGGGTGCTCTGAGGAGGGGCATGGCCCAACGGAGGCGTCCCATCTCAGGATCGAGCAATAAGTCATGTTGAAATACCTCAGAGAACAACAACATGTGGACAATTACCATCCGGGAGGTGGAAAACAAAAACCAGACCGACAGCTAAAAGAGAGATAACAGAGTTTTACTTTATTGGAATAACTGGAAGCAGCTTCTGGAAACAGGAGCAAAGACTTATTACACATTTAAATCCAATGATCCCATTTAATTAGCCTTTAAGCAGCTTTAAAATTGTTAAAGTCATCTCATTCTGAATTGTTTGACAATATCATATATATTCTGTATTACCCAAGACTAACGTCCCTATCTTACTCCTGGTGCAAAGCCATTGCGTTGGTGGCACAGGTGGATTTGCTATCTTATACCAGCGCAGTTGACATTTTTGCCACATCTGCAAGATAGCAATTGCACTTGCGCCTGGTCCGGAAAAACAAGCCTTGAACAATTATGATTCTATATTGTTATATTTGTCTATGAGATCTGTCCGACCCGGGGAAAGAACATATGTGTACTGTCAGAGCGTAATTTTGCACATGGGTTGAAGCTGCACCTCAATCCGACTCAGGTGAGTATTCAGTCGGATTGAGGTGCAGACAGTCTCTCCTCTCCCCCACTTCTGTCCACTGGTTCCTTATTCAGGAGCTTCAGCCAGCGCAGCTACTTAATAATGATGATGATAATAGTGAATTATAAAATACAACATCATTTCAAGGTGCTACAGTAGAAAACATAACCAGTTACACATGTGCATGACTTTTACGGTTCATGTATTATTTTTTGCAGGCGTTCCTATAAAATAAATTTACAAATGAAGTTGCTTTGGAGACGTTCTGCTGTCTCCGTATACTGTGCGCTCTTGCACTTTCACCTCTCGAACCAGGAGATGTGTAACCTCACTTAAAAATCTTTTCTCTTTGTTTCGTTCCTGGTACATCTGCCATCATGCTGCCACTGTTTGCGCTCCTGGTGCACCTGCTTCTTAAAGGAACTGAGAGCTGACTTTCTGATTGGTTCATTGCATGTTCGGCCAAAACTCACCTGTGAATCAATAAAGGTACCTGGGCACAGCTGATAGGTATATCCTGCTGTGTGCCTCTGGCACAACGGGTGTGACAGGACAGGATATCCCTGGCAAAGGTGGACTTGGACACACCTTGAATAAATTAAATCCATTGCACTTTGCACTTGCCACTTGCACTTTAGATCAGCATAAGATAGGACCATAAGTGTTTTTTATTTATTTATTTATTTTTTTTATGCACCATATTATTCAGATATTCTAGATGTACTATAATATTAAGGTTTTATTCACATTCCTTTTAGTCATATGTGCTGATTCCCTCACTGTAGCAACTAGCTAGTAATGGCTAGCAATACATGCATTGTTATGTGTATTAAAGTACAGATTTCGCTGTTTGAGCATTGTTGGAAACATTTGGGATAATATAACTACACAACTCAACAAAATATATAACATGTCCAGTGTTTTGACATTTAAATGTAGAAATGTTATATATCATAGCTTTAAGTCTATGCTAATCTATGTATATACATTAAAAGTAAAGTACAAAAAACATAATGCAGAAGAGAAAGAAGAAATGAAACATCACTCCTTAACAACTCAGAAGTTCAATTAAAAGCAATAAAACACACTCTTTCTCATTTCAGTACACTTGGGGTTTTCAGTTATTTTTTATCATATCAGCAACTTCTATGAAAGTCTTTGGCACAACAACAGCTGTACAACAATGGTCTTAAAATCAAAATGCATACAATATTCTCTAATATTCCAAAGGTTGTAAAAAATTATTACTGGAAACTCTTTAAACTGTTCAGGTTCAGGCTTCCAAAGTTTCCTAGGTGCAACATGCCAAACTTTACCATCTTTATTTATTATTGGGAAAAAAGATGTCAAAAGGGAATGTCTTTTTCGTGTTTTTATGAGTCCAGTTCTCTCTGTTGATATCTTACGTTATGAAATATAAGTTATGTAAGATCAAATTAATTACTCTTGGGGGGAATTAAACTTTTTCCCTCCATTGTTATTTTTATATTCGTACACACACACACGCACACACGCACACGCACACACACACACACACACACACACACACACACACACACACACACACAGGCCTTGAATACACACGCCCATAAGCATGCAGTTATCAGGAGAGATGTTAGAGTGATGGGATGGCCACATTGTCAGACGACAATGCTCAGCTTACCGTTTTCACCAGGGGTATTAATGATGAATTCAAAGTGACAGCAGAGTTTGGGGTCAATGCACGGCTAAATAAAAGTGTGATGAAAATGTGTTAGTAATGGCAAAACGTAAATTTTCAGAAATATTACACTTTCTTGTAGTACTTGAATGTTAAAGTGGTCCCTCTAGCAGCTGACAATCCCAGCGGTGGCTCCAAGCCAGTTTGAGTTTGAGACTCTTGCTTTGCAGTAAAGATGCATGGAAAAATATCCTTCAGCTGGAGATCATAATCTTAAATTTCACTGATGCTGCATTCATGTTTCTTGATGTGTTAATCTGCAGTTCACAGTACTAGAATGCTATATATACAACCTATATGAATTTTTAACTATAATGATATTATGACATTAAAATTAAGTAATTCTATATACTTAGATAAAAGTGAAAAGTAAAAATGTTTTTTTTCCATAATAATAATAATAATAATAATGAGCAATTTTGGGTGAAAATATCTATTTATACATTATTAGTACTTTTCTGAATACTCGAATTCAGGTGCATCCCTATCTAATATATTGTTACTTATGTAATCTGAGCAAAGGCAAATTTAATATCCA
This sequence comes from Lutjanus erythropterus, assembly GCF_056507025.1. Taxonomy (NCBI): domain Eukaryota; kingdom Metazoa; phylum Chordata; class Actinopteri; order Lutjaniformes; family Lutjanidae; genus Lutjanus; species Lutjanus erythropterus. Next base: position 13,627,495 of record NC_139326.1, on the reverse strand, counting down.
GTATCATTAATGCTACATACAGGATTACACCTGTTAAAGGAACACAACAAAATCTGTCTTTTTGCTAAAAGTGATCTTAGCTTAAAGTCTGTCTCAAAATGTTTAGGAAAAATGGTTCTCATGTTGCTTATGAAGATAAAGAATTAGTCTTGTGTGACAGCGAGCAGGTCGGTGAAAAACTTTGCCTCTGCTGACAGCTCCAGTTAAAAGTATCTGTGGCAGTGAGTAAAAAATGACCTCGCTTTAAAATTGGCCAAACATTCCTCCTACAGAGACATGCAAAACGTTTTAGTTCTACACAGCATGTGCACATAATGGCCAGCCACCTGGCTCTGCTTTTTTTCTTTATGTGGGAATTTCAGACTAATTCAGCCTGGAATGTCAGATGTGTTCTCAAGATGATGCACCTGATACTAAAAAGCACTTCACAAGAGCTCCAGTACAAGACGGATCGCTCCCTGGAGAGTGTTGCTCTTCTTTCCATCCGAGAAGCTACAATCCTCTTTTTTTTTTTTTTTTCCACCAACAGAGACGCCTGCTGGTGTGCACTTGACAGCCTCCCATTATGTCATTTGATTTTCAAGGATATTTCTGGTAAGAGGAGACGTTGTCCGGAGGAATCTCATATTATCTGCAAGCATGCACAAGCTGCAAATCCGCATGTACACAGAAATGTCTCACTTTTTGTGCACGCTTTATTTTTTGGACCCTGACGATGATGAGCCGAGACACCAGCAGGCCTGAGCTCAGTGGGGGAGCGGGGTGTATAGAGTCGAGATGGGGTTTTTTGGCAGCAACTTCAGAGAAGTCGAGACACCTCGGGATCAGGTCGATTAGGGCTTGCGTGCCCGTGTCCAGGTTTATGGTGGCTTTTCACTGGAACATAACCTCTTTGTTGGATGGAAGGGTGAGGCAGGTGTTTTCTCCCCCTCTCCTTCCCTCATCACCAGGTCGTGTAACTCAATGAAGCTCTAAGATAGACACACACACCTTCGAGGATGAGCCACCAGCCTTAAAACATCACCTCTTTATGCTTAAAACCAAAGGAAACATTCAGGTGTGAGAGCCTCACTTTCCTCCTGCTCAACCTTTCACACCAGTGAAACAGAACAGAGCTCAGAGACGCAGATAAACGCCACCAGATATGAACCAATATGAAGGCTGTGATAAAGTGATGGACAAGTGGACATTTTGACCTGTTGCAGTAATTAAAAGATAGAAGATCCTTATCCAGCAGTTATCCAGAGATACTCACTATGGATTAATAAAAACATTGGCCGAAGGATTGATTTAAGCTCAAACTGTGAAAAGGTGATGAAAATATGTTTTGTATTAAACCCTCCATTTACAATCTGCTTCCAAACTACTTTTACTTTGATGATCATGATGTACACAACCAGGGCAGTGCAAATTATACAATATCTGGAAAACCGTTAAATTACAGTTATAACTCCAAGGAAGCATATATTGACTGACTTAACAAGATAATGCCTAGGCTGCAAATAAAGGTTTATTATAGAATATGTCGGTTTGCTTCAACGTTTCCAGTAACAATCATCACAATAAATGACAAGAGAGAAAAGTGATGAAAGCGCTTATGCAAATTGTTCAGAGTGGCAGAAAACAGTGGTGCTTATCTTCTCCTTTATGCAAAAATTAAACAGTAGAAAAGCACCTTGGGCCTGTTCAAAGTGACCCTTTGCCTGACCTTTGCCCTTTGTCAGTTATCCTTTCAGTGACCAGTAGCACCAGTACAATACACACACTCACACTTTATACACACCTCTGGATTGTATGAAAAAGTTCAACCAGGCCTTTGTGTAAAAACAAAGCTTTATTCATTTGAACTGATACTAATGACAGTTTGTTTTAAGAAAATATCAGTTTGTTCTGTTCTGTCAGTTTTTGTCAGTAATAGAAGAAGTATTCAGAACTTTTACTTAAGTAAAAAGTAAAAGAAGTAGCATCAAATGTAAAAGTACTTGTTCTAGGAATTATATTTTGCATTATTATTAACACTGATGAATCAATGCACAGGTCATTGTAGCCAGTTTTAAACACTTTTTTCAATGAAGTGCGGTAGTTTAGTCCGGTGGTTCCCAACCTTGGGGTCGCGCCCCTCCACAGGGTGACAAAATAAATGTTAAGGGGGTTGAGAGATGATTAATGAGAAAGGAAAAAGGATAAGACAAAGTTCTGCTGCACAAATGTCTGTTTATATGTTTGACTTTTCTCTAATCTTTTATTTTTATAGTGAAATATTGGATAATTTGATCTCTTTGGAATTCAGTCTGTGAAACCAAATGAAACCATCTGTAAAGTTTAGAGGGGAAACTCCCATCAACATCTGAGACATGCTGATGTCACCCATTGGATCTTTAACAAACTATATTTTATATGCTGTTCATATGGGTTGTTTTAATTTATATTTAGATGAATTTGAAAAGTAACTACAAATAAATGTAGTGCAGTAAAAAGTGCAATAATTCCCCCACTGACCACCCTTAACTCCACGCTGCAGAATGAGTTTGGCATTTGCAGAGGGTAGAAAAAAAGATGCTTTTCTTTAACTCCATTTGGGTGGCCATATGGGGAGTGAGGCGTGATCAAATCTGCACATGGCACAGTCTCCCACCGCCAGAGGAGAGCGAAACAGGCTCAACACATCAATAAAGCGTACGTCCTTCACATGTAGAAATACCAAACTATCAGTCACACAGCAGGCAGCAGAGCCAAGTCCACCAACTCCTCTACACTTGATCTCACATCCTCTCTGAACATGTGTGTTCAAAATGTGTGCCACCTTTCTCTCATTCACACCCCTGATTGGAAGTGCTGTTTGCGCAGACTATAAATCATATCTAACCGAATCCTTTTATAGTTTATCCTTCAAACAAAGTCCTCTTTTTTTTTCTTTTTTTTTTAACTCAGCTTCTGTTCGGACCCCGGCCTGTCCAGTGAGCAGTGATTTGGTGATTTGTGGGTCAAACATAGTGTAGATGTCTAAAGCATGTCTAAATTTGGTGAAAAGTGAATGTGTTTTTTAGTTATATGGTGGCAAATCTGGGTAGTAGGCTGGGTAGTAAATGTGCCTCCATTACTGTGGCAGCATCTTGCTTCTAAAGCCATGTGATAATGGTTAAAAAAAGATTTGACTTTTTAACTGTTTTTAACAGCTTTTGCCAAAAACCTATTCAAGATATAATTTATGCATTAATATGAATCAGTTGTTTGTGCACATTTATTTACACTAGCCTATTTCTTCTTAGCTCTTCTTACTGTTTACTCTGCACTATTTATTGTATATTTTTACATACTTTAGCAAACTTTTTACTTAGCAAATTTCCATCTATTTATTAATTGTTCTTGTTCTTTCATATGTGGTATACTATAAAACATAAAGTTTTGGACATTTGCAACAAATTATTAGCCCACAGTTCATCACAAGCAATTCAGAAAGGGTGATGAACAGTAGACATGTCCTACACAGAACACCACTGACCGTTCCGTCATTAAAGATTTGACCATTATTAGGACCTTATGTGATTTGTGTCTGGCCCACAGCAGCCTGATCAATTTCTCATTTGATCAGTTGTAGGTTGAAAGGAAGGCGATAAGTGTGAAGGCACTTTTTCACAGTCCACATATTTCACTGGTAGGTAAAATCTGGTCGACATGAAGATGAAATTTCAATGGATTTAATGGCTCACATAAAAAGTCATAAATACAAAGTATAAAGGATGTGCGCTGCCAACAAGAAGCTTCCATAACATTGCAATGGGAGTTCTTAATGTAAAAAATAGAAATGGCTCATTTTGCTGTTACAGCTTTGACGACTCAGTAACATAAAGAGTGACAAAGAAGATTAAATAAACCAGAGAATCCAGTGGATGATTGGGTTAATCACATGACTTTCATCCAGGAGACTGGGCTTTGAGTCTTATGTGTGATAAAAAAAAATTTTGGCTCTCAACTGAGAAATTTGGATGTTTCTTAGTGTGAGTCCAGAGTGATGATAGACTTATATTTGTACATTTTAGAGGATGAAAAATGTTACCGCTGCAAATCCTAGTGAAATATGGTCCAAATCTGAACGTTCAATCAGTTTATTCAAAATAATAATAATTTTTTTTTTTTACTTTTGAACAAATTCTGGACGACTTTTCACTGGTGACCACAGTTATTTTTTAACCACCTTTTCAATGGAAAATTGCTCAGGGTACGTAATATTCCATTTCTGTCATATTCTGTCAATAAACCACATACGTTTTACACTCTGGACCTTTTATAAGCAGTAAATACCTTATTTTACTCCTTCAGAAATTGTTTGAAGATGACATCTTTGTTTGAGGTTTCATGCCTGAGAAGTTGGATCCACAGATAACCTTTTTTTCTCGTGAACCTGCTGAACTAACTAAAGGAGTCAGGACTTAAGTCATTACTGTGTTACTGTGCTCTCCACTACGGGTATGCAGGTATTTGGATTACATAAGATAAACGATCATCATAAACCACCACCAAGGCAGATATTATTGAGGTGACAAGAAGAATGTTTGACTGTGACCACCACCGATAACGGTCCCAAACAAAAGGCCCGGTTCTGATGGAGGAGATAGCAGCCATTTTTGTGGGAGATACAATACTTTATTTTGCACGCTTACGTGAGTAGAACTGTGTTAACATTTTGATGGACGACTGCGATCTTTATCTGACTTGCAAACTATCCAAATGCCATCATCCTATCAATTTTAGCATGAACGATAAACTGGCTCGTTGATTTGCAGATGGGAAAATTCCCCCGGTCAGGGTCTTTGCTTTGATCACGACCTCAGCAAGATGGCTCCTCAGATCTCAGATGCACAGCACCAACACCTGCGTCCATGTTGTTTGGCTATGCTCCATTGGCTGTCTATCAACACGAGCGCTGATATACTGCCAAGGTCTGCCTGCAAAATAAATGACCAACAAACCTGTGGGAAAAAACACACCCAGGAGAGACAGTTCATGTTTAGAAAATATAACTTTAGTTGGACAGAAGTGAGGAATCTGTGAGTGAGAAGTGTTCAACTGGTAATAAATCATGTGTTACAGCGCTCTGCACACATTGTTCCTTTAACAAACATCAGATTTGTTTAGGTCACATTTTTAGTGAGAAAATTAAAACCTTCTGATGCCTGTAATGTCACAAGTTATTGTGAAAGTATCTCCCTGAGAGAAACTATCATTTAATGAAAACTTTGGTAAATTAATTTTATGCTCTTCAGAAAACAAAGATTTATTCAACTATTCATAACATATATATATTAAACATAATGAGATAAGTATGGAAATGACCCATTTGATTCAATTTTGAACAGATTTGAAATTTAAAGGTAACATAATCTGCCTATCAACACATCTAAAACACATTGCTTGCTTTGCCATATTTCTCACCTGCCTCTTGGTAAAAAAAAACCCAAGGAAACTGCTCCACATGTTTTGTTTTATATGAAGTAAGGGCTTCTTTTTTAAATGTAAATGATGAACAAAGCACAAAAAAATCCTAAGATTTAAAGGAAGAACATGCAGCATTTGTCAGTTGCTGTTTGTAGACACGCCATTCAAAGTTGGCCCCTCCTCCTCGGCTCAACAAAGGAGAGAGCAGCAGCAGAATTGTTCGTGAGAGAGAGGTAGAGGGGTGAATGAAGTGAGGGAGCGGTGTCAGCGAGAACAAAGCAGTGCCTGTGTGTGTGTGTGTGTGTGTGTGTGTGTGTGTGTGTGTGTGTCTCTCTCTGCAGGTCTCACAGACAGAGAGCAGAGGAGAGAGACAGAGACAGTGATGGTTGCTTTGTTTTCCTGACTTCACAACTTGCATGCTGTTGCTATTACTACTACTGAAAGCTGACGCCCAGAAGCAACCCAGGCAGATACAGGCAGAGGGCAGGAGCTCTGCAGGAAAATCCTGCATAGTATGCCTTTAAGATTTGTGCATATTATTACAATGACAACCTTTGTGGATTTAACTGTAACTTTAAACACAACAGTCACGACATAATGAAGTCTGGCTGCTCAGAGAGCATCAGACGAGCATTTGTCAAGAGAGCGCTGCAGCTGCTAGAGCACTTTAATACTCGGGAGTTTATGATCTCCCCCGTTCACCAAAGTGCTTCCTTCCCCAGGGGGTCATTACTGGGCTCCTGACTTCATATTGGTACTTAACATTACCAATAAAGGGGGATCCAGTGTCATTAAACTGCACTGCTGATTCTTAACTGTTTCTGAGCAGAGGAGGCTGCTGACGGACTCGAATCAGAGGGGGTTAATCCAGGATACACAACACACATTTTGTCAGATAGACACCCTTTTAGACTTCAGTTTATTTTACGGCTTATAAAAGATTAGCACGTGAAAAAAGTGGAGACATTCGGGACGTCGATAGTTTCTGCTCTCATCTGCTGTCCTGCTTGGCATGCTGATCAAAGCAAAGAAACATTTCTGACAGCTCCTTCCAAAGGTTCAGCCTTTCAACATGTATCACTTTGGCTTGATTTGCATCGCTTTTAAAATAACACCTGATCATATTTGCCTTCTGGGTTCATGAGCGTGACTTATTGGTGTTGTCTCTTGGCTGTTGTTATATGTCACGTCAGACCGTCAGTTGGGTTTTGCAACTGCCAAGATGTAATCTCTCGCTCTCCCTCTCTCCTCTCAGCATGGAGGACGTCTGCAAAACACAAAACAAGAAAAGTATTCAGTTTGGCATGGCTGCATGGTATCATTTTACTGTTTTAATGACTTTATTTTCAGGCTAACTGGACTAATAAACATTTTAGGCAGATAGCAAACAATGTAATGTTTTGCTAACTTTTTAAATTGCTACCAAACCTTATCGCTAATATATATAAATAAAAAAACTTTTAGCTACCTAGCAAGCTCTTAAAGGGATAGTTCACCCAAACATGAAAATTCAGTCATTATCTCCTCACCCTCATAGTTTTTTGACTCCACAAAACACTACTGGAGTTTCACAGGAAAACAGTGTTGCAGTGTTGCTAACTCCATTTACTATATTAACTCTGACTATCTTTATTTAATTTTGATTGAAATCACTGAACTTGGATTTACTAAACTGAGATTAGTTTTTAATTTTGCAACGGATATCTGCTTAATTTTAAGTCTGGATTTATTCATTTTGCTAAAGTCTGATCAGACATAATCTCAGAATAAATAAACTTTTGCTGCTGCAACCCAGTCTCCCAGTTTTCTGCATCAAACACCAACATTCAGTATAATTTATAATACACAACTGTCAAATTATTGGCAAGTTTCTCCCAGTTCATTGTTGCCTCAATATTTTTTCGGCACATTTTATTCTTCTGTTTCTGTTTAAATAATATATACACTTGTTTATTCATAAAATAACATCCACAGAGCGCAGGTTTCACTTGTATTTATTCAACAGCTTTTTTATAAAGGGTACCGTTTCTTTCATCAGAAATTCCTATTTGACATCAAACAAGAGGCAGAGGTGGCTGTTGCGGTCAAACGCTGCCTGTGTGTGTTATGTAAATATGTATTTAAGCTTTCCAGGAATATGTGTGATGGGCTCTCTGCTGCTGCTGCTGCTCACCGAGTTACATTTATTGCTGCATTAGAGCTCCGTTATCACAGCTCGGACACACTCAGCGGTGCATCGAAGATAATATGATAAAGAAAGGGAGAGAATAGGGATGTTAATGAGTAATCTGTTGAAAAATTAACTGATTAAAATCATGTTTTGGTTTGGTCTGCCTTGGTCTGCCTGACTGTAAATGTCAGTAACCGCACTCTGTTTGGCAGTGTTTTGATTGGTGGAGATATTTGCCAATTTTTGATTCAAGAGCAGTCATGAGAGCCTTATTGTGTTATTATTATGTTTGTTTAAATTCTTTGTGTTCCATGAATCAATGTTTCACATAACTAATGTGTCACTAGAACGTTCAAATAAAACTTAAAATGAGGAAAAGATGTGCTTTTTGTACCTCATTAATTATGAGTGATTAATCGTTTATTGGTTATCAACATGTTCAACTACTGGTTAAAGAAATGCACAAAATTTGCAAACCTAATAGTAAAAGAACTTACATTTCTTATGTTTCTTTAGACTAATGTTTACAAAACATCCCCAGGAATACACCATTCTCAGTACAAAGAGAAATTTTATATGGACAACATTAAATATGAATAAGAAAGCTTTTTTTGTCTGTAACAGACACAAATTATCCTTTGACAAGGCTCAGCAACAACAAATGCACATTTACAATGCAATGTAAAAGATTTACTTCAGTGATTTGTCTCAAGTAAACAGCCTGCATTTAAAATGTAGCAGTGATGTACCCAATCATCAAAAGTATAAGTGCATTGATCAGTTGAAAGATTATATCCTCTTTCAGAGGTCGAGTAAATTCTCTAAAATAATTTAGATAATGAATAAAAGTCGCTGCACGTAAACAAGGCTTTTAAGAAACTACAGAAATTGCTCTGATGTTGAATGAGTCCTCTTACTAGCTTTTTCCAGGCCTTTCAACTGCGTCTAACGTATCAGCAGCTGATGAAGCCAGTATCTCAGGCTTTGAGATGTGATTGGGGAAAAAAAGTACATTACTGTATTCATATTGTGTGAACATCAGAATAATCTGAACAGAAACTAATAACCATCAGATAAATGTAGTGGAATAAAAAAGGAAAATAATTTCTTTTATAAAACAGAGAAACTCAAGTAAAGTTCCACTCATTCAAAATTGTAATGTGGTGCTTGAGACAATGTACTATTGTCACACATACTACTGCATATGTTTCTTATTAACACTATTAAAATGCAAAAGTGCTATGCACAGATGTGAAACATGACGAATTAAGCCCGAGATTTATTTGCATTCAACACTGATTTTTGTTCTTACTTTATATTTTGCTTCTGTGGTTCAATGAAATCAATAAATTCTCATCTTATCTAAAACCTGAAGGTATTTAATGACATTTGAACAAACTTGACTCTAAAGATTTTGTTATGACATTGCAACTATCCATGTTTTTCACTCCACAGGTGCACCCATGCAAATATTGACTTTGGTCCCTTCAAAGTAAAAGTGTATTATTTTCCACGAGTGTGGAAAGTCTGAAACATTTGAGAGGTTGATTTATCAAGCGGTCTATGTTAATTCAAAAGCATAATATCTGTCACTGTCAAATAAAAGCATTTCACGTATCCATGACATTGTTGATCCACATTCAGAGTCTGATTGATACCTTGTTTGTGCAAAGCTAAGCCTCGTTCTTGTGGCTTTGTGCTCAATCCCCCCTGTAGCAAAATGTCAGAACAGGCTGGCACACGCTCAAAAATAAGATACAATATTGCAGTTTATTAAAGACAGACATAAAAACTTCTCGGAGGCACCTCGCCCTATAAAACAACAAGAAATAAAACAGCTCAAGTGTACTCATTCAACACCGTTGTTGACGTGACAGCTTATTCTTTTGGCAAGCGAGTGAAAAGGGCCTGTTACATGCTTCTCTGACACTTTTCATTATCACCTGCACAAAAGCAACAGTGAAAGACGAGGAGGAGGAGTAGGAGGAGGAGGAGGAGGGTTGAACCTGACAGTATCCCCACGCTCATTCATCATAGCCGAAGGTATCTGCATCATGCATTAGAGTCAATAAAGCCTGGTGAAACTGGAGCTGATTTCTTGCTAAATTCCGCCATTAGTCACAGGCCCATATTTCAGGATTAGCCAATCCTAAAAGGGGTAATTGTTGCACGGGGGGGGACTCAGGACTCTTAAGGCTGTCTGAAGCCGAATGCACTCAACTTTTTAAGAGTGTTTGTTTAGGTATGATTTCTTAAAAAAAAAAAAAAAAGGTGGTGTCATTCTTTAGGATTGGCCGGCTGATAAATTCCTGAGTTTGTGGCCCTTTGAGGTTTTTCGCTGCAGAGCACAAAAGAAGGATATCAGAGAGGCTCCGTGTGGAAAGGTTACTGTGTGTTTTAAAAAGTCTAATGGTTACCTCCTAAAAGTATTGTTGCATTTATGCATGTGCTTTTTTTTTTTTTCTCTCCCAGTAGCGCTTAGCATGGCGCGATCACATTTCTTCACAGAGGTGAGGTGTACGGAAGACAATATGACGCCGCAGAGCCACTTAAGATCCCCGCTGATATTCGATAGAAGCCTTAATCGTTATTTTGGGGCAAAGCGGGACAACGGCGCCTGCAGGAGCACCGTCAGATTGAGTTCCTTTTTTTTTTTTCCAGTTAAAACTCAAATATGTGTCATGCGTGTTAAATCGTTCGTAATCGAGGGACATTTTCAGCACTGAGCCATTATTGGCAACTCAATCCTGTTTGATTTCTCTCTGCTAGTGAAAGGAAATCGTTCTGTGAAACAAGTAAACCATAACATTTGGTCAGTCTCTCTCGTGTGGTTTCAGGGGAAACCAAAATATCCCGTTTGGAACAGGCTTCCACAGGCTCGGGGTGCACACTGAACTCCTGCTGAACTGGTTGTTAATGATTATAACCCTGATATATGCGGGTATATATGGTAAATGAGGGCACACTTAGGAAACCACAGGGGCCTTGTTATGCTTTTGCCATTTTCTTACAGCTTAAGGAGGTCCACCTGTTCCCTGTTAAGCCACACCATGTTACTGTTAACTCAGAATATTTTAAAAGAAACATGAAGAAATGCAAAATCTGTGCTGTCAGCAGGTCTGTTCCAATCGAATTTGGTCAAAGGTTTCATTAAAAAGAGTTGAAAGCATTATCTCCCCATTAACGCATTATAAATGTTTTTTAAAAGCTCACCAATAACAGAATTGGCATGTTATGTAACAAATTTCAACACTTTTGAAGCTTTTTGATTCATGCATGTGAAAATCTGATGATGAAAGACAACATCTCCATAGAAAGTCAGTGAAGAGGTTGAATGTGAAAACACTGGCAGTGCTTTGACTGCTTTTCTGAAACGGGTATTCAGTGCATGTTATGTTGTTTCAGTAAGTGAAAACCTTTCAATGCAGCTGAAAGGAGAAAATATGAAAACTAAAAACATCGTTTTCACGCTCACTTAGAGCTGTATTGAGCATCTGGTGAGCACTTCCCTGTGTAAGCTTGTTTGTCCTTTGACATACAGAAAAGCATCTTTGAGCTACAATCAAATTCTTGTTTTTAATTCTTAAATAAAACCCACCTAAAAAATGTGTCTGTCGTCTTCCAAAAATATCTAATAACCAACAGGAACCATCTGACACTCAGGTGTTTCTTTCTTTTTTCTACCTGAACACTGGAGATGGAACTCTATGGCAACAAGTTACTCTGTCATGCTTAGCTAAAGTTACAGAAAATGGATTCATATTTTGTTTGGAAATATTAAATTGACTTGAAGGTAATTTGCACTCATGACACCCCTCCAAAAGGAAAGAACAAATGTCTATTCAGCTGAAATATTTCAACATGACATCTGGACAGAGTGAGTGAATTATTGCTGTAGTTGATTAGTCTGGAGGATTTCCAAAATAATACTAACACTTCATAAAAAGGACTTTTTACTTTTATGTAAATCATGAAATGCTGCAAAGGTTTGTCACATTAGTTTGCACGTCACTTAGCATCCTTTTTCAGATCGGTTCGTATTAAAAAGGACATTTTGCATCAGAATCAAAAATACATATTTTTCTTCTGGCCTGTAATGTGATTTGTCAGTGTAGAATTTTTTGGTGTGAACTGCAGAGTTTTGGAAACATCAGCCATTGGGATGTCTGCCCTCTCTTGTTGTTGTTTGTGCCAAATCTGGCAACCATACAGTGATGCCAGATTTAGATTACACTAATAACCATTTTTGGCAACTGACAATTAGTGTCTTATTCACATCAAGTTAAATTTATTTTCATGAAAGTTAATAAATCCATTTGGCAGCACAATATATAAAAAGATGGGACAATCTATGAGAAAACGCTGTGCGTCATAATTTCACAAACTCTATTCAAACCTTATAATGTTTCACATCTTTTAATACAATTGTCAGTGTGGTTAATTCAACTTTTAAATCTCATTCATAAGAATGACACCCCTTACACTTTTTTCAACTCTTCCTATTCCTTGGACTGCATCTACACAATTATTAAAGCAAGTGATTCAGTTTGGCATCCACTTTTCAACAAACCTTAAAATATTCCGCATCTTTATCTATTATTCAACTTGACAAGCCAGCAAAGCAGTTTAGCATCAGCTTTTCAACAACCAAAATTCACACCAATTTCTTCAGAAATTGCCTTCTCTAGTGTCACAGTGTTGTTTCCCATCCTGTCTTCTTGTTATTTTTGGCTACCTGGTATCTACAGTATTATTTCAACATTTTTATTTAAAAAGTAAACTCAGAATTCAGCATGAAAGCTGCGATGAGAGTTCCTTGGAGGGTTGCTCATTTCTTCACTCTGAGTGTAAAAGACAAATGATACAAAAACAGAAAACTGTTGATATGTCACATTTGACATTAATGAATAAAACTCAGTTTCAGCTGTCTCTCTGCAGCGTTTAACTGCCAGAAGGCCACTGCGTTTTACTGACAGTGTTCACACATTTCACCTTCTTTCATCAACAGGTTTCTACTGGTCACACAATTATTCCCTCGTCACTGCTTTGACTGCAAAGTGAATTCCTCTTGATGACTGCAGTGGGCCTGCTATGCTCTGGCTCCGAGCCAGCCATGTCTACATTTCACTGATGGACTTGCACAGCAATTTGCCTGAACAAACTCATCCCAGCTGTACGGCTAAACTTCTGGAAAACGCATCACTGTGACAATTTCAGGCATGTTTGGCTTTTCAAATGGATTTTCAGAGATGTTCCTTCCTGTAAGTTGTGTTATTTGAGTCTGAATAAAAATAGAATCAAACTGACTTATGTCAGCACACCTCTCAAAGATGGCATTCAGCTCATGTGTGCGCCTTTTCTTTTCAGACAAGTAACACCGAGTTCAGCGGAAACCTGTCAGGAGATGAATAGCAGGGTAATACAGGCTGTGAATGTATTACAAATGACACCGTCATAAATAACTTTTCCATAAGACGGAACAGACGGTTCTGCTTTTTGAAGGTTTTCTGGGAGTTTGATGTTGTGGTTCTCTGGATTTATAGTTGCAAAAACATGTCCAATGTCTGATGGACTGTATTTAACACTGGCATTGTCAGATGCATAAAAACGATCTGGACAAATGAAGATCATGTCATGAAAACCACATTATTAGAATTTTATTTACTCTATACCTTTAAGAAATGAACCCTGTGTAGGAGCTGATGTAGGGCGCTAACTGCCGTGTGGAAAAATATTGTACACAAGGAACAGAAAGTAAGACGATTAGTGAACAGCAGCCAAGTCAAGACAGACTACATGAGTGGACATTGATCCCAGGATGTTTTTCATAGATGCTCAACTCTGTTCTGAACTGACTGAAAGCTGACTCTCTCTCTGTGACCCATATATGACTGTATGATAAAGCTCCATTAACAGCTGTGCATGGAAATGGAATATAATATTCATAAGTAAGTTTTTTTCGCCTGAAAATAAGAATTCTTGTCTTTTCATTACCTCAGAATGATCCGTTTCAGTCTGTCTACAGAGGGTGCACAGGTCCTTTTCCACAGCGATCACCATGTTGCACCAACATGTTTCTACAGTAGCCCAGAAGAGACAAATCAAACACTAGCTCTGCATATACAGCCTTTCATGGTTTTCACAGCCACTGTTGGTTGTTCTGCACCAGGGGTTGCCAAACATATAACTCAAAGGTTCGCATCTCATCGCTTGTCAAAGTTTGGGAAATGCAGTAATCCACAGTAAAATCACATTCTTGAGGACGGGACTGATCTCCAAATTTAAGCTGCTGTGAGAATAAACATTTTAGGGCTATGAACACATTTTTTAACTACCAGATCTACTGTATTTTAATTTTCCAGTAAATAATAGAAAATGAGTCTTCTTTTCACTTTGTTTTCTTCATATTTGTATTTGTTATTATCGACTCCTGTCTTTAATCCAAATTGCCCCTGGGAAACATTAAATATTTACTCTTTTCTACTCTCGTTTATAGAAAATCTCTTCACTTTAAATGGTCAACTCATTTCTCTCATATCAGACAAAAACATGACATTTGCTTTCATACAAATAGTTTCCTGTCAGATTCTGCTGCCAAAGTTGAAAAAGGAGGCAGGATGTGTACTTAGCAGACTGAAAGGCACAACTCACAAAAGACTTGTCCAATCCTACTAGAAACCATCACTAGACAACAAACTGCAAAAAGCTTTAATGATGGTGTGGTAATAAAGTTAGTTATATTATGTTTTTGTTCCAGTGTCCCGTGCTGAAATTTAAACAGATGGATGCTGGGTGCAGCAATATGCTACAGAAGGTCTGCACCACCTCATGCTTTACCTCATCGGCCAAACCAAGGCTCTCTGCATGCACACTACAACTGTACATGCATTCAGACCTCCTGAGGACAGGAGGTAAAAAAAGTGTTGCCTGAATGATCTCTCCAGCAACAAGTTCCTCAATTTTTTGTCATCTATGAAGAAAGGTAAAAAAAAACAAACATGTGATTGGGGAAAAACAGTATAAGAATAACTGTGTTCTCATTAGAATGAACCATTATCTATCCTCTATCCTCTTCAACTGAATCTTCCATGTTACACCGCCATTTTTCTACAGTAGCCCAGAACGGACAAACTGGCTCTAAATATGGCCCTTCACATTTTGCGAGTTTTGCAGTCACTGTTTGTAATCTACAAGCTCACCACTAGATGCCACTAAATCCTACACACTGACCCTTTAATTGAGAAAAAGTATGCAAGTGTTATCAGAAATAATTTTACTCTTTAATAAATTTAATTAAAAGCATTATACAGCTGAGATTCTGTATTTTATTTCTTATGAAGGTATCATATTGTAGAATTTGTAAAATCTTAATGGCCCTGCACAACTTAATTAGCATCATTGGTAACACCTGTGTTTACGTACTATTTCATTTTATTGTTTATTCCCAGTATGTCTGCATCCAACTTATACCTTACAAGAGGTTTAATCAGCTAATGAGGGTAATTAAAAACACCTATGTGGGTGTGCAGAACCTTTAATATGCAAAGTAAAATCATCAAATAAATGTTGTGGAGTGAAAAGTATTTCACTCTGAGATGTTACTGAGGAGGTGAAAAGTCGACAATAACACAGATACTAATACAGACAGCATCTTTTCACAGATGACAATCAACACTAAATGTATCAGCCCACACTTGGATCAGTTACAGAGAAAAAGAAGTTTGGATATGAACTCCAGTGAATGTTCTCTCTACTTAATGCCATAACAAAACCTGAGTCTGACAAATATGACAGGCCTTTCTGTTTGTGAATGACAACAAGTCATCACAAGATTCCTGTCCAGGGTGAAAAAGTTACATACACATCTGCTCTGCTCCGACAGAGAGAGGAGGGAAAATGCCTTTTGAAAGCGCAGCGGAGGCCTTTAACTGCAGCCTGGAGAATGGCGGAGGGATTTGTATTGTGAAAGGCCAGAGAGGAGAGAGGTGGGGCACTTTGACAAGCTCTTTGTGAGAGGAGGAATCACATATTAATTGCTGCCATCGCTTGTCAATGGGCTTTCGTCTGCAGTTCCAGGTGAAATACCACAGGCTTGAATTCAACAACTAAATACTTATCTCTCGCATTGTTCTCTTAAAGTGAGCGCTGAGTCTCGAGTGAAAAGATGAAGGCTGATGTATCTGAAGGCAGCACCTGATCCCGTTTGTCAAAAACACGTCTGTCGTTACCTTGGTAATGGGTTAAGCCTCGAAACCTGTCAAATAGCACAGGGTTGACAAAACATACATCATCTGCTCACACACTGTTAACTCCGATAAGAATAGTGTGCATTACAGCAAGTGATGACCTGTATAAATACCTAAAACTAATACACATTATAATGTAAGTGTGTATGTTTAAGATTCACCAAAGTGTCACTTTTTGGTTCTTTTTGGTTAACTTATAATCTACATGGGAAATTCAGCTTGTAGCAATGTACAATAAAAACAAACACATACAAATAAAATTAAAAACTGATAAAATCAGAAAGAAAAGTATAATGACTACCACCTGACAACATAAAATACATTTATTTATGCTGGATTTGCATAAACTAATAATTTTAACATGTTTAAAATACATCAGAATTGGAGGCTATAAATTAGGGAATGAAAAATGAGGAAGAAGAAGAAAAAGAAAGATTATAAAAACAGCAAGCAGAGACAAACAAACCTAAAGACAGACAGACAACAGAAACTTGACAGGCTGTTCAACACACAGACAGACAAAGGGAGCAGAGTTTACATAGAGGTCAAAATCCACGTGAAAGTATACAACATAATACAACTATATATCATCTCCGTCAAGATGGTCAAACAGAGCAGGCCAGATCTTTTTTGAAATTTCCAGTTACTCTGTCTGTAATAAAGAGAGGTCCGACATCATTTACCTGGCTTACCCTGATTTCCGTACCCTACCCAGTCTCACTATTCATGCCTGAATCGACCCAAATGACCTGAACCAACGAGGGTGATCAGAGTGGGGCAGATTCTGCCTTCGCTCTCCTTGCCTACAGGAAACAAGAATCTGATGATAAACAAAGATGCTAGATCTTTCTGCAGTACTTTATAACAAATTCCCTCAAAATAATCAGTTTAAATAGCATGAAGTTTTGAGGGCTCATCACACAGTGTATACAGGCTGCAGTCTTTATGTACATAACAGGCTATGGAGAAAATCAACAGCATGCAGACTAGTTGGAGAGATTTTATGTAAGAAAAAGTCCAAAGATGTCTTGGAAAGTGTTCCTGACAGAGCCGGGCTACTACAGATTCACTAGACATGTTGATCTTTGACTTTTGACACCTCACTTCCAAACCACTGCAGGTCAAAGACCAGAAAAAAATATTCAGTGCTCATTTTTACAGAAGCAGCTGCCTATTTGAATTGTAAAAGTATCCATTTGAACACGATGACATTTTTATAATGAATTCCTTCACTAAAGGTATTTTGGATGATTTAGTGATAGAAAGTTATTATTGCACAGACTAAAACTGTTCATTGCTAAACTGTTAAATGGTAAACTTGGACAATTAGTCTCAGCATGCCACACATACCATAATATATCACCCCTCTTGTGTCTTCTTTCTGCACCAATTCAGAGGAACTAGACAAAACACATTTTCTCCCTCAATGCCGGATATACACCAACAGACACATTCCTTTACAATTACAAATAGACATATTGTACGCTTCTTTACATCTTAACACCACTAACCCCACTCCTGTGGATGTGGTTAAGATGAAGTGGTCTTAACAGCTCACAGATGCTCACCATGCGCTGATGGTGGGCAGGTATTCAGGGTTGACTTCATCCCCCCTGAGCAGCGGCGATTCACTGTGACAAGTTCAAAACACATGCTGGCGTTGCACTTTGAGCCAAGCCTCTGCTACAAGTTGAAAGGGCTGGAAACACATTTGGGTAAAAAGAGCCAAACTAACCATTCTGCCCTGTTTCATCTGTTTCATCCAATTCCAGCCCACGGTGAAAGAAGAGGACACAACTCAATTACAGATGCCATTAATAGACAGAAGTCTATTAATTAAAGTCTTTTTTTTTGCTTTTTTTGTTTGTCTACACTGCACTGGTCAGTCACACAGTTTGGGCTGGGCTGCAATGTCCTTTGCCTGGTTGGTGAAGTCTGAGGGTCTGTGCTGACCATTTACATGATGGGCTCTTATCTTTAAGGGAGGCCTCAAAAAAACCAAGCAGCAATAAGGAAACCCCCCTCACAACATTGAAACAAGGAAGAAGGTTGGGGTGTTGGAAGAACAGTCAAGTCAAATATAACAATTCCACAGTGTCTAAATACTCAATTAAAGGTAAGAGTCATGTATTCAAAATTCTACTTAAATAAAAGTGTAAAAGTATTAGCACCAAAATATACTTAAATTACCAAAAGTAAAATAACTTATTCTGCACAATGATCCATGTAAGGGATCACGTACAGTGAGCAGGCCATTGAGTAATGATGAATGGCTTTGCAATAATGATGCTGTCAATATATTATCCTGCTTGTTTACACAGTTACTTACTAAAAAAACATCATTCAGAATAAGTGTTCTATTTTATCATACAGTTTGTTAAATTCTAACTGCTCAATCACAATATTCTAAGGCCAGCTGTTTCTGAACAGCAGACATTTGCTATAAATAACAGGCTGTGTCAGATTAGTGATTCTTTTAAGTAGGCATGTAATAAGTGGGATATACAGTGAGGAAATTATTTCACAGTAACCTGTTCACATTATCCTTTAGATAATTATTGGTGTCGTGTGTACGTCCCTTCAGTGTTGCAGCTGGTAAGGGTAAAGCTAATTTGAATTACAGTATATAACGCTGAGGAACTTTTGAATTCATCCTCCTGGATCATCAAAGTTTCATTCTGGTTTTATTTAAATTTCATTTTTTTTGTAATAAGGGTTGTATGCGCAGAATGCTTACACATCATCTGCTGATAATCAACATCTGTGCTTATGGGTAATCTGTCAGCAGATATTATCAAACTGGGAAGGGTCATCCCTGATCATCACGCTGCCGCTTTGGTCCGGCCGGGGCCACCAGATGTCAGGCAGGTTGTAATATTAAACAGTGTGCTTTAACAATGAATGGCAGAACACCTGCAACAAAAGCAACTACAAAGAGGCTTCCTCTGACAGCATTTCCTCTCTTCTCAGCCTTCTACATGACCCCGGCACCATCTTGGAAAAAGATCTCAGCGCTGTTGCTCTGGACCAGACGCCAGTCCCCTGGGAGAGCTCAAAAGCAGCTCTCGCAAATTGAGCACCGGCAGGCAGAAATTGAGGGTGGAGTGATGGAGGAGGGCACGGTGCACCTGCCCGTAAATCTTGACAAAGTTTTCCTTTCAGGAGAAGCACTTGAAGAGAGAAATAACAAACACTGGTCAGAGGGCCAGGGGATAAAGCCGAGAGAGGGAGGGAGCAGCCAGTTGGCCAAGAAAGATGTTTAGGAAATCCTTTACTGAGATGAGACAACAGCCGGGGCCAAACTGGACACCTCTGAAATCCAAAAGTCAACCATGCAGACCGCCAAACGCCTGTTTGTTCCAACACTGTCTGGATGTGGATTGCTCTTGTAATGTTATACCTCATATGTTTTAAGGATGACTAACAGATTCGCTTAAAACATCAATGACTTGAGAATGTCAGAAAACTATACTATTAATACATAAAGTACAGATGTTATCACTATTCCTATGCATAATGATGAAGCAGCAATACTGTCATTTTTATGACTAATAATAATGAGAATAATTGAGAGGTAAAAGGATAAAAAAGCTGAAAAGGAGGAACAATATTTTTTCTTGACTTTTTTACAGAAGACATTTTAATGCTTTTCCTACGGTGCAAAATCAAAATGTCTACTGTGGAAAAAAAACAAGCCAAATTTACAGTTCTGTTCTTTGAAGACACAGAGGGCTTGGGAATCCAAAAAAATCTGTTTTGCACCGTCAATTTTTATTTAATCTCCTCTGTTGGAGTATAATCTGCTCCACAAAAGAGGAATGGTTTGCAGACAGTTATGAGACAAGAGCCTAGAGGTACAAATATACGTTTTAAATAAAAAGTGTGAGCTTGTTGTCTCATATGTGATGGAGCTAACTAAAATGCTAACTACCAGTTAGCAATGGACTGTTGCTGCTACCGTATGCTACTGGCAGTTACAGCAAGTTTTTTTCCCCATTCTTCAATGTACATCCTCAAAATGAATTTTTGCATCTTTCATCAGATTATTTGATGTCTTAATTTATTCTTCATGAAAAATACTTTTATTTTTATGATTCATTATTTAAGTAAATTTACCTTGTAAAAAAATAAAAATAGACTACATACAAAAAACCCTAAAACAATGCACAGTTAAAAATAGTTGTCAAACAGCTTGTTCAAACTAAGGTACCGCCTCTCCCTGGGCAGATAACCAATCATACTTGAGGAAAATGGGGTGGCACATGCGTTGGTCAATAAGATTTCAGAGGTGGCTAGTGCCCCTCAGCACCCCCCTCTCGAAACGCCCCTGGCATAGAGAGGTATTGTGAATGGCTGACTGTGGTGTTTGCAGGCTGCCAACCCCAGAACAAGAAGCTGCAAGAACAGCTAGCAGAAAAAAACAAAGTAAGAAGAAGTGGAAAGTGGCTGGGGGGTATACCACAAAATTTGGTTTCGATCTGATACAAAGAGATGCCAGAGCTGGGATTACCAACATAAATACCAACTACAACAAAGAACTTTAATATTGTATTAACTTTTTAGGCCCCTGTGAACAAAAGCAGTAGTGTTTACAACAAAATAACCACAAAATATAACATCAAAAATAAAATTATCTAAAAACAAAATCTCCTGCTTCTTTCTAACTGCCATACGTCTCACTGTAACTGTGCCTAGGAATATGTTAACACAGGCTTGTTTCATCTGATTTCAAGGAAAACACAATCTGGTGCTGGTCACTGATAATAACTGTACAGAAATTGTCATGTATGGTCTCATTAACTTACGTACGTCATATATAGGCATCAGTATTACAGTAAATTGAGACTGTTTCATAAACAGTTGAAAGCTCCTTATTATAGTGTTAAACACAAGACAGTTTTGATGGTAAATAAAGAAATGATCACTGCATGCATAAATATTACAGCACTAAGGTGAGTGTTCATGTGCCAATAATGTCAACATGTGATGGATCCATCTTTTGTGGTATTGATCCTACTGACACAAGTATTAATACCAAAATCAATAATTTTATCAGTAACATTGATACTTTGGGTCCAAGAACACAAAGATGACGGAAGATGGGGAAGAAAATATAAGGAAAGAAAAAGCAGAAAAGGGGGACAAGAAAAAGGACACAAGAAGAAGAATATCAATCATAGTTTGTATGAAGTGTTTACTGTAATAAAAAACTATGTGGAATTATGACCAAGGCAAAATATAAATCCTACACAAGTAGCAAGAAGTCAAATGTAAACTGTAACATACCACACAAGCATATTTGCTTGTGTCTACCCCATGCCTCTTTATTATTTCGATGCCAGCTGTCTTATCTGTTTAAACAACCACTCCATCATCAGGCTCAGATATAAAATAAGTACACCACAAAGTAAGCATTGGTTATTCAAATTGGACTCTCAGATAACGCAGAGTAAAAACAAACAGCTCGCTGCCAAATGTGGCTCATGTAAAACTAATTATAACACACCCTTTGTTTGCACACACCTGTGGATAACAACACAGTGCATGTGCACAAGTGTGTGTGTGTGTGTGTGTGTGTGTGTGTGTGTGTGTGTGTGTGTGTGTGTGTGTGTGTGTCAGCCTGTCTATAAGTGTGTGTCTGATGCGTGACAGTAAAACTAAATCTAAAAAACAGACAAAATCTTTTCTTCTTTTGTAAAAGCTCCAAAATATCATTCAGTACAAATATCATAATACAAGAAGATTAATGATTCAGTTTTGTTCTGTTATACCTTGTTGGCAAACTCTTGCAAATAAAGATAGTACATCATCACTGTTAAATAAATTTTGCCAAAAACCCTGTGCCAGAAATGTCTATATTTTAGAGACATAATAAATTTTCCCTTATTATTTCAAGATACAGCAATCTCTCACTGAAATCTTTTTGGGTGTCATTTCAGGGTATTTCCAAAGCATTTTTGTGTTTCAGAGTAAGTGGTGGTTTATTTACAATAAATCCAGTAATGTGTATGTTTATTATGTTGTGTAAATGGATTTTAACAATTAGCCAGGGACAAAACTAACATACTAACTCTTGTTCATGTTTTACTGTTTTTTTCTGTCAGCACAGTCCCTTTCAAATAAACAGTCTGTAAATAAACTGATTAGCAACTGATTAATTCAGTCTGTAAAGTATCACAAAGAATGAGAATTGCCCACCAAAAGCTGCACAAAGTGTTCACACAAACACCCCCAGCATTTTATAATGACATAAAATGTATGAAAACAATTTAATCTTGCCAACAGTGATGCTGTAACCAGCAAATAATCAAAATGATTTCTCTATAAAAGGACAAAATTACTTACACATCACTGTCTAAATTCTAGTATACTGGTTATTAAATCAGTTAGACTGTAAAAGATCATTCAGGAATTTAGTGGAATGAACTAATCTTTTCTCATAACTTCATATAAATATACAAGTTTTATTTATTCAAGTTAATTAAACTAAAAATTCTAATAATTATTTTCAGAACACTTCAGAACTTTAAAACATGAGTTCTTCAAACTCTTTTGACTTGAAATGAGGAGTTAAATGAATGTACTCTACAGAGTTCACACTCAACTCATTAAATTACATTTATAAAGAAACATGATCAGCATATTAGCAGACTTCCCAGCATGCATTGTTTGAGAATGAAAAATCCTGTGAGCAATTTAAAGTCTAAGAAGAATCAGAATCTCTAACTTAAGTTTCAGTTGCAGGTCATTCCAGGAATATCATAATGGAAAACAGTCTTTTTCTGTTTAAAGTAAAATTTAAAGCTAAATTACTTTCTATTGCTCAATTGCTCAAGTTCAGGTATTGGTATTAAAATAGTAAAAACAACACAATACATAGAAAAAGACCCATGAGAAGGATGGGAAGATTAATTTTTGGTACAAAGTTTTATAACATTTTGAGTGCATCTTAATTCAGGTGAAATTTATTTCATTATTGCATGTCTTAGGGGAACTGAAGCATAAGGGAATTTATCAAAGAGCAGGGAAGACGGATGAATTAAAAGCACCTTGTTTGCATCTGTAAATGTGTGTTCCATTGTCCAGCCCATCCATTTAAAAACCTGTAGACTTTGAATAAAATGTCACGCCAGTGATTCACCGGAGCCTTTTACGGAGGGTTTCAAGGTGAATGGAAGCCACAACCACTAGTCCTTTCACTGCCAAATGACTGTGGCCGAGCCCTTTCCTGGCTCGGTGAATTTGAAGGGGGCGGCGGCTTTAACCACAAAGTTAATTAGGTTTGTTTATTTGGGTAAAATTTACATTCAGGAACCCTGTGCACATCCTTTATGCAGACATGTAAGAAAGGGCAGAATTGTTGAGGAGGGGAAGTTAAGATCAAAGTTTAAATGTGCGGCTTTGTTTGTTGACCTGTGAGGTATTCAAATGATGGGCTGTCAGGCTGGAGTGCTTTGAATGTCTTACAAGGTCATCCAAGTGTCATCACTGATAGATAGATAGATAGATAGATAGATAGATAGATAGATAGATAGATAGATAGATAGATAGATAGATAGATAGATAGATAGATAGATAGATAGATGAAGAATGATGGTATAAACTAAATTAATTTCTTTTACTTTATGCGTCCTGGCTGCCTTAATATTTTAAGTTCACTGAATTTGAATGGACAAGTTGAGATAAGTTAATAATAGTTCAAAACAAATAATCTTTTCTAGTCAAATAAACTTGATATTACTTGTACCTGAGAAAATCTGTTCAATAAGCTTAAGATATGAACTGTTCGGTCACATTGATAAAACACTCCAAACAAATTTGATTTCCTTTTACATTTCCTCAGTTTGAGAAGTTAATTTTTTGTTTCACATAAAGACCTTATAGCTGCTCCTGGTGGAGCTGCTTTGTTCCAGCTTTGACACAAAGATAATATGTGAAACTGCTACCAGCAAATTTGTTTATTCATTAAAACAAACAACCACAACTTATTTTAAGTGTATTAAGTGTTTCCATTATATATTTTTTCTTTAAAATATAATTACAAAATATAAAATATAGAATATAAATATAATTTAAACTATATCCAGGAAAGATTGCAGAGAATTTTTTGAATATTTACACACTGAAGTCCTCAAATGGGTGCTAATTATAATATTTATTTTAATTTATTTGGATAACATACACTTGATGTAAATACAGACAAATTATGAACTGTATAATGTAGAAAAAACAGGAGAGAAAAACATTTCTCAGTGGAGTTTAAGCAAACACGCCACAGTACAAACAGCTTTCTCTTTTCATGATGGAAACAAAACCAAGTTTCTGATATCAGATGGATGCAAATGGAGCTTGACTAAACCTGTGCATTATTTGCATGGTTTGCCTTTGAAACTCCACGTTGCTATCATCAGACTTACTAAGTGAGTGCATGTAAATGAGAGCAAGCACTCAGTCACTATCGAATTGGCATGTTTGTTTAGAGCTCAGATCACTGTGGTCACTCATTACCTGCCAGGTGCCTCTTACAACACAGAGCTGCAGAGGACAGTTTATTGAGCCAACTGCTGGTCACTGCTGCCATCTTGTGTTCTTTTTAAGAAGAGCACATAGACCTTCTCCAACAGTTGAGCCTCTGTGTAGTTCATGTAGACTTAACAATAAAAAAAAAGCATAGATACCTGATACACTCTGCAGCAGTGTTATATTATTGGATGATTGTAGTGCTAGATTATACTGGCCACACCCTAAAAACTTAAACTATGATTTACTCAATTTTTGGTGAAAGATTTTACACTAATATGTTGAGTAATCAGTAGCTTAAGTGATATTTAGAAATTTTATTATGGTAGTTTAGCGTTATCATTGTGATAAATATGAAGTCACAAGTAGTTTAACCAGTTAAAATAGTAATGACAATAGAAATGGTCTGCAAAGTAACTGGCAACTACAGCTAGAAAATAACTAGTGGAGAAAAATAATGTAATAGAAATCCTCAAGTAAAGAACAAGTACATCAAAATAGTTATAAGTTTATTACACAGTGCTATATCCATATATGCATGTAAAGCTGCGTATCATAGAATTAAATGAGTCATGAAAATGTCTTAGTATAATTTCATCATGGCTGAAGCCCCAGTTAACGGCTCCATCAAGTTCACTGTGAACTCTAACATGAGTACCGTGCCGTTTCCAGTCATGGCCACTCAACCAGAAAGTTACAGCAATGGTTACAGGGTAGATACACGCCCAAGAAAAAACATAAG
Organism: Lutjanus erythropterus; assembly: GCF_056507025.1. Classification (NCBI taxonomy): domain Eukaryota; kingdom Metazoa; phylum Chordata; class Actinopteri; order Lutjaniformes; family Lutjanidae; genus Lutjanus; species Lutjanus erythropterus. Next base: position 13,602,381 of record NC_139326.1, on the reverse strand, counting down.
ATGATTGACGTATGAGCAAGCCAATCACGGTAATGGTAGGCGGGACTTCCTGTGACAATGACAAATCAGTAATGGCAACACAAGAAAAAGTTTAATATGTCAGCAAAACAACATCGAGGGGGAGTGAACTTATGGACAGCAGTCATATTTTTGAAGAAACATAATATTTTCTCTTAAGTGTGTGCAGTAACAGTTCAGCCGAAAGGTAAATTCACTAACGGTGCTTCGTTTTTGATAAATATTAACACGTTACTCCTCAGCGTACTGCTAACTGTCCAAACTTTCTGACATGAACACAGTCCGCTAGCTGGATATAACCAGAGCCAGCGTCGCTAGCTAGCAAGCTAATCGCTAAGCTAGCTAACGTCAGCTAGGTGTTAGCTAAGTTCCGCAACGGTCGCGCGATACAGATAACCTTAAACGTCTTAAACGTTTGTTTTGTGAAACCGTGTGCTTCTAGATTTATTACTTAAGTTTATTTTACTCTTTGAAAATGTCGCCAAGGTCATGCCATGAGCTTGACTTTTAGCTAAACTTTGATTTTTGAGAGCACATCCGTGATGGCCACCAGTTTTTGGGAAGCCATGATCCAATCAGAGTTAGGTTAGTTCTCCGAAGTGATAGTTACCAAGCTAACGTTACTGTAAGGCTACATGAAGTGTCAGAAAACAACTAGCTACATAACGCGAACACTAGATCATTTATATAATCTTCATCATACTGTTTATTCTACATCGCGTTGATAATTGAATAATTTAGACCTATGCTTAAACACCGAAAATACGGCCTGTTTTTTCAGACGTTAAATTGATTGACAGCATTGTTCGAAGTTGTAATTGCGATTCTGACAGCATAACTATCTAGCTACACTTTCTGTGGAATATCAGAGATGATTCATTGTGTTATGCTTAAAATTTAGGTTAAGTTTTTAAACTGTGGGATCAGTTGCATCCGAGCATCAGTTCTGCTCTGAGGTCTGACAGCCGAAAGTCATAGCCATTTTATAATATGACAGTTAGACAGATGCTAAAGTGGATGTTAAGAAGTCCAGTGACGACACTGTATGGTCAGTCACTAATTATAACCTCAGATGACAGAAATTTATTTACATTTATGTCTGTTATGCATTTGTGTAAAAAGTATGTTGTGACTGATTTAATGTTCATGTTGAAGATGCACATTTTGATGATATGATATATATGATAAAACTTTATATTATTATTTCATTCTGTTGTATTTTATTACACATATGAGCTATAATAATATCGGGCAGATATTATTAAAGGTAATAATAATAATAATAATAATAATAATAATAATAATAGACAGAATATTTTAAAGCATATACTTTGAACTCTTAAGCAAAATGCTCTGTGAAAGCCAGTTGAGAAGTGAAGTGTTAAATGTATTTTACTAGAATAAATAAATGAACATTTGAAGAGTCAGAACTGTTCTTTGTTTTTGTTGTAAGAGTGATGCCCCTTGATTTAAGTCATCTTAAAGTGCTTGAATTTAAAAAAGCTTATGTTTTTTGTTTTTAAATATTTGTTAAAATACATTTTATATTATAGTGACTCTGTTAATAAGGTAGACAAACAAACAGTACATATTACAGAACATAATTTTTATAAGCTACCTCAGCTTTTACACAGAGGCTGCCCAAAGCAGATATTTAAAATGAAAATGTACACTGAAATCCAACAGAAATAGGAGCCAGTGAAACAGAAGTGTCATGAAGTGTGCCTTTTTTGGAGCTTATCTTAACAAGTTTTTATTGACACTGGCACAGAGGCATTAATTTAACCCAATGAGCAAATACGAGCCCTTTTAAAGGTCCAATGTGTAAGATTTACTGGGAATATTACAGACATGAAATATAATATTAGTAATTTTTTCATTGGTCTGAAATTACCTGGAAATAAGAATTGTGTTTTTGTTACCTTAGAATGAGCCATTTATATGTACAGAGGGCATGGGTCTTCTTCCACAGAGGCTGCCATGTTGCACTGCTGTGTTTCTATAATAGGCCACAACAGAAAAAACTCTGTTGCAGTTGCTCTAGATATGGCCTTTCATGTTCTGCATTTTGTGGCTACTTGAGGAAGGGGCGTGTGAGGTGAAGGTGTTGGCAATTTGCAAGCTCACCACCAAATGTCACAAAGTCCTTCACACTGTTCCTTTAAATAGTAATAAGTAATATTTTGCGTCTTTCATACAGGAAATGCAGCTCATAAAACAAAATGACAGGCAATTTAGAATATTAAATATTAAAATGTGTCACATTTTATAGTGATAATGAACTTGTATTGTTTGTATAGCGTTATAATCTTCTTTTTTTGTCCCCCCCGAAGCTGTCTGGTGTCCTCCCAGCAGTTCGGTAGATGTCCACCCCTTCAGACACATCAGGTGGTATGTCCCATCCTGGTCCTTCTCCGGGGGCAGGTCTGTCCCCAGGGCCCATCTTGGGCCCCAGCCCTGGACCAGACCCCTCACCGGGCTCTGTCCACAGTATGATGGGACCCAGTCCTGGACCTGGAACTCCCAATGCACCTCATGGCATGCAGGGACAGGGACAAAGTGATTACTCTCAGGACAGCATGTATCCTATGCACAAGGTAAAGTGTACCTACTGCTTTTAATGTCACTACTGTACAAAAACAGTGTTGTGGTAGTTATTTTATATCCCCTTGACTTCTCCAACTGCCTTGTTGTTACTGCTTAGTTTTAATCAAATACTTTTTACAACATCCTGGCCAATAAATCTTCCAGACTGATTTAATCGCCATATTGGCTTATTGCAGACGTATTGCATTGGTGACTCTTCAAATCATCATTTATTTTTTCTAATCAAGTGAATCAATAAACTTAACAAATATACTTTGGCTTGTATTGAGTATTTGCCTAAGAATTCAAATGAAATGGTTTGACATGCTGTCAAATCAGATATTAGTATAGTTATAGGCTGATGCAGATATAGCCCAGTTTATTGGAATTTATTGTGCATCCCTATTTAAAATTGACACTTGTTGCCTGTTGGCAGCACAAATGCCTGAATAAATGAAAGACAAAACTTTGTATTTTCATCCTCTCCAGAGATACTTACTTATGCATTTAGCTGGGGCATCTTGACAATTATGGCATGTAGCATCTAAGAAATATGGCCACACAGCTTGTTATTAATCTTACTCTAGCCCACTGATCACCTTGTTGACAGTGTTAAGACCTAAAATAAATAGAAAGAGAAATGTGCTTTTGCTCTTTTCAAGAGGTATGATGAGTCTTTTGCCTTGAATATCAACAGTATTGTCATTTAATGTTTGATTGATATATATTTGTTCATTCTCACAGTTTTAATTTTGTAGGTGTTTATTTCAGGATTGGATTAGAAATTACAGTTATAAATGCATAATTAATTTTGAATCTTTTTTTCCTTTTTTCAGACTATGGAAGGGATGAATGACAAGACAATGGCAGATGCGATGCACTTTGGTCATATGAAAGGTGTGGGGATGAGATCTCTGCATAGTGGTATGGGACCTCCACAGAGTCCTATGGATCAGCACAGTCAAGGTATCTTATAACTGTGTTTAAAATGAAGCAGGAAAATTAAATTTTGATTGTTTTATTAATCAAAGTTGCTAGTAAGACATTTTTGCTCAATAGCATAAAGAAATTCATTAGTACCTCTTGTGTCTTGGTCCGCTTAAAACTATCCCTCTTCACAGGGTGTGTACTGTACTGTCCACAGTTAACCAGACCAACCAAACAGTAACTTCTCCAACTGTGTTAATACTTTTTATGTTTAAAGAGGTTAAATATTAGAGTTGTTAACAAGAAAAAAGAAGAGTTTAGAGAACCATCAAATAACCACATTTTTTTTTGCCAAAAATATGTATTTTTTGCTTTTCTGTCATGCTAATAATCTTGTGACCTGTTAGATTTACTTTATGGTCTCTTATGCGGCCTCCAAGCCCCAGTTTGAGAACCACTGCTTTATGGGTTGTACTGTCAGTTTTGAGTTTGTGAAATCATTAAAGCTCATCTGTGTCTACTGTAGGATACATATCCCCGCATCCATCCCCCATGGGTGTCCACGAGCATGCTTCTAGTCCCATGTCAGGAGGTGGAGGTGGTGGGGGACCCACCCCACCCCACATGCCTGCCTCCCAGTCAGGCCCTATGATGCCCATGGATACCCAGGGAGCCATGCCCAACATGTCCAGCATGGGCCAGCAGGGGCGGGGACCTTCTGCTTTCAGCCCAGTCCAGCTGCAGCAGCTCAGAGCTCAGATCCTGGCCTACAAGATCCTGGGCCGTGGGCAGCCCCTGCCTGAAAACCTGCAACTGGCTGTTCAGGGCAAGAGGAGCCTACCCACAATGCAACAACAACAACAACCACAACAACAGCCACAGCAACAGGCACCGAGCGCTAGTCCTTACAACCGACCTGCAGGTAAGAAAATACAGTTGTAAAGTGATATAAACTGGTTAATTTGGTGCTCTGGGTTTCTTTATTATTACTGAGTGAACATGCATGATACAGAATTATCTTGTTACAGTTTAAAGATAAACCATAATTAGGATGACATTTTTGTGTAATAGAGCCGAACACACTTGATACTTTAATTTGAGCTCTGTATCGTCTGTGAAATGTGAGCCAAGCCACCGCAACATATGAACAGTTTATACCTCAGTGTGGCCAAGATCTGACCTGAGAGCTTCCACACCTGTAATGTAACCTGGCAGTTGATGAAGCCTGGCATGAACAGTGTGTCAGCTTGCATTGAAAAGACGAATGTAATCATGACCAGAGATTTCAGGCTTCTCAAATCCAAATGATTTTCAGGCGTCAGATGTTTTTCATGGTACAAATCAATTTTAAATATGTCTGTTTGCTGTTAATATCAAGAAATGTGATGTGAGACTAAAATGCTTCTGCTTTCCTTATTAATTATTATCATAATTATTATAATTAGTAGTAAACCATTAACTGTTTTTGTGTCATAGGTATGCCAATAGGACCTATAGGTGGTCCCCAGTCAAGCCCCTGCCCTACCCCAGCCATGCAAGGACACAATCAAAGCACAGGGCCCAAGCCTTGGTCTGATGGTGAGTACTGTACAAGTGTATATGGTAGACCAAATTAGCTGTACAGTAAAATTTGCGTGTCACAGTTAGCTGCATTAGCTGTGACTCACAATGCACATTTTTACAGCACACATCATAATCCAGTGTGTGAGTTGACGTGAAAGGTTTGAGAGTGACCAGGCTACAGCCGTCTGTTTGATGTATAGTCTTACATTAGATTATCTTTGAAAGGAGACAAGTGTAAATTTTTTGAAGCTGCACAGGATCTTTTGGAAAGATGCTGCAATCCAGTGGTGACTTAAAATGTAGTGGAACAACACTGGCTTTGAATAGAGCACATTATATTCACAATTTGCATAATATTTTGCTGGTCACCTGGACCATCTCTCCATCTTGACAACAATTTTAATATTCTCTCAAAGCCAGGAACAAGGAAGAGGCCAGGTGCTGTTGATGAACATGATACCGATTCCAACTGTGAGACATAATGCAGTGACAACACTCAGTCATTTTATGGGAATTTGAGCAAAATATTATGCCTAATAAATGTTTTAGTGGCATCGATTCCCTGCAGGATGAGACACTGAAGTCTTCAAGTCTAAAAAGTTAAACATAAATTAGAACAGCTCTTTCCATTTTCTTCTCTTTAATGCATTAAAAATGTATTCTTAGATTTCCAAGCTTTTGAAGCAAGGTTTTGTGTTTCTAATAAATATTTTTATAAACATTAGAGCTTCTGCCAGGGGGGTCCCTTGAGGACGCAGTCATTAAAATTAAAGGGTTTTTTCCACCTCTGAAGGATTTTATTCATAGGAAATCTTGAGTGTCTGTACCTCTCAGAATACACTACCACAGTGTTCACCCACACACCAGCAGCAAAAACAGACTTTGCACAGTCGCAAGTGATAAAATGTAGGTATCTATAATAGGGATGTGCTGATCCAGTACTCGGTATTGGTCTGATAATGGCCAAAATCACATATTGAGGAACAGATAGTATAACCTGATGTGATCCATTAGCCTAAACTAACTACATAAAGGCTTAATTAAACTTTGAGTGACATGCTGTAAAGAAAGATTTGTCACGAGTAATGCAGAGCAGTGTATGTTTAGTGAACAGTAGTTGAACATGAGTGAGACCTGTTAGCAGCCCTCATCATGCCAACTGTGTGGAGTTATTTTAAGCTCAAGGGAAAAAAAAAGCAAAAACCCAAAGCATGTAAATATAAGTACAATAGTCAGTGTACCAGTGTACCACCAAGCATTTACATATGGGAGCAACAGACACAGTGGTGCAAAACACACAGCAGAGGGGGTTTTTGTGCATGATGTTCCAGATGAAGTTCCCCAGAAAAAACATGATGTCCCCCATCAAACCTACTACTCTGGTTATTTAACTGGCTTCAAATAAGGCTATACATTCACACAGATTCTCTTGACTCTTCCTCAATATTGCAACCTTAGTCCAACATCGTCCAAGCCTGTGCGTGTAAAAGAGATGCCATATACAACCCCACAACATGCTAATGCAGAGTACAACAGTCTAACCTGCAAAATGACCACTAAAGCAACATAGTCAAACCTATAGCTTCCAAGTTTGAGTCAGTATAGATCAATCCATCAGCTTCCAAAGCTTGCTTTGTCCGGCCCTGATCAAGAGAGAAGTCTGAAGTAAAATGGTAAACTTTGTGCACACAGAAGAGTTTTCCTGTCATTGTGGAGACATTTCCATCAAAAATAAAATTAATCCACTGGGTCCTCCTCGAATGGTGGGTGTAAATGAGTACGACCAACAACAGCCAGCAACCTGTAGTTTGCATTAGCAAAGATAATAGTAATTACTGGATTTAACTACAATGCTAAGAGTATATATGTAGCCCTCTATTTGCATGTTGTCACAGCCTCAGTAAAGGATTTTAGTTTTAATATGCTAAAATATTTATTACAGTAATGACGGTATTGCAAAATCCATGTAACTGCAGAATGTGACACTGTATCAGACCAGTATCAGTTTTGGCAGATATTCAAGGTTGCAGTATTGGAATGGGTATCTGACATGAAAAAATGGTATTGAGGCATCTCCAATCTATAGAATATATTGTACTTTATAAATGGATCAGGTATCTTTAATGATTCACAATAGTTTATAAGAATCTTCTGAGTTATAGCTCTCCCATACTGGAATGACATGAAAGATATTGTTGGGAAAATTGATACAGTAATATATTTGCTATTTTTTTGTTTCAGTTATAAACGTTATAAACATGATTTTACCTCTGTAGTATTTAACAATTTTCACCATATGCTGTAGGTATAGGTTAATGATGAATTACACAAACATATTTTAAAGTACTTTAAATTTCAACAAACGTTTACAGAGGAAGTAATGTCAAATTAATGCACATAAATAAAATACCCAAGATACAGAAAGAAAAATGTCAATTCCTACTGAGGTCAATTTAAAACTGAATAAATGCAAAAAATTGGTAGTCAGAACAACAATAGCTTCTGGAAGGGTCTCAGACAGCAAATTGGTCTCCGGGTAGGCACCAGATTTGAAGACTAAGGAGTGACCTTGAAATGACAGTGAAACAAGGAAGCCCTCCTGGAGCAAGGCCTGGGAGCTAAAAGGCATGTCATTTCATAATTAGCTATCTGGTGTGATGCTAGCCCATCTGTAAAAAATTTAAAAAGTACTGGTACTTGGTTCACAGAACTAAGGGAACCTTGGTCGATATGTACTTGCCTATGTAAGTGTGGGCAAACAAAGTTAGTTTCTCAGCAGATCTGTCAGTTCTCAGCCCCATAATAAACTTGCAAGCTGATGTTGTTCAGGTAAAAGTTTGGTTGTAGAGATTTTTAGTCTAAAATCGAGGCACATTTTTAAGTTAAAGTACACATTTTAAAAGCTTTTATTATCATGGCTACAAGATGGAAAACAAGTCCAACATGTATTGGCAGCACACTGGTCTTTATCAGGATCAAGGATCTTCTTAGAAGAAAGCTGGTGTGTTGTTCAAGGTTTTTATATTTTCTACTTGCACCTGCTTTCCGTTTAATTTATTTCAGATCCAAGTATTGCTTCCTTTTTTGTTTTGTTTTTATAAATGTATGTGTTTGCTGATATAATACATATCAACCTGTATAACAATATTAAATTAACTTTTCACTAGTATTTTGTGTTTGATCATGTCTGTATGAACCTGTCCTGCTGAGAATTGTCCCAATAACAAAGTCTTTGTTCTCCAGGTCAGGGTGTTGAAAATCAGCCCAATGCTCAGAAGCACCTCACCCCTGCTGCCAGTGGACGTCCATCCCCTGCACCACCTCAGGCCTCTGCTGTGCCAGCTGGGCCCGTGCCGGGCAGCTCAGTGACCCCTCAGCCTGCCGGGCAGCAGGTGTCCCCCATGCTCCAGATGCAGCAGAAACAGAACCGTGTCACGCCAATCCAAAAGCCCCAGGGCTTGGACCCGGTTGGGATCCTGCAAGAGAGAGAGTACAGGTATTAAAAAAATGCTTAACATACAACTCATGAACATATCTTATCTTGACAACCTCCCGGGCTACGTTAAATTACATTTAATCATTAATCTAATTATTAAATCACAGAAATACAAAAACACAATTACATGTTGGGTCTCAAATCCAGGTTAACCACATCATATACAGCAATAATGTAAAAGTAGACTTACCAACCATGGTATTTCTAGCTTTGTTAATTTAAAATTATGCAGCCGTTAATTACACTTTACTTTTTCAAAAAACGTACAAGACTCATTTCAAAGATCAAATTTGTGTTTTGTCTGTCTGTGATTTTGTCAGAATCACTGTTTTTTGATGTTTGACTAATATAATTTAACAAACATAAAATACTTGTTTTCTACCAGTCACAACTTGTGTCATCCTTGACCTTTTTGGAGCTTATTTGAGCAACATTGTAAAGATGTTCAAATATACAACAAATAAACATAAAACTATTTTTACTCCACTAGTTTTTGGAGTTCTGGAACAAGTGAAAGTTGTTTGTTTTTTTGTTTTTTGTTTTGTTTCTTTCATTTCCCTCCCTCTCCTCCCTACTTTGTGCATCATAGAGTCTAGCGTCTGATATTTTCTCTAATGTGCATCTCTGAAGCATGACAATATTTGATTTAAAATAGTATTTTGACACATATTTCACCTTTAATAAATGTTGCACTACGTGCAATTTGAAATTTGCAGTAGGCTGTGCCATGTTGGGATTTCAATAAAATTCCAATTTATTGTTCAGCCCAAGCCTTTACTCACGTCGGTATTTGGGAGTTCAAAAAGATATATGTGTCAGTGTAGCTCTAATTCAGATTGTTATGATGATACTGGTGACCTCGATAATACTGATTCTGTCAGGCCACTCCTCTAATATGCGCCTTTAATCATTTAGTTGATCAATTAACATTAACTCAGTCATCAACAACTTTGATAATCAATCAATTTTTAACGGGCCTCTTTGAGGAAATTGTGTTTTTCTGTTTATTTTTTTATTGGCTAAATTATTAATCCATAAAAAAAAAAATAGTTGTGATAGCCGAATGCTTAAGGTGCATACCACGTAACTGCACTGACCCTGGTTCAACTCCAGGTTGCCTGTTACATACAGAACCCTCTGTCCTCTTGTTTCCTGTCTGCCTCTGTACTGTGTGTACAACCCCAATAATTTCACTGACACTTGGAGGAGTCAGGAAAATGTGCTTGTCCAGTATATGCCAGTTTGTTACAGGCAGAATAACCCTCCTCATATTGATGTCCCTCAGATTGCAGGCTCGGATTGCTCATCGAATCCAGGAACTGGAAAGTTTGCCAGGATCTCTGCCCCCAGACCTGAGGACTAAAGCCACAGTTGAGCTCAAGGCACTGCGTCTACTCAACTTCCAGCGGCAGGTACCCATACAGTTCCATGTTTTATATTCAGTGTGACACAGAATATAAAAGTTACCTTGAATGACTTATAGTTAAGTTAGTTAAATCACTGAAAAAACTTCAGGACACATCACTGATTTTGTCATTGCCTCTGCCTTTTTTGTTCTTAATTATGAGTCATTTTAAGTTCCTCAGGTGCCAAAAGGGTTGGAAGAAATTAGTTACTTTTACTGTATAATAATGCTGTTTGCACAAATTTGAATTCTAGTGAAATGGAGAAAGTTTAGTTGTTAAAACAATATAGTTGTGTCAGTTGTTGCTGTTAGTCTCTTGAGTTTCAGTGATATATTAAAAAATAACTTAATGCACATCACATTTTGTTTTTTTGCCTTAGGCCATCCCTTAATGACAATCTTAAGAAAATAACTTCCAAGTTGTTAATTGCCTCATTATCTGCAGATTTATGTATTATTTTTAGCTGTGGTTATTGTTCAGAATTGATTATTAACATAGATAAACCTAGACATTGAATTTGATGTGTAACCTGTGTAAATCTCAAGCTAAGGCAGGATGTGGTGGCATGTATGAGGCGAGACACAACCCTGGAGACGGCCCTCAACTCGAAGGCTTACAGACGCAGCAAGCGGCAGACGCTGAGGGAGGCACGCATGACTGAGAAGCTGGAGAAACAGCAAAAGCTTGAGCAGGAGAAGAAGCGCAGACAGAAACATCAGGTGATCTATGCTAAAGTGTTTATAATAGAACTCAGAGAGGTGCTGTGCCTGGGCTGATTTCAAGGTCTAGGAACAAAAATGGTCCAGTGTAGTCTTCGTATTGAACCATTACAGCAGATCTTTTGTCCATCATTTGTTGTTCCAGTTGTTGCAGGGATTTGCCATCAATGGCCTGGAAACAAGTGCTGTACTGATAACCGAGATTTTGATATACAATAAAAATGTGAATCTCTAATACTTTGAGCTGATGTTTAAAGCCACCTTCATTTTTTTCAGTATTCAAATGTTTTCTGTGAGCTGCAATTGAAAAAGTTAAGATGAAGAAGAGAAAACTTAAAAACAGACATCAGCTGTCTGACAGGAGACATCTATAGTGTAAACAAAACTTAACAATGTCAGAAAGCTCACAAGACAGCATCCCCTGCATGTTGAGATTAATCTGTCTCAAGTGGATGACAAAACTGACAAATAAAGAGTCTGGCAACATCGCGCTTATTGTTTTTTTTCTTGTGTGCCATGTTGTCTGTCTTTAATACTTCAAGTTATGTGACTTGTTTTTCAGGAATATCTCAACAGTATCCTTCAGCATGCTAAAGACTTCAAAGAATATCACCGTTCAGTGACCGGTAAAATCCAGAAACTCACCAGAGCTGTCGCCAACTGGCACACCAACACGGAGCGGGAACAGAAGAAAGAGACAGAGAGAATCGAGAAGGAGAGGATGAGGAGACTCATGGTAAGGACCTGGAAGTGAAAATATATTTTATATCACACTTGTCAAAAATAATAACACAATGCTAAAAGCTGTACGTTTGACCATCAGAAAAATGTTTTAACTATTGATTTATTTTGGCTTTTTGTTTTGAATTAATTTACAGCAGCAGGAGGTCAGAATTGACATCTCATTTTGTCACCAGTTTAACTGACCATATACAGACTAATGCAGTGTATGTACAGGTGAAAGACTGCAGATTTTGACAGAGATTTAATAAATATATTACATTATATTATTATATTACAAAGCACTACTTATGTCACATACTGCTTAATAGACCTTGTGAAACAGAAAATCACTCTCTCGCTGCCTGGTTGATTGCTACCTGCCTTTACACAAAGCAAGCAATAAAATTATTATGCTTTTTCTCTCAAATGTAATCCCTGCTGTCAGATTTTAACAACAGAGTTTTGTTGTTGTGGCCAATATCTTAGCAATGCAGCACAGTCAACAGACTAGGAGCTAACAGGCCGACAATACAGAGATATAAATTAATATGGAATACTTTATTTATTGTCAGGAATACTCACTTTAAGTTACAGCCACTCTTTTAGCCAACAGAAACACACTGTTCACCTGAGACACAAAATAAATGACAGAATTACAGCCATTAGCATACTGTATACTGTTTGAATGTGTAGGTGTGCTTGGGCGGAAATAGTAATACAGTCACATGTCATACGAATTTCAAAATAAAGACAATGATGAATATTTAAACTTTTCAGTGATCCTATTGGATTGTGGACGGCTGAATTGATATATTGATTCAGACCGATGGATCATTGCACCCTCAGCTTACCCAGCTATTTCATATCAATATACAGTATGGCTGCCATGAAAAGGGTCTATTAATGGTATTTCTTCAATTGGTGTCAGGGACTTATGGTCCAAGGCACCGGTCTATAAGACTTGTTGGACTAACTGTGACTAGTCAGTCATGACAGAGACTAGAAAACAGTATTTAATGTGTATTGGCATCTATCTGATAACTGATCCATGTAATAAGGTTACTGTTTGCACCAACACTGATCTGGTATATTTGATTGATGCATTAGCACACCAGAACTGTTCTAATCAAACAAAATGTAGGCTAACTGACTCTGAATAAATATTGTCAAGCTGTAGATAATATTTTTGCAATTGTGATCCTCAAGACACTCCGGATCTGTCCCATCATAATAACCTTCTTTCATCATCGCCCACTCAGGCAGAAGATGAAGAGGGCTACCGAAAACTCATTGACCAAAAGAAGGACAAGCGCTTGGCCTACTTGCTGCAGCAGACAGATGAATACGTGGCCAACCTCACCACCCTGGTGTACGAACACAAAGCTGCCCAAGCTGCCAAGGAGAAGAAGAGGAGGAAGAAGAAAAAGAAGGTAATGGGGGAACTGGTCAAGTGGTGATTATTCACAGCATGTTACTTTATATTGATGGATCTAGGATTAGTAGTATACTAGTTTCTGAAAAGCAAGGCTTTGCTCCAAGGTTTTTATATTACTGTTTTCTGTATTTTTCATATTGAGTCAAAAATCTTATGAAAAGAGCAAACTCAACAATGTGTTCGTATGTGTCTGAGTACTTTCTGTCTCCCTAACCTTGTATGTTCCACTTAACTTCAAACCTGTGGAAGACGGGCATCTTTTAAGATGAGTCACAATATATAATTTCATTTTTGTTTGACCTTGACCAAAGCAGATTTTTGATTTTTGGTCGAAATCCAGGCAAACACACTGTAATGACTTTGGTTCTTGTGGTCTTTCAGTGTTGCTGGGTGTACATCCTTACATAAAGTCAATCCAAACCTCCCTGGGAGCACCAACCAGGGTTTAAGTATGACATTAATTAGGCCTTATAATCTCTTTCATCTCATGGTTCATTATTTTGTTCATTTCAAACACCTTCCAGAATGACAATGGTGTTATTGTCAGGAATCACATGGCCTCGTTATGATTTAAAGCATCAAAAGGGTGTCAAACTCACTACCCATAATTTCACACCTTCTGTTGGAGAGGCATAACTAATCGGTGAACTAATTTCTTGTTGTCTTTGACTGGAACGAACACCTGCAGACTCTCAGCTGCTCGCAGCACCTGGTCTGAGATCCTTGACACGGATGTTAACCATTTGAAAAGGCTCTCTCTGTAACCACATACTGTGTCACATCAGTTGAGCATGTGTGATGATGATGCTGGGAATACACCTTAAAAAAGTCATTACACTGCATGATCCTGATGGAGAGCTCTTCCATTGTGACCTCTAAAGAGTGAGTGACTCTGCCCCTTAATGCAGCAATGGAGGAAATTATACCGTTAAAAGCAACCAAAACCATTATAGAGCCACTATCACTGAGATAATGCTTATACTGGTGTGACCTATACTTTAAACATAGCCTGTTGTTAGTAATGAGATGAGCAATGAGATGTCAGCTGAATGGGTTCATGTGTTTCATATCTAGAAGGTGGATGGAGATGGTGAAGGTACCAGTGCCATTGGACCTGATGGAGAGGTGAGCTGAGTGCTTTATGTTTTTATATTTTCCTTTTTCTTGTAGTATTTCCCATTTTGGTATCATCATTTGGTAGGATTGTGTACCTGCTGTGTCTGTTTAAAGTGGCTATAATCAACATGGTCTGATCCACCAACCAGCACATACTTCACTGAGAAATCTTAATTCTTAAAATGATTTGCCTCTCATTCCTATGATCCTCTCCTACTAAAAAGCATCAGCAACAAGCAAAGCCTGGCAGGGAGTTGAGGTGAAAAAATCTAAAACATAAAGTTTGTACATAAAAACAGTTTATGGATTATAGTGATGCCAAATTGACAAGACTGTCGACATGTTTTTCTCACATTTTCTTCATGTGTTTCTAGGACACGAAAGGAATTATTATTATGTCATATTTCTTAAGAGGGGTTTGATGTAATCTTTTTCCCAGTGAGTGCAGGGATGCGTAAAACACAGTAACACTAGCTAACTGCTAAAGTAATGTTATGATAAGGTACTCTGACATTGACTGTGGTTAATTATTGGTATTAATAGTTAGCTTACAGTCCAATAATGTGTGTTTGTAGAGATTACTGACAGTGGCAGATCAGGCTAATTATCAGGTAATTGTACTCTTTTGTTGTCATGCAATATTGCACTGTTAGTTTTTGCCTTGGTGCCCTACATTTTGGTTTCAATACACCAATAAACTTGTATTTATCAAAGGCCATGGTGGCCTTGCCCTAAAAATTACTGAATTCCATGCCTATACTCAGCGCCAAACAGCAGACAGATTCACTTATCGACCAGCTGGTGAACACAGTGGAGCATTAAGTAGCTAAAGAGCCAAATATTTCCCTCAGGAGTTGGCTGAGACCAAAACAGAGAGCAAATATTGGACTTACATTCATCAGGTGGACACAAAAACAATTCTTGATGGAAGGTCATGTTCTTCACTAATTGTTGGATATTTAAGTAAGAAACAGTTTGATAACAAGTTCACCATATGAACTTAAAAAAAATATATTGCACATTTAAAGTGTATTTCTTATTTAACTCTACAGCATGATTAATAGATGGATCACAGCCTGTAATTATATATATCCTTCATCCTTTGATAATATATAAGTATGAAGCAAACCTCATTAGGGTGATATTTATTGCTCTGCGGCTTCCACTGATTCATGTACTATGGCTGCTGTGAAACCAAACATGCACTTCACCTCATTCCTCATAATGTGCTCTGGCAGCAGTAAGAAAAATAATCTAAACATCAGATCAAACACTAATTACCCAGTCAGAGGCAAACTGCACCTTAGGTGATAGTACTAATGAAGCAAATTCAACTTCTTCTAAATAATGCAACAAAAAACAAATCTAAATCTGTAGTATATATGTGTTCTCCCTCCACTGTCTTCTATCAGTTTCAAGTCCCAGATGTTGTATTCTCATAAGGGGGTTATGATGGGTTTGAAACTGGGATTTATTACCCACCCATTATTTTCAAGTAGCATTGTAGACAGTGTATCAGTGAAGCTTAGTATTCTTAGTCTGAATTGGAATACAGACAGAAATACAGACCATCAATCAGATTATTATCATAAAACTGATGCATTTTCAGGTGAGATCATTCTCAAACTCTCCACTGCCAGCTTTATATCTACTAGCGTTGGGCAATCATCTGTATTTCCGTATTGTCACACTGTCATTACCAGAGATCACCATTAAATGATCCAATCAACTCTGATGGAGGCTGGGATGGGGGTTCCAAACTTTTCTCTGATCATTCATTTTAAATGTCAGTATAACTGCTCTCTCAGCACAGCTGCTGTCATTGACCTGTATTTTTGTTTATTTTGTCAGACAATGTAATGACCATAAAATAGTGCAATCTGCAGTGCAACAGCTTGGTAATGACTGCTGGTTAGGTAGTAGCCATGAACCATGATCAAATTTCATTATTTTCCAAGTCTAACAACAGAAACATAAAGGGATGTAAATGAGAATCACTATATAGTGAATTTGGCTGCATGACAATACAGTATATAGTGTGTGTGATCACAGAGATCTGTGCAAGGGGTGCTGAACAGAGATTTAAATCTGACTGTTTTCCTCACTTCTTATAGAACTTGATGCTTCATGTTTTGTCTTTGTGGTATGTTTGTCCTGCAGCCCATGGATGAGAGCAGCCAAATGAGTGAGCTGCCAGTCAAAGTGATCCAGACGGAGACTGGGAAAGTTTTGCAGGGAACAGACGCTCCCAAATCCAGCCAGCTGGAGGCCTGGCTTGAGATGAACCCTGGGTGAGGAGGCACATTACTACAGAGAACTTTTATAAACCTCTGACATTTCTGAAATTAAAGTGATGTTACTTTTGTCTTTTCGCAGTAAGTAGTAATAAGTGAGTTTCTGCAGGTGGCACTTTTTCTAGCTCACTATTTGTGTGTGTGCCAAAAATGAAGAACCCCCAAAAATAGGTCACTTCCAAGGGAAAAAAAGAGGGCTGTTGATTGGAGAACACGGATTGTTTGACGCCTTTAGATGTGTAAACGGACCAACACTGCTGTGTTTTCATCAGAGTCAAAATGGATAAATACAAAGGCAAATACTTTGAACAGATAAGAGCTGTCCAGAGTACCATATTTTACAAGCATGACTTGGATTCAGCCACAAATTTCTCAGTTCAGCTGAGGTCTGAACTGAAGCGTGACATTCATTCATTGTCTGCTGTGAGTGAGAGGGATGTTGGCGCCCGAATAGGTCCACTTTTTAACAGTGCAATTAAAAAATCTTCGCCTTTATCACGGGTTTGGCTGGGCAGATCAAGTGACAAAGCAGCGTTCTGAGTAAGTTAATAAGCAGATGTGTGAGGTTTTTCAAATAAACTGGTCACTACTGTTCTTGAACTGTTTTAATTACAGTCATAAGACCAGAATCTGTTCTTAAAGGTAACTTTTTAGAGAAGAAGCGTAAAGGCTTACTACACATAAGGCATTTTTCAGTCAACTGTTTCATGTGCATCTGACAGAACAAATACACTTCTATTTTAATTAATACAGCTAGAAGATTTGCGTCGTGACCTAAGGCGCATTTTTACATAGTAAGATTTTCTTCCGCTTTAGCCATGCAACTACAGGCTCTAAGCACTATTTCTAAACACCTCCTGTATTGTTTACATGATGCTGAACAAACTCACAGAGCAACAAACATCGTAAAAATGTAATATGTTTTTTTGCTGCCTGTTTTTTATTAATCTGTTTTCTTTTTTTAGTGCTCTGTGTTGTGCTGACATACAGTAATCTGAGCACAGCTAATAAGGATATAGGCTAATCATGAGGCTGTGTGCTGGATGTGTAGTTTGTCAAAGTTGAGGGAGGATTCAATCAGGTGACATCCCAAATACAGTAAAACCCCCTACCCTGCCCATACTGGGGGCTGCTGCATGTTAGTTCTGCTGAAAAGAAATATAGTAACTGTTCTTTTATTTCCTTTATTTTCCTGTTCCTCCTTTAAAAACCAGGTATGAAGTCGCTCCACGGTCAGACAGTGAGGAGAGTGGCTCAGAGTTTGAGGAGGAGGTCAGTAAATTTCTCATTAATGAACTTCCACAATGAAGGATTTCAGATGAGCCTCCCTCTCCTGCAGTTCTTCAATAATGCAGATGTTTTTAAATGAGATTTATTGCACATCTCAGTCAGACTAACAGACATACGAAATACACACATCAGAATCCAACAGGGCACTATAGGTATATACACATCAGTAATGCTATTTCTGCTGATTATTTTTTTTATCCCTACCACAGCTACTTTTGTTATTTGTCTTTTATTGTAACATGCGTGCTCAGTCATGTGATATCCATTTTAACATATAAGGAGGAAGAGGATGTGGCCAAGGCAGAAACCGAGGAGAAGATCATCGATAACAACGGAGACTTAGTCTGTGTGACGGCTGCCAAGCACATCATCGAGTATTGTATTACTTCTTACTATTCCACTATTTCACATTTACTTTTTTCATCAAGGAACTGCATCAGTTGGGAAAAAATCTAAAAGAAAAAAATAATATCTATTTATATATCTATAATATCTTCTTCTTCTTCTTCTTCTTCTTGTTTTCTTTTTTCATGCACATTCAGGTCAGCCAAGCAGGATGTGGATGATGAGTATAGTGTTCCTACTGGACAAACCAGCTCCCAGTCTTACTATGGTGTTGCTCATGCTGTCATTGAGAGAGTGGAGAAGCAGTCATCACTGCTGATCAACGGCACTCTCAAACATTACCAGGTACACATTTATTTTCTCTCCACAATGTGTTTTAAATGAGTTTGAGATTGAATGCTTATCACCTGTCTGCCAAATAGCCTACTAAACAACCTTTTTAGTAAACAACCACCTTCTCACCTTCTTGTTTTCACCTTCAATTTCTTATTTATTTATTTGTTTTTCCAGCTTTGATTTTTTTCCCATTAACATGACTTGTGAATTCAAAAATGCATTTTGTCCATTTTTCTTTCATATCTTGGATGATAACTTGTCTTTGAAATATTCAGCCAAGAAGTGTTTTTAAGGTGGCAGCTGAGTCAGACACATGGCTGTAATTTAGCAAAAACGTGACTGTAAAAGAAATGCTGAAGTGAATTAAAACATTGCAGTTTCCATCCATGTAATAATTGTAAAATATGTCTTATCTCTAGAGAAGGAGAGGCGATATACAGATTCAGTAATATGTTCCTTGAGAAATTTTCCAGTATTGTGCCATGCTACATTGTGCCACAATGTCAAACTGTTTTCAAGAGCTTGGAAGTGCTTCTTTCACCAGTAGAGAAGTCCAAGATGTTGTTCTTGTAGATGAATTTGGTTCAACCTCAGCAGCAGGAGATTTGTAAGTACTTGGGGCTCTTGGCTTGAGCTAGCAGGACTTGGACAACTTGCCTTGGTTCTGGCTGCTGCTCCAAGACAGACTTGTTTTGATAACCCTGTTGAATTAAAATTTTTATTTGCTTTGTTTTTGAACTTGCAGAGTAAGTTGTACACTTTTTCGGTGAGTTAGTGTTTTATGATACAGTTTAACAAGGGTGTTCATTATTAAATGGTCTTATTATTACTTGTAAAGTTATTTCTTATTTTGGCTTTAAGGTGTAGCAGATTACAGACACCCTTGTCATCCATCCCTATCTTGAAGACTTACATCTAATACTGCAGCACAGGGCTGCGACCAATAATTATTTTCCATTGTCCAATAAATGATTGGTTCCCATTACAACAATACTTGCATGCCCATATTTGAAAGAGTTGCTGGTTTGTTCCTCTTATGACGAGATCCCTTTGTAATACCATTCCTTGTTCTGTGCAAAAATGCATTTAAAATTTTAGCCAAAGTTAATGTGATGCTTCAGCTATCTATAAGAGTTAGACAGATTAAGTGAGCATCCGAGTGTTTTAGGTTATGAAATCTATTTTTTTGTTACCATTACTTCACTATGACTCACAAAGAAAAGCACTGTCCAGTGAAACAAAAAGGGAAATTTTGCATTTCAAACACTACAGCCTTGGTATTATCTTTTACATTTAACCACTACTATAGCTTTTGTCCACCATCTGTTACAGTGGAATGACAGAAAATGTTTTTTTTTTTTCATGGTCAGTGTTTAAACAAGGAACAATTACAGCAACAGATAACACTTAAAACTTACATGTGGGCACATGAGTATTGTTCTAAGCAAGATATATAACCAATTCTTTTAATCATCATTTAATTTTCATTCTATTTTCAAGGCATAGAAATTCATAAGAAAATACTGAATTCAACATTAATGTTTTTTTCACTTGCCAAGCAAATGGGTCATAAATCTACCTGCCTGAAACTTTTTCTTGCCCCTATACATATTGTTTTATTTATAATATATTATCAAATAACAAAAACAAAACTAGTGGAACTATTAACAAGCATTTTTTTAAAAAAACATGATATGCTGTGATCATCAGTTTTGCAGTTACCTGAATTTCCTCAGCATTCATGTTCTTACAAGGCCCCAGAAGAGTGGTTCTTGGCAGCCCTCTAAGCTGCCATGCAAGTGAAATGCTGTTGGCTTATGTTATGGCTTTTTCAGAACCTTGATGTCACTTTGAAAGACCAACCAGCTTTATCTGCTTTGCTCTTAAGCTTGCGGCAAACTGCCCAATACATTTGCATAATTGGAATTTGACTCACATCCTATAATGCCATCCAATTACACTCCTGTTTCCAGGTTAATTTAAATGCTCGCTTATTCTTCAGCTCATAAACTTTTTCTTTACCTTCTGCCATTTACTTGCAAATGCCTGATCAGTACTGCACATGTGCAACTCTCAATTGAGATAAGAAGGAATCAAGATGGTTCACTACATAACTGTTTCTATCATCACTCCTGGGAAAACTATGTGTTTAATTGTTTTTTTACAGCAATATGAATGGAAAATTAAAATAGAAGTGCTACTCTTTTGGCCCTTTACACAAACTTGAAACTGGGCTTTTGAGAGAGAAACAGGGACATGTCTGTCTTTGTCAGAATCATAGTGTCCTGTACAGTTGGAAAGAGCTACTGTCATCTGGGTTTGGTCATGGTTGCAGGATGTGACCTAACACATCCTCTTAAGCCCAATGACAGCTCATAATTTTAGTCATGTTTAAAGACAACTGTCAGCACATAAAGTTGTTATCCCATTGTTTTCCAGTGTGACACTATAATCTCGTCTCTACTGTAGTAAGTTGGGATCGCAGTGAAAGGTAGTATATTACAAGAGATAGGGAACTGGCAATTGGATGCTGCAAACATTTATCTTTCTTTCAATTTGGTTGCAATCGTAGAACTCCTCTGATTTATGGTGTGCCAGGCTTTAAATGAGATATGGTGGCAGCTCCCTTGGGAAATCGGAGAGATTTCAGCTGTGCAATAATTGGATCAGTTGTCTGCTGAGCCAACAGCAACCTGTGTAACAGACCAGAATTGTCAACAAGAATTTACAGAAGGTCATCATTAATAATACAATTTTCAATTCATCATTTTCTATTAATTGTACCCTCTACCAGCCTTTTTTTCTGTGCCATCAGCTGTGAAGTCAGGTATTTCGTTAACTAATTGGTTGGTGGTCTGCTTTTCTCCTGCCAGTGCCCTCATGACCTTTCCTGTTTCTTTATACTGTCTGTTGCTGATTGTTTTCCCCGACCACACAACAACACAGTTGGTAACACATTGGACATTTTGCTGCTGAGTTTAAATTGGGATATAAAATACAGAAGTCGCAATGAGATCAAACTTCGCACTGTGAAAAGCATTAAATGTCAGTGCAAAGGATTTTCTAGTTGAACTCAAACAATCACAATTAATCAAGTAGTCGATCATCAGAAATGAATTAGCAGCTATTTTTATCATATACTCAAAAAGTTTCAACTTCTCAGTTGTGAGTATTTACTGATTTCCATCATCTTCTGAGATAGTCAGTTGAACAGCTTTAGTCAGACAAAACTAGTTATTTGAAGACTTCACCTTTGGCTTTGGAAACTGCTACAGGCATTTTTCATTATTCTGACTATAGACCAAATGATAAATCGATAATTAAAAAAAAGCATTGGTGTTAGTTGCAGCACAATTTTCTACCCTTTTTTTGACCTTTACACTATCACAGCTAAAAGTAGCTGGAGAGATTTAACAAGAAAGAGCAGGATGTGACATGTGTTCTCTCCTTATATATAATGCCACATAATTTATAAGTATTCTGATTGTTATGTCTGCCCTTTTAAAAAGGGTACATTTAGTCTCTTTGACATGCAATTGGACATGCAACATATAATTTTCCTTGATAATTTGCTTGAACTCTGTCTACAGTGCTCCATCTTGATCTGTAAATCGTTACCTTGTCTTTTATGTGCTGGTGGAGTAGAAATAATCACAGACTAATGTTGTGGAGAAACAAACAGAGTAAAGATATCATCTCTGCAAGCATATTTTTAGGCATGTCTTTTTTTTCCTGTGTTATCTAGATCCAGGGGCTGGAGTGGATGGTGTCCCTGTACAACAACAATCTAAACGGCATCCTGGCTGATGAAATGGGCCTCGGCAAAACCATCCAAACCATTGCCCTTATCACGTACCTGATGGAGCACAAGAGGCTCAACGGTCCCTTTCTCATCATTGTTCCTCTCTCGTCAGTATTCCACAGCTGCCATCCATCAATCGCTCTCACTGTGCAGTGTTATGACATCCTAAAATATTTTTAGCGAGGGACTGGTGTAGGCAGAGTTTAAAATTGCTCTTGGAAATCATTTTAGATCAAAATACACAGACCTTATTAGTCTAAATCACGGGATAGGACAGTAACAGAGAATGGGGGAGTCAGGAGTCCCATTCCCGATTTGAGACACTGATGTTCCTGTTTGCTCAAATAAAATTCAAGTGTCAAGTGTGCATATTTATCTTCCTACAGGGAACAGCAAACACAGGCTGACTCTTACAGACCAGTGACTTACTACTCTGCTTGAATGATGCTGGACTCAGCATTATTTTTTAAGATCCAGTTTATATAGAGTGAAAACTCATTGCATTGGTACAGAAGTCTATTTTTTTCAGCAAAGGACCCCATACAAGACAGAGAATATCCCTGTCTCATGTATGTCCTTTGGAACAGTTTTACTTAGCCACTTCTTTAGTCTTAGTTTTGTGAAAGAACAACACAAGAGAAATGTATTAGAAAGATATTTGATGTATTAAAAATATTTGTGCTATTACAACACAGAAGTGCATGATGTGTGCTTGAGTGACGAGAGTTAATATGAGCACTGAAGTAGTTAACAGGAATTACTTTATTGGCTTGAATACAAGACAACCCTAAAATAAGTTGAAAAAAAAAAAAACAAGGGCACATTACATTGTTTTGTTGGTTATTATAAAGGCATGCGGGATGAAAATATGGGAATCTCTTCAATTACACATTTAGCTGCACAAAATCTGTGATTTCCCTTGCTGTTTTCCCTTAATTAATCCTTTCAAATTCTACAAACAACAACCACTCGAGCCTTCATTTGGAAGCCACAGGAGACCACCTCTCCTAGGTGGACCACCTTGCAGTTGTTTAGTGCTTTTATTTCAACCCCGATCCCACTCTCAAAAAAATGGGACAAGTCGGTTAATGCTCCTGGGCTCAATTCAGCATCTGTAAACATAGCAGGTGAAAGCAGCCTCAATGCTTTCCCACCTGTATTTGTAGATTTAGATTTCAGAGAAAACTGTGTTCTAATTCCCAGTTTCACCTGATTAGATATTTTTGTGGCAATTTAAAGCTGCAGGTGTTAAAGAATTAGAATGAACAATGGGCTTTTGTTTTTCCCCTAGTTCCTGTTTTTTCATCATTACGGAGGTGTGCACTGCTTTTTGCAGCAAACTGAGAACAGCGGAGGCTTAAATTTGAGCTTAGGGCCACTATGTTAAATTCTCTTTTCAATATGCACAGTGAGCTAATGTGGAGAAAAGCCTTAAACCTGCCCTCACTCGTTCGCTCATAGTCATGTGTGTGGAAATTAAAGTTAATGGGCAGAGAGCTTGTTATGCTTGGGGGGCCTAGTTTTGCACAAAGCCCTCTCAAAGAAAAGTCTTTCATTGTGAACTGCAATCCATTTGACCCTTTTGCATAGTATTTTGCTTAGCACAGAAAAGGATTTTTTTTTCTTCTTCTGATGTCGATCCAGCAAATTATATCTCAACCTTGATGATAGACATTTCACTAAGCACCCCACCTCTTAATGCATTATTCCTTGAGCTGCTTTCGCCTCTCTCCTTCATGTCTTTGCCAAGCTCAGTTAAGAATATGTCTGTAATTGCTCTAAATTTAGATCACTTTCTTATGTAACCTCCAACAATTGTGGTAACTGCCATTGATTTCCTTTTTTCCAGGACTTTATCTAACTGGGTCTACGAACTTGACAAGTGGGCACCCTCTGTTGTCAAAATTGCTTACAAAGTAAGAAAAATCATTTTAATGCCAGGTTCCTTTTTTTCACCATTCTTTTCCAACACATTCTGATTGCTTTTTGGCTAACTTGTGACAGAAAGTTGTCTTTTCTTTGTGTCTCCATCATGGAAGGGTACCCCTGCTTTGCGCCGTGGGCTTGTGCCTCAACTCCGCAGCGGGAAGTTCAATGTCTTGCTGACCACCTATGAATACATCATAAAGGACAAGCAAATACTAGCCAAGGTAAGAGACATCAAAGCTTTGTCCTCACTGTATAAATTACTTTCTCACTTCATACACACATATACACACATTTTACAGACACACACTCTTTTATTCACTCGCAATGTTATAAAACTTTTCACTACAATTTTACCAATTGCTTGTTACAAGACTGATGCCCGAGGTTTCCCCATGCAAATGCCAAAGTTTGAAACTTACTTTTCGTGACTGACTGTCTTATAGAATTGCATTGAATCTGCACTTACTGATGAATTCAAGGAGGCGGTAACAACCAACTCCAGGTAAAAGCAGATATAACAGATTCTACTGTAGGCACTGGCAAATCTAAAAAGGTGAGTTATAGCAGGCGCTCCTCAGATCCAGACTTTATTTGTGTTTGTTTGAATCTAAAACTACAGAAGGGGCTTCATCATAGCATGAGTTTTTGGTATAGTGAGCAGGGAGTCAGTGGATCTGAGGGACTCTCTTCAGGGATCATACAGCACCCCACTGCTATACATCAAAAGTTTTGTAGTCATAGGATCATTAGACTCACACAGGCAAATGTGACACCAGTACTGAATTTCAAATTTGATGTGGGTTCTTTGTTCCAATTTAAAATATGGCAGCACCAGCAGCACTCAGTGTGAGCTGTAATTGATACATCGATTTTTTGTGGAGGCCTGAGATCAGTGCACTGCAGTCGATCCTACTTCTGATAAATTAATGCACAAGCTTCAGAGTATCTTGAGGAAAAAAGAAAAATAATGGTCTTTTGATGATTGAATGCTGTGTTAGCTACATTGCATATATGTGACTGGAAAGCTGAATCAGAATAAGTAATAAGGTGGGTGTGTGATTTGCCAAGAGTGCACAGCAAAAAATAGCATCAGTTTTATCCTTACTCAGTTAGATCCATGCATTGTATTTAATGTGTAATTAGAAAATATATGAGCGTGCGTACAACTTATACATAAGGTCTAACAACAAGCACCAGTGTTTCAGTTGCTGGTCTGCAAACCCTTTAATAATTTGTAATGAAGACATTGGGCTTAGATTGGACTCAGCAAATGTTTTGACTGGTTTAATGACGTTGCTTTGTATATTACTAATTTTAAGGCTGTAAACTTTATTGTTAACTCTGTATTTGTATACACAGTCAGTGCTGCAGACAGTGTTTCTATTGTTAACATTCACACACAACCTGCAAAATAATTTATCTTTGTCCTAGTGTGCCGTGTGTTTGTGCACAGGTACATGCATACTAAGTGAGTTGTGAGACAGGTGGCAAAATTAAATCAAAAGAGATTTCTCAATTTGTTTTGCTTCAGAAAGCTGGCTCTAACACAGTTCTCAGCAAAAACAGGCAAATAATCTATGGACAGTCATACTGAAATTATACAAGCAACATTATACCTTTCACAACAGTTTCAATTAGGGTTGAACAGTTAATTGAAATTTTATTGAGATTGCAATATAGCCTGTTACTGCAGTGCAGCCCTGGTCTCAATGTCTGTATCAGTAGAATATGCCACAGACAAGGAGAAAAACTTACTTTGTCTGAGTTGGGAGGCATTGATGTTCATAAAGCATGCGTATAAGTTGATAAATTTTGTTGTTTATATAAAAAGAGGTATTGACTGGACTATTATTGTTTTTATACTAGTATTATATTAAAGTTTAACATTTTGGTATAGCGACAGCTTTAGCGGCCAGATGTGCTGATTTGTTTCTCAGATACAGTTACCCACTACGATGTGCCCAAACTGAGGAATGTCATATATTTAGGTACATGAAGGTCTGCCATATGAATGTATGGTGAAAGATTCTGTGGGAGCTGCATCAATCTGTTGCATAAGCATGGACCAGAAGACCCTTGAAACCACCTTTGTTGAGTCTGTGGCTTTAAGTGTTAAGGCCAGTGTTTGGTGGCAAGGAGCTGAAATAAAACATGTTTATTTACAGAGGAGTAAACATGTATCCCTTTAATCCCTTTAATTAAAATGCACACTTTTAATTTGTGCAAATCACTTAAAACCATGTGCAGAGCTATTATACGCATGTGAAATAAGAAAGAGAGTAAGAAACTTCTTATTTGTATTCAGTAGTGTTGTTTACCCTGAGGACAGTCAGAGTAGAAAATCAAAATGTTCTTCTCTGCAGTCTCTCCTGAGCTCCTTTGCAATCAAAAAAAATTTCAAATGCAAATTTCGACACACTGTTTCCATGTTTTTCGCTATTCCAAAGGGTCCAATAAGTCTTCTTCCACATACAGATTCGTTGGAAGTACATGATTGTTGATGAGGGACACCGCATGAAGAACCACCACTGTAAGCTGACCCAGGTGTTGAACACCCACTATGTGGCTCCCCGCCGCCTCCTCCTCACCGGTACCCCTCTGCAGAACAAGTTGCCTGAACTGTGGGCCCTGCTCAACTTCCTCCTGCCCACCATCTTCAAGAGCTGCAGCACCTTCGAGCAGTGGTTCAACGCCCCCTTTGCCATGACAGGGGAGAGGGTGAGTAGTAGGAGAAACAGTTTCATTTGGTGAAATATTAACATTTTTAGGTGGACATGGGTCATGCAATTTGAAAATGTTCGTAATTTATTTTTCTTGCCAGTTGGATATTGTATGCACAGTGTTTATCTTGAGTACCAGATGTATTCCTGGCTACACAGGCAGAGTGGTTAACTGTTTTCCAAAGATTCAACCAATGACTTGAAACTGAAAAAAATGGACATTCCCATCTCACATTCAGCTTGCAGTTGTTGCACTATGCAGTACAGTCTTAGCAACTTTTTGAAGACAGTTCTAAGCCCGAGCACCTACTTTTTTAATTTAGCTGTAGATTTTAACATAAGCAGGCGCCCATTTTTTTCTGCTAAACCTGAATATAGTGAAAGGTGCTAAAAGGTTTCTTTAAATGGGTCTGTCTTGAAATCTGTTCCCCAGAGGATTTGTCTTGCCATCACAATAATCACACCATTTTATGTCATTTGTACTGAAAGGTTTTAAAATATAAAGTTTAGTATAAGTCCTAAAGTTTGAGATTTTACAAAGGTCATTTAAGGTTGTGCATATGTGCAATTTATACTCAGGAAATGTTCTGAATAAGGATGAATGTAATTATAATTCCCCATAGGGACCTGCTGGTTCAACTGAGTTTGAAATTTTGTTTCAGTGTGGGCTCAAACTGGCAGGCCACTTGAAAGAAAAATACAAATAAAACAAACTGCTTATTTTTAAGTAGGAGGCAAGTACAAGACATTGTTTGAGCTTTGCAAGACATAGCTGAGAAAAAAGGTAAATAGTAAGGTAAAAGGTAAATAGTTACTTTTGTCCATTGTTGTCATAGAAACATTTGACAGGGGACCTTTAATGTGACAGCTAGAGTCTACACTGGCTGTAATAAATGCTAAATGCTAAATGCAACAAAAGCACAATGTCCAATAAAAATCCCTCAGGAAAGGAGCATTCAGGCACAGTCACACAGTATTGTTATTTTTCATAACAGGTTGTACTGCAGTTTTTAAGACACATCAGTGGGTCACAGTCTTGTCACTGTGGTGCTTAATCCTGTTGACTAGTATGTATACATGAATATTCAGCATTCTCTAAGGTATTGTCACATTTGCTTCCTGACATGTTTAGGTGGACCTAAATGAGGAGGAGACCATCCTGATTATTCGGCGTTTGCATAAAGTTCTCCGCCCCTTCCTGCTACGCAGACTGAAGAAGGAGGTGGAGTCTCAGCTACCAGAGAAAGTGAGATTTTATTCAGTTTGTTGTAAATAATATTTTTTAAATGCATTGGTTAATAAGGCATGCCATAATAAATTAATAATTACATGACCTGCAAACAGGTTGCACCTGAATATGTTTGTGCTCAGTGAACACTCCTCTTAATTTTCATGATGATGGCTCAAAGCATTTATGTATTTTAAATTTTTGAAAATTTGCTATTTTGATAAAAAAAAAACAATTGATTGGCTCGTAAAAACAAAATGGATTGACAGATTGAAATTCCATAAACACTTTAGAATCAGCAAAATCTGTAGATGATCCTGACTCATTTTTTTGGTGCAGTAGTCTGAGAGAAATTCATGAAAATAGGATTTTGATGAAATTCAAAAGTCATAAAAGTTGTCATTTTTAAAACAGGAGACCATTAATCAAAGATACAGATGAATTGAACAGTTAAAATGGTGAAAGCCATTTTTGAGATAGCCGTGAAAACATAAACGTGATTCTTAAAGTACCACCTCGAGGTCAGTTTTTTAGGATGAGTAGTGGGTAGAACATGCAACCCACCTGCTGATTTTGGTGAGCTTTTATCTTACAGCTGGATGTATTTATTTACTTATTTTGGTTACATCAACTTAAAAAAAAGGATAATTCAGACATTGTTTCTTTCTTACATGCCTCCTGCATTTGTTTCTACAGTGATGTTTGTGGTGGCTGTTGTGCTTTGTTGCATGTTTAGTGGCAGAACACCCTTTACTTTAATAACGACAGCTTTGCACATGAGCAGCAACTTCAGTTCATTTTGCCATAGGCACTGATGTTATAATTGACCTCACAATGTTAATGAAAGTGACAAATAATTCATGTATCTGCCCTGTGATTTCGATCTGCCACAAATTTAATGGGTTGTTCTTTGGCCCATGAGACACTCTTCAAGTCTAATTAAAGTTGGATCAGTTTTTTTTTCTCTTCAAATTGATGCTGACAGACAAACAGACCAACCAAATCAAAAAAGATAGCCTCTTTGAGGAAGATAATAATAATGAGCCACTTTCCAGCTGTGAGTATGAACAATGAACAGTGATGAATCCTCTATGTCAGAGTTGTGCAATTGCCTGAAAGTAATGTGCATCCCTTCCTCATAAGGGTTGAGAATTTTCTTTGGTTCAGCTATAAATTAATTTAACAAGGCAATTTTACTTCTGACACTGATGGCAGTCTTATTTGTAGGGGATAAACTGAAATAGAAAATTTCACTGTAAATGTATTGTCCCATCAGGGTGATGCAGAGCCAGACCTCATCCTAATTGACTGGATGAGTATAGTGAGACCATCCAGGGCTCTGTTTCTTAAAAGCATCCCAAGTCTAAGATGATCATCTGTCTTACAAATCTTCTTAAGCTTAATAGGTGTTTCCTAAAAGTATTATAACTGAAGACAGTCACAGAAATGATCCCAGATTAATGAGTGACATTGACTCGTGGGAGGCTAAGAGCATTTTGAGAAGCTCCAGTAACCAAAACTAAATGTTTTATTGAACTAACAAGCACTCCAATTAATTTAGCAATTGATCTACCAGTTTCTGTTGACACTATCCTCTCACTTTCTTTGCCTGACATATTGTAGGTTTTAACATGAGCTTAATAGTAGCGTTTGCTTTGAGCACCTGGTAAATCAATAAAAGTTTCTTTCTGACCTCCACCCAGCAACATGAACTGAAAAGTGGTTTACTCAACATTCAGCTTCATTTTCACACTGAACATTTCCAAGGGATTGTAACTAAAGTATTTTTAATATATAATACGGCTTATCATTTACAAAAATCCCTCTCAATCATCAAACACGACCCATCAGCAGTGGGAGTTGGTACATACTTCCACTGAGACCCCATTATTTGCCCACACCTTCTTATCTTCTCATTATTTTTCTGCACTCAGGATGCTTAACCAACCCAAAACACCACTACAAAATCCTGGGAATAAGACTAATCAATCAGCTATCTTTCTGGTGTGTTAACAAACCAACTGCAGTTACTTTAAAGTATGTTCAACTTTATCTTCAGCACCAAGGACAGCTCTTTGGGAAACATGTTAAAATTTAAAACTATTTGTAAAGAACACACTTAACTTTTGAGATTGATCATTATTGGGAAATTGGGCTGACTGAAGAAAAACATGCTTCTAAGAAACTTGAAGTTTATGAAACTAATGACTTGAATAGCCTGAACTTCTTTTTGTTCTTCGTTATGTGTGTTATGGAAATGTACGCTATGTGCCTTTCTTTCCCTCTCTTTCCCTTTTCTTGTTGTGTATTTTATCATTAACTGTTATTTTTCTCTCTCATGGTGTCAAGAATGAGGAGACAGTGATCAAGAAAGTCCTGTCAATTCTGACACCACCCTGTTACTGATGCATTGCCTTTTAATGTCATTCACGCAGGTGGAGTATGTCATAAAATGTGACATGTCTGCAATACAGAAGGTCTTGTACCGCCACATGCAGAAAGGCATCCTCCTCACTGACGGCTCAGAGAAAGACAAGAAGGTAAATTTACCAGGACCCCTGTGGCTTCACTGAATGTTTGTGCTTTCTTTTATCAGTCAGTGTCATGCTGACAAACTGAGCTGTATAGCTGAGAGCGCAACATTTCCTGCTGTTTGACATCAGAAGATCCCTGACTTTTGTTATATAATTGGAGTTACATTTTCCCCTTGCTTTTGCTTTTAAAATAGTGCTCTGAAATGAACAAGATGTTGATTGCTAAACATATTGAACAAATCTATATTAAAAACTTGGGCTGAGGCTATATCTTGGTTTATCCAAATCACATGGAGATGCAGGCACAGCAGGCATCTTTATTTATATGAAAAGGCTGTAAATAAGCAACTGTTTGCTAAGAAATTTGCTTGTTTGTATAAAAATAAAAAGATGATATGTCATTGTTGTGTTCACAACTTCCCCTGCCCTCAAGATGCACAAAAATCAGCTATTGCAGGTCTAAACTCATAGCAAGAAAAGTATTGTTTTAATTAATTTAATTTCTCGACTCAATGTAATAATTTTCCTCAGGGCAAAGGTGGCGCGAAGACCCTGATGAACACCATCATGCAGCTGAAGAAGATCTGCAACCATCCATACATGTTCCAGCACATTGAGGTGAGTTCCCCAAATCACCAATACTGACTTTTAAAAGCTTCTTAATAGTGACACTAGAAAATATGACACAAATTTTTACTTTTGCATCTGTGTGTCATTTACTCACTGTACTATACATACCTTAAAATGCTGGATGTTATTTTTTATATTATTTGTTCCATTTTTTTATTTAACTTTTTCTTCATCCAGTAATATCTGGAATGGTGTCTTGCATTGTTTGTTCTTACACTGAATTAAAGTAATTATCCAGCAATGTAGTTCATAGAGCACCCTCTTTTTAAGCAAAGAACTGTTGTTGTCTGCAGGGTTATAACTTTAAAATAAGTCCTGCATGAGAAAACTTTACTGCACATAGAGATTTAATATAAGAAGAAGAACATGGCTCAGAGACCTATATCTGTCATCAATCAGGAAAGCCAGAGTCAAATGTAGGTGTTAATTTGATCATCTCTGTGTATTTCAACCAGTGAATGTTCTCTGTTATAGGAATCTTTTGCTGAGCACTTGGGCTATCCAAATGGCATCATCAGTGGGTAAGTTGGACATAAAAGGTCTTCCAGTAATTAATTCCTGAACTTTGATTTGTCTGCCCACAGGGTCAGTGTTTTTTTTCCAATCAGTGACTTTAAGAGGGTCACAGGCCTCTAGTTTGAAGCCACTAGCATTAAATAAAATGGGCAGTGCAAATGGTTGTTGACACAGAAGGCAGTGTATGTGAAGCTGGTTGAAACAGATTGAAAAGGATTAAATAAAAACAGTGTAGTCTCTGAATCTGAGTGGTAGTATTGCATTATTGGTGTAGGTGGCAGGTTTTAACAAGAGAGAAGAATGCATAGAGCAAAATAGATGATAGCTCTAGTCTTGCTGCATCAAATTTGATCTTTTTTAAAAAACAAATTCCAAAGTCAAGGCTCACAGAGCTGCTAGCAGGGCTCTAGACTAATCTCATTACAGAAACAATATAAAGACATTACTGTTGTCACACATAACAGTACACGATGCTGTGGCTGGGCAGTTCATTCTCTGCTGGAGTGACAACATAGCATCAGGGCTTACTGGCCAATTTAGACGATAAACAGTTGTCAAACTAGATGCTACAGAGACTTTAATAATCGTTATATGGGTAATGATGACTTATGTTACATGTTTTGCCTGATTACCTCCACCCAGGCATGATCTGTATCGAGCCTCTGGGAAATTTGAGCTCCTAGATCGCATTCTGCCGAAGCTACAGGCTACTAACCACAGAGTCCTGCTGTTCTGCCAAATGACCTCTCTCATGACAATCATGGAGGACTACTTCAGCTACCGCAACTTTCAGTATCTACGTCTTGACGGTGAGCTCACACATCTACTTATGTTTCAGAATTCTGTGAACGGCAAATCTACACATGATTACAGATTTATGTGTATAATAGAAAATAATATATTATTATTAGAAATGTCCCTTATCGATCCTAAAAATCAGTATCAGAGCTGATCCAGGCATATTTTAATGTATTTTATCAGGTAAAATAACGCAAAATCTGATCCTTCCCTAGTGGTTTAGAGTATTGTCCACCTAACATTGTCAGTGGCAGGTCATATCAGCTGTCGTTAATTAATCTCAATTCTGTGACTAACTTGATAACAGGCCTAATTTAAACATGATTGTTGCTTGGTTAAAGCATTTTCTGCATGCCAGTATCTGTACTCAGCCAAAGATTATTTGTGAGGGAAGAAGCTCTACTGTGTAATTGTATTGTACAGTTGTGCTATCTTGTTGTTCTCTCAAGCGGATCTTGTCACATCAGTTTCAGGAGTTGAATTCTCCTAGTTGAACTTAAACTCATATCAATAATTTATCAACTGGATAGTTTTTAACATCCAGTATTTGGATGAAGTAGCTTGTGTTCTTTTTCCATTTTGACGTCTTGTAGTAGGGTTGGGTTATATGGCCAGAATCTTATATCACAGTATATGTGATATACTGATATACCCAGCTAGGGGGATTCAAACTCACAAACTTCTTGCTGTGAGGCCACAGTGCTAACCACTGCACCACCATATTGATATAATATTATTAGAAATTGCACCCCTTTTAGTAACACGTCTTCACCCTCATTTTGGTTTGGTTCGGATGCTTCCTGCTCTGTATTTACAATTTCACTTGCCTCGTCACTCTCTTGTCTCTCTCTTCTCTTGAGACATTTGACAAACCAGCAGAGGTGCATAACTGCCACCAAACGTTTCTCTCATGTCACATAAGAACGTAGTAAACAGTCCTGCTGCCCAAATCATGTTACATGGCAAGGCAGCTGGATTTGTGAGATCATGAAATCAAGCGAGCATTGCAAGATTATAAGATCACTCATGAATGAAGTCCTGAATTGCTACAAAGCCTGCTCCCATGGTGGAAGTGGTATTGCACAATCTCTACCAGTGGACACATTTTTACCTATATCCTCCAACCCGACCTTGTAGTATATTATTGTTTACGTTAAAAGGAAGTAGGAAGAATTTTGGAGCTGCCAGTGCAGGCTTATCACACCTCCTGCGGTCCCCATGCAGTGTGTGAAATCTAAAGTATTGTTACCATATTACATCAATTCACAAAGCCTTTTGTGTACCAAGTTGATAAATACTATGTAAAGACATGCGACATTTTTCCAACTAATCCCTGCGAATAGACACATGATCATGATCTGAGATTAAGTCAGATTTCTTTTAATTCCCTTTTTTAATCCCCTTTGACACAGATTTGTCAGACTAAAAGAATAATAATCTGCCACGCTGGGGTGTCAGAGATTTCCCATCACATACACTCAGCATGATGCCCGCACTCAGCATCTCAAACAAAGGCAATCCCATTAGTAGCTCGGTCTGGCAACAGTACGACCCAAGTACACAGAGGAGTTGTTATTGATTTTCCATGTTATTTTCTGACTCTTTTTTTGAAACAGAATAAAATGTGGAAAATGATACAGAATTTGTCTCTCACTCTGTTTTTCTTTGTCTGCTGAGTGTGTGACTGATGGGGAAGATGGGCTTTCTCCATTTGTGAAAACAGGTAGCAGCACTGCAAAAACATGTCAAACAAAGTGTCTTCACCTCTAAAAAGTATGTTCTTTAGTTTTAAGTAAACTGGCCCTGCAGTGTTTATCCAGCCTCATATCATCTTGCAGTAACTCACAGTTTAGTGTTTTTTTAGTGTAATTCAAGATTTTGAGAGTGAAAGTCACACAGTCAGACAACATTATTATTAACGTTATTTGGCTTTAACATGAAATGTTTCAGTCAGTTCATTCATATAATTAGTATGTTGGTCTACAAGTGAAGAAAGAAATTCATGAAAGGAATCAATAACTTATTTATTATTATTACAAACTAAGTGAAGAGACTTGTATCATATATGCAGCTGTGGACTGTGAACCTCCTCAATTAGCATAATTTAACAGGCTGTTGGATGGTTTTATCACATTTTGAACCCTGCTTTATCAGGGTCACTTCATGCCCTTTTCAGACACATCTGAAACAATTTAATTGGTCCTAGATGAGGCACAGCACACAGGTGGCATTTTTACGTTCCTGGCAACAATACACTTTGGATCAGAAGAAGAAAAATTATTTCAAGCAAACATCATCAAAGTTAAATTGACAGACTCTGAATTTCAAAATGATCATGTTTGTTTTTTTATTCAGGAACTACCAAGTCTGAGGATCGAGCAGCACTGCTGAAGAAGTTCAATGAGGAAGGCTCTCAATATTTCATCTTCCTGCTCAGTACCAGAGCCGGTGGCCTTGGCCTCAACCTGCAGGCTGCCGACACTGTCGTCATCTTTGACAGTGATTGGAACCCTCACCAGGTACGTCAACCTTTAAGGACCTTACTTGCTCTGATTATAGACAGTTTTCAGCTTGTTGCTAACCCTGTACACAGCAGTACATTGCTTAGCTTCCCTTATGATACTGCTCTCTGCTTCTAAATGAGGTCAATCAATAAGTGCCTCATACAAACTCACTTGAAATATCCCCTTAAGCCATTTGAACATACTGAATTGGCAGAGATGGCTGTGTCTTGTGAATCAGTTATTCATACTCTAGGTTTTCTTTTTCCACAAACCAGCTTGATGCAAAGAAAAGAAAAGCTAAACTTTAAAGTGCCCATGGTAACCTTTTAGTAGATATCTTATCCATTTATATCATAATGTATAGTGTATGACTAGACAAATTCACAGTAGCCTATGGTAAAAGTGGTTTCTTTTGTTTGTCTTTACATGAGGTTTAAGGATCAGGAACACAAACTACAGACTCAGATGTAGCATGCACCTGCATGTGTTAACAGAAGATGTGCGTTGATGCAATGCATTTCATCAATCATTCTTTGATATCGGCTGTATGCGTCAGTGTTCTAACAGGCCGCAGGAGTGTGTGTGAAGAGTTCTATGTGTTGATCTAATTTAATCACAGAGAAAGTATTGGTGTACAAAATTGCTATGTTTAAAAATAAGGCCTAAAGATCATACTGTCATTTTAAATTCTGACCCTGAGTCATACACACAACAGAAAATTATTCTGGCATTGGCTTTCAAATTCTGGCTGTGATGTGTTAATTTCCTCTTTTATATTGAGGCAACTTAAGTAGTCTTATATTTGTCTTTCACATGCTGATTCCAGGACCTTCAGGCTCAGGACCGGGCTCACCGCATTGGTCAGCAAAATGAGGTGCGTGTGCTTCGTCTCTGCACCGTCAACAGCGTGGAAGAGAAAATCCTGGCAGCAGCCAAGTACAAACTCAACGTGGATCAGAAGGTCATCCAGGCAGGCATGTTCGACCAGAAGTCCTCAAGCCACGAGCGCCGTGCTTTCCTTCAAGCCATCTTAGAGCATGAGGAGCAGAATGAAGTAAGGTTTGAGGTTGTAACTTGTGTTTGTCTTAGAAATAAAAGTATCTTTTTATAATGAATGTATGAGACCCTAAATAGATTTTTTCCTCTCTAGTTAAATTATGCATTTGATTGAATTACTGCAGAGACAGCTACTTAGAAATGATCAGTTTATTAACCATCCCTCACTTATAACATTGCATGGTTTTATAATGCAATCTCAGTTATTTAATTGGTATTTGATCAAATCTGTATGTCATACTTAACTGGTGTGTTTTGAATGGAGCATGTGTGGCTTCTGTTCTGCTGAAACTATTAAAACTAAGTGTCAGATGTCTTCAGAAGACTGTCTTTTGATGTTTTTTTTTTTAAAATGTGACTTCAGGAAGAAGATGAAGTACCTGATGATGAAACTCTCAACCAGATGATAGCCCGCAATGAAGATGAATTTGAGCTCTTCATGGTAAGAAAAGCAGAGATCTAATTGCAGGGTACAACTAAAATAAAAATTTATATCTCAACGGAGGAGAAGCTGACAGCTGGTTCTTTTCCATCTACCCTCAAAATAATTGGAGGTTGTCCATCATGTCAAGAACGCTATTCTTGTTAAATGTCACCATTTGTTCAGGCACCTTCAGACTTGGCAACAGCTGTCCCCTGCCAGACACGTCTTCTTGCAAAATAAATGATTGGATTGTCATGTGTGCAGATCTCACAGTCACCATGTCATTCACAGTACATCACCTGACAGTTTTACACCACACAACTCTGTTTTTGACTATCTGTGCTTGAAATGTCCAGTACAGTTTTTCTGCCTCTTGGGTCAACTGATATTTTGTGAAACACCAGCCAACACCAACTTTCGTGTTTCATCCAGCTGGCATTTTCTTGTTCCATGGTGACTGGGTCCATGGGTGGGAAACGACCAATAGTGCTCTCTCTTGCTCAACCAGACTGCTTTTACAAAAGTAACTGCTGTTAGCCCATTGATTCCAGTGTAATTTCACCTTAAGGGTTCCAATAATTTTATGTAACACAAAGGAACAAAGAATTGTGTCACTATCTGCTGTTTCACTGGATGTGATTTTCCCACTTTTCTCCTTTGTAGCGCATGGACATGGACCGACGCCGGGAGCACGCCAGAAACCCGAAGCGTAAGCCTCGTCTAATGGAGGAGGATGAGTTGCCTTCTTGGATCATCAAAGATGATGCTGAGGTAGAACGGCTCACCTACGAAGAAGAGGAGGAGAAGATGTTCGGCCGAGGATCACGCTGTCGTCGGGATGTGGACTACAGTGATGCGCTGACAGAAAAGCAATGGCTACGGGTAAAGTCTGAGTATATCTGTCAGTTTAAAAATGTAACTGCTTTAAAACTGTTGAAAAAGTTTGTTTCTTTTCCATCTCTTCACTCAACACCGCTGCAGTTACTTATAGCAATCTTGCGTAATATACTGACTGATTTGATTTGAAATTTGTGGAATTAAAATTATCAAACTTCTCTACACTACACACCTGTTAGAAAGTTGCACAATCTGTGTACATTGCAGTTTAATATGTAGTCGCACATTCAGACTGCCATTACCCTGCAGTTTAATTTCTTTTGTCGTAAACAAAAACATTTCTTTTGTATTTTGCTTGTTTATGCTCCACCAACAAATTATGAATCGAAATTTATGCCCCTTCCAAAGACGAAGTTACACACAAGCAGGTGGCTCATTTTTATTCATTTTAATTCTATTAAAATACCAAATTCAACAAAGTGCTAATTGGTTTCTCAGTACTTTCCTACTTCCCTACCTTGTCTGTGGCTCCTCAATCCCATGGCCATTTTAAGCCATTTGAAGGCATTAATCTTTAAAGTCACAAATATGTACTTTAATTTATTTAAAGACTCAGTAATTTGCTGTAACAGAAGTAACGTCCTCTTTCATAAGCAGATCAGGCCTTTAACCATGACTGGATTTAATGCCAAAGTTTAGCTCAGCCCGATGCTAATGGAACCCAGTCAGCCACACCAAATATACTGTGACACACTCCCCTGGAGAGACATGTCAGGCCTGGCAGATCCATTTTATTGACTGTGGCTCAGGTGTTTCAGGGAAACAAGAATAGAACAGAAAGAAACTTTGAGACTGGGGTGACAGTATGTTGAATGTGTTAGCTGTAGTTCAGTGAGGCTCAAATTAAAAGAAGGATATCTAGAGATCTGAAGGCACTGCTGAAGAAATTTAAGTTTTAAGCTCAGGAGTATATCCACAGGAGCTTAACAGCCAGAGTTAGAAAGACTAAAATCAGTGAAAGTTCTTTCTGCTGTGAATTCTTTTTGCTATTGTGTTGCCAAGGGAATTTTATATCAGATGACAGAGATGGTTTGTGAAAATTATACATTTCTTGATAGTGATCTTACAATTCCACATCATATGTGAATAGATTGAAGTGATTGAGAATTAATGCCGTCTTTGCTCTGTTCGACTCCAGGCCATTGAGGATGGAAACCTGGAAGAGATGGAAGAGGAGATCCGGCTCAAAAAGCGAAAACGCAAGAGACGTCAGGACAAGGACTCGTCGGGCAGAGATGACGGGGGCTCCAAGGCCAAGAAGAGACGTGGACGTCCGCCAGCTGAGAAACTTTCTCCGAACCCTCCCAAGCTCACCAAGCAAATGAACACCATCATCGATACGGTCATCAACTACAGAGATGGGTAAGGAGATTTATTTATGAGTTATCTCACTGCAGTATTCATTCTGAGATGGTATTAATGGGGTTATTTTGGTTCTTTTTTTTTTTTTTGCACTTGCCAATCAGAAGCAAATGACGTGTCTGTCTTTCATCCAAATTTCTAGTCGACACAAAAGTTATGTTAGCATTCACTAGATGCAGCTTGTTTTATGGCAATTAAGGCTTTATTTCTATTAATTGAGCTAAAACAAACTGTAGAGCTACATACATCTCATCCACACTTAAGACCATTGTTTCAACTTATTTTGTTGCTCTTCTTCACTACTATTCTGACTCTAGCGCTGATTTGCTTGATTGTTTTATAACTGTGCATAAATGAGCACCAGACCAGAGCTACTGAGATTGGTGAGTGAAAAAATAAAAAATAGATGTCTTTGCAGTGATTCAGAGGTCTGAAACCATTTTGTCCACCCCATGTATTTAATTTTATGTAAATATTCTAAACACCTCTCAGTACAGTTCTGCAGCCTTCTTAAATGACCATAAAATTGAGTTATATCCTGTCAAACATTTTGAGAAGGTAGGATTGAAAGCTCTCTGTTGTGTTAGCCTGTATTAGTTATAGCTAGGTGTACCTAATACACTTCCAAATGGGTATATTTTTGGCGTCATCTGGTGTGGAAGGACACCAGAGGACACTGAGGTAGAGCTCCGGTTACAGTGAGTGTCGTGACACTTCGCCTACACAGGACAGCCATCAGCTGTGCTTCAACTGACCATCTGACTGAACAGATACATTCCAGTATTAATCACTGCAGCTGTCTGCAACAGCAACTTAATGGCTCCTGCTTGACACAAATAACTGCAATCTCAACATCTTGCTAGGTGTCAAATCTATGTCCCTACTTACAGCTTAATTACATTAGTCGTGCATTGGGCCGTGTGAGTGGTCAAAAGAGCCTAACAGTGTTAAGTGTCTAAGAGCATAGCAGTATTGTTACTGAACACATTCTGTGTAGACACTGATGGAGGACTAAGAGTATTACTGTAGTGCTGGTGAAATGCTTTTTTTGGCAAGTGTAGATGAGGTATAACACGTTGAGCCTGGGGAGGCTGTATCGACAAATCTGAATTGTAAGCGGAGGCAGGCAAGCCGCCATTATTGCTGAAGCGCCGTGGCACTTATAAGCTTAGAAGTAATACTTGCAGGGGTTGATTAGCTTCTCACATTTAACATTGTCTGACCACTACAGTTTAATGTTATTTCATCACATAACCTGTATCATGACCAATTCCAGACCAGTATTTTTACACTCAATGACATTCACATTTACAGACTACCTTCATTGACCATGGTTAACCCAAACATCTCTGCTTTCTCTCAGTGTAAATGTGTTCAGTTGAACTCTGTCACCACTACTTTAGATGACAACACAAAAATCAGCTAACAGATTAATTTATAGACAGCAACAACAGTGTAGAGACTAACAGGAAGGAAGCGCAATTGCTGCCTGTTTCTGCCAATTACTGGGCCAATCTGGGTCTCTGCAGTGATGGACCAGTGTTGTCCTCGCATGCACTTCAAACAGTATATGAACTGACTTAAGAAACTTGACTTTAACATGTTTGTACTGTAAAAGGTATATATATATCTTCTCTGATGAGGGCCTGTCCTGTCCTTGTTATGGTAGATCTCTAAAAAATGTACTTGTGACTGCAAAACAGTACCTTTTTTTGTAAGTGTGCTTTCATTATCCAATGGAAAGTACCGATTTCTCTGTGGTTAGCAGGGTAAAAATGAACAGACATGAAGTCATTTCTTAGGAACAGTACAGTGTGATACATCCTTGTATTCTTTCAGTCCAACAGTACTGAGAGTTAGTGTGAGTGTATTTCTGTGTGTGGTCGGATCTGTTGTGTCTGCATCTTTCTTTTTTTGCACATGTGCAAAATCACAAGTATGCGTGTTTGTCTCTGTAATATTTACCCGTGCATGAAAGAACATGTGCATTTGTGTCCCCATTACTCAAATATGCACTGGCTGACTACTACGCCGAAGCTTTTCCAGGAAACTGCTACCTGCCTTTCCAGAAGTCAAATTCTTTCCTCTCCCTGTTGATGGTTGTTCATCCCAGAGCATCTCAATCATGTCTCTGGCACTCATCTCACTTGACTAGACTGGGACAGATGTAGGAATTTCACTCTAGAACTTTAGGATTCCTCAATCGCAATGCTGTTTCAACATAAATAAACTACACCTCCAAACTGCATAAAGTCAAACATGAGTATGAACTTAGCTTAACTTTGATTTGAAGCATCCTGGAATTTAATAAACATATATCTTTTCATTGGAGTGACGCCACAGTCTAGGCTTCATTTTCTCCATAAACCAAAGTGACAGATCACCCCAAAATCAGAAGTGCATATTTTTCCTCTTACCTGTAGTGCTGTTTATCCATCTATATTGTTTTAGTGTGAGTTGCAGAGTTTTGTAGATGCAAGTTATAGAGATGTCTGCCTTCTCTAAAATATAATTGAGCTAGATGGTGCTTGGCTTGTGGGTCTGAAAAATACATCTGAAAATCAGTTTCTCTTTGCAGAGATCATTACCCAGTTGAGTGGTTACTCAAGATAATCCGCAGACCTTGTGAGCAGTTTCATGTAGGAATTATTTTCTTTCTACCAAACTAAACTCACTCATGGATGAAAGCAACGCTACAACTAACTTTTACTATTGATTACTCTGTCAACCATTTTCTCGTTTGATCGGTTAGTTGTTTGTCAAAAAGTAGTGAAAAATGCCCAAAATGACATCCACAAATGTCTTTTGTCCACAACCCAAAGATATTTATTTATTGACTGAAAGGACTAAAGAAACAAGGAAATCAGAGAATTTGGACTGGTTTTCTTAAACAGGACTCAAAATGATCGATTATTAAAATAGTTTACAATTCAATAAGGCTAATAATTCACCAAACAATTGGTTGACTTGTTGCAGCTATAAGTAAGAGGCTCGTGCTTGTAACAGCACAGGATGTAAACATTAATGGCATCGTCCTCAACTGAGCTGTAACCTCTTGTCCATTAATAGACGCGTGCTTACTTCTGCATGGTGATTTAGTTGGCAGGTGTGTTTGGGTAAAAAAAAAATACTTACTACATGTAACTGCTAACTACAAAGTTTGTTGCTTAACCGGATCACGATTTCTCGAAAGACACATTGATGTTAAGTGTTTCAGATTTATTTTTTGCTGCTTTAAACACCACAAGCTGA
The DNA here is from genome assembly GCF_056507025.1 of Lutjanus erythropterus. Lineage (NCBI taxonomy): Eukaryota > Metazoa > Chordata > Actinopteri > Lutjaniformes > Lutjanidae > Lutjanus > Lutjanus erythropterus. Next base: position 13,560,475 of record NC_139326.1, on the reverse strand, counting down.
GTGCCAGGCAGACATTTCCTCTGCTAATATATCCAAAACTCTGCAGCTCACACCAAAACCATCTAGTTGGAAAAACAACACTTTTGGTAAGAGGATAAATTTGTATTTTTGAATTTGTGGGTGAAGTGTGCCTTTGAAAGTGTAACTATAGAAATCTCTAATAAGTAAGGCAAAAGAGCTTGTCACTCATACGTTTTGAAATAATCACTTTCTATCACAAGCCATGAGAAAAGACCTCCTTGTTTTAAGCTTTTGTGACCTCCCAGAGATCCCCAACCATAACGCCCATAATGTTGAGCTTTACATCAAAGATGTAAAAACCTTTTTTTTTTTTTAACATATCATATCACAGTTTACACCCTGGATCTAAGCTCACAGCAGGTTCAGAAGTCAGAGACAATGCAGTGGGGTAATTGTATAATATTCAAGTCATGTGAGATCAACAACCATGAAATCAGGCAGAACCACTCTGCTGGTCCAGTTTAAACTTTTAAGTGGTACTCTATATTTAAAGCTCATTTTAAAGCTAAAAGCTATTATTTTGATTATTACAAAGCAGGTGAAAAATAAATACAAAAAGCTGATTTAAAAAAACTATTAGCAGGAACAAAAATTACACTAATATTCCCATCTGCTAATTAACTGCAACTGTGGTGCGTAATCAACAGCTCATTTGCCTTTTCTCACTGTATTGCTCTTTATATTACTGAATCTATTATTTTCCTCTACAGATTTATTTCTTTTCTCTTTTTGGAAGATTAAGATTGTCTGGGTCAGAGGTCTGCTGCTCCTGTCTCTGTGTTATTCATTAAGCGCCAGGTGAAGGTCTTCACAGTCTGGCAAAGAAGCAGCAAGAAAATCAGTTTAAATGTACAAAATGGACTCAAGAGTTGTTAAAGGCTCAAAACACAACAGTGAGAACTCCGTGTTGGCAGAATTCAACCCCTAATAAATAAATCAGGAATTGATCATTTTAGGCAGATCAATCAGAGACCTTGTGTGGGAAGAAGCAATGCAGATAAGCAGGAATTGATTAATTGATGACATGAGCAATCAAACTCACAAGGTTGCTATAAAAAACATAAATGCTCACTTCTCACTGATTTGCCTCTTTTCTTGTTTTCTCAAACTCTGGGGAAATTAATCTTGGAAAAACTGCAGTTAAAGAAAGTGATGGCAATAATCATCTCTGTTGCAGGAGGACAATAATTCAAGGATACTTTAATTTTTCACATCCTTGTTAATGTGGACTCGTTTTTGCAGCTGTCTCTTGTTATATTGTCTCAGAAGAATCTTGAAATGATAGAGCACTGACTGAGCATGTTTAGTTTATAAATATAACCTTGAGGGTTATACAACCCTTGGTTGAGACAAGGTATGAAAAGATAACCCTCACCTTCCAACCCTCTTTAAGTATTCATGTATGGAGCCTATACATTGGTGCATACATGTTTGGAAAATAAACAGCTAGAACCACAGAAACTCATATATATTTGTTGGGCCAACCATGCTACAGCTCTGTTTTTGTTGGCGAACCTAGTTGAAATTGCCTCTTTGTTGTTACTCTATTTTCTCTCTTGTTGCCATATTGCAATTCTTTGCATGTTCTCAGTTTCTTGTTTACTTCACTCACTTTGAATCAGGAAACCTGGCCCCAAGCATAAACACTTTATTATTAATTGTGCTGCATTATTCATAAAAACAGACATAACACACTTCAAGAAGTCAGAGTGCAATTAACACACCATGCAAAGGTTTGTCAATTGTGTGTCTAATTGTTATGCTTTAACTGGCCCTGCTGTAGAGATGATAGCTCTCATTGACTTCTTACCATTTAAGCAGATATGTGTAGAATTTGAAAATGTCTGCTTTGCTTTCCAGTGGTCATGAAGACACTATGGCAGAAAGCAATTTATGCCAGTATTCTTCAGTTATCTCCCATTTACATTAGTTTTCTAAATGTTTCGCCCATTGTTTGACTTGGCATATAGTTTGCTTGTTTTGCTCTATTCCTTGGCCGTCGATGGGAAACTGAGGCTCAGTAGTCGCAAAGTGATTGCCTGGTTTTCAGTTTCTGGCTTCCCTCGTTGCTCCAATTTGTTAGCCCAGTGCCTTGCATGACAACTCCACTGCCATTTGTGTGTGTGTGTGTGTGTGTGTGTGTGTGTGCGTGCGTGCGTGCGTGCGTGCGTGCATGGGTGAATGAGAGGCAGATTGTATAGATGGAGTCATTTTTTTTATTAGCTGTATCCTATAGTTATTTCTGTTAAAACACCTCAGTATATGAATATTTTCTTTTGTCGTATTTGAATAATCAGTTGTAATAATTCTTAATGTTTTTGTCACTGAACATGAGAATTAGCTTGATGGGTTCTGGCAATCACAATGAAATCAGCCATCTACATCTACATCAGTTTCACAGCGATGACTAATGAAGCTCAGATTTGAAGTATGTGAAATGAGATTGAGGTCATTCCTGCCAAAAACCCAGTACTGTCACAGAGAAAATTAACTGCAGGAACCCTGTTTTTGGCCCCGTTTTGTTTTTTGAAGACATCATACAGATACCCTCCACAAAAACTGCCACTAGTGCAATTAGGGCTTCAACTAATTTTAATAATGTAGATTCAAATGAAGGCAACCCAGGAATCTGAATATTTTAATTTTTGATATTTAAGAATTCCAGACACACCAGTTATTTGGAAAAAGTGGACATGAAATTTTGTGGGGAGAATACGAATTTAATAATAATGTGAAATTATTCTCTGTTATCAGGTCAGGAAGACAGCTTAGTGAGGTCTTCGTCCAGTTACCATCCAGGAAGGAGCTCCCAGAATATTATGAGCTCATCAGAAAACCTGTGGACTTCAAAAAGATCAAGGTATGTCAACTAGGATGATGCAGCAATCCATATGAATGAGACATAGGGTGGTGATGATGTTGGTTGAAGTAGACGCAGACTAAAAAAATCTGCAAGCTGGGGTTAGCAAAAACTGTTCTTCTAAAGAAATGATAACTTTATCATCAGTCAATTCATTGATCGGTTGATGGTCAGAAAATTAATTGGCAGCTATTTTCATGATCACTTAGCCTCACAATTTCAGTCATTTATAAGCAGAAATGCCTGGTTGGAAAATGGGAATGTTAACTGGTTTCCTCAGGCTTGGTCAATTAAATTAAAGCCACTACTATGAACTTTCATATTTTGCTGATTTTGAAGGCCCCTGTGGACAGAATTGGTAGTGTTTACACTGTCATGACAACAAAATATCCTCCTGCTTCTTTTTAAATGGCCAATGTCCTGTTCACTGACTCTGCCTGGGAAAAACTGAACACAGGATTTTTTTATATGATTTCAAGGAATCTTTGTTTGGTACAGATCCCTGCAAAAATCACACCATAATCTTTTTAATATGTTATTCAATGAAAATGACAATAATTATGTAAAATTTACAATTCTCTCTAATATCACAAATCACATCCCAGTTGCAATATCAGGCAAAATAATCATAATTAGATATTTCTTCAAAAATCATTCAGGCCAAGTGTGAATCAAGCTGATGATTTTCTGTCAACAGGATCGTGTGAGAAACCATAAATACAGGAGTGTGGGAGACCTGGAGAAGGATGTGATGCTGCTTTGTCACAACGCCCAGACCTTCAACCTCGAGGGATCCCAGGTTAGAAAATCCTCCATGTAGAACCAAAGTTTCTCTAATTTACTTTCTCCAATTAATAGTTTTTTTTTTATTCAATTTCTTTGTGTGCAATGGAGAGCCAGATTCTGCAGGTTTTCACTCTCAAGTAGTAACAACACAAATGTTTGTTTAAGCTGTCCTCTCAAGTGTCTTATCTTCAGTTCCATGCTCCATTGTTCATGGTTTGACACTATAGATGTATTATAATGAACTAGATAGTGACTGCAAAGATGGCGCCATTCAGTCCAATGAGAGAGTTGCCTGCCTGGCACATAAACCAAACAAATTTTCTAGCTTCTGGGGTTGCTTCCTGGATATGTGGCCCACTGAATTATGTGCAGTGGTGTTTCCCCTCTTGCCCCCACCTGCAGGTTCCCGTGTAGCCCATACATTGTGATGACATCAGACATTTTTTAATCACTTTTCTCGACACCAGGAAAGTTTTACAAATATTAAAACTACATGGATCAGAAATCCATAATAGAAAGAGTCATAATAGAGATTTTTTTGCAGTTCAAGGTGTCCTGTCAGCAGTTTAACAGAAGTCTTTTTTGTAATTGTGGCTTATGGTGAAAATGCATTTTATGCCTTAAGGGAATTTTTAGCTAGTGGCCATGAGGAAAAATTGGCTGCAAGTCTGAGCGGCAGTGCCCTAGGTTTATATATTACATCATTACATACTATGTTTGACACCCATGTACCGTTCTGTTCCCGCCTTCAAGCAGCCATTAGTTCCATTAGTGTATAAATGTTTGTGTGAATCAGGTGAATGTTGGCATGGAGTGTACAGTGTTTTGAGTGGTCAGAGGACTAGAAACGTTTCATAAATTGAACCCATTTACAGCCCATTTTGTGTTTTCTGGGGATTTTGGGGGGAACATTTTTGGCTTTGTCCTCGAAGCTTGCCAAATGTGTCTCTACTGCCTTAAACCAACCTAAAGAGATATAGGTCAAAAAAGTTTCTCTGAAGAGAGCACTTTTTCATTGCTTTTTAAGGGAATGGTCCATAATTCTTTGTTAAGGTTTTAATTACCACTTCCTGTACTTAACTCAAAGAGTAATCAATTAACTGTTACGTTCTCCATTCGTAGCCTCCTTTCTGCCAGTTTTACTCGTCTCCTATTTCTCTCTGCATTAATGCTTAATCTCACCTCACACTACCCCTGCTCACATCCACCTTTTGTCCAGCAGACTTGTCTCTGCTGTATTCTTAGTAATACATGTCATTCATGCCGTTTGAGAACCTTTTCCCCTCCCTCCACAGATATACGAAGACTCCATTGTCCTTCAGTCTGTGTTTAAGAGTGCCAGGCAAAAGATTGCCAAGGATGAAGAGAGTGAAGATGACAGCGATGAGGATGAGGATGATGAGGATGAATCAGAGACCGAGGGTAAGAGACAACGTCTGAGACATGCATACAAATACACACCCACACACTTGTGTCATCTCATTTCAATTCTACATTATGAACCCAGTGAATGCTGCTGTGGTTTGAAATTCACTTTGCTGCCATTCCACTGGGTGCAGTGTGGACTATTGTTGCCTTCAAACTGTTAGCGGGGTATTTTAATTGGGAATAAAATTTCATTTTTGACCTTGTTAACAGGTCAAGAATGAATTTCTTAACTCTTAACAAAAGGTACACTTCATAGATTTTTTGAGCTTTTTCACTGGTCCTTCCACAGCAGAGGAAAATTAATTAATTAATGAAATGATTCACAAGCATAATGTTGAAAGTGAACATAAATTGTAAAGTGTTAAATATACCATTCATCTGCATCAGTCGCATCAAAAAAGTATTGAAAGCTACAGAGTGAGTAGCAACTACGCATGCAGAAATGAGTATATGAGTCCAAATTGCGAGTTGCAGCCATAGATTGTTTATTAAATAGGTTGAAATCCTATTTAATACACAATCTGTGGTTGAAGCAAGTTGTGTCCCTGCGCCCCCTCCTCCCCAGACGCTGGGAACCTCTGCTGGAGTGTGAGAGGTGCGCAGCACTGTAAATTGACAAGCATTGACAAGTCTTATACTCTAAGTTGATCAGTTGTTTATAACTGTCAGTTAAAAGCTAAGCTGTTTATTCTGAAAAACAAAAGCTCACTGCTCTGAAAATAAACGGTCTGGTGTTGAATTTAAGGGACAGCCTGCCTTCTGCCTGCCAGATTATTGATGATTACGACTCATAAACAGACACAAACTCATTCGGCATGATTTTGAGCTCTAATGTGAACCATGAAACAAAAAGAGTTATTTTGGGCCAGAATAGAAATTTCAAAGGACACCGCATTTGTAGGGTTGTTTTAAGAGAAGCAAGTGTTTCAACACGATATGTCATCTCTGATGTAAATATTTACAGATTTCTCCTTTAACCTGGTGTCAGTTTCCTGTTTTTAAAAACTGATAATAGAATGGAGATGGAGGAAATGGTGATTTTTCATTATTTTGTTGAACAAACTATTTTTTTTCCGACCAACAGCCCGAAGCTCAAAGATATTGAAATTACAATGATATTAAACAGAAAACACAGCAAATAATCTAATTTGAGAAGCTGACCTGTTTGCTTGAAAAATTATTTTAAACAATTGTTTATCAAAATTGATTCATTTTTCTGTTAGGGGATTTTTGTCAGTTCTCAATGACATAAATTGATTTGTATGATATTAAATGAAACTGAATATAAGTTAAAGATAAACACATGATTCCAGATATAATCAGCTTGTCCACTGAGTGTAAATGTAGGTAGAACCTTAAATGAGCATAAGTTGTTTTCTGCCTAAGCAAACAATAATAAAACCAGTTATGTAAGACTTGTCTCCTATTTTTCCTTGTGCTTCATTTAGCCAAGTCGGTGCGGGTTAAAATCAAGCTGAGTAAGGAGGCGCGCAGCCATGACAAAGGCAAAAAGAGGCAAAGCCGTGGTAAGGCCAAGCCAGTGGTCAGCGACGACGACAGCGACGACGACCAGGATGACAATGTAGGTTGTTCCATTTGGATGCATTATACTGTGTCTTTAACACATCTCTGAACAAGAATTAGTCACAATTTACTTAGGAAAAGGCCAATTCTTCTTCAATTCTGAATGGGCAAATAAATGAACATAAATATATTTATAGCCCATGAAAAAGGCATGAAATTACAGCTAAAAACTATATAATATTATATAATATTGGCTACCACATTATAGTGTCATCTCAGTGTCAACAAACATGAGATGTAACTCAATTAGGTGTTTGACAATATCTGTCCCTCATGATGGATCTCAGTTCTGGTCTCTGTTTTTTCTCATTTCAAGTTTAAGCTTCATTTTTCACAAAATGCCTCTGTCAGACAGGTCAGTGTCAGATGAGGCAAGAGAAGAAGTCTGCCATTTCTAGACTAGTGATTAATTATTGATTGAATTTGTAATTGCTTAAATTCTTAACAGCTGTGAATTGTTTAATGATTCATCATCAACATCCCACAACATTGAGTGGGTCTGTAATTATTGACCAGGCAGTATCAGTCTTCAGTTATATTCCCCACAGCAACACATTCTTTCATTCACCTGGTGATACAAGTGGTGGTGAGAGGGTCTGCCTTAACGTATCAGCTACCGCACGTCATTGGATTTACCTTCAGCCATCAAAACAGAAGTAACCTGAAGTGACTACTCACAGTTCTCCGCAGCTGCCATATACTTCACATTTTTAAGGAGGTGTCCACACCTACAGAGTAGTATTTGAGCTTTAACACATAGCCATTGTACATTCAACGTAACCCCCACAGGTAGTGTCCAGATTAAATTGACCTCCCCGTGAAATCCATCAATGCAGCAGGGGTGCCAAATGCTCCAGCAAAACAGGGCTCAACAACAGCAACGATGACTGAGGATGTCAGGATCATATTTTGCAGCAGCACACAACCAAAGATAAAACAGTTGCTGCTGTGATAAGAGTTGTAAAATCCTGTCTCAGGGTATTAAAAACTCTCATAGGGTGTTTTGGCATCTGATAAGCCTTTAAATAACTAATCTGTTACTCCACCTGGACTTCCTGGATTGTACTTAATTGTCTCACCAGTGCCTTCACAACACGCTCCCACCAACTCAGCCCTGTGCTGTTTTCAGTCCAAGTCCCTATAAACACAGACATGAATCCAGCTTTAGAGGATGACAAATACATTTTAATTTCATTAAAAACAGCAGTGTACACTATTAAATCTAGAGGGATCAGATGCTTCCTGCTCATTAGATTTTGGTCAGTATTCAGAGTAAGTAGGCAGCTTGAATCAGGTTTTTATTCATGCCATCAGTGATACTGAACTGCAGGGTGTCTGAGGTTAATGTAAACAGCTCCGCCAAAATAAGACCCTTACCAGGGCATGGCCAAAAGCCACGATACCCTGTGAATACAAATGTAGTGAGTGATTTCCCCCAATGCCCCACACACTACAGATCAAAAACTGAACTTTCCCTCCTGAATTTCCAAAGGGGCTTTTGAAAGTCTTCATCCTCTCTCACAGCTATTCTTCATCATCTTCTAGACAGAAACTGAATCTAGACAGGAGGAGAAGATGCAAAGAAGGGGCACTGCTTCACCTTCAGACCTCCTTTCCTCTGGAGATCTTTATTCCTTATTTCAGCATGTTGATATATTCAGCTTGCGATGACCTCCACAAGCTCTTGTTGATGTTCTCCACAGACAATAAATCTTTGTCATACGGCATTCTCCCTCTCTCCTCTGCCTCTTGGCCTTTAAATCTTCCTTGCCCTTAATGCTCTTTACTTCTCTCTCTCTTTTTCTGCAGGATCAGTCAGACAAGAGCGATGATGACTGAGGACGTGAGGATGTGGTTTATAGCACTTATAAACAAAAGGACAATATCTTCCATCACCGTTGTTCAGGTTCATATTCTGTATTTTTTTATTTGAATTTTACTTCATTGTCTGTCTGATGTGTGTATTGTCGCCCCTTCTTCCACCAGCTTGGAAATGTATTACTAATAATCAATAAGCTACAGCAATACCGATCTGCTTATATTCCTGTTTTTAAGACAAATTTGTAGTATATTTTTTAACTCTGTGCTTTAAAGATCTAAATAATGTATGAAAAAAGAACAACAAAAAAAAGGTGATGCTAATCGCGCTTTTGCTTCATTTGTACTTGCTTGCTTGCACTTTTAGAAAATGAGATTAATATCCATATTTTTAAAAACAAAAAAATATATATGTGTAGCCAAGGTTGTCTAAGTTGATTGGAAAGCCAGTGGTGATTAAAAAAGGCAATCAATCAAGTTTTAAATTTTGTCAGAGTTCATTGTTTCACCTTGTGCAGTGCCAAATGTTAGAATGTAGAGAAACTGAATGTTTGCTAAACCCCTCCCCTGACCAGCGTTTGTCCAATCATAGCGTAGCAGCCATAACTGGGAGTGGCAGGCATGTCGAGCTTTAGATTTCTCGACATGTTAAAACAGTGTGATTCTGGCTGCAGTTTATGAATTTGGAGGGTGGTGCCTTATTTTTTTTAGTATGGATTATCTGCTCTAATGTAAGCTATAAGTGTTTGTCCAGCTTGAAAGTCCCACTGAAATAAGATATTATCATCAAAGAAATTGAATGTTACTTACTGGGCCAAGGAGCATATCACTATCTACAGTGTGTTATCTGCTCAAATAAGAACTACAGATATTAGCATGTCCAGCTAACCATCTTATAGAAGTAATATACAAGGCTAAAAAACCCATCAACGACTAAGTGATTTTGTGGGTTTTCTTCCAGTGACACTCAAAATTTCAGCAAAAGCGACAGTCAGCGACTAAAAATGAGAAGCCTTTTTTCTGTTTTGTCTGAAATAATAGACTCCTTGTTTAAAAAATACTTTGAGAGAAAATCTGCCAGTGTCATCACTGAACACTGAGAATGGAAAGCTTGTAAGACGTAGCAACAGTAAATGTGAGGGGTGGGGCTTAGCAAACAATCACAACACGATTTTGAGTGTAAACAGTTTCTAAAGTCTATATATCAACCAGCACAACAAAATGTCAGTTGTTGCTCACTGACTTAAGAATTAATTTGAGGCAGCCATAAATGCTGAATGCTTTTTAATAGCTGTTTTTAAGAGAAATGTAACCTTACTTTGTGTAGGCGGCACATCATTTAAGCAAGTCCATGTGTTTCATGTATCCTTTCCTCTAATGCTTTCAAGTTGTTGTGTATCGAAGCAGATGCTTTGAGCTTTGGTGTGATCACTCTCTCACTCAGAGTAGCAGGAGTGTTTAGCTTACTTTGAGAAACTGGCCTTCAGAGCAGTATTTGATTTTAAGCAGCAGGTTAATGGGGAAACACCTTGTCTTGTTGAATAAAACCAGCATCTATCGTAGCAGTAAATGTAGCTTTTTAAAGCGCCTGAAAGCATGTTGCACCATGTGGTCCTAAACAGATTGTTAAGACTTAAGAAGTCTTGGCTGGACTTTTGCAGACAACAACAAATATTACAAAAAAAAAAAACAGTGTTATGGGATTAAAAATCTGATTTGAATGACATTGAATATAACTATATTTTAAACAATGTATTGATTTATACATTTGGATTGAGGTGTTTGTGTTCCTATTATTTTTTGAGCCTTCATTTTATTGGTTTATATGTTCTTTGTAGCATGACCTCTTGACAAAATACTGTGTACATGCAGATATATCATTTATGTTGTTTGTAATATGTGCTTGCCGACTCTCCATAAGTGTGACTTAATCTTTGCTTTCTTTGCACAGTGTCTTTGTGGTTGTATCTCATAGCCCAGGGCAAATAAAATCTCACCGATTTTCAGCACAAAAAAAAATGTCTTCTTGTTTATTTATGTCTCCTTGTTTATTTATTTATTATGCTGGGAACCATTTCTGCTATTTGTTGGTGTAACTGGTTTTGCAATGCACACTGCTTATGGAATTTATTTTACACACTGAACTGGAAAGCCCTCACTCAATTTTATTTAATTTTTTGTTACAAATCTGCAACTCCTGTTGCCTTTTAATGTTGTTTAGAAACAGGATGTCTGCAAGTACTGAAAAAGTATTAATGTCATGACAGATTATATTAATTAAATTCATTGATCTTCAATACATTTAAATATAAGCAGTTACATTTCAGTGCACTGCTCTTTAATTGAAAGAATGAGCAGTCTGACTTCTGTTGTATAAACAATTGCCCTCAATTTTTTTCACCGTTTTCTAGCAACACTGTTTGTGTTATTCCCTGTTCCTGCTAACTGCTGGAAATGTCTTTGAAAGTCTCACTTATATTGTAAGTTGATAAAACATGCAGGTTTCCTGTTTCAGGTCCATCTACTTCAATCATACATTTATTTTCCAAGACTGTCAACACAGCTGTCAGAAGGTTTTTTGATCTGAGAGCCTCACATGCATTAAATGTGCTATAGGCAAGCCGCAATAACTGAACGATTCAGTTGCAAACTGAATGCAAATGTCAGTCCAGCTGACAGCTCCAATAATTTCTTTTCTTTAAACAAATGTTTACACACATTTCTCTTTTTGTTCACATTTCCATACTTACATACACTTACATTAAACTACCACATCTTCCAAATTTCATGAACCATTTTCTCACTCAAACTCAACCACCAAACCAAAGCCCTGTACATCAACAGTCCGTTTTGCATGGTAACAGAGACACTGAAATGACACATTTACTGTAACTTAGAGTGTAGTTTGCTCCGTTTACTGCCATAATGGGGGGTAGCCTTGATCATTTTAGCAGTGTGGATGTCAATCAGTCAGTCCGACAGTTTGGTATCACTCAGACTGACACTGAATTTGATATAAACATTCAGTGTCCAGATGATGAAACCTTAATCTCCGCTGGTCACCTGACTTTTCATCTGGCCCTGCCAAAGACCAAGGCCTCTCAGTATTTAATGACTTCTGTTACCTGTCTGTCTGTAACTCAGTCCATTAGTCCATACAAAAATCTTTAAAAACAGATTCTAAATATATATGTACACTTTTTATTTTTAAAAAGCCTGAATAGTTTTCTAAAACAGCTGGACACTGTAGCCTGCAGCAAATATTGCTGTTCTCAAACAAAAGCAAATCCATAGATGTGTAGGAGATTATTTTCAACTAGGACTACAACTACGATTATTTTCATTATAGATTAATGTCAGTTATTTTCTTGATGAATCTATTAGTTGCTCGGGCTACAAAATGTCAGAAAATGGTGAAAGCCATTAGATATTTAGTTTACTGTCACAGAGGAGTAAAGTAGATGGAAAATATTAACATCTGAGGAGCTTGAATCAGAAAATTTTGACATTTTTTTCTTACTTAATTACTCAAACGGATTAATCGATCCTCAAAATAGTTGGTGATCAAATTTAATAACCGTTGCAGCTCTATTTTCAACTATGGATTAAAAAACATACTGTATTATATATCTGGAATTATAGTGAATATTTGGGGCAGCAGGACAGTTTATGTGGGACTCAGTAAAAAGAACCGTCTGTCTGTGTTCATGGTAATGAAAGAAGATAACCCAGAGCAACAATATGACTCACTGATATATTTTTAATACATAATCATAATTTTAAACAATGGAGCTCTGTGGCACAGATGTATCAGGCTTTGGTTTGTTAGTAGAGTGAATTCATTGTCGGTTTTAGTCTTTTCAAAGGATTTGATGACAATAAGAAAAACACAGTACAGAATATCACCTCTTATCCTTTGGACCACATCTGACAAAAGTTTGGGATGCGTCATCAGTGGCGACACTGTAATGGATCATTAACAACAGAGTGAGGGTCATTTTCAACAGAATGAATAGTCAGACTTAGCTTAACAAATTAGCTTTGTAATATTTCACTTAAATGGAACACACTAAAAATACAGCAAGCTGAAATTACTGGACATTTAAAGGGTTTTTTTTTTCGAATTTTTGATTGTATATTGTACAAAAGGCCTAAATTATTGTACAAATACGACATTTAGGACATTTGGCAACTTCTTTAAGTACGATAAACCCATTCTGATTTAGGTAACAACAACATGGCCTTCTTCCATGGTCAGCCTCAGGTCAAAATTCACATCTTGGGGCTGTAAGAATCTAAGAAACCTGATCTAAAAAAAATAGTAAACATCTCCATTATTCATTGATCCAGTGTTTTTCTCTGGTGTGTAGTGGTCATTACAGAGCTGTGGCAGAGCTACAGAAAATGCGTTTGGGCTTCTTTCTCTTGACCTGAGGCGATCCGCTCTGTTTACCCTGCAGTATGTTTGTTTACTGTACTTCAGACCGTATACTCTGTCGTTCCTGAGAGAAGAGTCTGGTAAACAAAATCTGATGGAAGGAATCATGGAAACAGAAAATGATTTCATGTGGGACTCTTGTTGCTCTGCTTGAGGCGAGCAGTCACACAAGTCGAGTGTGTGCGCACGTATGTGTGATGTGAACTGTGACCAGAAGCTTGTTTTACTGCTTCTTGACCTTAAATATTTTACTACTACAACTGCCTGACCTTATTTTTTAATGAGCTGTGGAATCAGATATTAGTGGTACATGAATTGCTCAAGCTGCAGTTTTACCCATCATACCCCAAAAATGTTCGACTGATATCAGATTTGTGAACAGTTTTATTTCAGCTGTCACTAGAGCCTGAATAATATTATCAGCCTGATGTTGGGTTATCACAGTTATATCAGCATCACCATATGTGTTGTCCAATGTGCACCTATAGGAATTTTACTTTGTTTTTTTTTTTAAATCAGACCAATTTTCTCTGCCCTCCGTGTCCTGATGGGTGGAGGCTAACAGTCGTCTACAGCGTTGTATCGCAGTGATTTTCCAGACACTCTGTGCTCATGAAGCCACATGCTGCTGGCTGAACAAAATCCATAAACAATTTGATCGAATTCCACATACTCTGCCCACACATTCACTCAGAAAGACAACACATTATGAAAGTCAAAGACGTGCAAACTGACACTTCACTGTGACTTTAAGGTGAACCTGAAATAAACCATAATGATATTTTTCAGCTTTTCTGCAGTTTTCCATTTCATAAACATGTCTCATGGTAAGAAACCTGCATGAATGATTTCTTGTAATCGGATTAAATACTATTATATGATCAAGATCAAGTGTGTAAGGTTTACAGGGATCTATTGGCAGATTACGGTAGAAATTAAACATAATATTCATACTGTAAGCATCTTTTAATTGGTGTATAATCACCTGAAAATAAGAATTGTGTTTTCGTTATCTTAGATTGGGCCGTTAATATCTACAGAGGATGTGGGTCCACAGAGGACGCCGTGCTGACTCTTAACTCCTGATGGGACCGTTCACATTGTGCATGAACTTCCCAGACACTGCTGGTTCTCCTGCACACTTGGAAATGGAGAGTGAGACGAGGTGTTTGCAATCAAGCTCACTGCTACTTGCTACTAAAATCCTACACACTGGTCCTTTAATTACAATTTAAAAACACAAGAAATTTTGAAAGTGGAATTTCAGCCAGGATATACATGCTGCAGAGACAAACAAGCTCGGAAGAAATCTGTGGGCTGACAGCGGAAAATCACAGACGTTAAATTTCAGTTTAAAAGATTTTAAAGAGTTTTTTTTTATTTTAACTTTTTAATGTCAGGTCACTGACTAGGCAGGTCAGGACAGGTTTCTCTCCCCATACTTCTTGGCCATATTATTTAGAATATTTTTTACATGTTATATATACACACACACAATCTCTTTTTTTACTTCTTTTTTTCTATTTTTACTTTTGTCTAATATGTGTGTTAATTTAATTGAACTGTGTACGGTGCCAATAAAAGGAATTCTATTCTTAATACACATCATTTTGCATTATTGCATGAATTTATTTGGCTGGTTTTACTTCTGCCTACAGTGCAGACTAGTCTATAGGAGGCACTATTATTGTAGAAAAAAAGTAAACAAAATTATTTCCTTTTTCATAACAACTATTTTTATAAGTGAACGCCTCAAAAACGCCAAAGACATATAAACTGATTAAAATTTAATTTCAACTATTAAACCATCCAAATTCACTTTATTTTATTCTTATTTACGTTCCTGGAGTTTTATTCTGTACGATGTTTACACAATGATCAGTCCACCGTCAGGCTCATACATGTATACATATACATGGTATCGTTGCTGTGTTGTGCGGTTCAGACACTGGAGGGCAGAAGCAGGGCCGTCGTACTGTACAGCTGGCCTGACCCTCACACTCTGCAGCACATCAAAACAGCTTTCCTTTTTGTAGTCCTGCCATTTTAAACAGAGCCTCACTAAGCCAATTCCCCCTGAAGAATGACCATCCATAGCCCCCTTTTTATCTCCCTCTTTGAAGTGCCGAGCTGTTGGGATAGACTTGAGCCCAGGAAGAGAGGGGCAAATTGGATGTTAATCCTTGCCTGAGTGCCAGAGATGTCAGCTGGAAAAAGTCAGGTGCCTGTGCGATTTCTGCTATTCCTCTGTAGCTTTTGTCCACAATCATCACATTCTCCAAGCAGCAGATGCAGATTCTTCCAATCGCAAACTGATTCAGGGAATTTTCCTTCCTAATGACTCATGAATGGTGATCTGAAAGGACCAGGTGCTCTCTATTATTGGAGACTCCAGTATTATCTGGTGTTGTAACCCGTCCACATTCAAGGCGGGAAACGGGCGCTATCAATGCTAACTCTTGCACAACTTAAAAGGAAGGGCGGGAAAAGGCTTTGTCTCGCTTTGGATTCCGGGGTTCACTATCAGTTTAACGCATGATCGAGGAAAAGGCTCATTTTTCTTTGCGGCTCGGAGTTCTGGTAAGTTGAAAGGGTGATTCACAGACACGAGGACAATGGGGGTTTCATGTACAAACAGGTTACAAAAGCGTATTTATGTGGTTGCTGCAACAAACAATTCTTCTTTCACTGATTGATGACTTCTTACATCAACGACTAATTGCTCAGTCCATAAAATGTCAGGAAATAATGAAAAATCTATCCATCACAAGCTCCTGTAGCCTTCAGATTGCTTACGGTAATAATCACACTGTCAGACCAAGATTTAGCATGAAACAAGGTTGAACATGGCTACACTAATAATGTTTTAAATAGAATTATGGACCCAACAAATTATTTTCATTATGGGTTGAATAATAAAAAGTTCCCAGAACCCGAGGTGACGTTTCAATTAGTTCACTTTGTCTGACCAACAGTCGAAAAGATATCAAGTTTACAACGAACAAAGAAAAACTGCAAATACTCACATTTGATTATCTGATAACGACTAATATTTGGCTTTTTTTTTTAAAGAAATTAGTTAACTAATTGACTAATTGTTTCAGCTCAAGATGTGACAAGACTGTTTCACCCTGTTTAGACCTCATAGATAAAAACATAAATAGAACAGACAATTAACTATATGAGCCTGGTTGTAGAAACAGTAATATGTAAACATCTTCACGTTAACAGATGTTAGATTTAAAAACAATGTAAAACAAAACTTGGCGGCAAAACTTTTTTCACATGTATTTCCACTTTAATTATTGTCTTATACAATACTTATCACTTATATTGTCACACCCTTTCTCCTTATTGTAATTTTACTTTGGTTGTTTCTGTCTTCAACAGAGAAGGGATCGCTCCCTTCTTGTTCGGTCTTTTTGGGGTGTTTTTCTGACCCAAATCAAGGCTCTAAGGAAAGATGCTGCCCTCCACTGTACAGATTGTAAAACCTTTTGAGGCTTTAGCTTTGGACTATATAAATAAAACTGTCAACTTCTTCTTTACTCAACCTTACACCTTGTCAGCTTTTACAGACAGCATTTGGGACCTCTGACATCCAGTGAAATTATACACCTAACCCTACTGAACTGTGTTAGTCTTTGTCTTTTGCCAAAGCTCACACATACAACAGGTCGAGACAAGCTTCCTGTGACGGATGACTCACTCTGTCATTCATGTCATATCTCACGAGTTCACAGCTTCAACCTCAACATCTTCTCTACAGTGACAGCAGCAGGCTCAGTTGGTCGACCCTTCACACACATTATATCACTCTTTTCAATAGTTACTACATTACAGTATCTGGCGCCATGAACTCATTATCATCTTATTTAATTTATTTGTTAGTTTCCAGCTCCCCACCACCCACATTGTGTGTTCTATTTAATGTTTTATCACTCTTAGAAGTACAAATTATAGCCCTTTAATGGCTTATATTGAAGAGGACAATAAAATGTTACAGTATTGATCGCTGAGACTAAATGGCACTGAGTGAGGTCACACTTGTGAAACAAGACAGAAATATTGTTCTCGTCTCTGAGGGAAGGCAGAGCAGTGATTTGACCTCAACCTCTAGGAGCCACAATTTGTCTGAACTTAATTAAACGCCAATCCTTCCATTAGTTGCTGAGATATTTCAGTCAGGACCAAAGTGACAGATCGACGCACAGACCGGCAGTACCATCCTTTGAACCACACCACTAAAAAACTGACTTGTAATTTTATATTTGGGATAAACCTCCATATTTCTTTGTTGAATGTTTTGGTTCCCACATTTCATGTCCACAATGTCCGTTAAAATTTTAATTGATATGAAAAAGTGGTTAGATCTTTGGATTTCATAACTTAAAAAGCTACTGTAGTAAAAAAAAATATAATTATGCATTAGTTTGTGTGTTAAACCTATATGGTCTTCATCATGTGATGCTTCAAATTGATCCATAACACATAAAATGTGTTTTATAATTTTCAATGCAAATATCAGACATGTTTTGCTTAAAAATGAGGAGGAAATAAATTATCACTGTATCTTCATCTCTAAATAAATAAATCTGGGGTGCACAATTGAGGAAAATCACTTTGTGAGGTAAAAACAGACACTTACTTCAAAATTTACATCATCTGTCTTTCACAGATGAAATCCTCATCCTGTGGGACGAGCAGCAGCAGACTGATGACGTCTGGTCAGGATTTGCAGGTGATGGTAGAGGATTCACGTTCCTCTGAACTGGAAGTGTCAACATCCCTGAAATGAGAAGCAAAAGTATGAACAGAACCAATAGTACTATTTTAAAAATTAGGTTAAATGCTGCTCTTAAAAGGGAGGCCAAATAAAACATCAATAGATTAATGTGAAGCCTGTAAAACCACTCTGCAGCAAAATGGTGACAAAAATCCTAAATGGACCCTGAATTAAAAATAATCCATGATTTGATTTTGTCTCAAGAGGAAAAGGTGCACTTCATTGTTTCACATTAGCTGAATCTTCTTAAGTTAATAACACACTTTGTCCTCGATAATGACTCCAGCAGTAGTTAGTGTGAATGCATTTGTTTTTAGGAAACACTGAACATTAAAACAACTCTGCAAAATTAGAGAGGAAGCTGCAAGACCGTGCTCTGAATGTTGTGGTGCCACACACTTTTTTTACAGTAGGCACTAGGCATGATGGGAGCATCACTTCATCCGCCTCTCTTCTTACCCTGATGCACCCACCACTCTGGAACAGGGTAAATCTGGACTCATCAGACCACATGACCTTTTTCCATCGCTCCAGAGTCCAATCTTTATGCTCCCTGGCAAACTGAAACCTTGTTTTCTGATCATCTCACTGATAAGTAGTTTTCTTAATGTTACACAGCTGTTTAGTCCCAATCCTTTGAGTTCACATTCTGTTGGTGGAAATACTCTTACTTTCACTGTTAAACATATCTGTGAGTCCTACTGTTGATTTTTTAGGATTTGATTTCACTAAATGTTTAAGTGATCTCCAGTCACGATCATTTGAGAGTTTTGTCCAAACACATTTCTTCCTCAAAGACGATGGTTCACCACTATCCTTCCAGGTTTTTAATAAGACATTGAACAGTTATTAACCCACTTTTGGAAGTTTTATTAATCTGCTGAGTTGTTTTCTTTGTTTGATGCAGGACAATAATTTGACCCTTCTTTTCCACGACCACAGGACATGTCTCCTGACATGGTTGTTTGAGACATGGGAAGCTACTCTCTGCGTCAGTTAGGGTTCAATAACTCGTTGCCAGCTGAAACATATTAATCACTGCAGTAATTATCCAGTGAAAGGTCCTTACTCTAGTTAAATCCAGGTGGTGACTTTTTTTTGTTTTTGGCCAGACAGTGTATAAATGCATGCACTGTTCACACTTGTTTATATGTGATTATGAATGCAAAAATACATAAAAACAAACAAAAATAAATCTTGTTTGCATGTTTTCTGTAACTTTACAACCTCTACTACATCAATATTTCTTTCCCCACTTCGACCCCTACTGCACTGCTGGTAGTCCTGTAACTCATAAATGCTCTACGCCAGTGTTTCCCAACCCTGGTCCTCAAGGCACACTGCCCTGCATGTTTTAGATGTTTCCCTGATTCAAATGATCAGCTCATCATCAAGCCTCTGCAGAAGCCTGATAACAACCTGGTCATTTGAATCAGGTGTGTTGGAGCAGGGAACCATTTAAAACATGCAGGGCAGTGTGCCTTGAGGACCAGGGTTGGGAAACACTGTTTTACACAGTGGCTTCATAGATCTTTTTCATGGCATAATTATGTGGCAAAGTTATGCAGCCAAAATAGCACTCGTTTCAATATATAGTCTGAAATCGGGTTTAAAAGTGTCCAGATGTATGAGAAACATGAATACGGAACAAACCTGTGCGGGATGGATCTAATCTGAGTCCTCTGCAAAAGGAGTTATCCTGTCCTCTCTCCCTCTAAAGGGTTCTCTCTCTGTGGGATGTTATTTTGTTTGTCACGGATTTCAGCCGTAAAAAACGCAAAATCTGTGCAAAATACTTTCAAACCACACAGTCTGCGTATAAACTCCGTGTTGGTAAGCAACGCTGGTGGTGGAGGGCAATTCAGCTTTGATTTTACGCACGCGTATGGATGAGCGCGCAGCCTGTCCAATCAGAATTGTTGTTGAGATTTGAAGACCCGCCTACTTACCTGCGTGCGCATCAGGACTCTGCTATTGGATTCAAAAGCTGCCAGTCAAGCGACACTCGCCGTTTGTTCATTCTGATTGTTCACTTTCAGAAACTGATAAACGCCCAAAAAAACAAATTATTTTCAAAATAAAGGTATGATTGTAAATTTTATCCATATTTAATGGTTATGACAAAGTAACAGTAAGATAATTAATACAGATAAATGATTTGTTTTGCTGTAATTGAGCAGAAATGAGATGATTTATTAAATCAAAAACATGTCAAATACCAATTAAATACTGTTATTAATGGTCACAACTGATTTAAAAGTAGAGTAAGAATATTTTCCCTTTCCTTACTTTTCAAACTTATTTTAATTAAAAACAAATATGTTATAGAACAAAACAGTCCAGCTCTTTGAGGCAGAACACAATCAGAGGATTAAGCAGAGTTAAAGCACATTTTGCATCACATTTCCTTACAAATGCAGCTCAGTGTGCTTTCACTGAATAACAATGGCAGAACTAATACAATACTCATTTCCCCGCAGCTGCACAAAAACAGGCAATGTTTCAAGACGGTGTAATGAATGCATTCAAAGAAAAAAAAATCGATAATTTTTCCAGGGTAGAAAATCAATGGTTTTGAATGCATTTCATTTCTGATAGATTAGCAGCAGCAAGAACTTATATACATCAGAAATAAGTGCTGCACAAGTCCCCCGATGTGGAGGGGGAAGTGATTATGTGAATAAAAATGAATAAAAGAGTTGCTGTTGCATCAGGCATCAGCTGTTTTGCCATCAGATGAGCCTCTCCTCTGAGCTTGAATCAGTAACACTGGCATCAGTTGTGCAATTTGAAAGCTCATTTGCAAGAACACAAACAGATTTCATTGCATCTTTAAATCGTCTCTTCATGAGAGCCCATTAATAATTCCTCCGCTGAAAAGTGTGACCACAGCCTACACATTTGCCCTGAAATAATAAGTAAGAAAACAATGTTTATTTTAACTTAAACTGGGATGAATAAACTAAGCTGAAATGTCAGCTTAGTTTCTTTATTTATTATTGAGCTCCAAACCAACCAAACACATGAATAAACATTTCATTTTTAGCATTTCATTACAGGCAATTTTGCAAATCTTTACTGGAGTTCTTATACTGATTTGAATATGAATACAGTATTTGAATGCAAAGATATTTTACTTGTTGCTACATCTCAGTTTGCCAGTGCACAGCGTTCATTTTTGTTGTCTGTTCTGGTGCTTAGAGCTCAGTCTAAACCTTTATTTATTCAGGGAACGTTCACTGCAACGCTATACATCCACCCCGCACAGCGCTACATGTATTCACAGCAGGAGCCTTGTACAACAAGCCACAGGTTTCTTTGCATGGCCAGATAAACCCAGCAGGGGGCCCTTAGGCTTAAATGAGCAATACTGATCTTTGACCTGCTCCTCCTTCTCTCTTTGCTTTGTCTGTGTACACTGGCAGCTTCAAGGAGACATCATGTACAGTTCACAAAGCAGATAGTTCATGACAGCTTTACTTTACTGCTGTGCTGGAATGATACCTTGCCCCATGTTTACTGTATGTCATTTATTCATTCAGTCACTAATTCATTGTCTATAAGTGCTTAACCTTGATGAGGGTTGCAGGGGGGCTGAAGCCTATGCCAGTAGACACTGGGCAAGAGGCGGGGTACAACCAGGACAAGTCACCAGTCCAATGCATGGCTGACACGTAGAGACAAACAACCATTCATGCTCACATTCACACCTATGGGCAATTAAGAGCGACCAATTAACCTATTAACCTGCATGTCTTTGGACTGTGGGAAGAAGCCAGAGTCCCTGGAGAGAACCCATGTGGACACGAGGAGAACATGCAAACACATGTACAGAAAGACCCTGCCCCAGCCACGAACCCCCCAGCCCCCAGCCGGCTGGGGGATTCGACTTTCTTGCTGTGAGGCAGCAGTGCTGACAGCTGCACCACTGTGCCGCCCTTGTCATGTCATTTAATTTGTGTTAATTTGAATATACAAATTTATTAGGAGTATGAGTCATGTAAGTACAAAATTGACTTAAATAAGAAAGGAATTAAAACAGGCTCTGCCCTGCGACAAGACAAGGGCCTCATAATGCCGGAGTTACCCTTATCATTGAAGGTAATTTACTTCTGTATGGTGCATTTATCTCTGAACAAATTCACAGTTAATTAAATTTACTACAAGTGACACACATTAAACCTGGGGCTTTTCAGCCACCTGTGTGTCTAGGGCAGTTACCTGCTTTGTCTAGTTTGTAATCCAGTCAAAAAACACATGATGTATTTTGGTTAAAAGTTACTCAAAGATGCTTCAAATGTGGTTGTTGAGAGATGAGCATATATAGTTTTAATTTTCTGATTAGCATCACTAATGAGATTAATAATGTGTTGGCGTCAGAGGACAAATTCTGTGTAACAAACCTTCCTTCAATTCGTTAGAAAAGTGTAAAGTGTAATATTAGACCAAAAGAACCTGAAGTTTTATGATGATGATTGGTGGATTTATTGCATCTCTTAAATTTGTAAACATGCATCATTGTGCCAGTATGATATCTGACTTTTAATACAAAACTCAAACAATATGTCACCAACAAATATTACTGCCTTAGACAATCTGTCTTAGACATGGAGAGTACATTTACAGAGAAGGAGTACAGAGGACTGATAGAGAGTTTCATCACATGGTGCAAAATCTCCTGAAGCGCAGAAAAAACAACTAACAGCACGTCCCCTGTCTTGGTTGTCATCCAAGGAGAGAAAGTAAAGATTTTAATTCATGAAATTTAATTCATGTAAGTACCACAGGGTGCAAATCAATAAAAAAGAGACTTAGAAGAATAAAAGATGGGACAGAGCACACTCAGTGTGTGCAGCTGGCTCCTGCAGATTTCAGTCTGTGTGTAGCCAGTATCATGCTCTTTGTGATGGTGTGTTGGGGTGGGGGCATTGAGGATAGGAGGTCAGCAGTGTCAACAAACTGTGAAGGAGGGCCAGCTAGGTGATCAATTTGGAACTGGACCTCGTGGAGGCAGTGACAGAGAGGATGAGAAGCTAAAATGTGCTTAGCCTGCTGTCAAAACTGTGAGGAGATGAACCAGTGAGGCAAAGCTGGAAACACAGGCCTTCTCTACCGCACTGATTTGAGGCTGCAGCTACAGACCTAGATGAAATCACTTCATTGTCACATCCTATATCAAAGAGGGTGTGTGTGTGTGTGTGTGTGTGTGTGTGTGTGTGTGTGTGTGTGTGTGTGTGTGTGTTGAAACATTTGCATATACACCTAGACAGGCTTTCTCAAGGCAAGGAGGAGACTAGAAACACACTGAAGAACACACTGACAATGGGGAGCACACACACACACACACACACACACACACACACACACACACACACGCACACACACACACACACACACACACACACAGACACACACACACTCACCTGCACTGTAGTTCTTTTTACAATAACACAGACACAGGTCGGTTCTTTGAAACAGGTGTTTATTTGTTGGGCATGTCTTGTTTCCCTGCTGCATCCTCGCCTTAGTCACATCATCACACCTGTACATTTATGAATAAACACAATACAAATATCTCAATACAGTACGAGGCACATGGCTTGAAATTAAAGTAAACACAAAATGATGATCGGCGCTGACATGAAACAAAAGAACATTTTACAAGTTCAATAAATACATTGTTGGCTGCTTGTCATGAAAAGAAGTTTAAAGTCCTTGAAAAGTCAGCTGAAAGTTCTTCTCGCTTGAGTGTCAGACGTCGACATGACTTGAATGAATGTAAATAGCAGAGCCTCTTGAGACAATGTTCACCTTGCATTGTATACAGCCCCACAATGAGCCATCAATTTTTAACTATAGAATATTTATTAACTCTTTTAGTGCATGATGATGGTACTTATTTATGAATGTATCATGAACTTGGATTTTATGTAACAGCACGTACATGTAACATCCAGACCTGGTGACATTTCAGGGAAAATGCTGGTATGGATGTGTTGTGAATGAAGCAGTAAAATTTCATAAAGGGTTACGTCAATCTGACAAAAGACACTTTCATGTGGAGCGAGCAAACTGATCACAAGACCCCTGATGATGAGGTATTTAAATTTGTGACTTGACTAGTTTACGGTGGCCTTGCCAATGCTTTCACGGGTGATTTGGTAACTAACAGGCAAGAGATGTTGGAAAAGAAGCTTCTTTTGTTTAAGAATGGCTGGAAACAAGACAGATTCAGAAATGAGGGAGCTCCTCTCACTCGGCACAGATGGTGATAATGACAGGCAGCTGTCTGCAGCGGTTAGAGATGCTGTTGTGTTCAACAAAATAACAGGGATTCTATGTGAACGCAGCATTATGAGGCAGAAGAAACAAGTCTTAAGAAAGCTGAAAACTCTCAGAAAACATTTTTGCAGATAAATAACTTTAATTGCTTTTGCATAGTTTCACTTGTTACTTCTATTCTAACCATCTTCTATTCTTGTTATATTCAAAACCTTTAGTCAGAATTGTCAGGTTATTTTTATGCAAAAAATCCAGCTAATCCTGATCCCACCGGAAGAGTGGATTCAGCATGCAAGGTGGATGCAGAGACATGTAGGACATATGGCACATATTTAGTCATCCTTGGACGTACTAAGAGCACAATTGAACTCTTAAGGGTGTTGAAAATGCACTTAAAACCACAATAAGCATGCAACAACTGCATTTCATGTGTTTGTGTTTGTTTGTTTTTTTGTTGTTGTCCAGACTTTGTAAAAATTAATCTAGATACAATATGGATATACCTAATAAGCAGATATGGGCTGGCAGTCTGAACAACATTGGGTGCCTGTTAGTTAAAGGAGTCAGTCCACATAAATCCTGAGCACAGACAGAGATAAGTAGCCTGCTTTGGTTCAGCCCGGCTGCTCCGACTCACAGCTGCACTGGCTCACATTCACATTGTGCCGAAAGCAGATAAGCAGCTTGCTGCAATGTTGAATTAGTTTCCTATTATCACTAATTACTGTTAATGAATTGATCTGTCGTGTTTTCTGAACTCGTGGATTAGTCATCGCCTTCTGTTATTCCACAACTGAATCACAGTCAATCAGTCAAAGTTTATTTATTTTAGATATTTAACTGAGGCATTTAATGAGGAACTGAGGAATATCCCACGAAGTCTGAGCTGAGGGTCATCCTACACACACACACACACACACACACACACACACACACACACACACACACACACACACACACACACACACACACACACACACACAACTGTTTCCATCATTTCAGAGATCATTACATTGACTTATCCTATCCCTACCCGTAATGACTACTTGTCTAACCATAACCCTTACCCTAACCATAACATAACCTTACCACACTCAATACAGTGCCTGAATGCATCCTGTGGCGCTGAAGCTGCTGCAGCTCTAATCTGTTGCTGATACAATGTTTGCTGTGTAGACACTGTGTCACTGTTCATTGTATGAACAAAAGTTAGAACATTCAGACCAAAGACTTTTATGTGGCTGGAGACATTAATCATTCAAATTTTGTACAAATGTCCACTTGGACTTAAGGATGAACTGATTATAGTTTGGTGGTCAAAGGTCAATTTCGACCATAAGTCAATAATTCAAACACTGATTATGGTAAAATTTCACACAAAAGTCTACTGGCATTTTACACCCAGAGGAACTTTTGTGCAGTGAAATTTTAAAAATTAAGAGTTTTAAGAAGTACAAATTTTCCGTTTAATTAAAAAGCCTTTACACACACAGATAAGCTGTGGCTCTGTCTCACTGTGCAGATTTACACATTTGCATGCTTGAAAACACCCATTTGTCTTTAGTGACAGCAAATAACAGCAGGTCAGAGTAAACAACGCATTGTTTGGAATGAGATTCAGCTGCAAAGAGCACTGAAATGCATCATGTTTTCTCAGGAGTTTCATGTGGGATTTTTTTGGCAACACTGAGCCTACAACGTGTTTTTTGGTTCATTTGTGAATTAATTTGTGCAGCACTATTTTCACATACGAGAAATTTGAGCTGTTTAAATGTTTTAAAGTCAAATTTTTTTTCCACCAAGACTGAGATTTACCTCAACTATACTCAACCAGTCTTCTTCTTCATCTTTTTAGAAATTTGTAATTGACAAATCTAGTTGTTTTTGTATCTAAATGTGCTCAAGAATTCAAATGAATAAAAGAACTATATTAACTTGTGCCCTTCACTGAATGTAACTGAAATATTGGGGAAAACGTCCTTGGTTCCTGGAAAGTGTTTTTAAATCGTCCAAGTGTGATAATGGCCTCTGCTGTGGCATATGAAAAAGTTAGGCAGCTATTGACAGATAAAAGTTGTTTGAATACAGAGATTTGTGAGGACTTTCCTCACTTACAGGACACCTGTCTCTATTCTGAAGGATGTGTTCAGAGCAGGCACTCAGGATGTTCAGCCATTCTGGAGGGTCCGCCACATTGTCATTCTAAACCAGTCAGCCTGAAGGGCGAGAGGGTTATAAAGCCCTCCAACAGTAAGTCTGCATCGATGTGGGCTTACAAGCCACGCTCCTGACAGGTGCAGCACCTGGATGGAGGAAACATCACAAAAGTTACTTCTGTGCAGGGTGTAGTTATTTCCAGATGATGAGTAATAAGTTACCTTACCTCAAACAGACATCTAATTAGATTTTTTTTGTGCACACATGATGGAGTGTGTTTAATAAAATCTTTTAGATACATATTTTGTTAATAACACTTGCCATGGAGAGGGAGTGTGTAAGGACTGGGCTGGAATTGGGCCTCTCTGATGGGAAGTTGTACAGCTGAAAAAATACTACAAACTCTGTATGTTTTCACTTCACTCAACTCAATATTTTCTTAAAATATGATCTAATTATTATATATATATAGAAGGTAAAGAGCTCTTTTAAGTGAAAATGCATGCAGCATTTTGCCAACTATAGTAAAGTATGGGTCTTTTTCAGCAAAAACTAAATGTGAAAATAAATAATGTGATTTCAGTAAGATTGTTATATCAATAATACAGCAATTTTCAAAACATTTATTATTACTTATGATTAAATTGGAGTGCATGATATGAAAAATTTTCTAGATTTCTAAGTCACAGAGAAGGACATTAACAGAAGAGCTGCTGCAGAGGTGCAGCTGCGGTCTGTCAGAGCTCAGTGGCTTAACCAGAAATGGCAGAGCAGTGATTCAGCCCTCTGCCGGCCTCTGGGCCTCTCTAGAGCAGCGATTGACAAGGGGAGAAATTTCATATTAGACATGACCACCACAAAGGACTTCCACCCCCTCCACCATGTGCTAACCTTCAGCTGGTGTCAACGGGTGTGAAAGCTGCCCACATCCATTGCATCAACATGATGGGACGAGGCAACTGCGTTAGGAGTTGGTTGGATAATTTTGTCTGAAGGGTATGCAGTTTGGCCAGGTGAGAGAAGCATTGCAATAAACCTGCAACGGGGGAATAATGTCTCTATATTAATGTCTCTGTGGTGTTTCAGTGTTAATATTTGAATTCTTGTACAGGTGTTTCTTGGTTACATTCTTTCTTTGCATCGACGTGCTCTACTGCAGTGAAAAGTAAAAGATGTGATGACTTTCTTCAAACGTGCATATATACACAGTATGCAAAATATACAATATTTGGCAGCACTGCACTGCAATACGTGGCTTGATACATTTTCAGACTCAAGTTTGTTTTGCCTGAGGTTGAATCCAAATGTCCATAAGCCAGACTGAACCCCCTGTGAACTTCATATGGTGACATGTTCACTGTCATCATATGAAGTCTGCAAGGTTGCAAGGGAGGTTATAAAACGTGCTATAAGACATATTTCCATGGATACGAACTAAAACTCCTGATTCTGTCACTCTGTCATCTCCTGAACAGATTTCCTTCATTAACCACAGCTTTAACAGATATGATCAGAATGTGCATGAGCTGGTAAGTGCTGCTGATCTTGTATTCACATTAAACCTTCAACTGGGGATCCTGACACCATAGATCAATATAGAATGGAGGTCCTCTCACTGGGACACATGTCCACCACACATCAATATCTCATTCTCAATATCTGTATCAGCCGCAATACTGACCTTATAACACAGACTCATATAGGCTCAGTATTCCTCTGTCAGCTGTTTCTGCTGTAAGATACATCCCTTCAATCACAGCAGGCCGCCAACCTGGCATTTACCATCACAACTACCTCTAGAGAGCATTATGTCATTTATTTCAATAAAGCCCGAACAATGTACAGTCGCAAATGTAAAGATTAAATAAAGTATTCAGTTGGGTTCAAGTTAAAGTTAAAGTTAAAGTTTCCATTAAAAGCCGTTTGTCTCAGTTCATTTAAAATGATGTTTCCATGGAAATGTGTTGTAACTTCTGCTGTGAACTGAGGAAAAATTGATTTAAAAATACATTAGAAAACATACACACAATAGAATTTAAAAGACTGATAAAAAGTCATTTGTCTCTTGTCCTTGAGACAGGAGCAGAATAAAGAAAGCCTATAAGTTGTTATTAAATATTCATTATTGGGGAATACAGCAACCATGCAGCATTTTAATTTTAATTTGTGTTGTCAAAACTTGATAAGTATATAAATAATGTGCTTTATGCTCATTGTGCATTTTTGTCTTAGTGCTGCAGCACAAAGCAAAAAAGCCCAACTTCAGAGCAGAGAGTTTGTGTACTTCTGCTCAGACAATGGCAGCTTACCTCATGGTTTTATAATAATCCTCACAATTCATACATTTTCTGAAGGGATACTCCATGGGTTATTTTAACTTTGGCCTGATTGTAACAGCTCTGGCTATCATTTCAACTTTTATTCTGCAAAGAAATCACTCAGATCACAAACTGTCATCTCTACACGTCCACTGGGTCAAGAACACGAGCCGTCAGATGACCTGTCACATTATAAACAAGCTAACAGATTAGCCAGACTAGGGGCACAGGACAAAATGCTCGAGGTTGTACATTCTCTACGGACCCCCTCCCAAATTCATGGCTATTCATTCTAGTATCTTTGTGGATATGGTTACAAGGATGGCTCAGTTTGAACAGGGATGCAAAAGGCAGGTTGTGCTTAAAACGGTTAAGCTCTTAAATGGAGACCACACATTTTCTTCGGGAGCTTAAAGCAGTAGCAGATGCCTGTGTAACCCGTAAATCAAGAGTTCACAGAAATTAACTTGAACAGACTCACCACAAGGTCCACTTGGTTGAGTGAGAAAAATCTACTTCTGGCTGAAAAAGAAAGTGAAGAAGAATTAATTCTGTATTGGCAACACATTTTTATGATCAGAGAATGTAAGAACATTAGGCTATTATGTTAAAATACAAAAAAAAAAGGCATCTCCCTCAGTAGATGGAGTTTGCCCTTTTTTGTCCACTGTCACACACTGACACATCATCAGCTTGTAAGCTGACATCTTGAACTTGTTAGCAAACAGTTGCTCATAAACATGTTCAGCAGTCAGGAAGCAGCATTGTCATTCATCTGGAGTCGAGTTTCTAGCCTCCTGATGGATTTTGAGTCTGATATTCACTCTCCCGTAGCTCCATTTTTGGTCTCCATCAGCTAGTCTCTGACCGTGTCTGTTTGCCGTTTGGTGCGGACAGATTGTGGACTGTGGGTATTTAGACTTTTTGTGCTAAAAACAGGTGCCTGCTGGGACTTTACGCAAAGCTACGACAGCAGTGACAGTGAACCAAATAGTAAAGGTGCGGACGGACAACCAAACAATGAGCCAAAACTCATAATAAAGCCTTTAAAGTAAAGGGGAGCTACAGATATATGTGATATGTTCATCACCATGCAACATGTTTTCACATTATTATCATAAAAGATAGATTATGAACAAGATTTCGAAGGCTGGAACATCAGTCCTACTTTTTGTTGACCAGTGATCTAACGTTTATGGTTTATGATAAATGGTATGTCTTACTTTATTTAGTGATATCTCTGTTTAAACGCACAGAGTGATAACAAAAGTGAGAATCACTCAGGATGCAGCACGTTAAGTGGCCGAGCTCCCGCCTTAAAAGAGAGCAGCGAGTTCAAGAGAGAACTGGTAGGAAAGGCAGCAGGAAGAGAAGGTCTGGCGTGTGGACAGAGTTCAAATCATCTCTGTATTCAGCCGTTTGACCCTGATGTGCTCAGGAGGAATTCAAGGTCTGAAAGAGGCAGGATTTGAAACGTTCACCGAAGCAGGTGGCTGGATTGTAGAGAGCATCAAATCGCAGCCTGTTGGCTCAGCGGTTCAACCCTCTGATAACATTTCCCCCCCAGCTGCACCATCTGCGCTTTGATTTCTTTTTTTTTTATTTCAGTTTGTTAACAGTGGTGCCACGAATGCCCGATTAGTATGAGCCAATAACCCTCACTGCTCAACCAAATGTCACGGTGCTAAGACAAAGTGAGCGCCTGCCACTTTAGAAACACTTATGCTGAAATACACAACACAGTACTGTCTACTACTTTTTCCTACAACTTTCATGAACTCACAATGGAAAGTTATAACAGAAATAATCAAAAATGGTGCAGCAGAAGCAGGGTATTCATATTTATAATTAATTTACTTCCCGATTCACCTTCCAGTAAAAAATCTTGGTTAATTGTAGGTCTATTATGCTCAGATTTCAGTTAATCTGCAGATCTAGTGGGCCAGTTAATAAAAATTAACTTTTTTTAAAATTAACAATTGCTCACTTGGCACAGGAGCTACATGCAGGGAAATGTCTGTGCCCCACTAATAATTTAAGTAAATCATTGAAGAAAACACTCAGACTAACCCTCTACTCTGAATAGTTCAGATGGTGGCAGATGGATGATTCATATGTGCATGAAGATTCATACAAACTCATCAATGAAAACCACTTCTTCTTTATTTATTAAATATTTTTCAGAGAGCAGAGAGTCTGTCTGTCTGTGAGAAACACTGTCATCATTTATCTTCATTTTATTCATAACACTTGAGGCTGATCATTCCTGAGCATTGAGTTCGTTACTAGTTAGATAATTTCGATTCTCCCTGAAATATTTAACTTTGTAAATAATTTCTAGCGTTCAAAAGACACCAGAATCATATTTTGAGTTATTCAGTAATTAATTCATGATCAGAAAATCAATAAACACAGCTGCAAATAATGATTAAATAATATAAATCCATTCTACATCTGATCAGGACACAATACACAGTGTAAATGAAGAATGCAGGTTGTTTTTTATGTGCAGGTGTTTGTTAAATAGGCTGCTTCTCTGCCACTGCAAACTGTCAGTCTTCATTAGTATTAACACAGCCCATATGTGTGCAGACAGAAACTCTATCAGAAGTCTGTACAACTGTTAAAGCCAACTGACGGCTTATTGAAGTTACACGAACATGAGAAAACTAGCAAGCAGTGAAAGTTCCACTACAAGCCTGAGCGTAGCTACAATGGTGACAGACACAATGGTTGGACAATGAGTGGGCTCATAATACTGCGAGGTTGATGGGCTGATGCAAGGCAGGTGAGCAGACTGGGAGACGTGATGAGCAGATTGCAAACGGGTGTGAATGACATGCAGAGCCAGGAGACAGGAGAACAAGGATGGGAACCACGCCCACCCGACACAGTTTGTACATGTGAGCGGAGGAGGCGAGGAATAGACATGAGGAGAGAGGAGTCCTGCGCAACAGGCGTTTAACACAATGCGACATCCTTGCTTCTAAACTGTCATTTTAAAGTGACGATAATTCCATGTGTGTATCACACCTGCATCATGTGTTGCACACCTGCATCATTAGTCCATTGTATTGTGAACTCCCACTCTGATCTTTGTCAGATGAGCACAATTTACATTTTACGGATGTCATATGCACACACACACACACACACACACACACACACATGCACACACATATACAGTATATTACCATTCCTCTAAACATGTAACACCTGCAGTCAAATTCCAGCTCATAACCAAGCAATTAACAAATCAAGGACCTGACAGTATATAAGGTACAGGAAACAACCAAGAGCAGATTGGGGTAGAGTTGTCTGGCTTGTGGGTTGAGACTAATGTCCCAGTGAAGATTCATGTCGCTACTCACATATACCGGTTTGTTTTTGTACCCATTATCACGGTTAAGGCTAATAAATAACTTTCCTAACTAATCCAGGTCACTCTGTGTGGGCAGCAACTAACCGTTACAAATTAATACCGTGTTACAAATTACATGTGAACAAAAACATTGTGGGAAATATGCAGTTTCATGAAAAGTTAAACTTAAGTTAGTCGTCTACCAAAATCTTCAACAACTTATTCCAGCTTGAGGGGGTTTTCACATGAATTTCCCAGTCAGAGAAATATTTTTTTATGTTATTCAGGAACCACATGAATGCAAGATAACTCGCGTACACTCAAACAGCTTTTTCTGTAGGCTGGAATTCCACTAACACCCACCTATAAATGCCTCAACAGAACTGTTACCGTGCCACAAATTTACTTTGATGGGGATCAAGACCTCCTGCAGTGTCTGACAGGAGGCAGGGCTGGGGACATCACATAACTGCACTGATAACTGTTTACTGGCTGCTGTCCTGGGTCTTTCAAGTCCCCAAAGACACTGGCAAGTTGTTGCTCTCTGGGATGAGGTCATCAAATTGCCTGCTGCTCCATAGCTTGAGGAGATTAGACTGGGCTTCCAGCAGTTGTCCAACAGGCATCTTTCTGAATTGGGTGGGTGCCACTGATGGATGCCATATAAGTGTGAAGACCCCCTCCGGACCCGGTGGCTCTTCCCATCCATACACCTGCAGGCAGTGTGTGATTGGAACAGATATCCTGGGTCTGTGCATGACACCAATGTTCTGAAGGACAATTGCATCTGCAGGCTCTGGACCCTCCTCCAGGTCATTTCGTTGTCGGAAATCTTGGCAACTGCTGCATTGACTGGCCCATTTACATCATCAGTCTGTATCAGAGGCCACTGCAGGGGAGGGTACCGCTTCAGTCAAGAGGGCATTTGGTATGATGGCTGTGTGATGGAGGAGCCTTCTATTTAAGGCCCTGGAGGCGGACAGTGCTTTTGTCCCTATGGTTATCCCTGCTTGCTGTGTCCTCCACAACAATTATCTGATTGCAGGAGACATCACTGAGCCCACTGAAGAAGCTGAAATGCATTCACACTGTCCAGTGAGGGGGGATCGAGTTGGACAAGCTCAGCAAGACAGACTGAGGAACCAACTCTCAGCTCCTGACCATAACAACGTGGAGTTAAATGAGCATGATTATTTATGAAGTCATTCATTTATAGTCAGTTATTTTCCTTAGGATGTTACAGGTTTTGTTGGAATGGGTAAAACTGTTTGAAGTTGACACTGGAAAATCTGAAATTCTCAGTGTGCTGATGTGTAGTTTCAGTCTGACCACGATCACCTCTGATGGCTGTGTGAATTTAAGTCGTAAAAGTGTTTAACAACCTTGTCTGGTTTGTAGAGGCTGAACCCAAACGCAGACGCAGAGAAAGGTGGGGGGAAAAAAAGTATTTATTAGAGATACCAGCAGAAACAATGAGGTAATGGCTGGCTGGAGTCTTGGCAGTGGGAATCCAGGGTTGAAGGCCAGCAGACGGGCTTGGGAGAAGAGGGAGACAGGCGAGCAGGTAGGTAATCCTGGTGACAAGCAGAACAGCATTTAGTGTCTCAAGCAGGTAGCAAACAAACTAAGAAATTATCTAAACTGAAACACAGCACCTGGATAAACCGTAAGTGGAACTATGATCTGACAGACTCTGATTGTAATTATGATCATAAAAAATGGAAGGAATAACAGGTAATAAAAATCTTTCTAAGATATGAAGTAGGTCGTCTGTGGTGATTTTTAGTAATGAGTAGATGAGCCCTGAATTGTTCTGAACCTGGATGTGCTCATAAATTATCCACCCTCCACCACTCGATCAACATTTATTCACACAGATTTAACAAGGGAGCCTCCAGGTGATTTCTTTATTGTGTATTGTATTGATGTCTGGGTGTTTTCTTTCACAGTTTACTGTAACGATTAGATAATGATTAGAGAGGCTGTACAAAAATGTCTAAGAAGCTCTTCCTGCCTTACCTGGTGATGTCTTTTCAAACGCTGCCTCTGTATCTGGAAACTGGGAGTGACTTCTTTTTTTTCACAGGAGTGGGATCAGCAGCGATGGATGGCTCAGCATCTTCCATATGGCTGTCTGAGTCAGACTCAGTGCTGTCCCCATCCTCCACTGTATCCTGGCCCTGGGTAGTGGATGTTGAGCCATGGCCAGAGGCCACATCATCCGTTATTTGATGAGGTTGCTGCTGAGTCAGTCACAGTGGAAGGATCAATACATCCCACTGATGGCCTTGTCCATATGGTCCAGTGGCTGCTGGGGCCTTTTTCCTGTCAGTCCCCGTCCCAGATGGAGGTCATCTCAACTCTTACAGAAATAAAAGAAAGGGTGAAGGTTATCAAACAGTATGCTGAGCAAACATAAAAATGGGTTTCACAGACAAATATGAAACCAAGGGAAAACATCACACGATAACTCCAGCAAGTCTCATCTGCTGGGAAATTTCATTATAAGAGAGATACAGGAGATGTTACTGGCTAACTCCAGAGCCAGCAAGTAGTTGAGTTTACAGCCACCAGAGATGTAAATAGCAATTGTTATGGAATTTACAAGTTTCAGGAGATATAATTGAAATATCTGTTGACAACAATACATTAAGGCTTCATAAGCCAAAAAAATGTCTGTCAACATTATGACATGAAGAAACATCTTGAGGTTGCAACGAGGGTTACTAGCATATAATGAAAGCAACAACAGTTACAGATTACAATATCATGCATTGCATGGGAATTGCAAAATGTTTCTCACTCCCAGACATTTTTGGCTGTGTGCCTTTTTCCTATAAACACAATATTTCCAGCCCTCAGCAGGATAAGGGTGAGTGTAAGAAATGACAAAGATAAACCGATTTCAAATTAGAGCCGACATGGTTATTCCATACAAAGAAAGTGGTTTGAGGATAAAGGAGACAGGAGACGAAGAGGCACAAAATGAAGAAATGAGAAGATCCCAGAGACCGGGGAGGAGACAAAGAAAAAGAAAAACGAAAAAGAAAAACTCAAGGGAAATAACTGACGACATGATTGTGACATGAATGCAAAGAGAATTATAATAGTTTTGGTTTTCCTTTACCGTTCTGGTTCACTCTTATGGCGCTCAATAACCTGCTCAACCAAGCAAGCAGCTGTTTTCAGCAAAAAGCCCCGATATTCCCACTGTACATTACACACACAGAACTAAACAGCAGACAGACAAAACTGCTTACTAGCTGGTCAAACATAATGGATCATTTAGCAGCTAAAGAGATAGATATTTGTAGAATTGATGGAGAGCACAAACAGAGCTAAAATGAGTGGATATTTAACTTACGTCCATTCAATGGCCAGAACTCCAAATGAATGATAATGATGCTCTGCTGAAAGTTTAAATAAGCAACAACGCAATTTATAAAATGAATGTTGCTGCTTCCAAGTATAATAAAAATCAGTTAGCTTTAATCTACATTTTGTTCATAGTAATCAATGTAAGTTTTGTTTTATATATATTAAAATAAAGCACATTCAGTTTGGGGCACAAGTTACACAGTCCAGCTCTCTGGTGTTCATGATATGTGTTTGAGATTTAGTGGTGCCTCAATCTACTTATGCGTAAATTTGAAGAGACTGCCTTCTAAAGAAATCTGCTTGTGCATCACTTAGAGCAGATCAGTCACTTAATTATGAACTATAGATGTACCCTCACCCAAGCTCTCATATGGGGAGAGAAGGGCTCCTTCTTAAAGGAGTGTGAAGCAATTTAGTACTTTTATCGATGTCTGTTAGCAGCCACTGAAGCGCAGCAGCAAAGAGAGCAGTACGGCATCGCTTATGGTAAATTGTAATGGGCAGAAGTGGGAAAAATCCATTCACACAGAACTAGGGAGGTATAACAAATTAGAGTATTGATGCAACAAAAAAAGAGACGTAATTTCTTCTAATGTGAAATATACTGCAGTGTGGTGTGTTTGGGTTTTTTTGCTACAAAGCAAACATCACACAGTGTTTTTTTTCCCAGGATTTTTTGTTGAAATCCACTAGATTCTCAAGAAATATATGAGTTTCTTCTTCTTTTGAGTAGACAGTGTCCTCATAAATTAGAGTCAGCACAAATCTCTAATATCCTTGTATTTAAAAATTTAATTAATGGTTGATGGGAAATGGTTTGCTTCCTTTGTGAGTTATGTAAATGGAAACTGGAGTCAGATTCATTGTCACAGTGACATTTCCAATCCAAAGAAGTAAATTAGAAGATTGTTTTTCTTTAAGATGATGTTACAGAATGGTAAGTGGTCTCTATTAGCATCTGCATCAGACTGGGCTGCCAGGAGCCACTGTGCATGCTGCAAAGTGGAGTTTCAACTTTGCAGACATTTTGTCAGAGTCAAAGCTGCTCAGGAGAATAGAATAATCTCACCGGTTGAGTGAAACTTTAGTAGGCTGATGCGACATCAACAACCTTTTAAGTGCTGAGGCATTTATGATCTTGGAAAACACACGTGACTTGTGGACTCCTGTGAACTCTGGGCTATACATATTTTATTAATCTTGTTTTGTTAACTCACACTTAATAGTTTAAATTGGCCTTTCTGCACAGCCTGGACCTGCAACTTTCATGGTATGTGTCTACACAGAATTTGTCATTTCCACTCTTCCTATTCATTAGGTGTGTTCAAGATGAGCCATTCCTGCATAGAATTGATCACCAGCGATTGGTGCCTCAGACCCAGTTCAACAATGCATGCTGGTTGGATTCAAACGTTCTCTTAAATCATGCACGCATGAGCAATGATAACCTCACAAGATCAAGGCAGCCACAGTTTTTGAAGCCAGGCGCCGCAGTTGCTCTCCATAAACACCTGGCTGTCACCTGACTGGTAACATAATAGGCTCCAATGGGCTTTTAATTTTGTCAACAAACACTATATGTTGTATGCAGTTCTAATTATCTGTGTAATTGCAATATTTAACACTAGTTAAATAGTCACAGGACTAGGTGGGAATAGGCTCTTCGAATGTCGTCGAGGTTGCTGTGGATGTAGGTATGATAAGCTTGGGCGTATCCTGAATGGAGGGTTTGTATACAGAGAATGAGGAGGTCTGATGTCAGAGGTAAGGGCTTCAGTGTGCAGTTAATCCCGAACGAGGCTATTCTCTTATGTAAGCAGCCGTGCAATGCATTCTGGTAGCGCAGCAGTCTTGAGAGATGGGACATCATGTTAGTCACTCCTCATTTGCATAAAGTTGAAATACAGGCTACTTTATGCAAATTGTACCTTTGTAGGAGGCTGTTTTTTGTATGGTCTGTCATCATGGAAGAAAAATCAATAACTGCTGTATGCTATCTCTCTAAAGCTTGAAATAAGGCCGGGGAAAATTTTTCATAGTGTTGGATTCCTGTGTCAAGGAAAGAGAGCTACTGTCAATTGTCCTTTGTGACACTGACTAGTGGCACGTCCAAAAAGGCCCTTGTGAACACGTACCATGAAGCTGGGCATGTAGATGTGTTCAGGGTGGGACTCTAATCAAACACGTGACGTTTGGTGCACATTGCATCATTTAATGCTCACAAAGTAGTCTAGATGGCACAAACTAATTTTGAAGTCAATCAGTTTATTTCTATAGGACGAGTTCATTAAAACACAATATGTGTAGAATGCCAAAATTGACCATGAAATTCAAAGTGGCAAATGTCCTGTTGTGGGTAGTGTATGGGTCCAAGAGACTTTTTTGTGTCATGATACATGTGCATACTGATTTTCATTCATTCATTCACTCAGGCTCTTCCACCCATAATGCCTGCTCAGAGCCTGTTGAATTACCATCTGGCCAGAGGAGTCATACATGGACAGCAGGAAGACAGCAGCCTTCATTATACATCATACAATGGACCTTTTTCACATTGTGAA
This sequence comes from Lutjanus erythropterus, assembly GCF_056507025.1. Lineage (NCBI taxonomy): Eukaryota > Metazoa > Chordata > Actinopteri > Lutjaniformes > Lutjanidae > Lutjanus > Lutjanus erythropterus. The sequence continues at coordinate 13,522,697 of NC_139326.1, read as the reverse complement.
AATTATGCCACTGAAGTCCATTTACCAGTCAGAAGGATAAATGTGTAAACTGTCCCACTCTACAGGTGTTAAAATGTTAACAGCATAATGAGGGGAATGTTAATCATACACAGCCAGAACAAACTCCTGAGAGAAGGTCTAATTAGTCACATAAGTGATTTGAAGCGAGTCCAGACATTAACACTACATGAAAAAATGCAAATCCCTCATTCATTTCAGTATGGTCACTGCATGTTAGTCTGCAAAAAAGGTGCTTCTAGCACAACTTTGGTGAGACTTGAAATACATGAAAGCACTCAATCTTGACAGATACCTTTGTAAGGTTTCTTTCTATTTTCTTCTGCGTATCAGGGCTCGGGTCATGGTGGCAACAGGCTAAGCAGGGTATTCCAGATGTCTCTTGATCTCCCCAGCAATGCTTTCCAGCACCTCCTGGAGGACCGTGAGACCTTCCCAGGTCAGGTGGGACATGCAGTCTCATGTAATGTCTCCTCTAAGTCACACATGACAGGAAGACCCCTAAAAAAAAATAGTCCAGGAGGCATCCTAATCAGTTGGCACCTTTCGAAGCGAAGGAGCAGTGGCTCTGCTTCAAATTTCCAAGCTCCTCAGCCTATTTCTAAGGGTGAGCCCAGTCGCCCTACAAGGGAAACTAATTTCAGAAACTTGTATCCCCAACATTATTCTTTCAGTCACTACCCAAACCTCGTAGGTGAGGGTTGGAACATAGATCCAACTACTAAATTGAAAGCTTTGCCTTCCAGTGATTTGGTGAACTGACAGTGAGTGATGAAAGTAAAAGTAGGTGGATCCTTTTAAACTGAAATAGATAAATAAATGAAAGGAGATGATAAATATAGAATTTAAGGAAAAAACAGACAACACAGGAAAAGGCAAGAAAAAACTAGATGCCACTTACTGTCAAATTAGAAGCCTTTTCTTTTTTATATCAAAATACATAAATATAAAGTAGCTTTTGCACTCAGTAACTTCCCACCTCTCTTGACTATTTGACATGCATACAGGAATAACACCACAATTTAAAAACGTAACAATGTGAGTTGCTGAAGAAAAGGCTGTGTCATACCTCGACTGAATCATCTCATAATGTGCACTTTAACAATGAGAAGTCAGGCAGTAATTGGGCACATTCAGGTAAAATGCTAATGCAAGACTTTGAAGAAGCAGCCGATGATATAAATCATCTGCACCCACTGGCAAAAATCACAGTTTCAACTTGAAAGCCATTACAGAAATCAATCAACAAATGTAGGCGGGCAAAATTTGTTCTAGCTACAAAAGTGAAGCAGCTTGCGTTATTTTCATCGAGAAAAATGCACTTACACCACAAAGACTGTTTTGTGATGTGACAAAGCCTGGCACAGTCATATTTTTGGACAGCCAATGGATTGTCAGTGTTGACTTGGTCACGAAGTGTAGCAACCTGCTTTAATCCATTCTAAGTCTATTCACTAAAGGGATAAGTGGCAATTTTGTGCTCAATAAGTGAGGCTGAAGGAGAGTTTTTGTAAGGGAAAGTTTGACAAAGACTAAAATTTGAGTGACAATTCAACCAACAATGCGTGAGCTGGCAGGGCGAGGTCTGTGCCATGGTCACGATTGTCATGATACAAAACCCAGATCTATGCAATGAGTCACCAAGCAGAGCAAGAAGTATGAAAAATATGTGTAATTACTGTGCATTGAAACTTAACTTCAAAAGGTGAAATTGTTCACATTTTATTAAAGCATGTGATGCTACTGATGTATTTTTCCCATATTTCAACCTAATTATTGTCTTGCCAGGCAGACCTTTTATCACAGTATCACAAAAGGATAATTTAGGGAAAAAAAGGTAGTCAGAGAGACTACTAAATTGACTTTCTGAATGGCTCACAGGAGATGAACTGCTTCTGCACAGGAGACAGAAGTTCATTCTGCAGCCTGCCCACACATACCCTCCTGACCAAATATTCAGCAGGCATGTAGGCAAACCATCTATCTGCATTCCTGCAATCCTCTGGGGTCTGCAAAAAGAGCAGTTTCATGGAGATCACATGAGGACTGTGAAAGAAGACTTTCTATGAGCAAATGCTGCTTCGCGAGAAGGAAAAAAAAAAAAGCACAACTAACCATCAAACTGGTTTATTTTTGAAGACACTCCAGCTATAAATAAACGCATTAAGCTCAGTGTCCGAAAAATGGTCAGCCTGCAGCTATGAGTACAGTTTTTCAAGGAAAATTATAATTGAATTGAAAATTTTTAGCAACTTGAGGATAACAGCCAGGCTCCAGGATGAGCAGGGTAAAAGCACCACACAAAGCTTTTCAGCCTCTTTCGCATGTCACTCAGTGGTTTCATACTCAGCTGGATAAAAACCAAACCCCTCGTGCCCAGAGGCCTTGTGTCAGTTCAAAACACACCCAGGAAGCACCAGCTGGGAATAATTCCTCAACAACAGAATTATGTTTTCAACTGTCTGACCTCTGAAGTATCAGATGCAGAGCTTTGTGACAGCACAATTTTCACCACATTTCAAATGGTCATGCATGTCATATTGTGCATGTTGCAGCATCTTAATGTTTGTTGCAGTTTGTTTTAACTTTTCCCTGGTCTGTTTCCTGATATATAACTGTTTGTTTCAAGTCCCTTGCTAATGATATTAAGCTGAACTCAATTTTCTGAGAGTCAGCTTATTATGGGAGCTGTTATTTTCACTTTTAAACAAGCACCACAGCTGATGAAAATCTGGGCAAGGTAATAATATCGCCCATATAAAATAAACCTTGTTTCTGTAGTGGGCGTATGTGTACCAAATTTCATGGTCATCCTTCCGATGTCAACCTCATGGTGGCACCAGAGGAAAAGTCAGGGTACCGCCAAAGTCATCAGGATTAAGAATAAATACATCTGCAACACGTGATTTTAAAAAACGTCATGGTTAAGTCATGTTGAATAGGATTATATGCATCTATTTGTTTTTATGTAATCTGTTCAATAACTTTGGGGGAAAAACGACTTTGAAAAGAGGAATAACACTTGTGAGCTTCATGAACTTAGCAAAATCCAATGTTTTGCCAGTTTCATGTCTTTCAAATTATGTTTTATATAAATATTGTTTCTCTATTTTTAGTTATTTCATATGCTGGGACAAAAGGTGCATTAGCACTCAAAACCTCAGCACAATAAAAAGTCCGAAACTGTGAGACAAATCAGCAGGGGTGTCACAATGAAGGCACAGCACAATCGACTCCAGAGACCCTTGATTTAATATAAATAGATGAATTATACTATATATTTGATTATGCATACCATAACCTACAGTAATGTATCTAGAGTGCACACGGAGCAAATGCTCTTGAACTTTTTTGTTCTGTGCCCCTTCTGCAAAATGAGAGAGTATTTCCAAAGGGAGGTACTGAAGCAGTTTGAACTGAATTCTCTGAACTCATTAATATGTATATGGAACATCAGGCAGGAGCTGTCATTATTGTTTTTACCTCTGGCAAAAGTGAGTTTGACAGCAAAGATTTCACAGCTATATAACTATCAAGATAATGGAGAGAAATAATAATCCCTCTGTCAGCAATGTAGAGAAACAAGTCACTCAGGTCCTCAGGTCTCCTGCATTATACAAAAATAATGCAATTATATGAAAAGAAGAAGAATTTTCCCTGAGAGATGAATTCTTAATGTCATACTGAAACTGACAGAACTGCAAATTTTAAAATGTACTGCATGACATGTTTTAAGGGCAAAGGAATCATAAAATTCAACTAATAAATTAAACTAATTTTCTGTTCTGCTAAAACAGTGTTTTTATAGGAGCTGTGTAATATAAAGTCTGGTCGCAGCAAACATTAGTAAGCACAAAATAGTCATTTGTTTGCTTCTATTTATGATCTAAAAGAAATCAAGTTAGAAAATACTGTAATCATGTATTTATGCAAAATAAAACTTTAGTAAGAATTTCACTGAGATTGTTCCTGACCTGACAATTTTTAGTGTTTCACTTATTTGCACTTGATTACAGTGACTTGTGTAACTACAACCAAAGCTGCCAGTCATGCTGAAACAACCTCTGACGCAGGACAAGGACACATGAAAGTAACATAATAGCTCAAATCTACTAATTACATGGGTTTAATTCAGTAATTTGAGGGCAGACAGCTACTAAAACTCTCAGCAGTCCTCTCTGACACTTTCAGATTTGTGTTTTTTTGTTATACCTCTGCTGCCTCACCTGAATGACACTTAAGATTATCCAGTGTTTTTGTCGTGTTTTGAATCCAAACTGCTTCTATACACTTCTCCAGCCAGCTAGTCTCCTCCATTTTATGTTATCAGAAAGGACAAGTATATTTTTCTGCAACAGGGCTTGCAATGGGTCAAAATGACTGTAATTTTCAAATGCCCTTCCTGAGGTGCAAGATATGACCTTTTAGAATTACACCTTGAATTCACTGGGCAAATTACACCTGTGATGCGGTTTTGATCCATCATACTCCACCAGCAGCATTTCAGAAGTGGCGCTGTATTATCTGCAAAGGGACTGCAGCTAAATGCCCATAGAAGCCTTTACTTATGAACAATTTCTAAAAACTCACTGTAGTCTTTAATTTTGTAATTTGTTTTAAATATGTGGATCATTTAAACTTTCTTTTAAATCATCTCATATATGCATGGGTTTGTTGACGCTCACTCAAAAAAAAAAAAAGTTAAAGTTGCCTTTATATCATAAAGTGCCAGACACATCACGCACAGACTGACGGTGCATGATATTGAGTTTCATCATGTAACTGTGAGAATAAACTATGTGATTAAAATGATTTAATTGTCTTCAGGATAACGTGGAGTGCGTCATTTATACAACACACCCCTTAATTGGTAAAAGACTTCCGCGCAGGATACGTGTGTACCTGAGTATCCTCGCTCTGAGCTCCTCCAGAAGCCTCCTTTCTCCTCCAGGTGTACTCAAGCATTTTGAAAATCCTTCATCATGGCGGAGGGGAAACGACTTCCGGGTCGATGAAGGAGAGAGGAGACATGGTGGCAAAATTCAACGTAATGAAAAGCACCCATGGTGTCTGAAAGACAGCGTGGGAAAAACGCCACGTGAGTCCTCCAAAAAGACGAAATATCTCCGGAACCAGCCGATCAATGATCTCCCTTCATGGCAGGTGAGTTGGCGGATGCCAGGTCTGCATTTCCCCTTTTTATTGTTTTTTTTTTTTTTCTTTCACAAACTTTTGGTGTTTGATTTTCTGTTTGAGCACGGACCAAGCAACTGACACCTGTCCACGGATCTCTAATTTAACTTTGCTGGCGAGTTGATTTACACTTTTAACTCTTTACTAAACCGAACCCCCAAAACCTTCCCAAAGATCCTAATTTGATTTGTTTCGGTGAAGATGGTTTACTCGGGCCAAATTTTGGGATCCTGAACTCAACAAACTGAGTTCTTTTAGCTGTTTATTGCTGAAGACCTAAAAAGCTGTGATTCAGGGAATATTTATTTTGGACTTGATTGAAAATGACTTATCTTTTCTCTTCGGTCTCTCTGGTTAAAATTTGTTTTTTCATCGTCCCGTCAACACACTGATTTATACTGAACTGACTTGTGCTGCATTGTCACTCTGATTATTTGTGTGCTGTTGTTCTGGTGGTTCATTTTTATGAAAAGTGGGTTCATGACAGTGAATTCATGCATCCATGTGGGTGAATGACCTTTAAAATCTCAAACAGGAAACTGAGATGAACTCTGGCTGCACCATAAAAACAATGATGAAATATTTTGCTAACAATCAGTGCATCATAGTGATTTTTGCAAAATGTTGAGCAGTAAAGAAGTACATTTACTTGAGTACTGTACTTAAGTAACTTTTTTGAGTATCTGTACTTTACTGTTACTTTACTGTTTTTTTTTTTGGAAACTTATGACTTTCACTCCACTACATTTAAAAGACAAATATTGTACTTTGGACTCCACTACATTTCTATGAAGGTTGTTGTTGCTCATTACTTTTAGTCTAAGCATAGCTTTGAAGTCAGCTTTTTTCTTTTCTAAAATGCAACTGGCCACACGCTGTGTTCCTCACAAAAGGAGACCAATCACAGTATCCGCTCTCAACTGGAACCGATGTAAAAGCAGAAATGCATCAACCATGCACTCAACAAGTGCAAGCAAAAACTCTGTAATAGCAACAGCAGGAGAAAGTCAAAATTAAATCTCAAGATGCTATTATAATTAGAAAAGGAGAAATAATTCCAGGTAGGCTTTTAATGTGAGATTGTTTTTATTGGGGTGAACAATACCGCATAATTAATGTTTATACTGCCCCTGAAGATTGAAAGAAAGACTTGGAGAACTCCTTACAGTCGGCTTCAATCTAATTTCATGCAGTGATAATACAGTTAAATCAGAAAATGACAACAGCTGTCCTTTTTGTTTTTGATTTCATTTCTTGCTGAAGTTTTTATAGGTGTTTCTATAGGCTTTGTGTAGCAGAGTGGTTTTACAAGCAAGTCAGTGCATGATTAGGTGGTTTCAGAGAGTTAAAAGGTCCTGTAAATGCATCATTAAAACAATACAGTAATGTATTGATATTAGAAAATGTACTTCATAATTTGTACTTTTGAATACTTAAGTATTTTTAAAAGCAAGTACTCTAGTACTTTAACTTGAGTAAAATTTTGACCGAGCAACTTTCGCTTGTAGTTGAGTAATATTTGACAAGGAGTATCTATACTTTGACTCAAGTACTAGGGTTGAGTACTTTGTCCACCACTGGTCTTGTCATGGTGTCTGACCTGTGACATGAAACTGTCTTCCACAACCTCACCTTGGTAGCAGAGTTTGGCTGTTGGCTTGTTTTTAAATGTTTTCTGTGGAAAATCTTTTAGCAAAGAGAATGGTGAAGGATCTGCTTCCTCTGCCGCTGTGTGGCACTGCTTTTTTTTTCAACATTCAGATGTGCAGATCACTCCGCCTCTTGGCGCATTACCTTACTCTTAAAGGCACCTAAACACGGCCAACTGCGGGTAGACGTCGTTTCAACAGCAGTGGCCATTCTTGTCAGCATTACTGTGATTCTTGTGTTTGCTGCGCTGATTTGATGAGTAAATAATTTTATGCTGTCTTGTAGAAATTCAGCGTCAGTTTTATGTGCTTGCTGGTTAGGGATAACTTATCTGTTATATCGCCAACAACATGTTGTCATACTGCTGCAACGTGATTAACAAGGGTAAAAATGTACAACCCCAACTTTTGTAAACTTAAAATGCACAAGTTAGTCTAACTAGTGTGCACTCACAATAAACAGGTTTTCTAAATACTGTGGACTCAAAATAAGTTATTTTTACTTTAAAACTTTACTTAGTTTTTTGAGGCAATGAGTTTGCATAATTTTTTTGAGCACACCCAACTTATTAGATTTTACAGGGCACATTTAGATTTGCTCATATTCTGTTTCTTCACAGCTGTCATAAAAAGCATCTGATGGACAACTAAGTGTAGGAGGAGGCAAAGTTACAGCACAGGGAAAATGAATTCCCAGCCCAGAGGATACAGATGAAAATAAGCTTATTAACAAACTCTGGTGCATTTACATTGAAGTGTAAAGTGCAGTGTTGATTAATGTGCACTGTCCCTGGTAAATAATTATGAAAAAGCAGGTAACTGCTACTTTATGGCACACAGACACATACAATTAAATGGCCAGAAGGCAATTTGTGGTGCAGCAAGTGTAACAGGTTAAAAACCTACAGTCTTATATATAAACAGTTTCTCACATACAACATGTGCACAGAGTGACATACACTCACAGTAGGTCATTCAGGCTCTTCAGCAGCAGGCTAATAAGTGTCCACAATAACCCCACATGGACCCTAATAATGTAATGACCTCGCAACATAACCATTATCAAAATAATTCTCAATAATAATGAACATAAGGATCACCACAAAGGTCGAAACTACAATATACTGCACCTCGGTTTAAAACAGCATAATTGTTGCTGTTGTCATCATCATCATCTCACCATCATTACCATGATGATGGTGACGGTGGATGGCCATAGACAGCTATTACCTCCTTGAGGCTTGAAGCAGAGAGGACCTCCAGCAGAGAACATAACTTCTGTGGACAGAGTCTGCAGCAAAACACACTTCAGCCGCTTAAAAAAGGTAAAGTGCGAAAAATATCAGAAATATAGCACCTTTTTAAAGCAGTTAAAATATGCCTTGCTGCTGAAGCTGTCAGCAGCAGTTCATTGCTTTGCTTCCATGCTGTTACACCTCTCTGCCTCACCAAAGTGGTCAGCTGACTGTTGATACCTCATAGAGTTCCACCTGAAATAATCAAAATTATCCCTTCAATTGCAGACCAGACAGTAACCGCTGGCATATTCTGAGCAAATTGTCATTTTTTAAAGCACCTTCTTGTAGTATTTGTGATTTAAACTACTAAACAGTGCTCCCACTATCTTACCAGACACCTTTACAAGTTTAGCAGAGGCATTCTTCTCTTTACTGCTCAGGCTGCCATACCAGCAGATAATAGAAATTCAGATGACGGACTCAGTAAAAGCTCTGTAGTATAGTGGCATTTGTGTCAGGAATTTAGCGTGTTTCCTTGAGCAAAAAGGGCATCGCCAGGCTTTCTTACAAAACACTTCAGTACTCGAATGTCTCCAATATTGCTGTCACTTTTGGCAAGTGAAATATTACTTTTCCCAGTACCTCTGGTTTGGTCTCCCAACAACCAACATAAATATCTGGCTTCTTTAGCAACTAAATGTTTGACTTTCATCTAGGGATGCAACTAATGTTTTCATTATCAATTGATTATTTTCAGTTGATTATTTCCTCAATTTGTCAGTCATTTGGTCTATGAAATGTCAAAGGATAGTGAAAAATGGCCCAGGTAATACTTTCAAATGTCATGTTTTGTCTGAAAAATACAAAAACAAGGAGGAGCAGCAAATAATATACAAATATGTGGGTTTTTTTTTTTGTTGTTGTTGTTTTGAATCTTTAAAACAGTTGTGGTTCCTAACTTCTGGATTATTTACTTCTTTGTCTTATATTGTCTTTCTTTCATTTCACTTTTTTTTAAATTAAATACTTGTTGCTCCTAGTGTAAATGTAAATGTAAAAACATTTTCTAGGAGCAACAAGTATTTAATTGCCAATAACTGCCTCCTGTAATTGTTGTGCATATACCATCATATACTGTTACATATAACAAACGAAGAACTTGAAATTTCTGTGAAGGGCTGTACCAGCATAATCATAATTACATGCAATTCTATCCTGAGCTTCTCTCTACAGTCAATTACAGATACTGTAGAGTTAGAGATACTCCTACAGTTCAGTATGTTCATGAATCTCTATTCCCTTCAAATGCACTGTATTTATGTTAAATTATCTCAGAATAAGTCCATTTTATTCATGCTATACAGTCTGTTGAACTCGAGGGATGTGATGCAGATAACATCAGACAGAGGTTGCCTTGACGACAGTCATTTTTGATGAGACACAATTATCTGAATAATGACAACTGTATCTGCAGCCAACCAACAAAATAGAGGTTTTATAAGACTCCTTATTCACTAAACAAAGGTAGCAACTGAAAGGCTTGTGCGCATTATTTGAATGAGACATTGAGGGAAAACAGAGGAGATGCAAGACAAACCTCCAGAAAATGTTTTGGGCCATTTTGAAGGTAATTAAGACATGAGAGAAATAAGTCATTTGGTAAGCATGTGTTTATTTATTTAATATAATTACCATTTCTAGTTCTGTTCTAGTCCAGATTTAAATGTGAGAAATGAGGCCAACTTTGCAGGACACCTTTATAAATAAAATTGTTAGAATGTTCTGTTTGTTGGTGAGGAGCAGCCTACTCTGTAATAATAGTAAATAGTATAAAGTGATGAGAGAAATATTTGTCTCCTGTAATGAAAACTAAAGTACTAAGATTAAATAAAATAAAAACAATATGTGTGCGATTCCTTTGCACCATTGTGACTAAGCACCACACAATATTTGGCGGCTAGAATTGAATTTTCTCTGGATTAGCAAACCTCATCCAAAAATCTGGTTAATTTCCATTTCTAAAACTGCATGATGCTGAAATTAGCCACAGCCTGGCAGCACCAGAGAGCTGGTGTTACAGCGGGGAGTTTCCTCTTCCCGTTAGCATCCAGGACTGAGGAGAGATAATCGTTTTGTGATCAGAGTGGATAGTCAGAGGGGAGCAGCTCTGAGCAGGGATTAGTCTGAAATGACAAAATGTGCTGTTGTGTAACAGCTGCCTCAAGGAAAATGCTCTTGATTTTGAATTATAATTTAAGAATCAAGCATGCAAATCAAAAGGCATTTTTTGTTTTGTTACAGACAATTTCTCAAACAAATGACTCTTTATCACTATTTGGCCTGGCTCATTGAGTTTAACTCAATGACATGGCTCCAAATAAGCACATCTGAGACATACACAACTAAACTAACTGAAATATTTTTACTGATTTTACTTTTGAGCGTTAAGTGAATTGTCTATCACTGATTGAGTTTAAAGGGCAAATCGATGATAGTTTTTCCTACTTGGGGCACAAGTCACTGATCACTGTCAGCTTCTCAATTTGGGTTTATAACAGATACTTTAAGACATATTTAAATGAAGAGTTTAACACTAATTTGGGGAAATACACTTATTCACTTTTCTTGTGGAGAGTTAGATGAAAAAGATGTATAGGCACCTCCAAAACTCACGAAATAACACAATATGTGCTTTTATATGGAGTATATGTGATAAAACTATTTATTGGGGAGCACTCATATCATATTTATGTCGTCATATTTACAGTTTTGTTTGTGTACAGATAAAAAGTTAGATATAATGTTTCAGCTGAGTGACTTATCATCAACAATAGAAGAAAAAAGGCTAATAAACACTATTTTAGAACATAATTGAAAATTATGGAATTGTATTGAACACAGATTGAACAAATTTTAATAAACCTCCCACCTGTTTGTAATTTAAACTGTTTTTTCAACCTTTTTTTTCTCATAACAATGTTTTTTTAAACACCCCCTTCAATTTATCTGTCTATACTTTATGATAACTATTAAAGTCAAACTCACAAAAAATCTAATAAAACATCTTTTTTTGTAACCCTTGTATTAGTACTTTTAAAACTCATGTTTCCCTCAGCAGCACAGGGACTATTAGTCTAACACTGACAGTCTGGTCTGTGTATTTCTTCTGTCTGGTGGTCAGACCAGCTCTCAGCCAATCCACACTGCAGTGGAGTAAGAGTGAAAAGTTCAAATATTGGACTTTCCTGCGAAGCTGGTTTGGCGACAACTCCCCCGTGCCAACATCAGCACAAAGGGATGAGGGCAGCGAGAGGCTCGGCTCTGCCCAGTCTGTGGTGAGCTGTATTTGAGATGGAGGAGCACCATCGCTGTGAAGCTGTGTGTAGCCTCACACATAAAAATTTGTAATTCCCTGTCAGTGTTACTGTTATTATTGAAAGTGAGAGGATGTTTTTTGGCATCACGTGTGCGATTCTGGCTCCACAAGGGATTTGTTTCTTCATCCTCTCCCTCGATCACACACACCTACACACACACATTTCCCTTCTTGCCAACACAAACCCTGAACAACATGAGAAAATGGAGAAAATGTGAGGATTTAACCCCAGAGACTTGATGATGTAGTGGCTGCTAATCGCTTATTTTTACACATTTACACAAAATTGTTGAATCCAATTAACAACTTATTTGCCGGAGGTGTAGCTGTAGCACCTAACAGATGTTTTTAGAGCCACAGAAGGTGTTGAAACCCAGTGCCAGTGAAGCAGGGATGTTTATTGTGGGGCAAATTCACACCCACACAATAATGCTAATAATACTTGACTTCTAAAGAAAATCTTCAATATTTTTATCCCCTGGATATTGTGTATCATTTCTGCTTTTCTCTGCTGCTACTGACAAGGAGCTGTCTAGAGGCACAGGCAAGCTTCTCCAAGTCCTCCATCACCACTTCCAGGTACTCCATCATGTACAAATAGGGAGTCAAGGGAAGTTCTCCTTCAGGAACCACCACCATTGCTAGGTATCAGGCGCTGTGCCTAGGGCACCAAGTGCTGGAGGGGGCACCAGATCACAGTGCTACCAACTGTATTAATAAACTCTGTGGAGACACCCTCATCATTACTGTCTGTAGCAGGCTTAGTTTTATGAAGATATGCAAGAGCCCCCTTTACACGTGACAAAACAAAAAACATCTGGCTGGGTTTATTCACATTTTAAAAAACCTGCATATATGTGCTAATTTTAAAAGCATAGAAGACCAACCAAGGTAAAAACTGTCATGGCTACTTTCAAAGGGGTCCCTTGACCTCTCAACTCAAGATATCTGAATGAAAATAGGTTTTATGGGAACTTTTACAGATGTCCTCACTTTATGCTAATCCCATACAGTTTTGGGCAAAAAACATGCAGTGATTTGCATGCAACATAAACTTGTTTTCTCCTAATTTAAAAATGTTTAATCAAAAAATATTTTGCATACTGGGGTCCCTGGAATTGCATAAGTTTGGCATGACTGTAACTGACTTTTGTTAATTTAATAAGCCAAGTTGTAGTGACGTGCGATGATGTTAGCAGCCATTTCATTGTAGTGCGACCATATTTTGAAACTTGACCTAATTGCATAAAATGACCTAGGATGTATGACTGCCCTTGACATATGACAATAAGGGGGTTTCTATGCAATTTCCAGAACAGAAGTGCTCGCCATTTAATCATCAAAAAAAAGTTTTTGATACCAAATCAAAACATTCATTTTTCTATGGTATTCCTCAAGGTCTAGGTATCTTAATGTGGCACTTTAGAGGATTTTTTGTTAGTATACAGAACAAAATTACAGTCTGACCTTATCACACTTACCACATAATACAAACCAGCTCTCCACTTTAATGGAATAACAATCCTTGTTGTTTATTTTCAGGGAATCAGGCAGGGTTTTGCTTTTTGACAAATCGGTCAATCAATCGGTGAGGTTATTGTGGGAATATCATAATTCTTAGCCTCACTCTGTTTCTACCTAATATGTCAGTGTTGTGTTCACAGGCAGTTTCAACAGCCCCTAAATGGTAAAAAAGGTTTATCCAAACTTTAGCTCCATACTCCACCTCCACCTCTACATCAGTAGTAGTAGTAGTAGTAGTAGTAGTAGTAGTAGTAGTAGTAGTAGTAGTAGTAGTAAATGGACATGATGAATGCCTGATCATATTCTGTAGAGAGAGCAGGTTAGTGATGGTGGAAAAGTACAACTCACTTTTGGGCTAATTTCAATGACTAACTAACAAGTCGAGTAACAATAACAGCTTGTATGAGGGAGAAAAGACACGCAGACAAAGTCCTTCCATTTTCCTATTACGTTTAATTTCCTACTAGCCTTAAGGCCAGCACACATCCTCTCAGACATTATTAAATCTCTCATGCAAACTCGGGTTATTGACAAGTCATGCTACTGCAAACCATGCATGTAATTTTATTCTGTATATTCACTCCAAATTAGTTATTTATGTGCATGAAAACGTAGCAACCCAACACCACACCGCCGACCCAGAACCCCTGGTGGAATCTTCCAGGAAAACCTTATGAAGAAACGAGCTCACATGTCACAACCTTCAAGTTATGACCAAGTAAAACAAAAGAAAAAAATAGTAAAGCAGATCCCCTCCAGAGCAATGAAATGCATCAATCCATTAAGTCTCATTACGTCTCATTAAATCCAGTTGCTGCTGTTCAAGAGCTTGGACATAATGGATTATTGAGAATTGTAGACAGACAGATGAGCGAACAGACTGAGGCTGGTTCCTCTCCTGATTTCACTGCAGAGAATTTTAATAATCGATGAATCAGGAAATGCTAAATATTCACTGGAAACAACTTTTTGAATGTTAGGATTTTCTTCTTTTCTTTGTTTTAATAACCCGAGTCCAAATCCAACTACCTTACTACAGTACTAATGTTAACATATTGTTCCCTCCAAAGCTAAGCAGCAAATTGCTGACTACCCTATAGAACATCATTTTGTGGGGTTTTGTGGGGCAGACTTGCTCACATGTTTGGCGTGAGACATCTGCTTTCAGACTGTCTCATGCTGTCACACCACAAGTCTTATGCCAAATAAGAGGAAGCCACAAAACCACTCCTTCACGAGAAAATTACGTTAAATGACTTTCTTGACACACAGGACAAAGTCTGAACATAATTTTTTCCACTTTTCAGCACTGACATTTATCCGTAAACATTACAAAGGTGCACACAAACACACACACACAACTAATAATCTGGGTTTTGCCAAAACATTTACAGGCCCGCTGTAGTTTGGTTTGTGGCTTACAGCTGTTTGTAGCATCCTTTCTTGTCTGAGTTTATTACATATCTGTAGCTATCACACAGCAGCAGGATCAATACGAGTGTCTCCAAAAGTTGGAGAGGCACTTTGCTCTGATATAGTGAAAATGTGCAGATTTACCATCAAAATTCATCTTTTAAAGCAATACATTCTTAACTTAAATCAGGGGTATAAACAAAAACAGGCTTGTTGTTTCAGGCTGTTGCTGTTTGCAACTGAAATGCTGACTAGTGTTTCCATTTGATGCATATGAAATGAGAATCTTGAAAAGCAACTCTCAAATATGCAGCTTGTTTGCAAATATGTATTTTGTTATGATGTTGAAGGTCCCAGGCAAAGTCTGTAGCTAGTTAGCTTGGCTCTGAATCCCAGCCAAACCTGAAACTCAACTAAGCCTCTGAGACCGACACTGAGCAGTTTAACAGGGAATACAATGTGGTTTTCCTGCTGGGTTCCCCCGGGGCTGAGTCAGCTAATTAGTAGAGTAGCTTCATGGCTAACCAGCTACATATAACAGCAGACAGCAGATAGCCTACTTTAATAACAAGTAATCTAGCTAACAGCTATCTGTTCATAACCCTGTATAACCCTGGTACAACTTTAGTTGAGGTCAAGAAAAATATTCATGACACACTAATAACTGTCTCATGATGGCTAGTGTCAAAACCAGCCACGTATGACAGTTTAGTGTAATATTGAAACAAAGAGAAACAGTTTCTTGTTTCTTACAGGTTTGACGATGTCAAGTTGCCATAACAAAGATATTATTGGCTTGATTAATGAGTTGAATTAGCATCTCACTGATAAAGTGTGAACAGAAATATTAAAAGAAGGTTGTTGTCCTGGATTATATTAGATTGTAAAGGTCTTTTATTATGTTGATTCTGCACAGAAATGTAAAATCTAAAGTAAAACCAGCCTACTGCACTCACATTCACACTGAAACTGGAATAAACACTGAAAACTATATATATAGTACAACAAATTATTCAAAAATTAAACTCAAGCTATAATTACCCAGGTTGCTGGTGTTGTGTCCTGCCCTTTTCCTGACACTGTTGCCTGCATTTCCTGCCGTGCATGTGATTACATGGTATGTTTATGTATTAAAGCTCTGGCCTTTACTCCTTTTGGCCTTTCATGACAGGAGCCTTGTTTTGAATTTCCACTGTCTTCCAGTTAAGGAATGAATAATGTACTTGTTTCTTGGACATTATTAATGTATGCATAAACATCGGTCTGAATACACGGCCTTGGGCTGGTTATATGTAAAAATGTTCCTCCTTGCTTTTGGTAAATATGCCGTTTGGGGTGGATGGTGGGCAGGCCTGCTCGAGGTGTTTTCTTTTCAAAGGTTAACAGTGTGGGAAGTCTCTCTGTCCAGAATTGAGAAAGAATGTTCAGGGCAACACACCAAACAATATCATAGAGACTCTGATACTATATGCAGATACAGAGATGACAAAGAAAGACATGAAACACTGAAGTGAGCAGGGAAGCAGACGAGTCATGATGTTCTCAACATCGCTGTGACATCAGTGATGTCTCGTCCTCTGCCATGGCTGATTTTAACAGTGTTCATCTGTCTCAAAGTCAGCACAATAGCTTAAAATCATTTCAAAAGATTTCTATCAAATTTGGGGGAAATTAATTAGTCAATTCATCAAAAGAAACAGGATCTAGGAATGTTTTTAAATGTTTTTTTAAATATTGTCAGAGCAGATATTTTACAGTATCTTCAAGGCTCCACAATCTCTTGCTTGAATAACAGTTGTCATAATGATAAGAACATTTTCTGCTTTTGTTTCTCACTCTGCATCAAAATACACATAGAAATGTGCAGCGTTGGGGAAACTATAACATTATTACATTTATGTAAAGTGAAATATACAGTGAAATGATATATAAATACACTCATTATTTTGTGCTGTAACTTATTACACAAAAGTGACAATACTGATTATTATTGAACAATAATTATTGTTAGTAAAGGCTGTAGAGATGGGAACTCAAGTCTGGGATTTGGATAGAACCACAAATGACTTGAGACTTGACTTTAGTCTCAACTTGAATTCAAGATTTGGGAGTTGTGAACAACCTTGATTTCATTTTTTGGTGCATTAACATCAAGGAAATGATGAGCTAAAGCTCATATCCTCCTTTTTTATCATGCGTAACAGATCTGCTACATGGCCACAGGTGACGGTAAGCTGCAGCAACAATACATGGCAAGCACACCTGCAGCTGTGGCGACTTTTTGTCTCCTTCTGCTCTTTAATTTGCTTTTATTTATTTCTCTGTTTCTCTGAGGTTCTCTCTGTACTGTTTTGTGATTGGTATCAGGTGATTTGGTTGTGCGCTCTCCCCCCTGCTTGTTGGAGAGCTGTGTTTTTCCTACGCTTTTTTCACAGCAGTAGGCTTAATTTTCTCTCAGCTTTGATCATCCCATAGAGAATGCTAAGTAGTCCTCCGTGCTGCACAGCTGGGGTGCATAATGGGTTCTGTGATGTGTCATTATGCATGACACTGTGGCTAATTTCATACTGCATCCCATTGCAATAGAAAGCGATCTACCAAACAAGTAATCAGTGATAAAACTCTTTGCTAACAGATATAGAAGTGATAATATATGCTTAAATGCCTTACAAACAGCTAAGGAGTGTTCTAAGCAGACCACATGACATGCAGCAAATGATAAAACACTCATTACAAAATTAAGGGATTTGAGAAGAGAGACTTGAGAGAGAAATTTACTCAGAGCAGCAAAATATGACTTGTGAGTATCTCTGGTTTATAGTTGTATAGTGTTTTCCTTAAAGAAAAGTAGAGAGGAAGTGACTGCAGTGTGTTATTAAATAATTCTGTCTATATTTGTTGCAAAAATATATATGATTTTACTCAATTAATGCCACCACTGTTCTCTGTTTCAAACCATACTGTCCTCCCACTTCTTTATTTTAATTCAGCAACATTGAGAAATACATCTCCCATTCAAGTGTTCATAAATGACACCATATTCTTCCCATAAATACACCATGAAACAGTTTTTAATGGGATTAATATGTTTACTATGCTGCACAGTCCACGTGTGTAGCAGGAACTGTCAGACGAAAATACACTTACTCAGCTCCAACACACACACACACACACACACGCAGAGGCTTACAAAGACTTTCTGACACAACAAAATCTCAACAAAAAGTTTCAGTGCCTTGTCGACATCATCTGTACACGTGTTATATAGTAGTAGGGAAAACGCACAACACAGCAGTTTACAGGGATGACTAATGCGTGGTTGGTAGTCTTTTTCATGTCCTGTTTACAAGGTGACGTGTAAAACGATCAGACAGGGCAACATGGCCTAGTTCTAACTCCATATGGGGGCCACTAATTCACCTCCTTCACAGTTTGGGCACAGTTTATGGCTGCTTCCGCTGGGTTTCTTCTGTTGAAGTGAGACCCATGAAAGTGGAGGGAGATGGGGGGTGAGAGTGCGCCGCTCCGCTCTCGTTATTCACCATTGTTTCAGTGGTTTGTGTGACTCAGTCGAGGGAGTAAGAGATGACTGTGCTCTGTGAAACAAAAGCCACTGATTGACAGCAGGGGGTCTCGAATGCGTGTGTCCAAAACCCCAAAATCATCAGGAAATTTATTCTGACAAGAATCTGCTCATTAATCAAGAGTCTTAAGTACTGCAATTATTTTTCAAAAATAATTAACAAAGGTGAAGAAAAAACAATCCAATTTGGTTGACAGAAAAAAAATTAACATGAGAAACAGTTGATATTTAAGGTGATTTCAGTTTTTATGTGATGTACTTTTTTTGTACTTTTAAAAAACAGATGTCTTGTTTATGTTGATGCATATTTTCAGTTACCTGATATAAAATATTTTTCCATACTGTTCAAAAATAAGTATGTACAGTATACTATGTTATATTTTTGCTTGTTCCAGCACTTCTCAGAAACATCGTACTTACATTAAAGCTAAATTAATTGAATTTTGGCCACTAGGGGGCTGAAGAACTCCACAGCACACTGACAGATAAACTACTATGGCATACTGTATTGCCTCAAAAAGTTTCCATGGCTAATGTCAAAAATTTTAAGTTTACCTTGCCTGGTAACATGTTCTCAAATTAGCAGTAACACAGGTACAATAAAACTACTCGGTAAGGTTTGGGGAAAGATCAGCTGGGTTAAAATAACCGCTCAGGTGCTGTTCTTGTGGAGTTCCATTTTTTATGACACGCATTTGACCTAAGAACAGCACCCATATATTAGAAGTACTGTACTTTGGTTCCTGTCATGACTAAGAACACTAAACTCTCCCAATATATTTTCCTCAGTGAGAAGGAAAAAAGGTAAACAAACAGATTATGACGGCAGTATTTCTCTGTAAGTGTTTTTTTTATTGGATTTTGCAAAATCAAATGGAACCGGGGATCTGGGATGCAAACCTGCAGCTGAATAAAACACTGGATCTTGTGAGTGATGCAAACATTAATAGTGGCAGGAGAAAGCTAAAAATACCTCTGCGTTATGCTTTATGGGATAATTATGCTAAATAAATCTGACTTCACATATTTCCACTGGCACAAACAAATAAACTCCCTTTTAAAGACTAAACTAGATCTGTTTTTTGTTTTCTTTTTAAGCTGTAAGCATGTTTATGTGCTTTTACACAATGAAATATTAATTGCTTAAATAATTTCATAACTTTTCAAATTATATGGCCTACATCAGGAACTGGTAAGAAGCCTAATTCTACTGCACTCTGTTAAATGTGTTAAATGAGGCAAATTTCAACCACCTGTGTTAGTCCTCATTAGTGAGAGCATGAATATACACATGGCAGTGGCCTGAGGCGGCTCATAAAGACTGGAGAGCATCACAAAAGCCCAGGATTTGGTGGAGTCAGGTGAGTAAAAGCAGGCAAATCAATGGAAGCAGAATAAAGAAAATGTTTATAAAGAGAACGGTAAAAACTGAAACTGATTAACACAACAGAAAATGTAGGCAAAGGAGGTACTTGCCTTTGTCTTTGAGAAGAACAATGCAAATATCGGCTTCAGATTACATGTAAAATTGACTCAGATAATCATTTATGTAAAAAGATTTGGCAGGTTTCCACCAATGCATACTAAACCGGCCAGTGGTGCTTGTTGATCATCTCAGCTGTCTAACCCATGTGATTTCTATCATTCAACCTCCTAGGAAGGGTAATTTACATTTTGTCCCAAACTAACTCTACATATCCTTCGGGAAAATTCATTCAAGACTGGGCTAAATCTGGGATTATTCCAAACCATGTCTGAAAAAGACAGCTTAATTTGAAGAGGACATGTTTAAACCCTAGTAGAAACTGGCTGATGTAAAACAAATCTGCCCAGGCTGCTAATTCTAACAAAGTTATTGAATCTGCTCACTTTGGAATTAGGAAGAGTAAGTACGTGTAATAAAAAACATTAGAATTTTGCCTGTGCTGTTGATGGACACTGCTGTCCAACGTTACCATGCACAAAGGAAGCGGAGTAGATGCTGACAGCTGCATGTAATCAAAGTGAATTATGTGCGGTGAAGACACAGCTTGAGGAAGAAAACAAAACTATTTTAAATTATAATCCTTGGACAAACTTTGTGAAATTTAATTGTCAGTGTCATGGAAAGTCAGTTTGACGCATTATTTTCTTTTACAACAAAAGAGTTAAGCACATTGAGTCTGTATAACTACAAACACAGCATAGCATCAGTTGCTACTGAACAATTAGAAAGTAGCTTAAATCTAACGAGCACAGAAGTCCCAGTCAAGCTGGTTCATCTGTACTATGTAGGAGGCTACATTAGCATGTCTAGCTAACCTACTTTTTACCTAAAAGAATCTGGCAACCACTTTGTGTTTTCAGCCATCTAGCGGCAATGCCGTTACTGCGTTGGCACATTGTGGTGTCATTCTTGGTGGCTGCTGGTCGTGTCTTGACAGGATCTGTGAAACTCTTGCAAGTTTTGTTTGCAGTTTGAGTTAAAATGATCAGTCTGACAAGATATTGCACTAGACTGAGGTTCCCTTCTAGACATGTCTGCCGTTTCCTGCTGACAGTGACACCATGGATAATTGGATCAACAATGTTAGACAGTGGCCCTCAGTAATGGATGAAGGTACCTTTAAGGATGGCAATATTAATGTCCTTCAAATTTTACATAGTAGTTAGACATTACTTGTGACAATAGCCAGAAATAGATCATGGAGAAGTAGAAAAAACGGCCCACTTCTGCCACATTTAAGTGAGTGGTACTGTGTAATATATAGAGGTAAATTTAAGAGATAGAAATTATGAAATAAAAGTGCTTTCTTGGTCCGTTTAGGATACTCCTGCTCTATGTGTGTGTGAGTGTATGGTCTCAGACAGGACATTCTTCATAAATGCATTCCATTTTTTTTTAGTTTGACACTACTGTCAGAGCAGCTGAGAACTGCACAGGTTCTTACCAACTTCCTAGGCATCATTGTCAAAAGTATCGTTAAATAAAGAGTATATTTAAAAGTAGAAAACTGTACACCGCAGCACTAACTTCAAGTGTTAAATCTGCCTCTGCTATCCTAATCTTGTGCCGGCTTTGACATGCATTGCAACAGTAGCCAAGCTTCTGCCAGCCACTCTGGCCTCAAACCAATTCTTGATGTCATAGCCTGCTTTTGGAGGCACTTTTACGTCACTCTGGCATTAATTTGAAAGACACTTCCTGCAAGGAAACCCCACCGCTTCCTCACTCAGCCTCACTGATGCCAACGATCATTATTCAGTGTAGCGTAGATGCGGAGATAGAGGCTGAAAACAGTGAGTGTCAGTCCTGTTTCTGGGCTAATTTCAGTATCATGTGAGGATGTGTCCTGGTCAGCAAGTCTTTGTGGGGTCTGCTGCCTCTGCCAGGGTTGCATCAAATCCTCGTTGAAATTCACAGACTGTCAGAGGCTCTGCTGGTTCTGTTACCGTAGAAACAGCAGAGGGATGGTGGGAATCAAGGAATGCAGGACACCAGTGGTTGCATTCCCATGTGCTGGGTGATTCATTCATTTCCCAATCTAATGGGGGATAAAGACAAAAATAGTGTAAAGAAACATCACCTATTGTGGCCCTGACTCACTTTTTTATAATGTCATTCAACATTAGAGAAGATAAAAAAAAAACAATCATTTAAAAATAAAACAGTAAAAATTATTGGATAAAATAAAAAATACTTTTGGCTTTTATTAATATAGATTATAGATGACTATACATAATATAGTTTATTTTTACAAGTATCAATACACGATACATCAAAATTCATTGGAGAAAAAAAGGAATTGTGCTCAACAAAACTTAATTATTATCACCCAAAAACAAAAAAAAAACAAAAAAAAACAAAGAGGACAGAAGAAAGAAGAAAAGAAAAAAATGGAACAAAATATAGACAACACGTTCTCGTCCCAGGTCATCGAAAAACAGGTTCCAGCGAGCTGTGAAGGAGATTAGAGGTAACAGGAAAAATGTTCTTCAGTCCGGATTTGGGTTCATTGGATAATTGGCTAATGGCGGCTATCAGAGATGATCTCTCTGCACGTCTGGTTCAAAGAGGCAGCGCAGACAGAAAGTGATCCATTAGGCCAATGGCACAAATTTGGGGCTTTTACAGGGTTCTCTAAAATACACATAAATTGAGTGAGAAGAACTGAAGTGGGCACGTGCATTCAGGTTTGAAGCACAAGGATGTACAACAACATTTGTCCACAGTTGCTTTTGTTTTGACTTTCTTGCTAGATTAATCAGGTGGATGTAAACTGAAATATATTTTGAATCAACAGTGTCTGATCAATATGTTGTTTAAAGTACCAACATGCGTTCTTCTTTTCTGTGAAATTTGACATTTTCTTTCATCTTCAGCGCTCAGTAGTTTTGTGTTCCTGTCGATCAAACAGCAAATTGGGTCAAACTGTGACATCTCTTTCTTCGGTTTCTTTTTACATTTACTGTTTTTGACGAAGTCTGACTTTGAGCATGAAAACGAGTCTTTCATGCAGCATCACTGTGTTCATATGTGGTTGTTTTATGTATCCAATATTTTGCCTGGCTCCTATACAAATGTCCTTTTGGGGACGATGAAGTTAAAGTTGAAATATAATCTCACCACAGCGTCCATTTAGCAGCTGCTAGCCCAAGATCTTCGAAGTTTGACCAATTGCCATAATATTCATTTTTGAGCTCTTTAAAGACTTCTTGCTTATGTTGGCTTACAAGCTGATGTTCATTTTTTGGGTTGATTGGGAAGTTTTCCCTTACCCATGAAGGTCTGTAGCAGTGGTGGTGAGTAAATAATGAGCAGAGGCACACTGGTGTGCTGTGAGGCAAGTTCAGGTGTGTGAAGGAATTTTGTGACAACTATACATTATTATTGCAATGTACAACTATACAAAAAGTAATGAACTTCCTGTCTCCATTTGTTAGGTTTGTTATAGGGGCTATTTTGCATGGATATGAATACTTTGGTTTGCAGTTTGAAAACTTTTGTACAGATTGTGAAGCTCCCAGAGGCAAAT
Organism: Lutjanus erythropterus; assembly: GCF_056507025.1. Lineage (NCBI taxonomy): Eukaryota > Metazoa > Chordata > Actinopteri > Lutjaniformes > Lutjanidae > Lutjanus > Lutjanus erythropterus. Next base: position 13,499,688 of record NC_139326.1, on the reverse strand, counting down.
TTGCCTTAATGAGCTACATATATAAAAACTGACTTGAGTTGACTTTAGAAATTGGAAGTGAAAGAACAATCTTCCTACAATCTTCCTACAAGGTCCATTTATAGTGGCCGTTGTGGGGTTTTTGAGCATCTCATATAGCACAGCACAGAACAAATACGATGGAACAAACAACATCCATTGCAATACCAACAGCTGTCTATGAAAATACTGAAAGTGTTGAAATAAAAAAGAAAAACAAAACCAAATTTTTAAGAAAATAGATTTTTTCCCCCAGATGGAACCTGCCACACAACAGCAAATGTTCAGTTTCTACAAGCACCATCAGAAGAACTTGTCGGACAGCCAAACAGCTTTGGAGACCTCCTCTCCCATACAGCCATTTCTGCCACTTTTCGGGAGTACGACCGAGGCAACACCATGAATGCTCTCAGAGGGAGACTGTCTGAAAGTGTGCACCATCATCCACATTTTTATTGTAACCAATTATTATGTCTCTCTCCTCTCTGATGGCCAGTGTTTTGCCTCCAAACCATGGAACACAAAATAGTACAGTAGCAACCAGGGTCAAAACATTTGCACACGTCGATTTAGCTTGTTGTCATGTTGAAACAACCATCAGGTCAATTAATTCACGAGTCTTTACACTGAAAAACCAAAAGTGTTCTTGATACTGTGCACCACAATCCTGTACGGATCAGCAGCAGAAACAGTGTTTTTTTAAATGATGTAAGAATGTTAGGATTTTTGATTAATTTTGTCTATATTTCTTATATCTCTGCCTCAACCCGTCTCTGTGGTAAATTATAGATCAAATAGAATAAATTTTGTGCAGAAAATGTGTGGAAAAATCTAATGCATGTGTCAAGTTTTAGACTTGACCAAAGAGATTGATCCTGACATAAAAACTCTCCTCTTCATCATAACCCTCGCGTTCGTGAATTAGGCGATTGCTTTTGATCCCTGCAGATTTGTCTCTAATCACTGCCCCTCCATTCTCATGCATATTGTAACACACTACAGTTGCCCTTCTGCCCTCAATTTAATTGTTTTCCTCCTGTTCCCAAACAAACCTATTTGGAAGCGCTCATGCTTACGCAAGAGCCACAGAAAACAAAACGGGCAAAAAATAAATGGTTTCCACTCAGGAGGAGGGAGCGTGGGGCTTCCATTCAGAATATGACAACCATGTTTTAAATTATGTCAGATCCCAGCGCTCCCCTCCCTCTGCTGGAATGTCTCCTTTAGCACCGAGGAATTTTATTGCCCTACCTTCCCTCTGTTGTGGGGACACTGGGGGACAAAAAGCAGCGCTGACCCCATGGGGGCATCTGCTCCGCTCACCACCTAGATGCACATTGTGACTCTGGCATAACTTCGCTGTTAGACGTCACAAGTCATTGTGTCTGGGCGTTTTTGTGTCTCGGGACAAAGCGTGAAAGAGAGAAAAGAAAACAATCCAGATGCCTTCTCTGAAATGGCTGGGCTTGCCCCCTTTTATAATGCAAGTGGGGGTCAGCTTTGTTCGGACGCGGTGATAGTTGTCGTTTTAGAGAAACCAACTTTCAAAGCACATACCTACATCTTGTAATTAGTTTAGCCGTTCCCCTTGCTGATGGCTCTGTCCTCTCATGGGGATTCCTCTCACTTGGCAAAATTACACCAATCAGACGCTCATGTTAGTTCTATGTATTTATTTTCTTTGTCAGAGTAGCAGTTGTCCAAACCCGAGGCACGTACGGGCTGTCATTAAAGACTTTTGAAACAATGGGTTCTCACCACCACCAGTATAATATTTGTTTTTCTTCTCTGCTTTTTGTAAATATCTGCCAGCATCTTTTGCATCTCTGACAGAAAAAAACTGCTGAGGAACACAAGAACCCAACGAGGACTCATTGTCTCACAAGAAATTGATTTCCAGATGTATTTCATTAGGTTAGAAGAGATCAAGAATCATTGTTGAGGAACAGTTGCTTAATTTGATCGCATTTGGCTCCCTGTCCTGGAACATGCAGAAAAGCTGTCACTTTAGGTTCACTGCACTGTAAAAATCCTACTGAAATTTAGTGAAATTAACTAATCTTATTTATTCAAGTCAATTAAACTTATAATTTCTAGATGAAGGTTAGTATTGAATTATCTCCCTACACCCTAAGACTTGATCAGTTTTATCTCCTTGCGTGAAATGAAGAAATAACTAAGAAGTCAGATTTGTTAGTGATGTTCATCAGTGTGACTGAACAGTTGTTGGTTCAACTTAAAGCTCACTGAACATGTTTTCTCAAATACAATTGAATTCAGTTTATTTCTTTTGAGCCCTTACACAATTACCTCAACTTGTTTTTGCAAACTCAGTTAACTTTTTAAAACAAATTGTTCACAGTATGAATACTAACATGTGCTTGTACCTTATTTATTTTTCTACTAATGTAATGTAAATAATTGTTTCCTAGTATATATACTGTATATATATTTAATTTTCTCTTTTTCTATAGTATAGTTGTATAGAAAAATCTTTTTCTTGTACATGTATATGTGTATATATACACATTTATACGTATGTGTAAACATATGCATTTGTGTCTATACAGTATATATACAGGACATTATTGTACATATTTTGTTGGGTTTCTAGTCTTATGATGTAATTAAAAGAGTGAAAAATATGATGGAAATTTGACAAATGACATGACTTAAGTTTTTCACACAGGCAGTGCTTAAGATTAGGTTGACATGTTGATTTTTTTGTATCAGCAGTTGCCCACTCCTCTCTTTTTTGTACAATTATTTTATGTGTATTTAAGTTATTAAGCCATCATTATCACTATTTATTTATGAGTGGAAAAAGTAGATTGCTGGGGGACTGAGGGTGGGCTGCCTTGAACAGTGAGTTTATTTGTGTTATTCTGTGTTTCAGAATCTCAGTTTGGACTCATCAAAGACACACAACAACACACAAAAACTAACAGATGGAGGCAGCGGTAGACCAGTGTAACTCCAGTGCTCTGCGAGGTTAAGTAGCTGATTTTGCCTCTGGAATTTAGTTGGTTTAGAGAGAGTGATATTTAGCTTATATAACGGTGGTTTCCCCATTGGAAAAGACTGTCTGACAGCAAAGTGAAGCAGTGAAAATATTCTAAATATAGTGTACACTCACACTGATACTGATTTTTTTTTTAGATGGGCAGTGACCAAAACACATTTTGCTGCTGACCCTGTCCACAGCAGGGCATTGCTTAGTTTCCATGCTGGTACTTTTTCTCTGCTTCTTCAAACATGTCTCTGCAATGTAGTGTCACAGAAATGTATAAAATGAAGATGCTCAGTACCTCAAAACTGTACTTAAGTATAGTCCTTGAGTAAATGCACTGTAACTTAATTTCCACCACTGAATATAAGTGACAAATGAAGACGTTCATGGACGTAGGAAGGGAGTTTTATAGGCACAGCATGAGAAACAGGAAATAGAGGGGGTCCTGCTGTTTCTTTAAGCCCATATAAAATGTAATGACACAGCAATCTTGTGAGACTTCTTACAGTGAAACAATTGAGGAGTAAAAGGGCTTTAATTTGTCCCACTCAGAAGAATCAAATAAGTGTAATTTCTTGCTCGAGTGATAGACAGTAAGTGAAAGAGGAGTTGTTACCACACCTGTGTAAGCAGAAGACATCTGTTCTCTCGAGCCATATCCTCCAAAAGCTTCTTCCCAAAAACCTACATGAAAAAGAAACAATAAAATCTCTTGAGTAAAATGTTTTATCGCACTATCTGCATAGAAATCCAATTTTGCCGCAGAGGCCTGTTTTCAATTTGCCTCATGCGATTCGCTGCCAATTGTAACAGCAACTTATTTGTCTGGATCTGTGGTTGTGAGGAAGACCAGATGTTGGACTCTGAGGCCAGATGAAGGAAGTTGGAGGGTCTGTGTCTCTGCGGCAGGTCAAGGATGAACAGGATGTTGATAAACTAACAAACCAGGAAACCTTGACTCCTTCAGAAAAAAAGCCACTTGCTCTTCTCCCAGCTGCCCTCATCTCTTCATTTTTCTTTTTTTCCCCTGCCTTTATCCCTTACCTCTTAGTCTTTAGACCTCGTGGCCCCTCATTTATTCCCTCTCTAGCCAACCCTGTCACCTAGTTTCTCTCACCTTTCCCCGCCTGTCTGTCTGCTCCTCTCCCACGGCAGCGAGGACATGAGGCTTGCAGATGTGCCAGTTAATTGGGTTTCCTTATCTGCAGGCAGCTCACCTACAGTCCAGCCGAGCCAGGTCTGGGAGCCCGCTAAGCGGACTCAATCACAAACAGGAGTAAACAACAACAGCAGCAGCGGCACGCCTGTTATATTTCCTCTCTCCTATCAGGTCCTTTAATGAATCCTGCAGCAGAGTGAGAAGGCAGCTTCATGTCAGACGGAGGGAGACGGAGGAGGAAGGAAAAAAAAAAAGCGGAGAGTGTGAGAGTGAGGAAAATGAACAGAATGTCTTGACACAGACCTCTAACGGCCCTTTCGTTGTGCCCAATAAAAGCAGTGATATATGATCATGTGTCTTCCATGTGTGATGCAGCCAGAGCGCAGACTCACACACCGTCCTGAGGCTTCATCAGTCTGACAGTTTGTTCTCTCTGCACAAACCACATTAGGGGAAACTGAAAAACTGGAGATTGATTTGTTGCATTTTCTTGTTTTGTTCTGTTCACAGTGAACAGGTGAATCAGAGGTGTGTCAACAAAACACAGTCCACTATAGGTACGTGTAGACGTCTGGTTTAAAACTTAGCCAGATTTTGTTAAAAAGTGGGGCAGTTCAGATTATTTGATGACAGGTTATATAAGGTATAAGGATAGTGAGCTACAGTAGATGGAAGCTAAGCAATGTACTGCTGTGGATGGGGGCACCAACAGAAGATATTTTAGCCACCTAAAAAAGGCCCACTCAAAAAAATAATACTTTCACAGCTTTACTTTGCTGTCAGACAGCCTTTTCTGATTGGAAACCACCTTAATATAAGCCAAATATTGCTCTCTCCAAACCAACCAAAATCTATTGGCAAAATCAGTAAATTTTGCAGAACACAGGAGTTGCTGGGCTACTGCTGTCTCAATCTGTTCTCTTTTTTTTTTGTATGCTACTGATCTGTCCTTTCAAAACACCAAAGTCACACAAAGACACTCCAAAGAGTGATATTTGGCTTGTTTGGTTTGGAGAGAGCAATATTTGACTTATATGATGGCGGTTTCTTGTCAGAAAAGACTGTTTGATGGCAAAGTAAAGCAGTGAAAATATTCTAAATATGGTGTACACTTTGATATTGAATTTCTTTAGATGGACATCTTTCAAATGTCTTTTGTTTTTGACCCTGTCCACAATAACCCATGTTTCCCAAAGCTGTTATGGTGTGGGCACTTCCTCATACAATTCACTTCTTACCTGTAGTGTTATCTATCAACTTTTTTTTTTTTTTTTTGCCAAGTTTTGGCTGTATCAGCCATAGAGATATCTACCTTTTCTTGAATTCAATGCAAGTAAATGGCTTGTGGTTACAGCACCAAAAAATAAATTTGAAAAACTCAGCAGCTCATGAGCATAAACCTCTTGTCCATGAGTAGATGCACGCTTCCTCTGTGCAGTGATAGGGTTGGTGAGTGTAGTTTGGTAGAAAGAAAATAGTACATGAAACAAGCCGAGTGCCTTCTAGTTCTTTACATCTCTACAGACAATGTCTCAAAAGCTCTGCAGCTCACACTAAAAACAATCTGAATGGATAAATAGCACAAAAGGTAAGAGGAAAAATCTGTGTTTTTGATTTGGGGTGCACTGTCCCTTTAATGGTGTGGGGGGTTGTATGTGTGTTTCTTTTTGAAATCCTCTATAATCTGTGAGATTTCAGGCTGTCTCAGACAAATGGAAAGATGAATGTGTTTGAATCTTGAAAGATCTCGAAGAAGCACTCTATAGATAAAATGTCTAATCATGATTATCAATCAGATATTGGCTGATTCAAATGTCAGAAATTCAGGACTAAAGGCTCACAATGTGACTGCTGCTAGGATCCACATCTACAAACTAAATCAAGTCACTTTTGTTTACATAGCTCAAAATTACAGATTTGCCTCAGAGGGCTTTACAATTTGTAGAGCACACACAACCCTCTGTCATTAGACCCTCATTTAAACCTGATTATATCTTACTAAACTGTTTTTACAATTACGCAAAGCTGTCAAATGTAATCTCTGCCTGAACTGTGTTGACAGCCAGTGATGCTACATTTCAGTATCATACAGGAGTAAAAGGGAGATCTAAAAGGAGGGACAGAACGCAGGGTACGACTACTGTAACACTGTCTTCACAGGTCTCTAAACATCAATCAGCAAGCTGCACCTGATTCAGAACGCTGCTGCCGTGTCCTCATTATCGCCTCATTATTTTATTTTAAAATACCGCCGTTGGTTTATGAAGTATCAAACGGTTTAGGGTCAGAATACATTTCTGATCTGCTGCTACATTATGAAACATCCAGACCTGTGGGATCATCTGGGACGGGTTTACTTTCTGTCCTCAAAGTGAAAACAAAACATGAAGAGGAAAATTTCAGTTTTTAATGCACCGCATATCAGGAACAAACTCCCAGACAGACCCTGCAGGTCTGCTGCAACTTTTTTTTTTTTTTTAAATCAAACCTTTAATAAACCAAATCTGAGGCTGCACTATGACCTCTACTTTCCTGTTTTTCCTTTTTTCTTTAATTGTGTTGCAGTGTTTTTATATTGTTTAATGTTCCTTTTACACTTTGTCTTGATGCTTATTACGTTTTTTATAATTGTCTTTAAATTGCATTGTTCCTGAAATGTGCTATACAAATAAACTTGTTTTTGCATGCTTAGAATGGCATGAGAAGCAGTAAAAAGCAAAAGAGTTTCACAAGACATAGTGCAGAAGTATTAAATAAGAATATGGAGAAGAAAATGATTCCTAGAATCTGCATCATCGCTGTCCTGGTTATGGAGATTCAGACGTGTGTTTTTTAAGAACGTATCCATCTTAAGATGATACAATACAGATCTAAACAGCAAAAGGACAAGGACTGGATCGGTCCTGAGCGGAAAAGTACAGTCTTTTCCGTCAGAAGGTGAAGGTGACAGCCTTAGTCTCAAACAAAAACAGGACATTCACCCAGGAGACTGGCGTTGTGTGCCATATGAAAACCCAAACATATAAAGGTCATGTGACCTGCATGTTACTTGAGTTATTTCAGTGACGTGACGTGCCGTATGTAACATAGCTATTGTAACCTCAAACATGTTACTATCCAAAACTTAGCCAAGTAATTTCTGTGCATAAACCTACCCAAACTGTGATGGTTACACAACATTAACCACGTGTTCAAAAGACTTTCTGGTGGCGGTGACAAAATGTCCATATGTGACAAGCTGTGATGGGAACAGGTCAGGATATTGTAATGTGAGTTTATTCACAACATTTCCTCATTATGTTATAAGAAAACACAATCCAGTCACATTATGTCTCCTTCAAAATGTTTTTTCTGTTGCAAATCAGTTGTATACGGACAAACTTTCAAGATGCCAATTTAGATCCACAATAAAAAGCTTTAGCAAGACACTAATTAAAGCACAGCATGAAATGACACAACATAATATGACAGTTTAGAATAAAGCAGGCCAGTTCTTGCTCTTCTTTTCGCTGAATTTTCAAAATAGATGGATTAGTAGTTGCTGAGTCTCCGTCTCTCATTGTATGCTTTTATTCTCTTAAAGCGTCGAGCTGCTATTCATCAGGCATTCATCACCCATTCTGACCTGCTTCAAAATGATCATCATGCAGTCTTGATGATTAATTTCGAAATGAACCTGCACAATTGCTGCAGTGTGTGTGTGCCTTAACTCAGACTCAAGTCTACATCACCATGAGCAGGTCAGACTGCTCATCATTTCTTACTGACTTTAAAAGAGCCTCCCTTTTTTGGCTTTGTCTCGGTCTTAAAACTTGTTGTACTTCTTTATACTCTCCTTTTTGTCTAATTCTTACATGTTCTCTTTTGTCCTCCCATCTGTAAAGCATTTTAGTGGCTGTGTTTAATGACACAAAACAATCTCTGAAAGACTGAAGTATAATGTGGTTTGAGTAAAAGATAAAAGTCACATAATTTTGATTCTTTTGTCTTGTCTGGCTCTTTCGCTTTAAACAGAAAAATGATGTATACATGAGTAAAGAAAAGAGTACTGTGATCATGGTCTGGACAGTCTGTCTGTAGGACTGATGTAAGACTAGTCTGAGCGCCTTTTATGTTTTCACCATTTATGCGAGTGTCCTCTGTTCAAAAACACCACAGTCAGTGACTTACAAGTAAATCTTCCTCTCTCAATGTTAAAAAATCAAAGAGGTTTCAGATGGGAGGTCATAAAGAGAACTTTGCCCGGGAGGTAAATGGACTGAACCAAAAAAAAAAAAAAAAAAAAGTCACTGACGGTGAGTTGGAAGGTTCAGTTTTACATCAGAATCAAGCATCAACACAAGCTGCTAACAGTTCAGAGTGCAGACATGAAAAGACAGTGATAAGTTTACAGAAAGAATTTGAAATATTTCTTCATGTAATGTACTTCACCAGCCTTCCAGCATCAATATTGCTTTTACTCTCTGGTGGAGGCACTGGGATTGCTGGTGCTCGATAAATCTGACCTATATAATACTCCACTACACCTATAGTCATTAATTACCATTAAGATTAGGAGTTTACATGAAAACACTGTAACCTTATAATGCAATGTTAAAGATAAAGCCAGTAGTTCCTTTTTTTGTCCTTTGACTCCGCCCCTTGTCACATTTCACATATCTACTGTTATACGTCATACAGGAATTTACTGATCTTATGTCATTAACTTAACTAAAATGTTTTAGGTTTGAATTTTAATTCAATTCAATGTCAGATTTTTAGCTTTGTATTTTTCAAAACACTCAGAACTTACAAACACAAGTTGTTTTTGCAGTCTTTTGACTTGAAATTCTGAATTGAATCGACTTACTACTCAAATTTAACTCAATACATTAAATACACTTTCTAAAGAAACCAAGAAACAGCATATTTGCAGACTTCCCAGTGTGCGTTGTTGGAGAGGAAAAACTCTGCAGAGACCTTTTTTGTTTGTAGTTTGAAGCAAACATGCATGATGGGAACTTGAGTTTTAAACATGTTAATCAAGTCAAAACTGACTCTTCAAATTGAGAAAATGTTCAGAAGTTGTTGATGCAACTTAACATCAGTTTATTGAACTTCTTTTCTTTGCGCAGCCTGGGAAGACTGTGATTGTTTTAAAGAAATACAAACAAGCCGTAGCGTTTTTTTCCGCAAGAGCAGAATGATAACGTGTGCAGCCAGACCCCTCTCCAGCGCTGACACAGTGCTGCGAAGATTGGTCTGCTACTTAATTAATCATCTCACAACCCATCAAATTTATCTCGTGACCCTCTGCAGGAGGCCTGCCAACTTGCTCCATCTGGACCAGCTAAAAAAAGTGCAGTGTAATTAAACATTGATGTCTTGTAACAATCTAATGATATAATAATGCCAACAGGGGGCAACTGTCTGCAGGATGAGTACTTGCTCTGAACTTTTACTTCAGTGGTATTTTAATGCAGGATTTATACATGTAGTGGAGTATTTTTAGATTGTTCTGTTGCTACTTTTACTTGAGTAAAGGATCTGGATACTTCCTCTCAGTATGGGTAGCTGCCGCTGGGAAATCAAACTGGATCCCTCTGCAGCTCTCTGCTGCTATGAATTTCATTTTGCAGGTTGCAGGTCTTTTAATAGGACACGCCGTGTTCATGTGAAGGCATCAATATTAAATGTCGTTGCTATTCAGAAAGTGTCTGCCCGAGGCTTTTGCCTGCTTGTTAGTTCGACATTTAATGGAGACATTTACACTAATGTACTCACCCAAAGTTTTACAGATCTCTCAGAGTTTCTGTTTTAATATTGAAACGCCCCACTGGACCCATTCTTAAACCTGAAGTCATGGCATTTCTACCTCAGAGAGAACCCTGACGCAGAAGAAGACAGAGAGACAGAGAGAGAAAGAAAGAAGTCGATGATGTGCAGTCACTCACTAATGAGGCAGACTACAGTTCAGATGATTGCAAATGATTGCTGTGCCCCCTAACCCGATTTTACATGCAGCTCTCGCCCTCTGGAGCTTTTTTTGTTGGCTGAGAAAGGAAGACTGCTGCTCCACCAAATGGTTTATGTAAAATGTATTCAGTTTTTGGAATATTTTAAGACTCACAATCAGACACATGAGAAATGAAGCTGAAGACAGAAATATTCAACAGTAAAAAACACCTGTAATGAAGCAACAGCAATGTCCCCCAAACAAAAATAGACTTCTTCTAAAATTAGAAGTTTTTTTTGTATTATTATTATTATATTATTATAGTATTAGTATTATTATTATAGAATATATAAATGTTTGAGTCATTATAGACTCATATATATTTTATAGTGAGCGTTTATTTTCTTATTATTACGAGTATTAGTATTTCTTCCTCTTTCCCTTTTCCTCATCAGTTCGGGCTGTTGGAGTTGGGAGCCTCTCCTTGTTCTCCTGTCCCACCATGTGTTCAGATGAGGAAGGGTAGGCAATAAAATTATTATAGTAGCATTACTATCAGTATTAATATGTACTAGAGCAGTTTCGAACATCCATGTCAGGATTATTATTATTATTATTATTAAAGAAATACAAAAAAATGACCTGTTATACAAAATTATGTTTATTTTTTCTGACTTTTAATTCATTTGTGAAATTTATCGGTGAAATATTGAATAGTCTCACTTCTCTTCTCATAACAAATGAAAAGTCATTCTTTAGTTTAACTGCTCACAACTGATCTATAAGGCAATTTTCAAAGCTTTGCCTGAGAGGAGATGCCTGCTCTACAGTTTTAGACTGATCTATAGCTTTGTATATGCTTCATTGGAAGAGGTTTCTAATTACTGATTGATTCTTGATAAATACAATGTTTTAAAATGTTTAGTACCACATTTTAAAACTGATTATACCAGCATAACTTCAGTACAGTGTGTTATAAAGAATTACATGTAAATAAGTCCTCGCCAGAATCAGTTTCATTGGCCAAAAATGTGCCCACATACCTTTTGAGAGTTGCTGCAATTTATATGCATGAAGTAGGAGGTTTTTACAGTATGTAGATGTATGAATATCTATGACAGTGTATACAGCATGCCTAGATTTAGTATATTTAACAGTAATGATGATTGTGATATGTACATGTTTGAAACGAGTTATTTAAATGCTAAACTATATAATTTATATTTTTATTTTATGCTATATTGGCAGTGGTGGAAGTAGTAAAAGGTAGCATTAAGCAACAACTAGTAAAGGACAAAATGTCTCCTAGATTTTCTATTTGTTAAGCTAAATAAACTATGTAAAACCCTCTTAGATTAGCTAGAATATACATTGTCACAAAGCTGAAAATAGGGTTGTTTTTCTGTGGTCATGAAAATTTGATTTGTTACAGATATGTGGCTCTTAAAGGACAGTGATGCTACAATGGAATATGATGCATTACTGAAGGTTAAACTATCCAACAGTATATAAATTAGTTAAAATTGGCTCAGCCTTAATCATATACAACAGTCTTGTGCCTTAAACACCTTAATTATGGTGTTGCCAGGTGCAAAATACAGCAATATTGTACTGCCACTTTAAAATTATCGTATTTTAACAAAAATTATTGTACAAACAACCTGGGAACACACCGAATGGCAAAAGTATGCAATCTGCACCATATTACATGGAGGCTCCGTCACCTAAACAAGACATCAACAGTTTATCGCATTACACAGAATCATTCATCAATCAGTCTACTTCTGTTCTTACCTGTCAAAATAAAAGCCCCACACTGTGTCACTGCTCTAACAGCTGCTTGCTGTTTGACATTTGTTCATTTTTGGAACTACTGATCATATATCATACAGGTGTTAAAATTATGGCACAAATATGACAGTTGTCATACATCTGGTAAAAAAAAAAGAAAAAAAAAAAGACATGCCCTGTGGTGCCCGTGCTGATTTTTGCTGCTTCGTCCTCTGTCTCAGTGTCTTTTGTTGACATTCTGATTGAGCAACATTGAGTTAAAGACCGCTGGTATGAACCCTGAGAAGACCAGGCTAAATCCTGCACACTGGTCCTTTAAGTAAAAGTATTTTCTCATTATTATTATTACAATTATTACTTGTGTCTTAATCCCTGTCTGGGTTTTCTATTATATCCCATGTTCTAGGATCAATATCATTGCTGTATTGATGTGCATGTTGCATTTTACAGCTGTAGATGTTTAGGTTTGAGCTCATTTGTACTACTTATTATACTGCAGTGTAGTTTAATACAACAATGCATCATGTTATATAAGCTTTGTTTATAGCTTAGTCAGTTTGTTTAGTTTAAGTAGGAGAATGATCTCACTTATTGCTTATTACATGCAATTAACTTTTACTACTTTTGAGTATTCTCACTTTATGATATTGTTATTTTTTACTTAAGTAAATTATCTGAATACTTGTCACAACACTCTGTTTGGATGGCTGGTTCAGAATAAACTTATTTAGCGTTAATGTCGAGCTTTCTGTCCAGGGATGAGGTTCGGGAGGGGGGGGGGGGGGGATTCTTCTTCCTCCTCCTCCTCCTCCTCCTCCTCCTCCTCCTGTGTCCCTCCATGTGTTCAGGCAGGCTGAAGGAAAGGGCACAGTGACGTCACGCAGGGCTGGTCTTGCCGTTTATTAGCCAGAGGAGCCAAGTGCCAGGTTGCAAGAGCTTCACACTGCAGCTCTGTCCGGCGGCAGAGAGGGGATGTCCTACTAACTAACTCCACCAACAAACTTTCTAGAAACTCAGTCAACAGACAAAAACACTGACTGACTGACTGACAAAAGTGTCGCAACTCGCCTCACTCCTGCTTTAATGAAACTTTAGCTGCTTGTTTTGAAGTGAAACAGAGGTCTGCACAGTCCGCACATCCACTCTGATCTCTTTTTGAATGAGCCGCCGGGTCACGCTTGCGTAGTTTTTCTTTTCACGATTTTATTTTAATTTTCACGTTGGGATAAAGTTTTTCTTTATCATTTAAGACTCGTGATGGCTGTCCTGTCACTAGCGTTACTTCTTGTAGGATTTGTATTGACTTCAGCTGACAAGGTAAGTGTCTGTATCGCTTTTTAGTTGCCTCATTTGTGCGCAATATTGCCTCTAATAGGAAACAAATCCAGCTTTAAAGTCGACACAGCAACTTTTTTTTTTTAATGTGTCTCCAAACTTTCACGTTTGTGTGAAAAGGCACACTGCTTCCTCTGTGAAATACATGTTGACACTGCACACGCATGAGTTTAGTGTGTTACATAAGACGCGTAAAATAGAGGCATTTTTGTTAAATTTTTACAAGCCTACAGTAAACTGCTGCAGGGCGGTAGTGTTGCTGCTGCTGGACATCTCAGCCCCTCAGATCATGATTTCCTTCTGGCTTGTACCGCATTTAACGAGTTTTTTCTTTCCTCTTACAGGCTGGTGAAGTAGATAGAGAGGGTAAGTCCTTTTTTGGTTTCATTTTGTTCATAATTAGAAGTGAAGTGTGAGAAACTTGTGGAGATTTTCCTCTACACGCTGATAAAAAGTCAAGAGAGTAACCTTGGTGCACTGAGATCAAAGTGGGAGGGGAGCTTGTGTGTGTGTGAGGAGCTCTGTAATACACCCCCTCTCCTCCTCTACCCTCTGCTACCACCCCACCATTCCCCCTAAACACACACACACACATACACACACACAAATACACAGTCCTCCAGCGCACACACACACACACACACACTTATATTACATGAGCGAACCGCTTCAAGGGCTTTGTTATACAGGAAAGAAAATTCCACTTCTAAATCCTGCACATCTGTTATCCATTCTGAGGTTAAGAAACAAGTGAGCTGCAACAGTGTCCACGTAGGATCCTTTTACACCCGCCGTTATCTTCTGAACACCTCAAGGGCCCTCACACAGCAAGATGACAGCTGCCAATTGGACCGCGGTTGGCCTTTGTGGTTGCCCGTCGCCTGTACTTTGCCACTGTCGGCTCCTCTTGGCCATTATCAGCCTTGTAAAACAGTTATTTCGCCCTTTTAGTGTGGTTTCGCTTAAATTTTCACCTCCGACTTTCCTTCTTCCATGAGTTAGAGTCAATGGGCCTCATGCAAGAACTGCTTGTGCCAACAGATTTCAAAAGAAGAGTAAAAACCCATTGTATGAGTTATGAACAGACTTACTTCTGTTACATGGGAACTTATGCATATGGAAATTATTGTGTAATATCCTCTCATCTCTCTCTGTCAGTGTATCAGTTCAGTGTTAAACAATCCAGTATGACAGAAAATGAAAACATCGATCTGTGTCATTATCTTTAAGATACGCTTGTATTTTGAAATTCCCATGACATGTCAATATCACGGATGTCTGGAAGAGTTCAGTCATAAAATTTCAATTTAATTCCACCTTTTGAGTTGACATAAATGTAACTGAATGTTTTAAATATAGAGATGACATCCTGTTATATCGATTGCAGGCCCATAAATTCAGTTCAATCAAAACTGTATTGTGGCAGAGTTTGTGACTTTAGCAGATAGTGTATCATTCAAATAATCAATATAATATTGTATCGTGATGAAACTTGTGATTTACACCCCTAGTTTTAAGGTCCAGATGGTGTGATTTTCCATACTGTTAAAAATACAGATGTTCCTCTTTCTACTAAACTGATATGGATATGCTGTATTGAGGTGATACACTGTAGTGTGTGCCACACACCACCAGGGGTTAGTCTCTATGCTGCTGGACAAAGCAGCACAGCTGAGCTGAGAAACATCTGGGAGAAAAAGTTAAAGGACTCATGAGTAAAAAAAAAAAGAAAAAAAAGATGCCTCAGCTTGTTTTTTGAGGTTAGTTGTGATGAGCAGGTGAAGGTGAGCAGTGAAGTTGTTGGTCTGACAGTAAATGTACAGTTAGATTTGAGTTTGTCAGTAAATAAAAACTGCAGCTTCTCAAGACCAAAGCAAAGCTCCTGACTGTGATTTGTGTCTGGCTTGCGGGAAAAGCGGCGCTATGATGATCCTCTCTGCCTATGTTGAGGGAGTGCTTTCTGCAATTGAAGTTGAGCCATTGCACACAAGTTTTACACAAATATTTTCATCATAGCGTATACTCTGGTAAAATGTCAGGATTTTTTGGTATTTATGTCTTTGTTTGATAGGGACAGCTGAAGATATGATAGGAAAACGGGTAGAGAGACAGGGGATGACATGCAGCAAATGGGCCACCGGTGGGAACTGAACCAGCGTCCAGTTTGGGACGGTTGTTCATGAACTTTTTCCGGCTTCTGAAGGGCTGCGTGACTGAAAAAGTTTTGGAACCACTGATTTAAGCTTATAATGAGCCTAATCATATTCATGGTGGCATACAAATGGCCGGTTTCTTTGTTTTGTCTTGGTTTAAGTCTTTGTGATGTGTTCAAGTTCACAAGTTTTCATGCTGAGGAGGTGCATCAGGCAGTCTTTGTCAGTGCTAGTCCTTTGAGGTAAGCGTTGTGGGTACTCATTTTCAGATCAGTTCATTAACAGAACTTTAAAACAGCTACTGGCTGATATCACACTGCAGTATAGATATAGAAATATATTTTTTGCTGGTTTGATAACATAAGCTGCTGGAGTCAGTTCAGATTCCTACAATAAATTTAGTGTCAGACCCTCGCAATCAAAGAACCAAAGAATTGTGTCTTTGGAGAGCTGCCGTTTTGTGCCCATGTTCAACAATCACACAGATGGACAAATCCATCATAGCAGAGGCAGAGAGACCGATCTCTACACTCACAGTAGCAGAAAATAGACTGGAGCGCTGTACTTATACTGAGAGTTGCCACTTTTGCTTTTGCTCTTGGACTCCACACTGGCTCTGCAAAACCAGCCCACAAGCTTTGCTTTGCTGAGTGCTGTCGAGGCTGAATGGACATTTGCAAAAGACCATTCAATCAGCCTTTAATCAAGCAATGCTATGATTAATTGATTATTCATCTAGTCTATAAAATGTCAAAAATTGAGGAAAATGCTCATCATTCAAATTCCTTCTTTTGTCTAACCAACAGTCCAAATCCAAAAGACTCAATCAACTAAACAACACAGTCACGTAATTGTTGCAGGTCTTGTTAGAAGTGACCACATGCTGGTGCATCAAAAATTAATCACATACTCCTCAGCTTACGGCATAAATCTGTCAAATAAACAAACAAGCAAACAAATTAATGTACAGGGCTGATGGCTATAGCTCAGACAAATAGGGCTCTGCTTCACTCCTGTCATTTGTATCTGATACTAATGTCTCCCCTGATGGTGTGTTGTGTTATAACTACAACAATTAAGTGCATACCTTATGTGGCTCCCGAGCAAATCAAAAGCCATTTGTTCATAAATTGGAAATGTTCCTTTCAGTGTGCACAGGCACAGCTTATTAAAGAACATATATTATTTAAGAAGCTCCCTTTAGTGCATCATATTTGATTTCAATTGCTTTTAGATGGATTTTATTGACTTATGTAACCATGGAGGTCAATGGAGACAGAAGCTTGCTATGCAAACTTTTCTGGCCTTGCCTTTTCACTTTGGCAGAATATGTCACTTTGAATAGACTCAGAAAAAATGAAGGATACTCCCAACTGCCCTCTGAAATAACTTTATAGCATTCAAGTGTAGAATCGCCTTTTCTTTCTTTGTGTTTTTGTCTGTGCTCCTCTCACTGTTTTGAAGTGGGTGAAACTCGGTTGGAAGATGTGATGTTATGTAATTTAATGCGCCAATCAGAGTTTAGCAATGTTTGAATGAAAAAGTGTGCAGTTGTGGGTTTGTTTGTGTACATATGTTGCCACTGTCAGTCAAATCTGATCAAAAAACTGTTACACAGTCCAGATGAAGCTTTAGCTTTGAATAGAGTTTTTGAGTGATTTATGAGTTATAAGTGATATAAGTGATAAAGTTGTAACTCCTCTTAAGAGTTCAGCTCTGGTTGATTTGGCAAAACTTGTCGTTACTATTACGTTACTATTAAGTTTAATACGACGGCCAAACTCCTTCAGCAGCTGCTTTCTCAGAAAAACAACACAAGTGCAGTTTATGTTTGCAGAGAAACCAAACAAACTCACATTAATGTAATAAATAATTGCAACTGTAATGTGATTTCATGCTGCACACAGCAGGAGTAGTTTTTCACACAACAGCTGGACATTACTTGTTCTATTGCTTTTTTGTAAAAATTGAAATGATCCACTAATGAAAATTACCTTAATTTTGTTTTGTAGATGCATTTTTGATAAAAGACTGCTATCTGCCCACAGTGACAATACACATAGCATTTCCTGTGACTGTTTCACAGTAAAAGTCATTCTGTGTTGTGTGATATTTTATTTTGTCAATATCACCCAGCTCTGCTGTTCGGTAGTTTAATCTACAGCATTGCATCATATTGTATGTCTAATAGTAATATCAAATAATCAGATGTTTGCACTATTTGAGAATTAACAATACGTTACTTTAGAGAAAATGTGTATATAGAAATATTTTGTCTTGCCTAAAAATATTGAGATATTATTTCTAAGCCGTGTCGCCCAGCCCTACTCAGACACAGTGTAAAGAGTGTGAACAGTGAACTGTTAAGCTGTTATCTGTGACATGAAATTGCTCTGGATTACATCCATGCATCGTTTTCCTATGAATCCCATCATGCTTGGGTTGGTAATTTGAATCCAATTTGGCGGACTCCGCTGCTACAGATCAAATCTACCATATAGAGAGATAACTACTAAATGTAAAATGCATTTAATGGCTATTGCAAAAATGGGTCGGCCATAAATTGCATCAAAATGGTTTTTGGGTTTATGAATATTTTAAAGGTGCAGATAGCAATGCTGGATAGAGATAGTTGATTGCTGAGTCTCAATCCCAGGTCAGCAAATATTGACGCTTTGGGAATGAGACTCAACAATCAACTATTTTACAACCTGTGATTTGCCAAAGTCTCGCATCATGGGCTGGATTTTCTAAAGCCTGAAACCGGAGCCAAATCTTTTAGAGCAGAAGTCTCGTTTTCTCTCAGACTACTTGAATTACATTATGCTTAAAGGGTATTATGGAACTTTTACCGAATGACTCCAAAAATAAGATGCCTAATCCAGCTTTAAGGATTATAACTTGAATAAATGATAACTAAAGATGTTGTTTACAGACTCTTGACTGTTGCTAAGATTTGAAGTTTTCAGGAGCGTTAAGAAAACATCCAAATGCACCTGTGCTGTAGGTCTGAATGAAGTAGCAGAACACACAGAAATGCTCTTTTTCTTCTTCTAAGTAGCAGAGATTGGCTTGGGATTGGCCCCGGGCCTCCTGAGGATTAAGCAGTGAAACCCCACTCTTCAAATACTCACTAATGAACAGCACTGATTCTACACTCCTCTTTGACCCATTTGACTCTATAGCTTTTTTTTTATCCCTTAAGGATTTGTCACACCAGCTTTCTCACAGAAAGCAAGCTTGGGGGAAATATGTTTTATCCAACTGTACATCAGTCCTGCACATGTTGCACAACCTTTTCACATATCAGTATCAAAAACAACAACAACTCATTCACGTTTGCAGAAATAGTGAAGTTAACTGGATGTAACTTTGTGGTATTTCTCCTGTAAAAAAAAAGGCCTTTGATGTTTTTGCATGTTCGAAACCAGACATGCGCCTGCAGTTTGCTTTGGTTGTGGAGTTGACATAAGTTCGATGTTTCCATAACTGTGTCAAAGTCAGCGTGATCAAGTGGCTTTTGTCGCCCACAGATTAATGTGTGTTATTATCATCAAATGGGCTGAATGACATCTGCATGTTTCCTCTGAAAAGCTTGTTTTTAAATCACACTTGTCAAGAGCATGCAAACTATGATTTGTAAAGCATGTCATTTCCTCAGACATGTAATTTGAGTTTCACCATCGACACCTGTTTAAATGTTTTCTAGTCAAAACCTACAAGATAATTACTAGGTTTTGGTGTTCGTGTTACATTTTTTTCCAACCAAAATCAACCAAAAAATTTTGAATGTGTCTGCCGTTGCACACATTTGGAAAAGCAAACCGAGCCAGGGTGGAAATTTCCTTTAAACTTAGTGTTTCAAGGCCTACACGTTTCCTTGTAAAATTAAGTTTACCACAAATTAGTCAGTGAACAAGGGCCTGAGGGTAAATGAAGCGCTATGCCAAGACGATACTGAATACCATCCAGTACAGGATGCATATTTTTGTGCTAGGCATTTGCTTTGGACACGTTAAAAGCAGCAACAGCTTATCAAGGACTTTTGGAAGGAGGGTTTCTCTTCTCTACGCTCTCTAACAAAACGCTTCAACCTGTAGTTGCATCATTAGGTCTAAAAGCATCATGGCTTCAAGCAGTCATTGGCATCACTCTTGATGAAAATCTGTCTGTGCCAATCTGTTTTGAAGAAATAGGATGTGATAAAACAAAGAAATACCAGCCTTAGTATTTTCAAAGGCTGTCATGGGTGCCATTGCAGAGGCTCTGGCAAGGAAACGCAGGGTCTTCAAGAAAAACCATAGGCCGTGTGTTAATTAGTGGACAGAACATCTGTGTCTGAAAAGTGAAACCAATGTGGAAGTGTTTTAAACCTGCATTCTTTCTAATGGTCAGCAGGGGGTGACCCCACCGGCCGCACAAAAAGAAGTCCAATAGTATGCTAGAGTCAGAGCACCAAACTGTTGATGATATTTTTCAAGGTTTGTCAAATACAAATCCTGCCTCAAAGAAAATGTTAGGTGCTTTATATTGCCTTCACATCACAGGAAATTTTGAGTTTGGAAAATAAGACTGAAAATATGTTTGCAGTTATTATACAAATGTTCAGTGTGTCGTTAATGTTTCTTGTCATTGTGTTGTTTTACAGGCCAGCTGAGGAGCCGGCTGAGGGAATATGGCCTCGTCACTCCCTTCAGCACCGACTCTCACGGACACTACCTGTCTCACCTGCTCTCTGCCACTCACAAGCAGCGCGTCAAGAGGGAAGTGTTTTCTTCTGATGAATCTGACCAGAAACTTTTCTTCAACATCTCCGCCTTCGGGAAGGAGTTCCACCTCCGCCTGCGCCCGAACAACAGGCTGGTGGCGCCGGGCGCTATGGTGGAGTGGCACGATGAGGTTGAAGGCTTCGTGAACATCAGCTACAGCACTGGTGACGATGTCGCGGGTGAAAACCAGACTGAACCCACCAATGGGACAGAGAGGATACTGCGTCGCGAGCTGCTAAAGACAGACTGCACCTTTATCGGTGACATCACAGACGTCCCCGGGGCTGCGGTTGCCATTAACAACTGTGACGGACTGGTAAGTCCTCTCCATCCATAAAGCTCCTCGCTCCCCCACCCCCTCAACCCTGTCTTTTCATTACAAAATTGCCATGACCTTATCAACTGACACTAATGGATTTAAGATGTCCGTAACTCCTGAGGTTAGACTTTCTTTACGTCAGCACTCGGCATTTTTACTGCACATTGTTCTTGGAGATATTCTTCAGGCAGGCAGACGGAATAGCTTTTTGTACAGAGGTTTGTCACGGGTGAGTGGCCAACCATTACACCCACAAACCCAACGTATTTTCCCTCCAACCTCTTCCCAACATAAAACACGAATTCCCTTTGTGCTCCACAAAAGTCTGCAGTCCTATCCTCCCCATCACCCCTCATAAAACACTTGAGCAGTAATTGAGGGATGACCCGGGCCAAAATCTCCCAGAGTAGGCCAACGAAACATCTCTGCACCCAAGGAAAAGACTCAGTAAGCTAAACCCAAATACCTTCAGATGAAGTTCTCTGCTCAACACGCTGCAGACTGAAAAAGCAACACAAACGGATGTACTAACTCATGATTCCTGGTAGGCATTCAGAATCAACATGTCAAAAAAAAAGTTGGCTTTACTTAATGAGTATGTTATTAACAGCAATTCTGCTGAGAATTTGAACCAACAATTAATTTGTCCTACTAAAACAAGTACTGTCTGTAGCCACATATTGCTCAATTGTGGTTTATTCCCTAAGAGGAAACAGGTGTGCTGCTTCTGCACTGAATGTCTCCTGTACTGTAACGTGTTTGTTTCCCCCAAAACAGAGTCAGGAATTGATAATAAAAAGTAAAATGGTCACATCATGTCAGAAACATTTATGCTAAAAACAGACAAATCTGAAGCCTTTGTCGGAGCACTGAACACTGACGTGCATTTCTCTCCTATGCGATGAAGGATGTGCCCCAGCATGATGTCAGCAATCAAGCTGACATCAAGCTGTGTTCAGCACAATAAAATATGACTCTTTTTGTATTTTATGGCCACACTAGAGTCAGGGTTCCAGGAATGACAACATGTCAGATCATCAGATGGATTGCTACGATTGCAAAGCCTCTGTACATCCATCTATGGTTCCTTCAGGATGAATCCTAATGACTAACATTATACAGTGACTCACCACCAGCAGCCCAAATTCATTATTTATCCAGTGTAATATCTGTATATCTCTCAGATGAAATGGCCAGAACTTTGTGCAGACTTTTGCAATTCCAAGTTGATGAATCCCACTGTACCGACTTTGGTGACATGTTTGTGTTTGAGTGAAATATCTTTGGCATTATCAGCTGGATTGTCATGAAACCTGATGCACACGTTCACATTCCTGAGAGGATGAATTGTACTAAATGTCGTGATCATGTGACTTTTCATTAGCTGAAACTACGACGCCAACTAAGAAATCTGGCTTATATAACAGTGTTTTCCTGTCAGAAAATGGTGACAATATTCTGAATATAGCATGCACTTGAGCTGATTTTGATTTTTTTTTAGGAGAACCTTCTTTTAAATGGCTAAAATATCTTTGTTGCTGACGTCATCCGCAGCTGTCAGCCGTGCTGGTTCCTGTCTGCGTCTCCTAACTGGAATCTACTGTAGGTAATACAGTGACTATTGATAAATACCTCATGCAACCCTACTTCAAATAACCAAACTGTCCCTTTAAAGATTTTGGATGACAGTGGAGGTGTATGGTATGAAGGTATGACCTACATCAGGCTGTGGCTGCATAGACAATATTTGTTATTAGCTGTAACAGACCAGTAGAGTTTTGGATTGTACTGGTGCTGCTTCTATAAAGGTATAACATGCTCACTGCTGCACATCAAAAAGTAGCACTTCCTTCCAGACCACTTAAAACAGTGACACATCGATATGAGGAGAAAGCCTCAGGGATTTCATCTTAAATCATTGTGAATAATGATGGCAAAGCCGGGCTGTCTGAATTCTCTTAGACGCGTGTGTCTATAAGTGTGTGTGTGTGTGTGTGTGTGTGTGTGTCTTCGGCATTTGATTCTCAGAGGATTGCCAAACTGTGCTCGGCACGGGTACACTTTATCCCATCCACATTACAACACAACACACAACAAGGCACCACACGTAGAGAGAGTGATTCTCACAGGCAGGCGGGTGTGGAGTTTTGATTGTGTTGCTGGCTGGTAAAAACTCAACCAAGTGCGTGATATTGACAGGAGTTTTTTTTTTTCAAGGTTGTGGGAGGAGAATTTCTGGAGAGAATAGGCTGACGTCCTTGGAAAGTCTGAACAAGTTGATTCACAATGAAAAATGCTGACAGTTGTTTTTTTTTTGTATCCCATAAAACTTGAGTCTACCATCACTTGATGTCAGTCAAACAACAGACAATAAGCAGATTCAAAATAAGAGCTCTAGACAATATAAATCAAAATCTACTGTAAATAATCTACTATTGTAAATGACTATGAAAGTGGTACATTTATACATAAAAAAGTCAATCACATATATGTAAATAAGAGCTAATGAGAGCTACTGTAAATGCACCTTAAGCGTCTGTCTTTAATAAATTGTACTAAAAGGATTATAAAGGTTTATAAAGATGTTTGGAGTTCTTCAGGAAGCTCTTAGGCAACCTAAAAGTAAAACTCTGATTGGTTGCAAAATTACCACCCCAATTCCAAAAAGTGCCGATGGCATCGTACTGTTATATTTGTGAAGACCCCATTAATGTTGAAAAGTACATAAAGATTTTGAGGCAACATACGCTGCCATCCAGACGTCTTTTTCAGAAATATCTATCTATCTATTTCAGCCAGAAAATGCCAAGACGTGTTACAACAGTGTGTCTTTGTAGTGAAAGAGTTCAGTTACTAGACTGATCCGCCTGCAGCCCAGACCTGTCTCCTATTGAAAATGTGTGGTGCTTTATGAAGCGCAAAATATGACAATGGACTGATGAGCCCTTGAAGTCATTTATCAGGCAAGATTAGGAAAGAATTTCACTTTCAGAACTTCAACTACAATTAGTGTCTTCAGCTCCCAAACATTTAGAGTGTGTTGTGCTAGTAACATATTTCGTGGTTTAAGTCTTAAACAGTGTGGGAGTGAAGGAAGAATAAAGAAAGTGGCGTCGGCCTGAATGAGAGATGACTTAAATGGTAAATGAGTCTTTTCCTGTCTTTAAAGAGCCCATGAAACGGGCTGTTGAAGTTCCTGGTAAACATCATCATCTTCAGTGGTGACCTCATGCTTCCTCAATAGATGAATCATTTGGTCTATGAAATGCTACATAAAAAAAAAGAAGCCACAGTTTCCCTGAATCCACATTGACATCTGTATAATGGTTGTTCTTTACAACTTAAAGTCCACAGCAGCTTATTTTCTGTCTATCAAATAATCGATTGATCATCATGGACTCTGTTGTCCCACCTCAACAGTCTATTAAAATAAAGAAGAAAGAATACCATTCATCATAGTCAGTGTATTACCTACAGTAGATGGTGGTTGACACAACGCCAGTTTGGAGAAGCAGAGAGGGGCGCCGGCACAGAAGTTAACAAATGAACTCTTATGGATGAGGTCAGCATTTATCCACTTAAAATGGTCAACCTAAAACAAAAATAGTATCAGTTTAAGTGTGCATTATGTGTAGAATATTTTTCATTGCTTTAATTTGCCATCAGACAGCCTTTTCTGACGGGAAACTGCTGTTATGTTAGCCAAATATTGTTCTTACCAAACCAACCAAACTCCACTGGCAATTTTACCCAATTTTACACAGCAGAACACAGGAGTCGCTGATCTACCATTGCCTCTTTCTGTGAGTTGTTTGTGTTATTGTTTGACTCTCACAATAAGACAAAGCAACTGTCATGTTCTGCAAGCTACAATTCTCATTTTGCCTATGGAGCTTTGTTGTTTTGAGGGAGAATAATATTTAGCTTATATGATATAGCATACAATTAAACATATACTGTTTTATTTAGGTGGCTAAAATGTCTTTATTTGCTGACCCCGTCCACAGCACTACATTGCTTATCTTCTGTGCTGGTTCTCCTGTCTGCTTCTCCAAACTAGGGGCTTGTTGACAGGCATTTACTGTTGGTAACACACTGTCTGTTGATTAGTACCTCATGCAACCGTATATCAAATCATCTGAATTATCCTCTTAACAACTCAAAGCTGCTCATCAGAGTTTCAGTTTTTGTCAACTTTGCCCCAGGATAACACCAAAGCCTCTGCGGCATCCCAGTAAGAGCAGGTTATTTCGAATCAGATATATAATGTCTTTGACTTCCTTTGATTAATCTGAAAATAGTTTTGTAATAACTGCTGACGTCTGACAGACGGCTCTGTACAGAGGCAATTAAAGGAACTTTTATATTTCTCAGCTATATGACCTTAGGGGGAGGATATAGGAGAGACAAAAGAAAGAAAAGAACCTGAATTAAAACTCACAGTATGACTCATGTAATGTTCAGGTTTAAATGCACTATTAAGTCTTATTTTTTTGCCCCCTGTGGACTCTGCTACTGAGAACTGCTAATACTATACTGAATATCAATCAGTACATTCATTTTTCATTGGACACAAATTGTATAGGACCCAGGCCTATATTGCTATTTATCCATTTATATTTTATTGGTGTGCGTTGCAGAGTTTTGGAAATGTCGGTCTTTCTGCAATAGAATCTACTGGAACTACTTTCTTTTCAACAAGAAAGAAAGTAGATCCTACGTGAAACTGCTCACAACAGGGTGTGTAGATTATCCTGAGAAAGTGGGTCATGATTTTTGGAAAGACATGTCAGATGTATTTTTTTTTTGGTGCTTTGAGCACCACCGCCACATGCCATTTAATCCCATTGAAGTGAAGGTAGATGTTTCTATGGACGACATCCCCAAAACTGTGCTGCTTACACTGAAAAAAATCTAGATGGATACTTAGCGCAACAGGTCAGGGGAAAAATATGCACTTTTGGTTTTGGGGTGGACTGTCCCTTTAAATGTTTTGACTCAGTTCCACATCAAGTATCAAGTCTTTAGAGGGCAGTAAATGATGTGTGTCATCATATTCGCGGCCGCAGGGAGGAAAATAAGTGATATGCTGGAGAGGAAGTGAAACTATTGAGCTACTTGTGTATAGACTAATTAATTTTATCATGAAAGGCTAATTTCTCTCATCTCAATTTTGAGTTTTCTCCTTTTTATTCTAGTGCCAGCAGCTTCAACTGAAAAGTGCATGTGTATTGTGCAGATCCTCATTATATTGTTAATTATTCATTATAGTTTGGCAGAATTCGAAAGGCAAAACAACACAACACACAATATTGCATTTTTTCATTATTTATGGCTCATCAACTCGAGTCTCCTCAGCGTTTTGCAATCAACCCTCAAGTCAAGTCGAGTTTCCAGGCATTTCAGTCTCAGCTAAGTCAAGTCTCACAGCACACGTCTGATATTGATCATTTTGTCATATAGACTATCTGCCTATAAATCTCAGCCTACGGAAATGTCTTTTTTTTTACCTAAAGCCTTCCTTCATCAGATTTCCACACAAAGAAAGCAACGTGCACATTCTCCTCAGAGTTACGTTATAAAATCCCAATGCACCATGGAGCATCTTGTGGAACAGACTAGAGTCAAGCGTCCCTCAATCTCTCTCAATCTGATTCTCAGCACATTGTAGGACATCGGAGTTCATATGTGAAAATGGGTTAAATTGAACCACAAGTCCTCATTTATGCAACTCAAGTCCTCGAATCTACAGTTCTGGCCCAGAATAATGAGTTGAGATAAAAAACAAACAACAAAACAATATTTAAATCCACAGACTGAGACAGCAAGTCCCCCAGCAGAAGAGCAAAAAGGCCAGGTCACCAGGAAGTGGCAGAACTGCATCTTGGTAACTAGTGGCCATTTCACTGCAACTGGCAAGGTAACTGCTAGCCAGCTGGACCAGTGCTTGTCAGTCTCAGTCACAGTTTCTTTCTCCGCGCTGTGCTGTTTACTCCCCAAACAGACACATCAGAATTATTAGGTCACCAGGGCATTCGTATTGAGCATAATAAATACTAGGCAGCAATTTTGACATTTAATAGGATTTAATAAACACAACCATGTGTCTAACCACATCTCTTCTGAACAGGTAGGTGTTTTTCCTGCTAGGCACTAGGCCTGCCGCACCTCCACCGGTGCCCACTCGTTAGCTGCAGGGTCATCAGCTGGGGACCACCGCTCATAGATGTTTCGCCCCTTAGCCCAGAACATCTCCTGGTGGCGGGGCAGTGAACAGGGACGTCTCCCTGACACCCCCTGCAGCTAACCTTCTTCAGGAGATGCTCGCTCCCCATGTTTTGTCGCGCCTTCTCAGCCAAAGCCAAAAGCTAGCTTTCTCGGCCTCCTCTGATACGTCCCTGGTTGCCTTGTGTAATTTGGCTCCCTGTAGCCCCAGGTCTCGTAGTAGGCGTGTTACTGAGTTGCCAACAAAGCCTCTTGCACCCACTTCCACTGGATAGATTTTTGCTTTCCATCCGCTTTCTCTGCACTCCATGACGAGGTCGGTGTACTTTGCCCTCTTCTTTTCATGGGCTGTTTCCAACCCCTCTTCCCAGGGCACTGTTAGCTCCACCAGCAGAACAGATTTTTCCTCAGAGGTCCATAGCACCATGTCTGGCCGCAGTGTGGTATCACAAATTTCCCTGGGAAAATGGAGCTGCCTGCCCAGGTCCACCAACATCTTCCACTCCGACCCTGGCGTCAGGAGCTTGGCCGCTGGTCTCCTGTTGGTCTTGGTTCCTGCCTCCCCTTGCCTGAGGAAGTGGACCCTTGGCTTGCTCCCTGCTGGGGCTAACCCTAACCCTGCCTGCCTCTTGTCTTCTTTCCTCCACCACCTCTGCCAGTTTCCTGAGCACTTGGTCATGTCGCCATTTGAACCGACCCTATGACAGTGCGGTTTTACATCCCGATAGACTGTGCTGAAGGGAGGCATTGATGGTCCCACAGAGGTCGCAGGATTGCTCTGTCCCAAACCACTGATGGAGATTGCGAGGGCATGGTAGGGTGTCGTAGGTTGCCCTGATGATGAAGCTGAGTCGAGCCTGTGGCAGTTTCCACATGTCTGCCCAACTGATCGCTTGACTCGCGACACCCTCCCACGTTGTCCAGCGCCCGTGCTGCCCTTGTCCCACAGCCTGTACTCGGTACTCTTCCTGCTGCATTCTGGTGATCTCGGCTGCAACCAGGTCCTTCCTCTCTTTTTTATTCGCTCTGGACCATGGGGTGAGTGGTTGACCCCATCTGAGGCCTGCCCGTCCTGTCTGGACCCTGCCTACCACTTCCTGGTGCTGCAGTCTGCTCACCGCCTTCTGCACCTCATCCTCAGCCCTCCATCTCCTTCCAGTCACCACATGGACCTGTGACTCACTTATCGCCTTGTCAGAGGAATCCCTTAGGTCCATCACCAGCCCTGCCTTCTCCTGCTTGTACCCCAGGGTGACAGTTTTCAGGGGCAGATGGAGTGAATTCCATCCGTAGAGGCCTGCTGCTGAAAAACACTGTGGGAGTCCTAGCCACTTGCGGATGAAGGAGTTTGCCTTGGCGTCCATCCTGCTTACAGTTGATGAGGCAACTTCACACAGCTTCAGAGGCCACATTATCCTTGGGTACAGAGTGAAGTTGTAACGCCACATCTTGTACTTTCCCGGCAGCTGGCATGAGTCGATCTTTGACAGGCCTGCTGAGAGCTGCTGAAGGATGGTCTTCCCCATCTCCTTGTCTGAAAGACTAGCTGTATACTGACGTCCCAGGCTTCGGATAGGCTGGTCTGCAATGCGGGGGATGTTTTCCCCGCCAATGGTGAAAACATTTAATAATTAATAATTTAATAATTTAAAACGCAACCCTGGCCTCTAAATGTCCGTCCATGTTGCTTGGCCTCTACCTTAAAGGTTCCAGGATTTTATATCATTTAATTCACTAGAGTTTTATTGAAGAGAGGAAAAGCTCTACAATGAGAGTGGGACTATATGTTTGTGTTCTTTTTACAAGGATAAATTTTCATTTATTCACTGCAGAACTCGAGAGTCTTATTTGCCTCTCTTTGTTGTGCTCCGCATTAATGTTTTATCATTCAGCAGTATTTGAATGTCAAAGCCACCGACAGTGAATTCACAGAGGGGTTAATATCAAAACCCAAACCTCAAAACCACTTTCCAAACTTAACAACTGCATCACCTCTGTGTGAACTCTGATTATAATCTCTAAAAATATTACAATGGCAGTGTCAAGCACATGTCCTCCACAAAGATAATGCCAGTCCGACCTGCAAGTCCCTCCTCTGCACTGCAGGATTTGGCCATTTCCTTTGGAGCAGGAGGAAGCAGTTCATCACTTGGGCAGATTCAGTGTCTCCAGGACATTTATATTTGAACCTTGCAGGAGATTCGGGTCTGAGAGCGGCCACACAGGATGTGAGAGTCTTGCTTTGTAAATGCTGTTGTGACAGGCTGTCACTTTGAAGACGCCAATGGCCATCAAAGGGTCAGACGCTTTGCCCACTGGAGGGCTGATTTGAAAAGACTGCAGCTTCACTTTTCTTTAAAAACACTCAAAATATGAGATGAAAAAACAATCATTAATGCAAAAATCTGAATGTTGTGGCATTTTGCAGCTCAAATACCTCTGCGTCACTTTAACACAACCAGACTTTTAAAATGTTTGTGCTAAAATCAGTGAAACGATCAACACACTCTTTTTATAAATAAAATACTGTAATTTTTCAGTAAAAGTAAAGGGTCAAAATGACAGAAAACTTAAATAAAGTTTTAGATGAAGTCTGATTTTAAAAATACTATGACAGCTCAAACACTCTGTGGTTGAGCCATTTCTTCTGTTTTTTACTTACTGAAAATGGACTCTGGCCATTTGAATCCTCGCTTTCTATTACTGGAAGTATTTTTTGAGCTGTCAGCATCACCAGAGAACTTCATTTCCTGTAAATTGTGATCATAATGCCTTGTCTTGGCAGGAAACAACAAATATGACACGCTGGGACACAAAATCTGGGCAGTAATCATCTTCCTTCTACAGGAAGTACATACAACACACTAATACAACACTCAGTGATGTATAATTCAGGTAAAATCTGATTTTAAAACTACTGCCAGCAGCTTAAATGATCTTTAGGGTGACCATTTCATCTTTGGTGGGAAGTCAGTAGCTTATTTATTCTTTTTCTCCTAAGTTTTCTGTTTACTCTTTCTTTTGGAGGAAAACATGAATTGTCAACATCATTAGAGGACTTAATTTACTGTCTTTTACCTTAAAAAAATGGTTATTTTAGGTAAAAGTAATTGAAAACCAGAACTTTACTAGAGTATAGTACTATACAATTATAAATATATAATGAAGAGCCTAGAATATACCAGTACTGTACTTCACTAGTACCAGAGGTTTTCAGAGTGGGTTCAAGAGATAGTTTAGACATAGAGAGGTTTGGGGGAATTTCAAAGTTTTTTCCCACTCTCCCAGAGTCAGAAACTAATGATTGCCTTTGGACAGACCTTTTCTATTTATTTGATGGACCCTTAAGTTATGTAAAACAGCAATACTAGGCTATTGGTGAGTTTCTATGGGATCAAATGACATAATCATGATTCCATAGACATCCAGAAAATGAGCAAAATGAAGGAAAGGAAAGCTTTGTCAGACTTTAACAGCCCCTGCTATAGTACTATCCAACTCTAAACTCAAATTTCAGTTCTATACTCTGTACCTTTACTGATTTCTTGCTGGTCAAATGTGGGACATGGCCCTCCTTCTTCCTGACAGTGTTTGCAGCCTAAATGCAAAGCATGCTCCACTGCATAACCCGAGATCAAACACCCACCAAACCAGTGGTTGCTGATGAAAAAGCCTGTTGTTGAGGGCCAGTGGTCTTTGATCTCAAGTGGTAGCCCTAGCCCTCACTAGGTGTGTGTTTTACTGTTTCTTAATTATAGCCAGGCTGCTGTCTGGAAGAATTTACTGGAGCAGGCAGCCAGGCAGGCAGGCAGGCAGGCAGGCAGGCTGACTGCTATATGCTTATGAGGCAGATACTTCCTCCGCTTCAGCAGCAGCAGCAGCGGCGTGGGGGTGAAGTGAGGGTGATCTTTGCTGACCTGTATGGGAGACAGCCTTCATGTTGCATGCATGTCAGAGGAGCCAGGAAGAGGGGTTTCTTGATAAAGACAGATGAAATATATCAGGGCTCAGCTCTGTTTTCTTTACATCTAATGTGTGGAGCAGAGTCTGTCAGGGTCGCAGCACATTCAGATATAATGCAGAGCAGAGTCTGTCTGCCCAGTAGCCCATTTATTTGTCATGTTCACTCCAGTGATTTGTGAAAAGAAGTTTGGAACAAAACCTTTTTTTGCCCAACGCTTGGCCACACTTTAAAAGTCTGACTTCTTGAGCAAGCGGAAGCCTTCAGTAACTCTTAGTATATTTAGCTTAATTCTAGTACAAGACCCAAAAGAGATTTGGTGTCTCTCTGGGACCCAAACTTACAAAAATACATCATGAATTACCAAAACATCTGCATTTATAAACAGATAAAGAACACAATAAACCATGGATTTAAAAATGTTTATACATTTTATTTTATTATACAAGTACATCACAGCAATAATTAAATCTGCTGAGCGTAATGTTCAGTTTCTCATCACTTTATGATGGCTTTGCATTTTCCAGTGAAACAGAAATGGATACAGAAAGTGTTGAGCTTATACTAAAATATTATAGTGATGGCCCACATTTCCCATCATGCTTGGACTCAGTAGTCTGTTATGTGTTAAGTTTGTTTTATGTTCTAAAATGCTAATGTTAGTTTTTGTAAGTGTTTTTGCACCATGTTGTGTTCATGGTGGTTTATGTTGGTAGCCCCGCTGTCGTTCTTGTGCTGGTTCATAGTTTTAACCATTAGTGATGTTGTTTTTAGATTTTTAACAGGATTTCTGAGTTCTTGCCCCCCGTGTTTAATGTCATTTAAGGGTTGTTGTCGATGAGAGTTTCTTGAACTTATCTTAACTGAACATCTCTTGTACTCATTTTTGGAGTACACTTGATCAACAGTGTGCAGGATTTTTTCAGTTCTCTCACAGTCAAGAGTTTATGATCTAAATGTATCTGTATAAGACCTGCTGGAGAGCAGCTACGCTTCAGTAGATTAATTTGTACATAAAATGTTCAAGGATTAATTACACTAATGGACTACGAGATTGTTTCACAGGTAAGAAGATTGCACATTTTTTATGTTTCAGCTGCTTTTTAAGAGTCTGGTGTGTAAGATTTACAGAGGTTTATTAATGGGATATGGCAGAAATGGAATATAATACCCATGAGCATGTTTTCATGTGTCATCAATAGCTGTGTTTCCGTTCTCTTAGAATGAAAACAAACCTGCTGGTCTGGTCATTACATGTTCTTATTCATGTAAATTTGTATAAAACCAGCAGCCTGAGAAAGTTGTACATGAAGCTGGGGGCCAACAGGCTGAATAGTGGGGAGTAACAGCTTTACATGGTCAAGATAATCATAAGCTTTTCTGAAAGATCTTCTAAAGTACTCATTAATACTTTTTATTCATATTTTCTGAATGTTGAGATTGCAAAAATAATGACATGCAAATAGATACATGTTCATCATGATGGCCTTCTTTGAATTTCCTCTGATATTTGCATAAAAAAGAAAGATGCTGGCATTTAGGTCTCTGATAAAATGAAAGTCTTGATCTCAGTGATTTGTCACAGCAGCAGACTCTCTTGTTTGTGAACCACTGCAGCTTTGTGTGGTTCAGAAACTCTCTTTGGAGCTTATTAAAGATTGATTTAACTGTTACAGATTCAAAAACATTTAATCCTGTAGTACCATTTTTTTCTATTTTGAGCACGTAAAGGCCAAAGATCAGACACACAAGCTGTTTGTCCAAAAACTTTAAAACATGGACCGTCTTTTCAACTTTGTCAGTGTCTTTAGAAATATGCACTCTGTGAAAGCATTCGCTTCCGTTTATGGGATATAATGACAGTGTCTGTTCCTTTGAAACACACCTGGTCTGTGTGTGTAGGTTTTTGTGAAAATACAGTAGTTTTATAAGTACAGTGTGCAGTGAGTCTTTTTCACGTGGATGAAACATACAGCACACAGCAAAAAAAAAAAAAAAAAAAAAAGGATTAGAACAAACAACGAAAGAATGTGACTGACCTCGAGATGTCAGAAGTGGATGTATACTGTATCATTCCCATCCTCCTCCTCCTCCTCCTCCTCCTCCTCCTCCTCCTCCTCCTCCTCCCCTAACATGACTCTCAGTTCATGCCTGGCCTCTCCTCATGTGCTCACAGGGTTCCCTTGTCACAGAGTTGATGGTTCACATACTGCAGATATTTTATTGTGGAGTCGTTACCCTGAAAGGCAAAGAGGGGAAGCTTCTCATGACTGATGTATTTTTGGACTTAAGGACTCAGGACATAATCTCTGTGTCTGTTTCTTCTCCAGCAATGCAGAGCAGGGAAGATGATCAAGCAGGGCGAATTAATGATCTGTTTCTACAACTGATCTGAAATGGGTAACTCCCTTGTGCTGTTATAAATGATATAAACGACTTCACAGCCTCGGGCCTAAAAAACCATCAAACTCATTCAAATAGACAGCCTTTGGATATAAAGATTGAAATATGTTAAGTGACCAGTGAGTTTGAATTAAGATTTTTCACTGAAGCAGGGCTGGTGCTAATTTATTATTCTGGCTCACTCTTAATATGTCATCTGGGATGTTACACACATCTGGCGCCAGCAATGTTGGAATACATCCAAAACTGATCGCACTTACGGAGCTTTAAATGCATTATGATGAATCCTAAATGTCATTTAAAGCTATAATGTGTAACATTTCTGCATTAAAATGTCTAATATTGCTCGACATATGTTCTATATTTTGTTGAGTTGTGAACTTACATCATCCCAAATTGTTTGTGCCAAGAAACCAAAGACACTGCCATCAACCTCAGCTGTTCTTTATGCTTAGTGCTAATACAATAAGTCAGTGAACATAGTAAATATTATACCTGCCAACATCAGCATGTTAACATCGTTATTATGAGTATGATAGCATGCTGACATTAGCATTTAGTCAAAGTGCCAGTGTGCCTACGTGCAGACCCACACAGCTGCAAACATGGCTGTAGATTGTTGTCCATAAGATGAATTATGCAGTTTGTCACACTCATTGTTTATATGGAGGCAGATGAAGGCTTTGTTGGCTCGGTATCAACTGTGTGAAGTCTGATCTGAATCTGATCTTCTATTTGTTGTAAGTCATTGTGGCTGTCAGCTGTTTAAAACATACCATAAACAGTAGAACCAGAGTTTGTTGATGTGTGAGATAAAAGGGATTGTAAACTGGTGGAGATTTTTTTTTGTACTATAGTATCTATACTTTTAATATCTGCTTGTGTTAGGCCAGTGTGGGTAATGTTTGCGACCAGTAATCAGGATTGCTTTATGGCAGTATTGCATTCAAAGGATTTAACTTTATCACGTCAGAGTAAAGTTGACCCTTTGGATATAAATGTCATCACCTCATCATTTTATCCTATTAGATATTTGTGTGATTTTGTCATAAGTCATGGCCAACAACTTTTTTTTATTGAGGTCTCCATGACCTTTGACTTTTGACCACCAAAATGTGGAAATTCCCTCAAGGTGTTTTTGAGATGCCACAGTCACAAGAAAGTGATGACCTGAAAGCATAATTCTTCAAGCCACAGCTGTCACCAGTGTGGAGCCATAAAAAAATATTTTTCAAGTTCTTTTCTTTAAAATAGTGAATCAGCATACAGTCATGGATGTGCCCAAAAAAATGAGGCTGATTGGTTCAGCAGTATTTGAGATTTGCAGCAGACAAGCTAAAGATCCTTTGATCATGCAAGTGATCTCATGATTCCATCCAGGCTTAAAACTGGTGGGGATGATAATTATCAGACTGGTCTAGCTGCAGGGATTTATTAATAAAGGACTTAAATTGGGACCAGCAGCGACCCAAAAAAGAAAAGGAGAGTGACATCCCTCCTTATTGTCATTGCATCGCTGACAGATTATGAATTGCGCTTTCAAATAGAAATCTGTTTGATTTGTGGTTGTATATTCATGTGGCTCAGAACTGCAAACAGGTTTTTCCAATCCCTGCTGATTACGGAACATCAGATCTGTGTCACATGTGAGAGGAAAGAAAAAAATCTGACTTTTGCTCTGTGGACTCCAGCATGAAGTACAACTATGTGCCATGAAGTACCAGCTTTTATTTCATCTTGACAAACAAACTGTGAGCTGCCTGGAAATGCCTTAAAGCAACCATGAAATACTGCTTTAGCCTCCCTCATTTGTTTCCATGAAGCAGGACAGCTGGAACAAAAACCTCCTCTTAGCCTGTGTTGCATGAAGGAGGATTTTTTTTTTCTTCAGCAGGCCTTGGCAGACGGACAGACCGATCGACTGACAGATACAGACAGACAAAGATAGAGTTGACCTGACAGTAGCACCAACTGGATGTCTGACTGTTGATATTAACCTTTACTTCGCCGGTGGCTCTGCAAAACTTGGACACCTCTTAATGTGTGTCATGTTGCATAATCACCTCTGCCAGCCAAAAAGGGTGAGGCACTGCTGTGTCTGTGGCATGTGAGACTCGCAAGTGTAAACACACTGCAGGCCTGATGGGTAATGCATCAGCTAGAGTATCCTTTCAGAGCAAAAGCCCTGCCTGTTTAGTGGACATTTTAGCTGGAACTCTTCTCCTGACCCCTTCGCTGTCAGTCCATCCAGCCAGCTTAGCGCCTCCCTCCTCAAACTCCTCGGGCAAGACTCGCCTCGGAGGAAACGTTTACAACGCTGAGATTCATGGAGAGTGACAAAATGAGCAAATAAGATATGTTAATGTTTTGCTAAGAGCTACGTGTGTTCAGTGGCCTAAACTTTTGGCCTCAGAGACATAAAAGAGCATTCTGGACGCGCACAGCTCCTGACATATCTGGAGCTGCCGTGGAGAAAAAAAAGCAAAGAAAATATCCTATTTGATTAGAAAAAGAAAGTGAGCCAGTTCCTCTTTGCAGCGAACTGTAGTCGGGCACAAGAGTTTTATTCACTAATAGTTCTTAATGTTCCTTGTTGACTTAGCCAAGGCTTGTTGCAGAGGCTTGACCCCAGAGCTGTTTGGGTATATGGTTTGAGGTACAGGAGGGGAGGCACACCAAGATATGCAAAGCCAAGCTATTTCTTCCAAGTTTTCTCCTCAGCAGGCGAGGCTTCAGTCCAGTGTGTACTGCAGGGGTGCTTTTATTGATATTTATGTGTTGAAACATTTTTAATCATGACCTATATAAACTTAAGAGGAGCCCACATTTTCTGTTGTCGTTACAGACGGACATTGAGGGCCATTCACTGGCGCGAGGTTTTATTTAAAGTCAAGTGTGGACTCCTCACCGCCTCCTCAAAGCCGTCTGTAAATGTTTGCTCTGTTTGGTGGAGTGGCACAAAAAAGCTGAGCTGAAATAAATTCTTATATTGTTTCTCAAAGTGCAGCCTGTTTCATCCTTCTCTGCCCTGCACTTTTATCAGAAAAACTCTTTTTTATTTCAATTCATTACATGTAGACTCCTTGTTATTGACTTTCTAATATTTCTTTCTTCTCAGTAAACACTTGAAGGCAACAAAATCTGTTTAAATAGACAGTATTAAATATAGGGTTGTAATGGCTATTGATTGTCAGTTTGTTACCTCCAGTAGATGGCGGTTGGCATGGCCCCAGCTTGGAGAAGCAGAGGAGCACCAGCATGAAAGCTAACCAATGAACTGCTATGGAAAGGATTTTTTAAAAGGAATAGTTTGGATTCATTGATGTCACACAATAACACATACAAACTAGCAGATTGAGGCAGCAGTAGGCAAACAACTTCCATTTTCTGTGAGGTAAAATTACTGATTTTACCCATCGAGTTAGGTTGGTTGGGAGAGAGTTATAGAACAGTGGTTTCCTTTTGGAAAAGGCTGTCTGGAGGCAATGTCACCCGCTGAAAAAAATCTAAATATAGCACACACTTAGACTGATATTGATTGTATTAGATGGACGTTTTTTTGTCCACAGCAGTACATTGCTAAGCTTCCTTGCTGGTGCCCCTGTCTGCTTCTCCAAACTGGGGGCATGCTGATCTCCATCTACTGTATGTTATACTCTGATATTACACATAAGTGCTAGAAAAAATGAAATATATGGAGTATGTGGATAAGATATTGTAGACTTTTGAAATATTTTTTGTAAATTTCTGTTTATTGTTGTTTAAGCATTCTCAAAAATAGTTTCTCCACCGAGGGATTGAAGACTTTCAGTACCTTCTTTCCCCCCTGCAAATCAGAAGAAATTAACTTGTGTGTTTTTTCCCCTTAAAGTTCCTTTAAAGGCTGGGGATGAAAATGGCAGGTAATGATGACGAAGGTTTGCTCACATTTTTGAAAGCAAACACACCTTTGAACAACACCGAGGGTGAAAGGTGGCAGTGTCCTGGCTGAATTCAGACCTTTTTTCAACGTTGCAGTACCTCAACTTTTTTTTTTTTTTTTTTTTTAACGAAAGCACGTTCATACCGACCTCCTTAAGAAGTTTAGACTGAAAGAGACTGTTTTTGAAAAACTGGAGCCCTTCAGCTGAATCCCATATGTTTTTTTTGGCAGACGAGTGCTGTCTGCTTGGCCGCGGCTGATGTTGGGGATATTAAACTGATGGAACACAGGACTCTTGATCCCTTTTTTGAGGGTTGTGT
Source organism: Lutjanus erythropterus (assembly GCF_056507025.1). Lineage (NCBI taxonomy): Eukaryota > Metazoa > Chordata > Actinopteri > Lutjaniformes > Lutjanidae > Lutjanus > Lutjanus erythropterus. Next base: position 13,462,368 of record NC_139326.1, on the reverse strand, counting down.
TTAGAGCCTCTGTCAGACACCTGCCATTGTCTCCTCTGACATCGGGTAAGACCGAATACTGGGTGGCAACAAATGTACCATCAGAGACCCTTCTGCGGTGGAACTGAACTTGAGATGGCAGAGAAGCTTTAAAGAGTTTTAAGTCTTGCGTAATGTCAGAGTGTGTTTTTTAATCAATTTATTGCACTGCATTTTATACACTAATTAAGGGACTGTTGCCAAATAATCATCCGCGAGGCATTTTATCTCACAGACTTGGCCTCCCAGAGACATAATTTCCAGCTGGAGATGGATTTTCCAAATGTTTTTTGTTTGTGAAAGAGATTCCTGGATGATAATTTATAAGTAGTTCGGAGGAGGATGACGTGATGCGTGAAACTGTACATACGGGTTTGTTGGGATAATCACATGCATGCTTTTGTCCACACATCAGTTCACCTGAAGCTGACCTCGCTGATATTCCACAGATTAAATTAAATCTCCAGTCATTGGAAAAACAGACTGGTTTGAGGTTATTGCAGAGTATCTCCTTTTATTTAATTTTTACCTCTTGGAATAAAGGCTTAATTGAAGGGACAATAGGTCTGATTTTCACAGCTTTGTAGCATTATAGCTCCTTATCCATACAAATATGCTGGCTTGGCCTGAATTGGCTCGACGCAGAGAATCAGCTTAGCGGAGCAGGCATTTGTATGTGCAGTTTTTATCATGAAGCAGCAAAATCAGGAAATGTTGGGTTTTCATCAGCAGTAACATAACACGTCTCCTAGATAACTGAAAGGGAACATGAAACAGAAAATACTGTCCACCCCACACAGTTGCGACTCAGCACAGCTCAAAGTGTTGTAAGTGGTAATGGAAATGCAAATCAGTTTGGCATGGTCTGACTCTGCACAGCTAAAAGTGACAATGGAAAAACCCTGCATCTGACATTTAGCTTTGTGGGTTTTATCCTTTAGCTTGTTTTCATTGTCCAATTAATCATTCGGTCCAGTGGCTCCCAAACATTTTGGTTTGTCTCCTTTTAAAGCAAAGCTCTACTTAGGCGTCTCATTTAGGGGCAGCTGTAGCCCAGCATGTAGATGGAATTGTACATTAATTGCAGTGTTGGCGGTTCGATTCTTGGCTCATACCTGTCCGTATGTCAAATTAAGACACTGCGGATTGCTCCTAATCAGGCCAGTGCCGTGCCATCATGCCTTGCTCCATCTCTATTAGTTTTTAGATGGGTGACTGAGAGTCATGTTGTGACAAGCTTTATCTGGTAAAGTATAAAAGTGCCAAGTCGATACAGTTTATTTAAGCAAGAGGTTGTTGTTTTAGAACAGCTAAGTGGTGTAGTTAGTCACAACCTAAAGTGGAGATTATATAAAACAGTTGCTACATATACCTTGAAAGGTTTCAGAAGGTAGGGCGGCGTGGTGGTGCAGTGGTTAGAACTATCGCCTTAAACCAACAAGGTTCAATCAGGTGGATGGCGCTTCTCCATTTCCTCCCAGTGTACAAAATTAAGCCGAATATTCTGGATATGACTGCTGCCGTCTTGTGCTGGTGACATCATTTGGAGCAAGAATCTGCCCAGTAGTGAGGGTTGAAGCCACAGTGTCGAGTTCCCGTCCACACTGCCAGCCGACTCAAACGTGGGCAGAGCTCATGTCCCATCAGTTAACACAGAGAGGGTGCGATTGATGACCTATACTGCAGCCATCCACCAGGACATCACTTTTAGGGAGCTGTCATGTTGTCATTCTTAGAAATGTCAAAGGTTTGAGGCCTGGCTGTGTTGCTGGGGAGTTTGTTTCTGGGGCAGGGCCTTTTTATGTTATGTTATGTTTTGCATGTTCTTCCCATGTCTGCGTGGGTTCTCTTCTTCTGCCCCGGCTTCCTCCCACAGTCTGAAGACATGCAGGTTATTAGGTTAATCGTTGAAATTTCCCACAGGTGTGAATATGAGCGAGAAAGGTCAGTTGTCAGCCCCGTAATGAACTGTCGATCTGTCTACCCCGCCTCTTGCGTGTCAGCAGGGAGCAGCTCCGGCCCCCCTGCAACCCTGCTAACAATAAGCTGTGCCAGATAAAGGACGTATGGATAAGGTTCTCTGAAGAGCTACAACTATCCAGTAATCCACAAGACAAAAGCGTTGTTTTGTGTTTTCTTTTGGAGAGAAATGTGTCATGCATTTGAAAGCTTCAGAGATGGCCAGTCAGTGGACTTTGAGTATAGATTGTGGTGTCAGATTGTTTTCTTAATCTATTTCATATCCTGACTGAAAGATTTCTCACATGGTGGTTTCCAGCAACAGTTTTTATTTGTTGTTGTCAGGAACTAGCCCACAAATAGTTTAACGGCTCCAGAGAACTACCCTGGGGGATTATATGACTGATTGTTTGCCCTCAAAATGCATTAAAATATCTTGGGTTACAGAAATGCGCTCTTAGGGGAGTTACAGTTTCGAACTTTTGGTTTTACTTTAAAACCATGCTTGAAACTGCAACTTGGTTTCACTTCTTCTAAAATCCTGCTGGTGGGGAGGTGGCTCACCACATTTTATCTGAATGGATCATTCACTTGATTTGACACCTCAGAGCCAAAAAGACGTTCTCGCTGTCAGGCGACAGTGCTAACCACCAGCTTAAAAAAGTCACTCTGCACAGCTCTCTTATTTATAGATAGTTATGTTATGTTACTCTGGGTGAAATAATCACTCGAGTATGTCCTTCGAACATTCATCCAGCAGCCATCTTTATTAAGATGTTTCTGTGCAACTGAGAGAAATTCACTAAAAGAGTGATACAATCGTATTTTCTACAATCTACTACAATCGTATTTTCTTTCATTTAACCTTTTTTTCCTTTAACAGCAGGTAAAACACAGATGATGAATGATGCTGAAACTGTATGGATGCTGCCCTTGACCTATGATTTAATAGGTTTGGCCAACTGCCTCATTGTCCCAATGACATTTCTTATTGTTTGTCAGTATTGTGTATCTTCTAAGCATATTATGTGTAAATATTCCAAGTACATCGTATTAGCCACAGTACTAAGAAGCGCAGTATAGTTTCATGTCCTCTTGTTCAGAAATGTTCCTGTGTATCCTCCTAAATGCCACAGAGGCCCAAGTCAAATACTATCATTTAATACAAAATGACTGGTGGAGGCAGCGTGATGATCTGCAGTGACAGCTGTGATCCACTCACTACTAACAAAATAAAGCCTCAAAGGTCATTTTCTCCAGATATTGCTTGTGTTATTCGTCCCAAAAGTCTCAAAATCTGTTAACAGTGTGGTGAAGGTCAATAACAACATTACACTTTACGCTTGAGTTAATTATCCATTTTTTTTTTTTTCTAATTGTTGGATGTACTGCCGTACTCATCATACAGTTGTAGGCGTATTTGGAATATTTCCAAATATATGCAGCCAAGTTGTTGCTGAATCACCCCAAAACTAAATTTATCTGAAATACAGGACAGGACAAAGTCAAATTTCCTTGTTCATAAATTAATAATTCAACAGTTTTTAGATGCACAAGCTGCATGACTCAAGGTGTGATGATGTCTGCCTGTCCATTCATTCATGTATCTGTCCAACTTATAGATCAAGACTGAAATATCTCAACAACTATATGAATGATTGCTGTGATTTCTGGTTACACCCCTTGACTTCTCTTTAAAACTCCTCTGCAGACTCACGGTAGAAAGATGGGACTGGCGGCGAGCCGTGGCAGTTCATCAAAGTAGTTGTCATGTACAGGTACATGTGGCCAGTGTGGCCCGAGCGCCATGTTGCAGAGAGCTACATCAGAGACAGAGTGCATCTTAGAGAGAGGACGCATTAGGAGACGGCTAAAAGCGATAATTGGTGTCAGTCTCAGTGTGGGTTCGGGCTGAAAAATTGCAAGCTTTGTCAGGCTAGGGCTTGAACACCATGGGCTAGGGCTGGAGTTTGTTTTTTTGCAAGTGCAGGGCTCTGGTATGCATCTTGCTATGCATCACTGATGACGTTGCATTACATTACAGAAAAGTTGAATGTTGTGTATGTTTTTTTTTTTGCTGGAGTATCTGTAATGGTACCTTCCTTGCGGTGAAACAGTGGTCTTATTGAAATGAATGAGTGCGCTAATGTCTGTCTGGTTCCAGTGCTTCTTTAATTAATGTATGAGTGCAGGATGAGTCAGACCAAATGCCCATTTCAGAGGAAAACAATAATGTGCTAAACATTTATCCCTGTAGGTAACAACATGTACTTTCCTCTGGCGCCACCGTCAGGCAAAATTTTACTTTTTTACCCTTTCATAATTAAAATAAAAACCGTCCCCTCTCCTCTTTTTCACCCATTGAAAAATTTCTGGTGTGTAATGAGAATTACAGGCCCATGAGTCAACGAATCTTAGGATGTGTGAGTTTTTCCACACTCTTAAGTCGTGTCTAGAAGGAGCATGGAAAGAGACTGGGTTTTTGGAGGGAAAATGTGGTGGAACGCAGACACCTGCTCAATACCTGTTTGTTTATTTGTTTGTTTGTTTGTTTGTTAGTTAAAAATAGACCTTAATTGGGAATGATGAAACACACAATTCATTCAGTTTTCAGTGGCACTTGAAATAATAAGAATAATTTTAACCACAGTTTAACACCTTCAACCTCAACCTGAGTGCATCCAACATGCTTTATTCTTCTTTACTTTAAATGAATGGATAACCTTCTCATCCTGGCTTAGAAAATTATAAAATTTGCATTAAACTATAATAATGTTTATCATGTCTTTGCTTTAAGGACAGATGAAAATAGAATTTCAGCTGTGTCTGTCCCCATTCATTCATATTGGTGGGAGCTCGGCACTTTCTTTGGTCGGCACAGATTACTGAAACGCCTTGCTCATTTAGATGGGAGTATTTTTGCCTTGTTAAGACACAGCAAGCATATTTCATATAACATGGTCTCCTTTTTATGGGTTTTTATAAAGCAAAATGAGATTTAATGAGCTGCTCTCTTTTCTCTGCCTCTGTCTTTGTCTCCATAGACAAGCTTGGATAAAAAGGCTTAAAAACTACTGAACCACCAGTATTGACTGAATTGATTAGAGCCTTGCAGTTCTGGCCCAGTTTTGATCCCAAGGAGGTGCATGAAAAACTTGTATCTTTTGAATATCAGCGGCATTCAGTAAAAGTGCAGACAGTGTTAGTTGTTGTCTTACACACAGAGGGATTTGAGATATCGTCGAAACACACCCCACTTGTGCGTCATGTTGTGGAGCGGCTCTGATCAATATTAAAATGCCAGCTCCCAGTCTCATTACATAGACTCTTGCATGACGTTGGTTTATAAAATTAGACTTTGACTCCTCACACTGTCTGCCACGTCTTAACAAGAAGGTGGCATTTTCAGCTCCTATAGCCCTCAAGATGCTCAGAATTAAATAGCAACACTGGACGGATTCACAACTCTTGTCCAATTATCCATCTGTCAGTTTGCCTGCCCCGCCTGCGGAATCCCACCTTCACCCGAAGAGGTTTTTTAATAGGTCTGCAGCTAATTTATAATGTGTGTCAGAGGAGAGATGCACATCTGGACTCTGTTCTGCCTCTCATTTTATTATTTTTTTTGAAGAAACACGCTTCAACTTCACTGATCCGAAATTGAAGCATGTTCTATTGGAGGGTTAGATCTTGAGGTTTTTTATTATTATTATTGGTATGAGTCCATTAAAGGGAAGATTATTTGAAGTGAGGTTGTATTAGGTACTCATCAATAGTCAGTGTATTAGCTACAGTGGATGCTGGCCGGAACAACCACAGTTTGGAGAAGCAGAGAGGAGTATCAGCATAAAAGCTAAGCAAAGAACTGTGGACAGGGTTAGCAGCAAAATATAGCCACTTAAAAAAGAGTCTACCTAAAACAGGGGTGTCAAACTCATTTCAGCTCATGGGCCACATGCAGACCAGTAAAACCATTGCATGCTAATAAAAAAACCTCCAAATTTGACCCTTTTTTAGTATAAAGAAGTAAAACAAATAACAAAACATTCACAGGGTTTACAAAACAGATAATGAACAGCCTGAGATGCCTTAAGAAAAATAAGATTTCAGCAATATAAATCAAAAATAGCAGCGCACTTTATTGAAAAAATTGGAGGTAATGACTTCTCTGCAATTTTCACACCCTGGGGCCGCCATCTGTTGCAGATAGTACACTGAAGTTGATATATGCTGATCATATTTTATATAGCGGGATGACAGCTTGGGCATCGTTGTTTTTAGTTGTTGCTCTTGACGACGATGCTGTTTGTTGATGCAGTGCAGAGTCTGTGTTACACACTGTTTTTTATTGTTATGTCTTAATTCATGTGTTGCACTTATGCTGCAAAATCAATTGCCCATTGAGACAAATAAAGTTGAAAGCTGAAAGGTGAGGTCATTCCTGTTGGAAAAGGCCATCCATATTGATATTGGTTTGTTTGAGGTAGACCTTTTTTAAGTGGCTGAAATACCTTTTTGTTTCTGACCCTGTCCACAGCAGCACATTGCACCTTCTGTGCTGGTGCCCTTGTCTTCTCCTCCTAACTGAGGGCAGGCCAGCCAGCGTCTACTGTAGGTAATACACTGTAGGTGATGCCTCATAAATCCCCACTTAAAATAATCCAGACTTTCCCTTTAACTTCTAAGACGCTCAGCATTTTCTTCTTTCTCGATGCTGGCATAATCAGTGAATGAGAGAGAGCTACACTGTAGTAATTTCTGTTTAATTTCATATTTGCTTCCAAGCTCAGCCTCTGTCAACATACCGGTCTCAAGGTGAATTTATTTAGCTGCCTGGGAGTCAGTCAAGGTGGGGATGAGCTCAGAGTAAATAAAGGGAAGAAAACTGAGTGACAACATGTATTTACGGGTGCAGTGCCAGGATTAATTCAGGCTGGATAATGTTGTCTCTGTATAGTGCATGTGAGGAAACGGTTATTGGCACACGGCTAAGCAAACTACCTTACAGCCTGGCAATGTATGCTGACATACAGAGTATACAGAATCTGTGTTTGTGGATGATGCCTGCAGGTGTAAGATAAATGTACACAATAAGCTGAGGACCAAATCCCTGCTGCAAATATGTTAAAGTTTACAATGCAGGCGACAAGATATATTGTTTGTTATGCATTTGTAAGACCTGACTAAGAGTTTTTTTGGCGACTACGGCATTTTTTAAAATACAAATTAAGACATGTAGCCGTTGCGGCCTTACAATCTCCTTTTGACAGCACTGTATTCACATCACTCTGAGGGAGATGCTGCTCTCTCTGATAAGGAAGCTGTCACATAATCTCTCTTATTTTGTACTCTTGTCTCGTATCACGTCCATTCACGTCCCGATAACCATTTGCTGCCATCAAATCCGAATTTCATTTGAATGAGAATTGTACATTGTCCATATGATGCATGTTTTTGTTCAGTATGCATCTATATCCTCTCTAATGTGAGATTGCTGGCAACATACTGTGTGCGTTCAGGGCTTTGTTGTGATTCACTTGCGGAGGCTAAGTGTGGTTCATCATATTCATCGTTCTGAGAGCTTCTGTACAAAAGTCTGATTGTTGTTTGAGATCTAAGGGAGCTGTGAACAAACACGCTCTGTGAGAAGCAGTTTGCATGACTCTCACATTACCTGGGGGGATTTTGAATGACTGTTCATCAGTGATTTTAATTCTCTGTCCAACATGTCTATAGTTTATACAAGTAATGAAGACAGAATATGCTTGATAGCCCCCACAAATCTCATATTTGACTTTGTTGAATTAGGAAGAGACAAGTTGTAAAATAGCGATATTAAAGGGATAGTTTGGATAATCTGAAGTTGTACAGTATGAGGTACTTACCAACAGTAAGTGGCAGTCACCATGGCCCCACTAAACATTTCAAGTGTGCACTATATTTAAAGTATTTTCCCCTCATTTGCTTGCCATCAGACAGATGGGAAATCACCATTATAAAAGCAAAATATGGCTCCCTTTACACCAACCAAACGACCAAACCAACATTTTACGTCACAGAACATGTGAGCTGCTTGTCTACCGCTGCCTCAATCAGTTTCTTTGTGCTTTTGTATGAAGTCTGTTTTAAAAGGTTAGCTCAGATTCGCTGACCCATTGCTTAGCTTCCTATACCAGTGTTCCTGCTAGTTCTCCTAAGCGGGGCTGTAGTGACTGCTGTCTGCTTTAAGTAATAGACTAAAGTGCCTCAGACAACTCCGCTGCAAGATTGCCAGTCCCATCAAGTGATATTTTGTTGAATGGTACCACTTTTTTGCCTTTTTTTTTTATCTTGCTCCGCTGTAACGCTCATTAGGATGCCCATGTTCACTCACGACATGGACTTGGCCTGATATGCATTGCTCCCAGCTGAAAAGAGCAGTGATGTGAACGTGTTGTGCATTCAAGCCATAAAACACAAGAAATGAGAAGACAAACAGGGTAAATACAGTATACAGTAATCAGTTGCTAGCTACGGTGGGCATGCACAGTATATTGCTGGAAATCGTGATGAAAAATCAACCTGGCAGAGACTGTCCTCCCAAGAAGAAAGACCTTAATCATAGCCTTATCACATCAAATAACAGGCCTATTTTTCAACATTTATTTTGGAAGGCAGACAAATGATGTTGTCAGAACAGCAGACACTTTGTTTGATTCTAGGATGGCATGGACAAATGACATGTTTTCTTCTTCTATTTTGTAATTTGTTATTAGGAGGACTTTTTGAAAGGGAGGCTGTTTGACATTCCTCAGTTTCATGCTACTCTGACGATTAGTGGGAGTTATGCACCGAAAATGTGGCGATGCAACAGGAAAAGACTGTAGACGTAAACATCACAGGTTTCCAAGTATTAAAAAGATATGCTTTGCAAATGTTTTATGAGAGAGGAAATGCATTCAGCGTGGTTTTAAGCCTGAAGGAAGCACACGTTATGTTTTGATTTGAAACACTGAACATGACTGTGTTTGTTTACAAGAAACCTCAACAGGGTGCCTTTAAACAGGTGTATCCAGGCCTCCAGGGTTCGTCAGCAAGTCATTTTATCTTGTTTATGTTAAAGCAGAGGTTTGATAATCCGGTTTTCAAGTGACGTCTGTCAACATCATGGCCTGCTTTTTTTTTTTTCCCAGAAGAAACCTGGTCCTCTTAAACTGCAACAAAACAGACTAACACAGCATTGTTATTGTGTTAGAAAGTGGCAGTAAGTAGTGGCAACTTTTTCCAAGTAAGAGGTCGTTTGATACTATATCTTTTCTTTTCATTTTACTGGCAGACTGTTTATGTATGTGCAGCACACCTCAGGACATGAATGTTCTGTTAATGTTTTTATTAATGGCAGCGAGGAGACTCAGTCACACAGTATCAAAGTTACATGTAAACTTGAGTAAGAACTCAAAACTGGATTCCAGCCAGCAGTGCGTGTAAACAAGAGAGGAGAGTGGGGAGAGTGTTGGGTTGATTGGGGACTATGGGAGTTGGAAATTAGTTCAGTGTGCGTGTTGGTTGCAAAGCACCATATGTGCACAGTCCAACAGAGTGTTAGCGGAGAGGCCAGGGCGAGGTAAGGCCTGCGAGGTGCAGCCGTGGATCTGGACCGGCTGACTGAGAGCTGGACCAAATTCCTCTGGAGCTCTGTGAGAGGTTGCTCTGTCTGCGTACAGGTGCACGGTAACAGCATTTCTCTCTGCCAAGCCAGTTTTCTCTCTCTCTCTCATGGATAAATGTGATTGTTAAACACTGAATCATTAATGTGCCTCCCGTCTCACTGGATATCGCTGGCGTTCACAACAGAGTGACACATGTTATAAGTGCTGCACAGATGAGCAGATTGTACATATTTGCATTTTACGTTACAAAACATTACACAAAGATGAGGCCTTTTTAACATTCTCATTTGCGTTTGTCATACATCTGTAGGGAACATTTGTAATATTCATGCAGGAAAATTCAGAGTAATCACACAAAATAGCTACAGATGGTTTTAGTTCTGCAACTGATGATTATTTTTATTGTTCATTAATCTGTCAGTTATTTTTCTCAATTTATTGATCAGTCGTTTGGTCAATAAATTGTCAGAAAATAGCACAAGATAAGAAGCTGGAAACAGAGAATTTGTTTTTTTTACTTTAAAACATTTGCTCAAGTTGATTAATCGATTATCAAAATAGTTGTTGATTAATTTAATAAATGATTCATTATCCATTAATCATTGTGAGTCTAGATGGTTAGCAAAGTGCAGTGCATGGTAACATACTCCTCAGTTGCAGCTTATCATGCGGTAACCTATATAGGAGTCCTTATGAATGTTCATGACTGTTGTTGTTAAGCATCATTTGGTCAATATGTCATTTCTAATGCAAAGTTGACATTATTTAAGATGTTTTTGTTATGACAATTTGACATGAATCAAGCCAATAATGTCTTTGTTATGACAACTTGACATTAACCAAGACATCATAACCTGTCAGTGTCTTAGTCATGATAACTTTGACTTAAAGAAAATGTTTAGCTTTATGTTTAACATGTCATTATACTGTCATATGTGGTTAGTTTTGACACTGCCTGTCATAAGACCATTGGTTCATGTCAAGTTGTCATAACAAACACATTTTCATCTTTGTTCATGTCAAGTTCTTGTAACCATAATTGATCGAATGACACTCAGTGATAACAATCATAAACATTCATAGAGACTCCTTCATGTTCACGACAGGTGTCATGAAGTGGTTGTGACCGTGTAAGTGTTTTCTTCACACCATCTCAAATAAACTGTTACCACGCTAACACGTGTTTTAATGCAGCTTTACTCAGCCTTCACGACACCTGCTTTCACCCATCATTTGGCTTTGATGAGGCGTACATTCAGTTTGTTTGTACATTATCGTGGTAACTGGACAGTGTGACCCTTTATATCCACCCTCGACTGTGGGCATGACTGACGTGTTATTGCAGGAAATCTGAGGTTGGCAGGTAGCAATCACAAAACAATTTCCCTCCAATGTGCCACTAATGATGTGGAGCTTTCTGATCACCGCCTGAAGCTGACGGGTGACCAGCTGATAATTGCAAACAGTCAAGTTGACGAAAAAACAACCTGTCACAGTGACGCACTGAAAAACCCATATACATTTAATAAGGTAATTACCACTTCGAAACATTCTGTGAAATTACTGAATATTACATTAGCACATCTGTAGTTTCATTGGCATGTTTTTCTTGCATCTGTTTGGTACGAGGATTGTTATAGAGGGCATCATGGTGTCATTATGTTGTCGTCTGTTGTCCAATCAATTAGATATCTCATTAGATTTTTCAGGTTTTGCAGGTGTACTTGCTGTATGATCCCACTCACTGACCTAGTGTTATGTTGCAGGCTGGGATGATCCGCACCGACTCAGATGAGTACTTCATCGAGCCCCTGGAGAGAGGCACTCAGGAGCTGGAGGATCAGGGCAGAGTCCACGTGGTTTATCGCAGGTCGGCTCTGCTGCAGGCCCCCTCCGACATCTCCGTGGACTACCAGCTAGAAGGTAGGACGCACGACCACCGTGTCTACCGCTACTGGGACGGATAGCAGAAGGGTGTTATTAGTATAGGTACTACCTCTACTACTGCTGCCACTCGTACTCGCTGACCTTGAGTTCTCAAGAGGATTTTGAAACCGAAGTGAGGTGTCTGGAAGTCCTTCACCAAAATCATTTGACTTGAATTTCATAACTTTTCTTTCCTGCATTCTGGTGACTTTTAAATGATGAAAATGACAAAATAATGCACATTTATTTGCAAACAGGTGTGTCAGATGATCTTTAACTGGAAAACAAAATTTACGCAATTAATTGGTTTGAGAAAAAAGTGAAAGCTGCTTACATGTGAATATTTTCTGCTTTCCTTTTCATGACAGTAAACTAAATATATTTGGTTTGCACGTAAAACAAGACATTTGAGGATGTCATCTCGGGCTTTTGGAAATTAAAAAAAACTTTTTTCACCATTTTCTGACATTCTATAGACCAAGATAGAAGATCAGATCAGATCAGATCAGTTAGTTAGTAAATAATCAATAGAATACTTAACAGTGAATATGATCGCTAGTTGCAACCCTTGTCTTCATCAGTGAATAGAGCTGATTTAAGTGATCATTGTTACACACTAAGGTCATATGATGATACCTGACAAAGACTGCGAAAAGAAAAACAAAGGAAAAGCAAGTGAGTGGAGTCTTTTTGGTGACGTAAATTACTGCTGTAATTACTGCTGTTGCTGCTGCTGTTGTTATTATTACAGCTACCAGCTGTCAGTGCTTGCTCTGAATACCCAGCTTGCCCTCTCTTTATACCAAACAAATGCCACTGTTGCTGCAGATGGAAACATGTTGAGCGTCACATCCAATGTGAAGGAGATCTGTGCTCAGAAAATACTTCTTCCTATCAATGACTTTGTGCTAAGGAACAAAACACCAAGCGTTGTTCAACTCTAAAGTAATCAAAAACTAAAATTTTAACAATACATATATAAATTGATTCATTATAAACCTTCCATTGGCAGTCACAATCAGTTGGCACATGTACTACTTGGCTGCATCGCAGTCCATCTGGATTTGGCTGTGGTGTAAACAGAACTGAAGTGCTGGTTTTGAGCCTGACAGGGCGATGTGCATATATTTGCTGCCTTAATGAAAGCATGGTAGTAGGATGCTTATATTTATATTTGTCACAGCAGCTGCTGACAGACTCACTAAGTGTTGCATTTCCTTTGCCATTTCTACATAAAGTCGTCTGCCAGTGGAGATGTTTGCCCTCACTGCTGTTTCGGAAGTTATTTTCTCTGACTTCACACAATCGCAGACTGAAACTTGAAGAAAAAGTCGACTCCCAAAAAAGAGCAAAACACAGCAGTCAGCTGTTCGATCTAGAATTCTTTCTATTTTTTTCCCTCACAGGCCCACACACATGCTGTGAAAACTGACATGATATTTGTCTGCCGTGATGTTTAGGAGCGATGCTGGCAGTAGTTGTAATCATGTTAGTTATTTATTTAATACATGAAGGAGCATCTGAGTTAATGAACATAAACAAGAAAAAAAAGGATTGTTTTTGGCCTCTTCAGTTCATGTTTCAAAATAGCTTCAACCTTTGAGGAGCAGCTGTCAGTGCTCAAATACCCCAGAGTCAAAGTGTTCAATATTGAATACGCTGAAGCCGGGTCATTCCTGTAAACCAACAGCAAACTTATTCTGAATCAACCAACTAACAAAACTCCTGTAGCTTTAAATTCCTTATCCTAAGAAGGCTGCTAATGCTATCTAATGCAATCTATCTTAAATCAGCTCAGATTTGACTGAGTTATGACTCTGAGAAGAAGTGCGATTTTTGACTCAGATTCACCTCACGTAGCATCTTTGCCTCACGTCTCTTCCGCCACGGTTCCCCTTCAACTCTACAGTGTCCCTCCTGGGGAGGATTTTGGCCTTGCCCTGTAGTACATCCATGTCTATTACTGGTCATATCTTGTCATATCTTGATGGTTAAAATTCAACAGTGTGAAATGATGAGTTAAAGTAGAGAGGAGCCTGCTGAATATTTTATTTCCCACCTCCCCCTGTAAGGTTTAATCCTGTCTGACTGGGGCTTGACTTAGTGGTGTGGTGATGCGGGACTCTGGGGGTCTGACTTGGCTCTATGTGCCCAAACAAGGTTCTGCTCCACCACCTTTAATAAAACCTGCCCCACTTTATTTCTGTGGAAGTACTGATAAGCCTCAGAGCTTTTCAGGTTGTTAATTGCTTCACTGTTGGCAGCAAGAAATCCATAAAGCAGTGCTGACTAAGTAAGCTACTGTACTTTATCTGAGGCCACTTCTTCACGTCCTCCTCACATCCCTCGGTAATAAAAGGCAGAGATATGATCACTTTATCTTTTTGTGGAGGTGGTGAGGAGGACTGTTTCCCCACATTATTTATTTACTACAAATCTCCAAGAAAAGAGACAGGAAAATGTCTGTGAGAGTTGACGAGACAAGTGTTTAAAATGTTGGTCTCATTTAAATTAAAACTGGAAGCTCTAATGGCTGTTTATTATCATCTCACTGGGGCTTCAAGCTCTTAATATGATCAACAGGAGATGACAGGAATTCAGTAGGGAGGAATAAGCAAAATATACACAATAAGTCAAAAGACACACAACAAGGCTGTCACAGGCAGCAAGCTATAATCTTGTGCTCTGAGAATGTTTTTAGAGACACACCAGTAACAGTTTTTTTTTTTTTTTTTAAAGTTTGACCTGCTGATTTAGATTTTCTTTCTTTCTAAGAAAGATTCACAGAATACACAAACTTTTTTGTAACTTTTCTTAAATAGAAAATTCATTTTTTTTTTGTTCGTTTGGAAACATTGACAAATAACATTGTTTGCTCTCGTCCACTCTTCTCCTCTTGTGCTCTTTCCTCTATCTTTTCCTTTTTCTAACATTTCTTCTCCCCTCTTCTCTCCTGTTTTCTCTCACATTTTCTTGCAGTCTCTACTCCTTTCCTTTCCTCTGTGTATCCCTCTCTTCTTTCCAATGTCATAGCAAGTGCATCTGTGTGGCTGTGACCAGTGCTTTCCAATATGGCTGTCACATTACTGTCATATACCCCTTTCAAATACACAAGTGCTAGCTTGGCTTGACTTGGTTTTGACTCTGCATGTTAGCCCAGCCTGGCAGGGATTTGCATCTCTATTGCAAAAGAGCCACAGCTTAAAGGCTTGATGTTTTTTTTTTTTTTACTGAAGATGAGCTTAGCTTGAATTGAGCGGCTTTGAAACGGCATATCATCATTTTATTTCCCATAAATTCTTCACAATAAAAGTCCCCTTTTATTTTGCTATTAAAAGCTTTTATTATGAAGCAGCAACATCTAATTCAATCAGGAGAGACTAAGAGTAAAAGGAAATAGTTTATTGACACGTGCATGAGATATGAAACATGAAAAGTCTTTGGCGGTTAGACCCCATTGTGGTGAAAACAATATGCACATATATAAATGGGGGTGATGTAGCTATAGTGAAGAGAAACCCCCCGGGGGTCTAGACACTGGTGGTAGTGGTGAGGTGCAAAGCAGAGACTGGTGAGATGACTCCTGCTGCTTGGACCTGAAGACTGGAGGAGAGGCGTTGGGGAGGATCGAGGGAGGAGAGAGGGGTGGAGGAGGGTCGCATGACTGTCTGAATGACAACTGACGGAGCAAAGACAGAGGCCGTGGCAAAATCTGATTGGATAGTAAAGAGGAAGGGGAACACCCACAATCAGCTGATTAGAGGGAATAGGAGGAGTGAGACAGAGTAAAAGAAAGTCTTCTGAGCTTATTTGTGTTTTCATCAGCAGTAACAGTCCTAACAGCTGAAAGTGAACATGAAAATGATATGATAAAATAAAGCAGATACCAGAAAGGACAAACACTGACATAGGACCGACTGACAAACGATTTTGTCTCTGGTCCAGTCTCGCAGCATATGCTTGTTTTAGGGACAGGTGGCTTGTCACAGGTTGGCTGCAGTCGGCGAGATGTCACTGCAACCCACATGGAGATGGGTCAGGCGCATTTTGGCCCCACTCCGTAGAAGGTCCACGTTGGGCGCAACTGAACACAGCTCTTGATTTATAAATGGCAATTAAAATGCAAATCAGCACGGCAGTACTGGCGTGTGCAGTGTCACCATCATCAGATTCTGTGAATGTATGTAAATGGAAAAAAAATATTTCATCAGCTGCAATCAATAGGCTGCAATGTAGAGAGGTTTTTCATCCTCCTGAGTGAGATCAGCCAATTAAAGTCTTAAATGAAATTTGAACTCCCACGCATGAAGTGACAAGATGAACATGTTTCATCTTATTTCTTCATGCATTCAGTCCCTTTAAAGGAAGCTGGACTCCCTGCTGTTACCTCTTTTCAACTTTTAAGTCTTGGGTATGAAGCACCACAAATGTGTTGTAAACAACTTGCTCTTGTACTGATGTGACCCTCCAAAAGACTAATAACTACCACTCTGCTCACTCTGTTTATACCTATAACACAATACGCTGTCAGAGTCACATCCAGTGCCTCTTTCAGCAGGTTTGTTTTCAGCTGCTGCAACATTTTCTCAGGAAATCAATTCCTCTCAACACCTGATATGTGTTTACAGCTATTAGCCTTGATGATAAGCACAGGCATAATGCCCTGCTTGGGCTAGCTGGTTGCTTATCTGTGATAATCAAATGAGATGAAGTGCTCTCCTTGTAAAAAATCTATGTATTTTCATGTTCAGTTCAGAGGCTCCTGCACTTCATTTGACGTGCTGTTTGTTACGTAGCAGCAAGTTTGAGGAAACCTGTTTAAATGGCGTGCAGGTAATGCATGAGGTGGCAGGTGTGGCATCAATCAAACTACAGCAGGTGGTGGAGATGCAGACTGAAAATAAGCTTTCAAAACTGTTGACAGCGTCAATGCAGCAGTTTTTCCATTTGGATCCAGCTAAGAGCCATGTGAAATATGTGTTTATCAGTCTGTATTGTTGATGCATGTGGTATTTTGTGTACATGCCGCACAGAGCTGTCAAGTCTGCATAAGTGGTTATTTTGGCAACTGTGATTTCTGAGGTTAAAGTACACTGGGTCAAGATGGACCACTCTCTGGACTGAACCATCATCATCATAACAATAAGCAGTTTTGTTGACAAAAATGTGATAACAATTTAAAAATACATGATTGTGAACATAAAACATGAGGACAACTACATCTCCCCCGAAGCCTTGCTTGTTGCCTTTTTGTAGAATCATATTGTCGAGTCATGTAAACAGTTCATTCAAAAGCACTTTTAATGAATTTGCTTTTGGATTCTAGGTCAATTTTGGATTAATTCAGTGACATCGTCACAGTGGTTTGTTCCTGACTGCAATGACGTTACATTCTGGAAAATGCTAGAGCTCAGATTTGTGCCTGTGGCTGCCTTCTTCATGAACATAATTGCATTTAGAGCAATACCCCATGTTAGAAAAAGTTTTTTTCAAAAATAATTAAGGAGACGCCTTTGAGTCTATGTTAAGGGACACTGAGGCGGTTAGAAATCAACAGTGACTCTGTAAAATCATTTCTAATTGAATAATATTTCTCGCTGTCCATAATGTGAGGCAGGGGAAATTTCTTTGATGTAGGTTTTGTGGAGCAGAATTTCAATATTTAACATGAATATAGACCAGCATCACATGATAAAGTCATGCAGACATGTTCAGTATTCCCTCAACATTTTTTAAAACTACTGTTGCATCTGGCATTAGAAGTTACCAAGTGCAACTTTACCTTCACTTTAACCAGGACATTACAGTTAGCTTCTTGCAAGGCCTAGCTTCCACGAAAACACAGGTACATGAAGAGAGCGAGGCAGGAAGTCGGCAAATGCGACTAATGTAAAGTAAATAAAATTTAAATATTAAATCATCCATGAACATGATTTCTACCTGAGTCATGTCAGATAGATTTTCATCAGCTACGGCGGTTGTTAAAAAGAGAGGATAACTCCCATGATCCCACGCCACCTCTCAGCTTCATCAAACTACATCTTTTGTTCCTGTTTTAATATGAGAGAGACCCCTAGTGGCAGAATTTAACTACTGAAACAGCCTTTTGAGAGTTTCTAGCTTCTGTATTGTGACATATTTCTGAATAAAACAGGATAGGCAGCCAGGGCATAATGATGGAAGGAATTTGACTTGAGCGTTAAAAAGTGGGCGTGTCATAACCCAAAGAACTTTGCTGTTGCTAGACAGCCGGTGAATGGAAGTTATCTAGTTAGCTATGTGCTGACGGATTGATGGGTGGATGGATGTCATAATATTATTAGTTGAAAGTGGCTGGTTCAAAAAAATAAATGTTAAAAAAAAATACAACATGATCTAAAATGCTTTTTTCATTTCATCTCGACTTTAAATGCACAATATGTAAATTCTGCTGGTGACAAAAGGCACAGTTTGACGAAAATCTATCTGACGTGACTCTGGCAGAAATCATGTTTATGGGCAAGGCAATATAAGTTTTGTCCATGTTACATTTAGTCACGTTCACTGCCCTCCTTCCTCTCTCTCTGATGTGTCTGATGTATCCTGTGTTTGCCTGGAAGTTACTGTATAGCAACTAGCTTCTAGAGTGAAACGTGTTACCTTGAATAAATTTCAGATTTTTCTGTGTACAAACATTGTTTGAATCATTTAGGATAATGTAAATACACAACTCGTTATGCTATTATATTGTAGTATTATAGCTTCAAGAGACAAACAAATAAAAAACAACTGCATCTTCCTCCCTTGGCTAGTAAAGGGTTAACATTTATCCCAGCAGATGCTGTGGAAGATCATTTGCACCGCACAGCAGAGCCATCGCAACTGTTTGGCTCTTGGCCGTGTTCTCCTCCTGTGATATTTTGGTGTTGATTGGATTTCATACCTTGAACCAGTCTGGTCTCTGTTATGCCCGGTGACTAGAGGATTTTAAGATTGATTTTTCCACATTCACTCTGGATGACATCAGTGGATGAGTAATTCCTCCCCTCTCTTCACAATCACTCCTGTGATGTCTCTGAGCAAGGCATGTTCGGCCTGCGAGGAGCTGCTCAGCGGGTGAAAGTGCCCAAGCAGGTGCAGCTTTCAGGTGTGTTGTTTTGTCTGTTTGAAGGTCACTTTCCTAAACCTTTATTTCTTGTAATAGTTTTCCTGACATTTGTAAAACTAATCTCTCAAAGCCCACGATTCATCTTGAATCCACATGTAATGATTTTCAGGGCATCTCACTATTCACAAAGGAAGAGTTTGGATTATTTGAAGTGGAGTTGTATGAGGTACGTAATAATTGTGTGTTAACCACAGTAGATGGCGGTTGATGGCCCCAGAATGGAGAAGCTGCAGGAGTACTAGTGTAGGAAGCAGGAAGCTAAGCAATATACTGATGTAGACAGAGTCAGCAGCAAAAAATCAATATCACTTTAAGTGTATGCTATATTTAGAATATTTTCACCATTTTGCTCAGCAGAACACAGGAGTAGCTGGTCTACAGCTGCGTCTATCTGTTACTTTGTTTGAGTTAATGCATGACTTCTGCGTTTTGAAAGGTTAGTCGGGCTTCATCGAAGTCACACAATAACAAAAACAAACTATTCATCGAGGAAGCAGGAGACCAACAACTCCTGTGTTCTGTGAGGTATGAGGGAGGGAGGTCTGGGGGGAGTCTGGTTATGCAAGAGAACGTAATATTTGGCTTATATAATGGTAGCTTCCAATTGAAAAGGCTGTCTGATGTCAAGGTAAAGCAGTGAAAATATTCTGAATTTAGCAAACTCTTGAAGTGAAAGTTTTAGATGGACTTAGAATATGCTTTCCCGCTGACCTTGTACACATTACAAGATTGCTCAGCTTCTGTGATGGTACACCTGCTCCTACTGCAAACGGGGGGCTTGCTGACCAGCATCTTCTGTAGGTAATAACCTGACTGTTGTTAAGTGCCTCAGATAACCCCACTTCAAATAAATAATTGCACACATTTGTACAGAAGGCATCTATAGTATTGATCATACTGTAGACAAAGCTGCTCTGTGTGCGTCTGTTTACAAAGTTTATCGTGTGTTCTGGGTGCCGATGGTATGCAGCGTTTGATATCTCAGCATTTAATGTCAGTGATATCGAATAGTTCCTGTGAACTTACACCACGGGCCAGAGTGCTAGTTTTCTGCAGGCAGTGTGTGAGAAGTCAATATACGCAGGAAGAGAGGGAGAGGGGAGGGGAGGTTTGAAAGTATAGGAGCTGTTGCTTGCTTACAATCCTCCTCATCTCAGTAGTGTGTCTAGTTAAGATGCTGTGTTTGTTTCATCGCTTCTTTTTTTTTCCTGTTGAGCCCTGAGAGTCAGATTAACAGCAGCTGAGGTGTGTGAAAGTAAAGATGCTGAGGAAGCTGCACCTCAGTGGCAATTGGCCTCCTGGTGACAAAAAACAACACCTGTTTTTTTCTGGTTTTTTTATACCTTACAACACTCAGGTGAAGTTGTGTGAAGTTCATCCCAAAAAGTGTTTAGAACTCTGCAGGCAAGTTTATCCACACCAAACTAGGAAAATAATTTCTATAAACATGGGCTTTGTGCACAGGGGCACTGTCATGTTGACACAGGAAACTGTCTACAAGACTGTAGAATTAGTTGAGGATGTCCTCATACTGTCGGCCATATGGCATATTTTTCAGCACGGGTTTTGATCAGGGTTGACTTTCGCTTTCAGCTGATGGCGAGGGAGTATTCTCAACTCTTGTTCAGGTCACGTCGACTGTGGGAATTGTGCCTGTTGCAGCCTCGCCTATAACAAAAGATTATCCCTGTGTTTGTAGAACAAGATTCTGAATAAATAATTCTAAACGCCTTTGCTTTATTTCTCAGCTTTAACGATTGAGTTTCTAGAAACAGGATTCTGCGAACACTCCTGCAAGCAAAACAGCCATGAGCATTTTCTGTTTTCCTATAAAACAAATTTCTGTGATAGGAGATGCCAAAGAAAGCAAACACAAGTGAGGGGATTACACATGGAAAGGTGCTAATAATCATCCAGAACATTGTTTCTTTACAGAGCTCCACTGGATCAACTGGATCAACAGTGATTTATGGAAGAGATTTTTATCTAAAAAGGACTCTTGCAGATCACATTATTTGCCATGTGTGAAAGTTACAATTCCATGAAAATAGTGCTTACTTAATACTACCTTGTAAAATTTAGACTGCAGTAGATCCACCACATGGAAATGGGAAATGGGGAAAGGTTCAAAAGTTAGGTCTTCTTTTATGCTATTTAAATTGAGTTTACCACCTGTATGCTAACCTGAAAGGCACACTCTGCTCTTAAAGGGAATGGGAGATGACATTCTGGTTTGTTTAATTAATGTTATGACCAAAATACACCTGTGATTCATTAAGAGACTAAATACAACGTCTTTATGTCTGTCTAGATTATACACTGTTTAAATAGTGAAGTGAAGTTGGACACGCCCAGTATACCCTTGAACCATAGACTTTAGACCATGATCAATGGATTGTCTGAATAGAGCCCAGTGTTTCAGAAATGTAAGAGCCATGTTGATGGGATGTACAAAACTTAATATCAATAGCAGTATCAAACAAATGTGTTAATTAGGCAAAAAGAAAAAAAAGTTGTTGTAGTATTAATTATAGATTAATTTAGTTCCTTCTGTCATCGTTCTTCTTAGATGTTTTTTTTATTTAAACATGACACATTTCTACACTTATATTTTGACAAATTTAGAGCATGAAAAGTCATCCTGGATTAGGTATTGGCAGTTCCTGCTTGCAGTACGGATGAACAGATTAAACCCACAGAGAAAACTTCCAAACATGATGATTCTCAAGGTCAAACTTCTAAGGAGCATCTGTTTCCTGTGGTTTCTAAGTTAATTTAAGGATGTCTAACCTTTAACATATGTCATAGATATTGCAGAAAGTGTGAGTCACGCTGGAACTAAAAATACGTTACCATGTCTGTATGTGAGTTATCTGAGTTATGACTCAAACTGCATCTGTCAGGTTTTGAAGGTGAAGCTAAGCTAGCTAGGTTAAAAAGTTCACTCAAAGTGCAATCTTAAGTTTGTATCTATACCAATTCTTTTTCAAAACTTAGCACGTTGTCTGGACATCCATATGTAGATATTTAAATTCAATTTCCATTTCATAAAATGTAATAATTTACGTGTTCTTAACTTAAGTACATGAGTAGATCTGTTAAGTTTGACAAACCTTAAATAAAGCTTCTTGATGTAAGTTGACACAACAAATTAGCCCTTTAATAAGTAAACTTAAAAAGACTTTGCAGCTGGATGCCTTATTTCTTTCCCCTCAACATTTTTTTTTGTTCACACAGCATGTGTGAGTGTCCTTAAGATGTAAGGAATGTTGAAAAGCTATAATTCCTTGACAACAGGTCCATTTGCTCACAAAGACCACGATGAAAAGCTTCAGAGCAGCCGCTAAATTGACCTCATCGTAAGAATGTTCGCTCAACCAGATAGTGTTTATAAATCTATTGCAAGCTGAAATCTGATGGCAGACTTTGTGCCAGCAGCGATTGTGAGTTAACACTGGGATAAAACTGATCACACCTCGGTCCTGTGTTCATCCTGACAAAAGTCAAAGGATCCCAACCTGTGAACACTCTTTCTCTCAGTGTGAATATTCCCGAAGGCTCAAAGGAACACACAAACAAAGGAGCAGAAATGCTCATCTTGAGCAAATAAATTTTCTGGAGCCAAAATGACACAGGTACAAACAAATAGAAAATGTGCCTGGAATTGCAAGCGGAAAGAAAGATGATAAATTGATGCGTGTGCCTGGCCCAAGCCGCCGCACCACCCTCTGTTCTTCTCCCAGGTGGAGGAAAAGAAGTCTCCAGGGAACAACACACATGTGAAAAGACTCTTAATACATATACCAAGGTAGAAAAGCGAGATTTTCAATTCTGCTTTTGCAGGTTTCTTACACCTGATGTTGTGAATTTGAAAAAGCCTGATGTGATGAGTTTCTCTGAAAGCTTGAAGAGAGAAGAGGCTGAGATGTTATTGGTCACCCAGCTGGGGAGCAGACTTTACTCTACTCCACTATGTTTTATTACTTTTCAGATTTGTGGATCTTTTTTATCATTATTACTTTCCCTCATCCATTGATCATTGTGACAGCTACAGTAAATACATCTTTTCTGGGAGTTTTAAACATAAAGCCTAACAGATACTGAATGTTTGAGGCCAATACCAATATGGATATTTTACAATTTTTAAATATGATAATAAATCTACTAAAATACATGTCTTTCCTCTGATCTGTAGTGCTATGTATTGATCTAGTCTCTGTTGGTATGAGTTGCTGAATTTTGGAGATATCAGCTGTAAAGATGTCTGCCTTCTCCGGAATATAATGAAAGTAGATGACACTGGACTTGGAAGAAGAATTCTGGGTCATGTCGTCTTAAGTTTGAGGAAAAACTAGCACTAACAGTACTGCTGTCACTTATATGTACAGGGCTGCAGCTAACAGTTGCTTTCATTTTCAATACTACTGTCAAATGCTTTTTGATTAGTCCATAAATACATTATTCTTCAAAAACTCAGAAAATGAAACTGGAACCTGCACAGTTATTGACATTTCTTCTTGATAAATGACTCAAGTGATTAATTGGTTATTAAAATTGTTGGTAACTTTCTGTCAGGCACGTTTCAGCTTTAATCATATATAGAGGTTGAAAATGCTACCTGGTGCAAACAAGCACACAATATCTTGCATGCTGCTCATGCAGTGTACCACCACATAATATATTCGTGAGGGCAGATTTTTCAATCTTTCATACCCTCATACACCGACACAAACACTCAGAGCCAATCATGCTGACAGATGACTTTGTGTGTGTGTGATCCCAGGGAAATGAGAATTACAGTGAGAGCAAATGTCTGGACTCCTCAGTGTGCCCCTGAGATCCGATCTCCTGTTATCTGGCCTGACGCCCAGGTGAGGGATTCACCCTCCGCTCACTTGGATATTAGGTTTTATTTTCACACGGTAGTGAAAATAGAGTGAAAAACTAGTGAAAGCCCTCGTGTCTGAGGGCGTATCAGTGACTTTCACAATCCGGTGGAGTTTGGGATAATAAACTCTGAGAGAAAGACAGACCAAAAAAAAAAAAAAAAAGATAGACTTAGAGAGAAAGAGATCTTAACGGTAAAGGAAAATGGTGATTTATATTTGTCACACAGATGTGTTAAGCAGAGTGGGGGCTGGCTGAGTGTGGAGGAATTTGGTGAGCTGGCAGGAATGAAAAACATTCAAGGGAGGAAGAGACAAAAAAAAAGCAAAAGAGAATGGTCTTAAGTTTATAATCCTGCTAGAATTTGCCTGAAAATGTGATCTAGCAGGGGAGGGGAGTGAGTAAACTGAAGACTTGGTGAGTGTAATTGGCAATAGAAGACAAGCTGGAGTAAGGCGTTTTTACTGCTGCCAAGCTGCTTACTGCTGTAATTATTAAGCTATTTACTGCTGCGGCAGACAATTCACAAGTGCAGCTGAAGCAGAGACACTTCTCAGTAGGGCTGTGTACTGGCAGGAATCTGGTGATCCAATACACATCAGCATACAGGGGTTATAATTCAGTGTATTGCTAAATATCGCATTACCGTAAGCAAGGTGATATGTTGCTTTTCTTCATGGATTTTTAAGTATAAATGTAGTATAGTATAAAAAGACACAATCATAGGCTTAAAATCTGAGTTCAAATTTTACATTTTTAACTAATCAGAACAGTAAGGATAAGTAACAACACTATCGCTTGGGCATTTAAACACAAGTGAACCACTGCTACAAATCTTTGCATCTATCATGATATCACAATTGAGAATAGATCACAACACATAATATTGCAGTACTCATCCGTATCAATGCCCTACTTCTCAGTACGGTTTAGTGATATGTGGCTTTATCTTCCATCTGGCACAAAAAAAAGCACTCAGTGCAGTGCAACCAATACAGTTGTCATTTTCAAAGCCACACTGTGGACGTAGTAAATCTACTTGTGCCCCTCTGCAGAGTGAGGTGTGGTCAGGTGCAGCCTGAAATCAAAGGCGCAGTATTTTCCTGCTCTTTAAAAGGCGCATTATTCAGATGGCAGGGCGCTGCAGTGAATCTGTGTCATAAAAATTAACACGATGGGTTACAGTTGGGTCAAAAAAGATAAAGTGTCTGCCTCGTTAAGTAGCCGTATAAATCCTTACTTCCATCAGAGCTGTTTCCTCTGGAGAGTTTACTGTGTCCTGTCAAATTTGTAACTACAGTTTTTAGTTTTAGTGCTTAAATATTAACAATATTTGCTATGATGACATTACTGCCCACATTGAAACATTTAAAATGACTGAAAACAGCTTCTATAATATAATAAAAATTTTGTTGCTCAGCTCAGGCTTTCCAGGTGATTTCCTTATTGTGTGTTGTATTGATTTCTGGGTCTTTTCTGTCACACTGTAATGATTAGACAAACCCTTTCAGTAATTAACATAACAACTTTTCCATGCTGCTGTGCCTCATGCAAAAATGCACACACAACGTTTCTTTGGTGGGGAGACGCTTCATCCTATCATACCTACCTGCAACCCATCCAGGATCAATCATAACGTTAATTTTTATCATGAGGTCTGCCTGACCTGTGGATTAACTGCAGTGTCTGCATCACTAATAGATAATTTAATTTCATGTTCTGCCCAAAACGCACCTATGATTAATTAAGAGACTAAATACAACCCCTTCATGCCCTGCTTTGCACCTGAACATGCCCTAAATGCACATGTATGATGCACTTTAAACCATGCGCTATAGATAGTCTAAATAGAGCCATAAATGTCAAAGCTTCTTATTTCCTCCCCTCCTATTTCCCCCTAGACCCACATATAATGGACAGTCAGGAGGCAGGTTTAGGTAATGTATGCAGAATACATTCCACCAGCCCATGGCAGCTGTTAAGACATTGATTTTGAGGTTGGGTCAGGTAATTATTTCATATTTTGCAGTTTGCTTCCTTTTGAATTATGGTCCGTCTGGGCAAAGGGAAATCAATGACTTAAGCTGCTCAGTGAATGTGTGCAATGCAAAGTAGGGCACCGCAAAAACCCAAGCGTGTGGGCTCAGCAAGCCTCGCCTGGAAGAAAAGGTTTTGTAAGGTGCCTGTGTACTTGCCTCTCTCTTTATGCTTTTGCGTGGAGGTTGAATGTACAGCGCCTGGCCTTTTTTTTCCCTCCCCACTTTGAATGCAGGTACTGTACTCTGTTGTGAGAGGATCAGCAAAGTAATTTCTCCTCTCCGCACTCAGAATTCCTTTGATTTCCAGAAGAAAAAGCTTTACAAAAGCTTCCAGAGCACTGGATGGAAGCAGTGATGTTGGTGAAATATTAATTCTGTTTGACCATCTGTTTCCAGGTGAAGCAGCCGGAGGCTGTGCTTCATGGAAGAGATTGTGCCAGATGGAGAATTTGAACATCTTGTCACTTTCTGGTTGTTGTGGGAGACGTTGCTCTGTGATTTTGAGGACTGTAACCTAAAGACAAGCAGCAATAAAGAGGATAACTGGATGGGGATGAAAGTAAGCAAGTAGTTAAAGGAGTAGTTTTTTTTTTTTTTTTAAAGTGGGGTTGTACAAAGGTACTTATGGATAGGTAGTATATTAGTTACATTAGATGCTGGCTGGCTCGACCTCAGTTTGTCCAAAGCAGTAAATTGCTTAACTTCCATGCCAATACTCCTGCTGCTTCCTCAAAGTCAGTTGCAAAACTTACTTCAGGCACCTAAAAACATGACACATAAAAGACATCAATATCTGTTTAAGTGTATGATATATATATAGAATATTTTTCACTGGTTTTCCTTGCTTTTAGGTAGTTCTATAAGCCAAATATCACTCTCTCTCACTCAGCCAAACTTCTCTGGCAAAAACAGTCAATTTACCTCAAAGAAGAAGTTGTGGGTCTACTGGTGATAACTGATAGGTGCAGTGGTAGACCAGTTTTTCCTATAGCAAATTGCTATTTTTGTCAAAGTCATTTTGACTGGTGGCTTTGGAGAGAGCGATATAATGGCTTTCTATCATCAGACAGGGCTGACTGTGTCCACAGCAGTTCATTGCTTAACATGGGTACTCCTGCTGCTTTGACAAACTGGGGGCACGTGGACTGACGTCTCCTGTAGGCAACACACTGACTATGGATAAGAGCCCCATACAAATCCACTTAAAAAAAAAACGAGCTTCCCTTCAAGTTGAACGTGTGAGGGTTCAGCAGTTATATTCCTGAAACTAAATGAAACAGTCCACAGAAAGGATGAACACTCGCTTCTCTCTCTGACTAAATTGCCTTTTAGCGAGGCACGTCACCTCCAGCCGCTCTGGTGGAGCTGCTTAGTGGTCAGTAGTCAAGACAGAATGTTTCAGTACGTTGGTTGGAACCTAAAACCATGTCATATCATGTCATGTAGGATTTATTATAACAAAATCAGGGCAACAAATCTTGGACAACATCTTTCTGCCACAACCTCATACAGCAGCAGAACATATCACCAGAGCACACAGCCAGTGGCATATACATAATTAATTAATCAATCAATCAATAGAACTTTATTAATTCGTCTAGGGGCAATTTGTTTCAGCTGCTTGTTATAAAAGACTCATAACATATAAACAAACTTTCACACAATAAAAAGATTATATAAAAGATATATCAGCAATGACAATGGTTGAAAAAAAACCTATGGAGTGGTTAGTTTTGGCAAAAGAGAAAATTCACTTGAAATAACATGTCGAGAAGAAGCCAAGATTTTTTTTCTCAGCACCAGCATCTTTTTTTCAGTTGTTCCCAGTGAGGAAAGAGTATCTGCGGTAGCATGCAGCAGTTGTATGCCTTTATTTATTTAATAGCTGAAGATGTGACAGGAAAAGGGCGAGAGAGGGCAGGGGAATGACACGCAGCGTATGGCCGCAGGCGGGAGCCAAACCCAGAGGACTCACTGCCTCGGTACATGCAGCAAACGCTCTACCAACTGAGCTACCAGGCCACCACAGCTAGTTTTTTTTTGGACTGTGTTGGATATCCTGAGTAGAAATACAAAGATATACCACCACAGTAAGGGCAAATAAATGCTGTGCATGTGACAATATGCAGCTCGACACTGCCAGAAAAAAAAGAGCTTGTGAACTAATTCACTGCTGTGTGCCGTACTTTCTTTAATGAATAGTTTATGTCTGGACCTCCTTTGATAACAGCAAATTAATCTCCCAGAAGAAGCTAATGGCTTTTCTTATTTCACACTCAGTAGTGTTGTAATTTGACTTCCTTGCTCAGGTACCTGCCTCCTGAAACATTAAAACACACCTGCACTTTCCCTCTCCCCTTAAAATGCGATTGGGCTTGACAACCTCATATAGGTACATCGGCATCTGATTTTTATTGTTTGTATGTGAGGTATGTGTTTTACATTATAGTGTGTGGATGTGAGAAGGGTGTTTTGTGATAGGGAAAGCAATTTACCTTTAGCGATGCAAAGACATTAAAGGTTATCAGGTTTGCTTTGTGCCGTTGGTGAGGATTGATCCTCTAATATGTTGCAAACAGAGGTAATTTTAACGATGTCAGAGGTGAGTGGAAACACTCAGCATCCTCTCCCCTCAGGAGGGTCTGTGTTTGTGTGTGTGATGCCTGAAAACATTAAGCTGACCACAGAAGCTTTGATTCTCCAAAACACTCAAAATCAATGCAGCGTAAACCCACAGATAAAGCATGTGCTGAATGTAAACAACAGACAGTGTCAGTGGCAAATATTATAATTCCTCAATGATACTGATCGTGCTCCATCTGATATATCTACCCTCCCCTGTTTGCATGATGAACCAGCAGATTGGGAAGATATTATCCACATTGCCTCGCGTCTTCAGAAGTTTGAACCCTGAATTCATCTGATGATTTCTTTCCATTTGAAACCTGGTGATAATTAGCGACTCCGGCCCGAGCCAAGGGTCTGATGGGAGGGTGGAAAAGACCTTGGAAGTATTGAGCAATATTTTGAATTGGTTGTGTTCTCTCCTGACTCGCTGTGATTCATCAAGTTGCTTTCCAAAAGTCACATGGCAGCTGGAATGAGCATCTCTTTCTTATTTCCATCCAGTCTGCCTGCTCGCTAGAGCCAAATGCTTCAAATTCTTCATGCTTGTTGTGATACTACATCCACTCTGGCCTTTACAGAAAAATACTCATCCGAAAAAATGAGAGAAGAGCTGGGATTGCATCTGTTTGTGGGACACAAAAGGAGATTTGTTCATTTAGCCTCCCCAAGTGTTGCAACACTGTGGTTTTTCTTGCCTGATTCAAATGTCTGGGAGTATAACACTGCCTGTATGTCTGGAAATTACGCCATGCATATCAAAGCCCAGCACTTGTCTTGTGATTAAGAGTTGAAACTGTTGTTTGTTTGATTTAATCTCAAGCCCTGCGTGCTTGGTTGTTGATGTGAAATTGAAGAGTTTGCACTGCTCTCAAGTATCTTCTACTTATGCCCCCCCTTCCCTCAAAAAGTAATACTGCTGTAAGTTATCTATGACCATTCATAGACTGGTGGTCCAAGTAGACACAGATTAATATAATTTTAATAATAATTTTGGTGGCATCGAGGGTGGTTAACACGATGAAGGAACAGGGGAACAGGAGAGGAGAATGGGCTGAGTAATGCTTTTATACAGTAGCAACAGAAGGTGGGGAGCAACAGGAAGTGCTTTGAGTTTATGGATGGTCTAGAGTCTTCGTTAGCAGCATTTTAGATGCCATTAGTTTGTTGTTCAAGGCTCAGTTTCTTGTCCCAGGTGAGTCCTAAATATCTGAAACTGTCCACCGTCTCCACAGCTTCATTATTGATGCAGGTGAAGGTGTAGGTGGAGTTGTGGGCTGTCACTGAGGAAGCTGTGTAACCAGTGGATGAGAAGTGTGGCAACACTGAGGGGATGGAGTTTCCTCATCATCTGGTGGCACTGAATATTATTAAAGGTAGGACTGAAGTTGATGAAGAGGAGTCTGGTGTAGTTACTGGGTTATTCTAGGTGTTGTAGGAAAGGAGGAAATGAAGGAGGCATGCCACAGCATCCTCAGCCCCCCTTTTGGCCTTACAGGCAAACTGAGAGTCCAATTGTAGTTGGACAATTGGAAGGATGATGTCAGGCACCAGTTTTTCCAGGCAACTGTGGAGGTGAGTGCAACTGGCCAGCAGTGATTTAGTTCTATTGGGCAGGATTTCTTAGGCACCTTTATGACAGTGGATGTTTTCAATAGGGTGGGAAATTAGGTACTTCTGTAACAGTTAAAGAAGATGGAATAGAGAATTGGAGAGAGCTCCCCGGCACAGCGCCTGCAGGCCAGCCGACCCCGGGACCTTGTCTGGTTTACACTGGTTCAGCTGCCGGTGCACGTCCTCCACTGTGAAGGGAACAGGGTATCCTGGCTCCAGGATGGGTAGGGTTTTCAGTGCCTCACAATTCTCTGAGCAGTTGATAATGTCAAACCATGAATATAAGGTGAAACAGTACATTTGTGGTGTTTATTGTTATAATTACAAGTGGTGGTTTACATTATCATCATGGTATACTCATCTTTTTATTTACTGCTGCACTGTTTTAGTGATTTTTTTAACATTTATTTCATCATGTATTGATCTGTCTTCAGTAGAATTCCAAATACAAGTTTTTAGTTTGACATGGTCAATTTCTTCTTCTTTTTTTTTTTTGCAGAGCTTTCAACCACATCTCACAGTTTTCATCAGCAGATAAATTGTGGAGAAAGCTACATGAACCTTTAGATCGAGACTATTCCCAAGTTCATGAACTTTTTTTTAAGGATGTTCAACAATGAAATATAATATTTTACAAGTTGAACTTCTTGGTTGTATGATACGTGTATACATGTGTGACAAAGCTTATCTACTGTGACCTGAAAGGCAAAATCACAAGACGCAATCTGACACTTGAGATCTGTTCTGAGTTTAATCAAAGACATTATTTCCAAAGGGGGATACATGCCCCCACACTTCACAGTCTCCGTTTGATTTACTCACCATAATCTCTCCAAACATGTCCTCTACTGTCCAGCTGTTGTAATTTGGATAAGATATTAACATACTCATCCATGTAGTCTTCAATTAATACCATGTGCTCACAGCAATTAAGCTTTATGAGAAGCAGAGAGTTATCTGGGGATTAGGGCCATATGAGGAAGACTGCAGACTTTAGGTAAGACTTCAAAGGACAGCTCTCTCTGTGTAGTTTGTTGGACTATTATTATCATTATTGAAAGCAGGGATGCACCAATGCCATTTTTTTCAGACTGAGTACAAGTAAAAACATTTGGGTACTTGCCGATACCAAATACCAAGTACTTAATAATGCCATTAAAGTTCTTCCAGTAACTTTTAAAACATGTTTTATTTTCATTAGATGTTCACTTTCTAAATGTAACAAATCACTGTTGCTGTTTCGTGCTACAAGTGTAACCATAGTTAACTATACATATTATATTTTTAGGTTATTTGAAGTAAGTTACTTTACTGATTTTGTGTTCCTTATTAAGCTGTGCAGTTTATGATATATTTCAGTATAATAATTTCACAATATTATTATGGACTTGCATAATTGAGTTTACTTTTATAAATGGTGTTATGTATGATAATTATTTCATTATCATTTGCAGCATTTTAACTAGTATTTTATTTTATTTTATTTTTACATGTGCAGTATTTAAGTTTCTTCTTCATGTCTCTCTTGTCTAAGAGCTAATTAGTTCCTACCTGTCATTGTTTAGGGGGGACAGGTATGAGTGTGGTGCCATGTGTGCAACAGTTTTGTTGATCCTGCTGTGAACCTTAAAGAGTGAAGTTGCGTGTACTGTGCTGTCAGGCTGTGTTGGTGAAAATGAAATATACAAAGAAAAGTTGTAGCAGCCTATTACGAAGAAAACAGGGTTACAGACTGGTGGCGGCGGTGTTTTTTCTTCGTCTTCGGATTAATTTAGACATTCAACTAGTTTACACCCACCAGGACGTATTGGACAGTGGCTGGCTGTGGTCTACAGCTGCACTCTGTGCATTTATTTCAGTTTTACATGGACTTACATGAAATTTTACGGACAATTTCCAAAGTCGCTGTGGTCATTAATGGATGTCGAGGACAGCGAGTCTCTCACTGATGATGACGGTGCATGAGGTTTACTTGTAATGAGCAGCTGCTTTTCATGACGTGGTATCTGGTGTGGGGTGTCTGAGTAGTTTTATGAGTACGAGTACGTGAGGACCGTATTGGACCGATGCTGGTATCAGTGCATCCCTAATTGAAAGCATGATAACCAGTTTCATCATAGTTATTTTCTAGATAACCTTGGGCCAGGCAAGTATTGATATTTATAGTATCATCATATGATGAAACTTGATATTGAGAGATTTTGGATATTGTCATATCATAATATGAAATAAGTGTTGCAATTATTGATGTTGACCGATTTGAAATTTCAATATTTCACAGGTTTTTTTATCACCCAGGCCTTGATTGAATAACTTCTGGAATCAAACACCAGCACCATTGAGTTTAATATACAGCCTGTTACTATGCAAATGAGCAGAAAACATTTGGATTGACAAGACGAGACATCATTATTGTCTGGCTGCCTCGTCTGTTGGTCTGGCCGGACTGTAATCTCATCAGTCAGATCGGATGAACTGATCAGGGAAATCATCATCAGTGAAATCAGCTGCAGTGGTGGCAACTCTCAGTCCTCTGAATGATGCCAAAATGAGTTTAACACAGTGAATGGGTCAATTTTTCTTTCTATTTTTAGCTTTGCCGAGGAGGTTATGCTATTGATCTCAATTAGATTGACGCTGCATTGGATTATCATAGCTGCAAAATGCCTTTGAAATCAAGATTAAAGTAAGAAAGGATTTAAAAAAAAAAAAAAACTTGAAAGCTCTGCCAGACTCCAGTGTTTATCTGCATCTGGATCTTAAAGCACCTAAATTTGATTATAGTTTGTTTAGTAGTTCTCAGGATATTCTGCCAGCTAAAATGAAAACAAACAGAACCAAAAACACTCATAGAAGAGGTAAAAATGGGCTCCTTTTACAATCGTACAACACTCCCAACTTTTTAGCGATGTGTGAGTATTTTAGGTTTTTGAATTTCTGTAGTTTATCAGTTGTGCTGGGCAGGGCGAGAGTGGAAACAGTTTGTCACTTGACCTTTTCGACGATGACATTGGGTTGTTTGTTCTTTGAGAGAAAGAGAGAAAAAAAAAACGGATGCAGGTCACCAAAATATATTGAACTCCCTGAAAGGAAATACAGTGAACATTTCTTCCAAAAAGGCAGTTCGCACCCTACCATGAATGAAGCCTAAGTTTTGCTGCATGTTGTAACTGACCGACCCCAACAAGGCCTACCGTTGTCTGCTTCAAGACTCACTCCCTCTGCTTCTCTTAACTCTTAACACACAAACACACTCCACACAAGTCTGATATTCTGTTACTCAACAGCACAACAACAGATAAGCAGGAGACACTTAGACTTTTTACACAGTAAACAGTAAGCAGGCTCAGTACAAACAGTTGCACAGAAATAAAAGTACTTCTGTGCAGCATCTCAGGCTGCAGTGCGGGTTGTCAGGACCAGTGTGTGTGAGCACAGACTGAAATTCTGGTGCCAATAACAGAGCTGTTTTTGAGTGCGTCCTCAAAAAATAATGCAGAGGCCAAGTGCTCACTCAGTCCGGGGTGCTCTTAAG
Organism: Lutjanus erythropterus; assembly: GCF_056507025.1. Classification (NCBI taxonomy): domain Eukaryota; kingdom Metazoa; phylum Chordata; class Actinopteri; order Lutjaniformes; family Lutjanidae; genus Lutjanus; species Lutjanus erythropterus. The sequence goes on along the minus strand of NC_139326.1, from coordinate 13,428,969 downwards.
GTGCTCTCGAAGCTGAAGAGACGGGTCACAAAAAAAGAAAACACTGCTCGGGCTCTCGTGGCAAAAACAAAGAGAAAGGGTTGAATGGTTTAAAACACATAAACCAGCTGGCGTTTCAAACAATTACAGGACTGCTAAAAAAAGGCCTTTAATATACTTTTTCTCTTTGCCCAAACAACATTTTCTTTTCTGTCACTTATTTTAAATTGTTTCAAATCAAGTCAAGTCTCTGGTCTGTCAGTGCAACCCTGAAGTCAATTCTGAAAAGTCAATCAAGGCGCACATAGCAAGTCAAGCTGCAAGACTTACAAGTCTGTTTCTGGGTTTTTACATTTTGAAACCTGAATTTATGCACTTAGGCATTTATTTACTATCATGGAGGACTAAAACAGCAAATATTCACGTTTTAAAGGTGAAGGTAATGGTCAGCTTTATTAGCCCATCCTAGTATCAACAGCAGTGGGCAGCCGCTGTACAACACCCGGGGGAAATTTCAGTTGTAAGCCAGCACCTTGGTCAATGGTACTGACTACAGAATTGACCTATAGCATACATGCTTATGATGGTGCAGGAAATCGGAGCCTCCAGAGGAAACCCACGCAGGTATGGGGAGAACATGCAAACTCCACTCTCAGGCCGTTTCCACCAACATTGAATCGGCCTGGATCTGGTTTTTACTCCAGAATCTGAAGTCGGCTCCCATCTGGAACCAAATAATTGAGACTGGAATTTGAACCCATGACCTTCATGCTGCGGGGTGAAAGTGCTAACCATTGTGCCACTGAGCTGAAGCAGGGACCAGTATATTTTTGACATGTTTTTGCTGAAAAATACCTTAAATGATTGACTTTGAAAATTGGTGGCTAATTGATTAATCCACTAATAATGTCAGTTATACATCAGTGTTTAATGTGTTTTAACATAACAGGCATAAAAACCTAAATGTGAGGTGTGTGATACTCACTGAGATATTAAAAAATTAAAGTATCAAATAAAAATAATTTACCTTACACTGAATGGTCAAGGAATACTAAATTAAAGAGAACAACATCAGCATCCTGATGAGAGACAACTTTTCAGTACAGTAAATTATATCAGCTGTAATAGCTTGTAGGTATTTTGTGAATATAATTAGTTTGAATACGCAGCAGTTAAGCCACAGTCAGATTATTGTGATATATATTGATCTAGTGTGCTGACATTACTTATCGACCTGAAAAGGAAACGCACTGTAAACCTTTACTGAATTAACTGTCAACCTGAGAGATTGACTTTCTAAGATCACTGGTTCTAGCCAATACAAATGAAAGGTTTTCAATATAATGTTCTGAGCAAATATCATGTAAAAAGACCTTTGCCTCACTTTGCACCACGACAAAAACAGTGTCTTAATAGCGACTAATTTTAAAGAAACACCCAAAGCAAATCTGGCTGTCGGATGCGCTGTATGTTATGTCAAAGCTGTAGTAAATTTAATTTCAGTACTGAAAAAACTCACTGCATACTGACATGTTGCTTTGGTAAAATGTCTCATTTTTCCAGCAAGTGTAACTCCACAGGAAATCTTCAATTTTAGGTGAGCTGGCTCTCTGCTGAGACCAGCAGCATTCATGAGTTCATTTTCCACTTCTAAGTGTCCTGCAGGCATGCAAAATTGCTTCTTCAGAAGAAGACAAATTGTCAGATACCTCCTTGGTGTGTTTGCTCCACTACATGACTGATGTGGTAGTAGAGGTGTATTTTTATCTACCTTTTCATGTTATCAGTTTTGCCTGCTCAACATTAACTCCTGCGGAGATTTTTATGCTAAAACCTCTCATTTTTCTTACAAAAAATAGGCATGACTACAAAGATTTTGTTCCAGCAGGATAATGATGCAGATCCTGGGGATGGCTTTGACTTTGGCGACAGACGTTCACTTTGAAGTTAACTCCTCTGGCAGGTGGTTAAATTGAAATTTAATGAGGGAGTGAAATGTTATTTTAATGAGGTCCTCTTCTTATAGTTTTGTATGTGTTTATAGTTGCACTTTGGAGTCTCTGGTTTACAGACATTACACTGATGCAGAACTGCTTCTGTGGTACAATAATCTCATGTGTTATTTTTATTTCATAGGTTAAAGGTGGAGTAAGTGATTCTGGAGAAAGACGGTGGTTGATGGTTGATACGATA